>NW_027466092.1:10325000-10925000 GCF_046127955.1 Nelusetta ayraudi | reverse complement strand
TTGACATTAATCTTTAAAGTTATTAACAACCACAGGTCAGTCTTAATTAAATAATGGCTAGAAGTTTCAAACATGTAAGTCAGCCTGTTCTTAAACTTATTCAGGGAACAAAGTCAGAACTAAGGAAGCCTTTCTGATGGGAGGTGAAACATCTTGACCAGTGATGGGCCGGCAGGGCCGGCTAGGCCTTCTCTGCTGGCCCAATCATACTAAAGTACATTTTACCATAAATATGATTTTAAGAAAAGTTATTGTCCATAGTCTGTTCTTTTTACATCATGTAATATATACTTGTTGCTTCCGCTGTTGTATATTATAGTATATATAGTATATATCAAATCCAACTAGCTCATGTTGTCAGGTTCCATTAATCTGCCTGAGGCCTTCAGAATCAACGTTGCAGACTCTTCTGCACTGTCAGTGAGCAGACCACAATTAAATGTGACAGTCAATCAGATTTCAAGTATACAATACTAAGACCAGCTAGCTGCCTTTACGCTGAAGTTCACACGTACGGGTTACGTGATTGGATAAACCCTGAGCGTGCCCAACATGTTCAATTGATTAATAATTTAATAGTTCAATAGTTTTGTTTTCATCACGGTGGTCTCTCGTACGAAGCGGTGACAATGCACAGTTTATTGGACAAGTTTAGACAAGAGTTCAAGCTCAAAGAGTGTAGTTTTGGTGGACTTATTAAAACTTTATTGAGGAATCTCAACAAATTGCTTTTTATTTGTAAGTCATCAGTGACCTTAGTTACTTATTTTTAATTGTGAATTTAAATGCTCCGAAAACTTAGTTTAGCTCGACGAGGTCACCTGTGTTGAGGTGATGTAATGTATAATAAGTGTGATTCTGTGTGGATTCTCGAGCCGCAGTGTCATGTTGAGGGTAATATGAGGTGTATAAATGGACTAAATATGAAGTAACTTGAAGATGCCAAAAACAAATTCAGTTGACTTAACCTTCAAGTCACGGATGGCCTGGACCATTCAGAACTTTCACCCGACATATATACCGACTTTACCTGTTCTATCCATCCTGAAGTCATGATGGCAGAGAAGTTGTATTTCAATGTCTCCGTTCTCCCCATGAACCTGTTGCACTTGAAGACGCTGCATGTTGCCACTGAGCAGTCCTGTTGTAGAAATACGCAAATGTTTGAGAAAACTGCCAATGCCAGCAGAATTTTAGAAAAGCAACTAAGCTTTGCTTAAACAGATGACATGTATCTCACCACTATCTTGTCCTTTTTAATCTGAGCAGCAAAATCAGTGACAGAGGGAACTTGGTTGTTGTCTCTTTGACACTCTGGAAACTGATTGAAAAACATCATGTGTCAACCGGAGAGCAAGACACTCTTTGCCATCATGTTACTTTAAACATCTTACCTGCGGTCCGTCTGTATGCACCCAGATGTCTTTATCACCGAGTTTCACCGGCACTTTAATTATTATGGTTATATTTAGTTCTCTGATACTATTTGTGACCTTGAAAGTGGGAGAGAAACCATTTCAGGGGCTAGAAAAAATGTGTGCTAACATCAGGGTTGAGTAAATCGGCCATTACTGGAATTATGAAATATAGCTTACCGCCATTGATTGCAGAACTGCCTTCTGCACATTATCGTATCCAAAGGTGAAATTGTTGTAGCTGAGGGTGCTAGACAGAGCAGAACAGTATAAGAGTCAACTGTCAAATCTGAGCAAAAAAAAAGCAACATATAAAAAAATCATCATCTTTTCTCAAACACCAACCTTTCAAATGTTAGAAAAATGCTGTACTTCACACTAATCCCACGCATGCTGTATGGTTTGCTTAAACTGGAGTGCTCCTCATTCTCACTGAAATAGAAAGTGAAAATTTAAAAAACAATTTGGAGAAGACGCAGCATGCACACATAATGCTGTGCCTGATCAGATAAACACCTTGTAGCGTTTGCCGTGACAAAGATCATCCTGTCGAGCTGACTGTAAGTTCCGATCCCATAGGAGACAACAAAGGAAGCCTGGAATTGAATTTGAGAGGGGGCGGGTTGGTAAGACTTTGTCAGCAGCTGCGAGAAACTGTTCATCTGTACAACCAAACAAGCGACCGACCAACCTTTATTTTGCTCCTGAAAATGGGCTTGTCAATGGTGCAGTCTGTCTTTCCGCGTGATAAGCCATTGTCACTGTCCAAGGAGTTGCACTCAATTCTTCCCTTATTTAAATCAAATGCACAAAACACACAGAAATCAAACACGGTTCTATAACCAAGAAGCCCTGAGGGATTCCTTCGGCACAGCCTCAACCCAGATGGCTTACTTGAAGAATGGTCAACTTCCTGTACGAGAGTCCCGCTGGGTATGTCAGAATGACGTGGGTGTTGTAGGAGTTTTCCTCGCTGTTCTCCAACAAGACGGTGATGCTCATCAGCTCATCAATGCCAACTCGAATCTCCGATGAACTTTCAGCCGAGAGAAACAAAAGAGGATGAGACGTGAATTTGATGGAAAAGTCCAGAGAAGGAAGAATAAAAAACAAACAAACAAACATGCAAACAAATAAATATAGATATTTAGCCACAAATATTTAGCCCTGTTTTCAATATCCTAGATTAAAAACAAACAAACAAACAAACAAACATGCAAACAAATAAATATAGATATTTAGCCACAAATATTTAGCCCTGTTTACAATATCCTAGATTAAAAACAAACAAACAAACAAACAAAACAATGCTTTGTTAGACCTTCTAGATGTTAGAAAGGAGGCAGAAACAAGCCATGCTGGGAGTTTTGTCTGCCAAGGATTTGGGGAGAGGTCAGAGACATCAGTTCATTTTTGTGACATCACAAAGGGATGATTTGCAGCACTGTGTTTTAGCTCACACTTTCTGAAAAGTAGAGTAAAAGTAAAAGAGGGACTGTGCTACTTTCAGCAGATTTCACTGACAGAAAGAGGTTCATTATTGTTTGATGCCTTAGTGAGGTGAATCCAGACTGTAAAGGGCTTTTAGAGAAGTATAAACTACCACCTCCAGGTGGTGCTATAGGAACAGTCAAAGTAACATGGGTGTAAGACCGAGACCATCTCTCTGAAAGGATGAAAAAATTGTTCTCCTATGCTCAATTTATGTATCGTTCAAATCTGCTGAGATTAATTTGATAGACAGCTGGAACAACTAGATGAGATAGATCTCAATTATTTTTGTTCTCATTTGATCCTGGATTTCTTTAGATCTCAGCACAATGTCTAGTTTTTGTGGATTTTTTTGGTCTACTTCACTTTGTCAGGTAGGTCCTATTTAAGTGATTTTTCGATTGAGAACAGGTGTGTCAGTAATCAGGCCTGGATGTTGTCTTGTTATTAAATAACGTCCGCGTGAGTCTAACTGTACTTTATCACGTGGGTAGTATTTATTTGGCTTTTCAACCGGTCCCCTTGTCTTTCTCTCCCTCTACACTTGTAGCGTGTTGTTTCCTCCTTGACGCACCTTGCTGACGTCATCTTATATTGACTCTTTGCCATCTTTCCACCATAACACAATCACACCACAGATGTGGCTAGAGGAATTGAACTCAGGTGTGATAAACCGCAGGTAAGTTATGTTTTAACAGGATCAATCACTTTTTACAAAGGGCCATATCAGGTTCTTTTTTCCCCTTAATAACAAAAGCTTTCATTTCAAAACTGATTTTGTGTTTACTTGAGTTGTCTTTGACTAATAGTTAAATTTGTTTGATGACCTAAACACACACACACACACACACACACACACACACGTCACTTACTTGCTAAAATTGAAATCCACCTTCAGGTTATCTACACATTTGCTGTCGTCTCCACAATCAATTTCAAATCCCAACTGAGTGACAATATTGAAGGAACAGTTAGGGCTGAACATGGCAGAACTGAGCAAGGACATCAAAGAAATGAACGGGTTCATAAGTGTAAGCCCGTGATTTTGTAGGTTTGACTCTAAGGTCAAATACTGTTGAAAAGTTACATTTTCTAGTTTCCTGTGGTTTATTTTGCTAGTAGGAACCAATAATTACTTACAGGGTAAGTGGAAGTCATCTGAGCCTGTGGGTTGAGAGCCGGACTCAGATTTGTGGGGGAGGGCAAACCTTCAAAGCTGAATCTGAGCTCATTGTAAAGTGCATTGAGAGCATCATCAAGGCAACTCTGCAAGAATAAGGAGTGGTCTTGTCAAATACATTTTGAAGCAGTTGTCTATTCTTGGACCTTTATTGTGCAGCATTTGGTCAAACATCCTATAATATGCTACTGCTTCATGAGATATAGACCTCCATGAAAACAACATATTTTCCCTTTTTTATAGCTTCCCAAAAATGCCTTTTTGTTTGTTTTCTTTTTTTTTTTTACATTTTAATAGAAATTGTAAAATTTAAATTGTGCATAGGAGTGCGTGTCTGAGTGTGAACAGTTGTTTGTCTTTCAATGGGGCGATGGACTGCTGACTTGTCCAG
The DNA here is from genome assembly GCF_046127955.1 of Nelusetta ayraudi. Taxonomy (NCBI): domain Eukaryota; kingdom Metazoa; phylum Chordata; class Actinopteri; order Tetraodontiformes; family Monacanthidae; genus Nelusetta; species Nelusetta ayraudi. Next base: position 10,920,523 of record NW_027466092.1, on the reverse strand, counting down.
GGTGTAACCTGCCTTTGCCTATGACAGCTGGGATAGGCTGCAGCAATTCCCTGAGACGCTGAGTGCAGGAGGAAGTGGGTATAAAAGATGGCTGGATGTTTTAACTGATTATAACTATTGTTTTTTTGGCACTTCCATGCATTTGGATTGTGACAAAATCCAGGAGACTGAGACAGTCCTAGGAAGTGAAACCAGCACTAACTCTAATGTGATTTAACATGTCCCGGGGAAGTGGAGTCACGGACAGTGACAGGAGGAGACTGGACAAACTGGTGAGGAGAGCCAGTTCCATCCTGGACTGTCCACTGGACTCCATCCAGGTGGTGGCAGACAGAAGGATGTTGGCCAAGCTGACCTCCAGGTCAGTCCTACCTGCAGCCATCGGGCTGTATGATACAATAAAACACTTATTTCTAAACACTTTTTTTTTAAACACCTATGTAGTTGTAAATAGAGTTGCAGATAATGTAGCAGAAGAAGAAGAAAAAGAAGACGGAGAAGTAGTTATAAATAATGTGTATATAATAGAAGTGTCCATAATGATGTGAACACTTTCTTATTTTATAAAAACTACATATTATTTTACTTCCTTATTTTTTCTTAATTTACCTTTTTTTCAGCTTGTCTTTGCACTGTATATGCTGTTGAATTATGCAGATTTCTCCAAAATAAAGGCATTCTATTCTGTTCTATATAACTCACCTTGACATTGAAGTTTACAACAACACACTTTGGCCTTTCTAATGTGACCTCGACTGATTGAGAATGAGCTCGCTCCTTGTCTCTGATGTAAGCTCGGCTGAGAGGAATGCTCCTGGTGATGTCCAGCGTGAAAGTAAAGTTTATCTGGGCTCGTGCTGAAATTGATGGCAATTTTTACAAATAGGTTTCATTATTATTCTGTTGTTACATCTTAAAAGCAGAACTTGTATGAATTGACAAGGACATTACCTGTGTCGACAGCAGAGTGTCTGGACATTGTAAAGCAAACTTTTGCTGAGCTTTGCAATGGTGTTGAGCAGTCTGAGTACTGAGGGGGAATTAAATTGGGGTTGAATGACACAGTGGCTTTGACCATTACAATTGGTTTTGATCTGAAAGGACAGAACGCATGATGATAATTTTGAACAACTACCACACTTGCCTAAAACAGTACTCAACTAAACGGTCTGAAATTTGTCCAACTGACAGAAAAAATCATAGTTAGATGGAAATGTGAGAGCATAGATAGATAGATAGATTGATAGATAGATAGATAGATAGAGCAATACTTGGCAAAAAGGCAGAAGTGAACTTGAAAGAGTATTATGTACGATCAAATAAGACTTAATTTACCTAAGAAAGACAATATTGCCCTTTGAACCAACTACCAAGTCAGGCAGATTGTCTAGGCTGTGGTCAAATGACGACGAACTGATGGACATGCCAAAATGCTTTACACTTTGAGTACCGAGAATTCTCTGTGAAAGCAAAAAACAAAACAAAAATGACCTTGAAAACTTCAGTGCGCAATGGGAGAGCTGCAAAAATAATGTGATTGATTTTGATGTCTGTCACCTGTGAGAAGGTGAGGCCAACGCTCCTCATGCCATGGAATATATAGATGCTGCCATGACCATCATTCTCCAAAGGGGCCCCAACGGCCAAATCATTGAGGCCATCGGCATTGATATCGGGCAGTACAGCAAGAGAGGAGCCAAACCTCCCCTGTTCATTTTTGTCCCCTCTCAAAACTACTGGAGGGTCAGACAAGCAGTCAACTTTCTGATGGGAGCAAAAGGACAAGAGTTAGTATTTGCATTGCCAGTTTAACTGTGTTTAACAGGGCGGGGAAGCATTTACCAAACTCGATACGCTGCAAATGTACACTCTCCCCTGCCTGTCTTCGTCTATGTACATGGGCGCAGATATGAGAATGAGGTCTGTGAAGGCATCACTGTCCACTTTCATGGCGCAAACAACTGCTCCAAAATATGCGCCAGTCTGAATCACAACGACACAATGACATAGGGTGAAAATATGCCCAGTTGACAGAAGGGACTGTGTGCCCAGCCTTAATTGCACGGACCTGCTCAGGGTTGGGGTTGATGTCCACGTAGTTGCCACTTGCTTCAACCACTAACACTTGACCTCGGTGCTTATATCTCGGGGCTCCAACAATTGTAAGAAGGCCTTGTTGTGTTTTAGCGATTGCCATGGAGTATCCTAGAACACAACAGTCAATTCAAGTAGGTTGTCATGTTGTTGTGTGTAATACTACTGGTTTTGATTCTGTTAAAGCATGTATATGTTTCTTTTTTTCCTTTGCTTTTACGTCAATGTTGCCGACTCTGTGAAGCAATGCTGTGACTGAATGTGTAAAGGTCTTGCACAAAAATGGCAGGAATGACTCATCATACCCACGTAACTGTCAGATTCCATCTTGGGAGGCATAAAAGAGCTTCTCTCCTCGCCACTGGTTGATCGCACAAAGCCCCCCTTCCACTCGTTGGCGCCAACAACAGCCATCTGAATATCCCACTGTTCAGTCTCAAATTTTGAAGTAAAAAAAACTATTAGCTTAACAATGCAAACAACATAACACTGCTTCTTGTTTAATTGTTATTTCTAATTGTGATCACCGAAGGCACGAATGCTGCACTGAATCCCAACTGAGACATTTCCAGTTTAAGTGACTCTCCAGCGGCTTGAGATCCTGTGAAAGCAATATTGATATTTTAAATTTATGCGGCATATGTCAATATCAAACTATTCCCCTAAGATAGAAAGAGGAAACCTCCAGAAATGCAACGTATTCTTACGAACAGGCTATCTTACACAATTCAAACTCATACCTTCGATGGAAAAGATTTTTTCCCTTAAGCTATTTTTTATGGCGTCAAGTGCTGTGAAGCTCTCCACTTGAAATACATGGATGCTTGCAGGAGGAGACGCAATTTTCTCCAGTTCCGCTTTTGCTTGTTGTTTGCTAAATGCCCTCCCCACCTAAAGATTTGAGAAGGGTTAGAGGAAGTGAATTGCAACAGACCTGATTCACCCCTTTCAATGGCGTATATGCGGACAACGTTTACACAAGTGAATTGTGAATTAGATAAAAACAAATAAATATATGTATATATATATATATATATATATATATATATGTATATATATATATATATATATATATATATATTTATATATATATATATATATATATATATATGTAGATAGATAGATAGATAGATAGATAGATAGATAGAAATGTGTGATTATGAAAACATGTGCACTGGAAAGACTGGTCAAAAACGTTGGCAATCTTTTTTTGGCTTTACTCTTTCACACCTTTTTCACACGGACCCAACTTAATATTTCCACACTGTTGAAAGACAGATCATGAATTAAAATGCTATTGATTATTATGCAACTCACCCCAATAGTGAATCGAACAATCTTCTTAGCATCAGCTTCCATTATTGCACCGGGCAATTTCTTTGGGTCTTGAGATTCTCCATCTGTAATCACTATCATGACCTTTTTCACATTTGGCCTGGAGCCAACATTTTCATTGAAGACGTACCGGCTGTTGGGAGAAAGATCTGCTTTCAATGTGGTTGCTTGAATGACAAATTTTTCTTATGCCACTACTGTGATATTGTTGGAGAAAATGTAGTGCTTGTTGCCCACTTCTTTGTATTTTTCAGTTCCCCTCTGTGCTTAACAGTTATTAAATATTTAATTCCACTGCATATTTAGAAGGATTTAGCTACTGCACCCTTGGGCTGCAATTGGTCCATATTTGTCCAATAGAGTTCTGTGTCAGCTCTAGAACAAAAGGGGCCGTCTTTTGGCAGGAGAACCAATGGTAAAATAGAAACAAACCAATCCCAAAATAAATGCAACTGATCAAGTCTGTGATTCTCTGTGAAATTCTCATGTATGTAAGATATGATATCAGAGACCTTTTTAATTTATACTTTAGCAATTGAATCCGTACATTATGAAATTAACATGTTTGTTTGATTTGCACATTATTTATTTGTTCACACATGATATTTCATAAAGTGGTATCTTGACTTACACAACTTTTCTGATAGCATCGGCTGTGTTTGTCCCACTTCCAATCTGTTCAATTGAACGTATTTGACTTTCCCATCCCTGATAGGTATGAAATTGGTTAAAGGAAGAGTGAATGTTAAATCCAGTGGAGTATTGGGAAACGGAAAACTGCAAAGAAAGAACAAAAGTTCAATTAAATAGTTGATATGGAATTTGTATTTTAATGACAAACGACCAAGGTTTTTGCAGTTGCACTGGTAACGGTGCAACTGCAAAACCCATCGGTAGTGCAGCTTTTATCTGCATGTACCTATATCAAGATGATATTGTCAATTGTGATCTTGTCAATAATCATCATCCAGTGGTTATTTGATTTGAATTAATGAAGGTAAAAGCACAGTTTCACTATTGTCCAAATAAAGTGATTCTTCCTCTTTGAATTTTGAGGTCTGAGACGAATGATTTAAGAATAAAATAAAGTAACTCTACCTGGGTATATTTCCCCTGCAATGAGCGGACTAAATTTATTACAAACTCTTTCATTTTCTCAAAATCTGTAGCTTGGACACTGCCTGAGCCATCCATGAGGAATGCAATGTCTGCCTCAGCTCGGCATTCTGTTGAAAAGAAGAGATGATCAACGTCATAACAGCATTTTCAGTTCAGGCAGTTGTTTGACCAGCTGGTGATATGAACCGCAGCGATACAACCAGCTTTGGTTGCAATTGATTCCTTGAAAATAAATCAATAGGAAACAAGCAGAAAAATCACCTTCACCAGACAACGGATAATATTTTGCCGCACGATCATCGCTGTCAATCCAAACACATATACCGTTGTACATGGTGATACTTTTGCAGTCCTTTGGAATGGTTGGACCGCACACCTGAAAGAGACGCAGTCAGGTCTGATTCATAATGATTAGTTGTGTTTTCTGAAAAGATAGACACACACTCTCTCTCTCTCTCTCACACACACACACACACACATACACACACATGCGCGCGCACACACAAAAGAATATCTCCAGCTCACCAGAGTGTTTTGTGTGGCTGGGTCATTCGTCATTGTCAGACCAAGGGAGCTGTTGACTGCAAACTCTGGCACTGCATTGACAACATTCTCATGTTATGTAAGAGCAGCACAGCGGCAGGAAGGTATCTGACATGATATTTATGCTAAAAAGGAAATTAAAGCTTTTCAAAAGGCTTTTCCAAATTTTCCCCCTGATTTTTTAGTTTGTCGACAGGAAAATAGGATCAGCGTGTGTCGTAAATATGAGAAAAAGAGTGCAACGCTCATCCTGGTGAGGGGTGATGAGACCGAGACACATATGTTAAGATACACATCTTGACAGCTAAAAAGCGGCAGCACCGCATCTCTCTGTGATCGCATCTAGTGCATACGGCACAGCATGATGTCGTGCAGTACCCCTTGGTGGAAATATGCTTCTGCTCATGTAAAAGATTAAATAAAACATATTCAATTTTCACTTGTAAAGTTTCCAGAAATAAGTGAAAAAAAGACTGCAGCTGAGCAGAAGCGCTTGTCGACTGTCGCGGAGCTGTTCGCGTCTGGTGTGAACCAGTTCGAGCCTCGCGCTTCGCGGCGCTTCCGCTTCCATTGAAATGAATGGCACAAGCCGCGCGCCCGTTTGTGTCTGGTGTGAACCACTTGTTGTCCATTTTCTGAACACTGAAAATGAAAAATAAACTAATAATTTCATTGCAATACTATTCCTGACCACTAGATGCTGTTAAATCTTAAACCCTGGGTCTTTAAAAACACTGACAGAACAAAAGCTATAACTGATGACCACAATTGAGAATTGTGCAGTACCTTTGTGTCAATTAAAAAGAGTAAATGCTATGTTTCTTTCCAGATCCGTCATTATATAATATACATATATGAAATATACTTGTTGCAACCTGTAACCACACCCTCAACTTAAATCCAATAGACATCTATCAGGAAACGATATGATGTGAAAATGACAGACCTTAAACTTACAATCTGTGTTTTAATATGTGTGAGTCTTGGAGATTATGTTCAGTGTTCGGACAGAAATCTGCTCACATTGAACTGAAAGCGGAGAGCATGATGTGGTGGTGCACTTGAAGAGTTGTCCCCTCTCCTTTGCCGAAAACTGTTGAAGAGGAGCGCTGACGAGCACGCTGTGGAAATGAAACAATGCATGTAACAAAGCCTGGCTGGTATGAACGCCCAACAAAGCAGCAGTTTCAAAACATTTTTTTTTGCAGGAGGCTGTAAACAGGAGGGTAAATGATTATGTAGGAGACCAAATGATGATAAAATTATGCATGGAGTTTAAAAGGTAAATGCAAAGATGAATATAATAGTGTAAGTTTAATCAGCATGAAAATGTGGCTAGCTTGACACAGGCCTATCACAAATACTGGTTGAAAGGAAATAAACTACTTTGCTGACTTACTCTGTTCTCCGCTGCACCACCTGATAGCCAAAGCCTGCAGCATTGTTGTTGATTGATTTCCAAGGCACAGGATCGATATTAAAACCAAGTGCAGCTTTCAGCACTGAAAAATGAAGGATTCACTTGAGAAACCCAAAACAAATCACCAAACAGCCACTGTGACTTTTCTTTTCATTTTATATGACAGTTGTGCTCGGTTACGTTGCAACTTCTTGTTCCTCCTTTAGATTTGTTGAATTCTCCCCCTCAATAAACACATGCACAACAATGATTACACAAAACCATCACGATGTGAAAAATTCATTCTCAGAGCATAACTCTGGAGGTCAAGTCTGCTCTGCCGCATATTATAATGATTAATCTTAACAGCTACGAGTTACTCATACGCCCTGCTCATTAACTTTATCCTTCAAGCTACGTGGGAGGACACTGAAGTAGCACCAGCGTTAGACATTGTTACTGCTGCAGCTGCAAGTCACACCTAGTCTGCTCAGGCTGCCTATGAGTGCATGTGCAAGGGTTTTTTTTGTTTGTTTGGTTTGTTTGTTCTTAACCAAAGAACTGAGGTAAGACTACATTTCTGGATTGTCGCACTACCCCCACTATTTCCATATTTTTTTTGGCCAGACTCGTAAAGATGTATTCACTATGTTAGAGACCATTTAGTTTCAACCAAAATCATAAGTTTTGATGTTTTACAAATAAAATAGACTGTGAATGAAGCTGCATATTAAGGGAATGTAATACATTAAAACAACACAGCACTACTAGGACTTAAAAAATATTAAATAAAATGTAAAATTAAGCTTAAATGTATTATTATTTATTGGTATTAGTATTATGCTGGTAATCAGGTTATCATACTGGATTGTTTTCAGAAATAACTGTTGCCAATGTAATGAGAGGAAGCACTCACATCTCAGGCTATTTTTAAAACACAAAAGCTGATAAGACACATTAATGATGCCAGACCATTGTATGAAGACAATCGATGAAAATTCTATCAGTGTGTCTTACCTGACAAAAAAAATATTGTTGTTATACTGTCCATTATAATGTCCCCATAGAAAATATGTTGATGTCCTCCCTCTGATGTCCTCAAACGTGACAGAAAGTGTGAAGTACACCACAATGCAGAAAGGCAAACCTGTTAGAGGAACTATGTGGGAGGGGTGACAGCAAAAGACAAGATGTTGCCACTCCATTGCTTAATTTTCTATTTTTTTAACTATTGCCCGAAACTAACTTTGCTCTCATTAGACATTCTTATTATCAATTTTTATTATAACTAGTAGTAGTAGTCGTTGTAGTAGTAGTACTAGTAGTAATAGTAGTAGTAGTAGTAGTATTGTTGTTTCATTTCATATTTTTTAATTCAATTAAGGGAAACATGTTTTAAAACAGATGTTTCTGCATGCATGTTCCAATCTATAATCAAACACATGAAGCACAAAGTTAGAATAAAAGCAAACTACTTGAAGGGAATCAAGGAGTGTACTTGCCAGCTCAAACACATTATTGACTAAAATGGTTAATATGGTTCCCCTTTTCACACTGCGTCCACTGCTGCTAAATCTGTTCAAGATAAGGTGTGAAGGATTGTTTAATTTAAAAAACAAAACAAACCAAAACAAATAGCAGAAGAACCAAACACTTCTTAAAGGCCTCTTTACGAAACTCACACCGGATAAAGTTAAAAATAAATTGTTCCTCCTCCGTCCTGGACTTCTTCCTCATTGTCCCACCGATTTACTCAGCATTCAGCAGTTGTATCTTAGCATTGCATGACAGTATCAAACTTTGCAATCTTTTTTTTTTTTTACTTTGTATTTGGTGGACTCTGTTAGTGAACATTACCATTACCTTTAGGGACACACTGATAGTTTTAGTTGTACACCAGGTCTACTGCACTACTACTACTGGCTATAGACTAGGTTTAGATAGTTACTACTGCTACAAGTATTGTATCAACCCAATTTCTGCTTTTTCTGCTGTTATATTGAAAAGTAAATGAAAAAAGCGGCGATCGAAAGAAAAAAAAAAACTTTTATGTTTTGGATCCACATTAACATCCACAGCAAAGGCCTGTAATTCAATGATGATTTCACAGGTAGTAATGTATGGATCGCAAGGCCTTGAGCGTGTCATGTCTCATAAGGACAATAGTGACAATACACAGCCCTGTGAAACACCAGATGGAATGTTTCCCAAATTTTAGACTGAGTTGCATCCATCTGGGTTACATTGGGGATAAATTCATTTACACAAGACAAAAAGACCTTGACAGTTGCTTGGAAAAACTGTTCACTTTTCAACCTTTTTGCAACGTCATTATATCTTTTTAGAACAATTGAGAGAAATTGAATAATTTTCCGCGGCACAGTGCTTGAAAAACACTGGTATAGCAAGATGCCATGTGCCAGTTTGCAACTAAACACTTGACAAAACCAGTTTGGAAGGAGGCAAAGCCCCCATTGCTTTATTCTGTCAATAAAAACTTGCCATGCAGTTTGAAGAAAGCAGCCTCTATTGCAGTGTCAGCGCTGAACCTATGGGCCACAGGCACTGCACAGCTGAAGGTGGCCAAAGATGCCTTAGTATGCAGCTCGGCACGAGAGTCCAGACTCCAAATTCCAGCTGTGCAGCTCGTGTTGACAGACACACACAAAAATGTTGAAAAACACACGTTCATGCTCTGATGAAGGCCATCAGGCCAATACATCAGCATGGGGTTTGACATGGCCAAATAAATTGGTGCAATAACAGATCCATCCTCAAAATGCATGTGAGCTGCAGAACCTCATTCATTCATGCAGCGCTAACCACTGCGCCTTGGTGTTAAAAACATCTTACAACAAAAAGTGTGATTTCAGCGCATGACATCCTGTGTGAGAAAGAGTGCGAGCACAACCGACTTGATGAAAATCCACATATGATGTGAACCTCTCTGACCATGCGCCAGTGCAACCTTTGCAAGGCTCACCATTTGACCCCTTGCTGCCAAGCAAAGAGGATTGAAAAAGGTCAACAGAAGGTCGACTGTTTTCTTGTGTCTGGATTGGATTTCTAAGGGCAGGTTAGCAATGTTGTCACATGCTCACTAAGTTTCTGGGCAACTGTGTGTGTGTGTGTGTGTGTGTGTGTGTGTGTGTGTGTGTGTGTGTGTGTTTGCACACAAGTGTGTGTGTGTGTGTGTGTGTGTGTGTGTGTGTGTGTGTGTGTGTGTGCATGTGTGTGGATGACTGGATTGTGGTTTGCGTTTGCTTGAGTGAGACAAACTTTGAAACCTTTAGCTTTTCTCATCTTTGAGAGAACCGGCTGTTAAGCTCCTCCAGGCTGGGACAGACAAGAGCAAAAGCACAGACGTATTTAAAGTTTGTACAAAGTAGCTCATGCATTTCTGAAAAATGCGGTCATAAAAAAATTCCCTGCATAAGCCTGTAGAGGAAACGTGAACAAGATAAGGGGTGACCTAAATAACAATGATATCCACGTGAGGCCATTTGACTCACAACACCCTGAAAGATGACATTTTGACTTTCTTTACCAAAAGTTTTCAGCCATAGGCTCAATATTTCTGGGATCTTTGCGCCATAATACACTGGCTGGCTCTGCTCAACTCACTGAAACACTCTTTGCCCTTTCACTGGCCACTCACCGCCATGCTACTCCAGCCTCAGTCTCTCTGAATGTCACGAGTCATCTCTGGTTGCGTCCTGTTCTTTTTATAGCTGAGCAGCTGAAATGTGAGGGGTCACAATGGGAGGATAAATACAAGAGGCAGCAGGCCGAAGGGGTGTCGCAGACGAAAGTCCAGATCTTCACAACTTCCTCTCTCAGCTCTCCTCCTAAAATCTCAACGGTAAGGACAAGAAATGAAACTCTGGTTAAGTTCACTGACTGACTTGTTTTTCCCCTCTCCCTCTGAATATTCAAATACTTTTGGTAAAAGCTGTGTAATATTTTTAGTTTTTGACTTTTTTGCACTGAAACGCGAGTGACCAACTAATCTAAGCTTTTTATTTTCAGTATGACTGTAAGCATGTCAATGATGCATGTTAACCGGCAGCAAAGATCAGATATTATTAGCCACCATGACTACTCTCACATCCTACTGACACACATAGAAAAAAAAAGTTTCCACTGCTGTGTTTCTTGAGAAGTTATCATTGCTCACTGGTTTGACAGCCCACTGGCTGTCCGGGCCGTCTGACTATTCATCAGCACACATCATGACAAACCCGTGGTGGGTGTGAGCCGTCCATTTCTGTTTGATGTAATCCCTCGTGCTTGTGTCATCTCGGAGCAGTGCACCCCCTATATTTAGACTGTTGATAGTGCAGTGAACAGACAGGTGGGTTGGGAAGAGAGGAATGGAGGTGGGGGAGGGGAAGTGAGGAGGAATGGAAAGGTCAAGGATGAGGGGGCCCAATAAATGGGCTGCAGCTATTTGTAAGGTTATCGTATCTTTTAAGCGGCTTGGTAGCTAATGGGCGTGGCAGAGGAGGGCTTCCTCACACTGCATCAGCCTTTTACGCATTATTGTGGCCAGAGACAAGTCTAAATCCCCTGGCCACATTTAGATAGCAGGTTCAGTTTCCCTTGCGGTGCGAAAGAACAGCTGCAGTGTGATGCAGTGTGTTCCTTGTCTGCTGAAACAAAACGACATTTCAGATCATGGAAAGTTCAACTACTGTTGAAGCTTAACAGTCACTTCCCTGTCTGATTCTCTGGTGAAATGTTGTGCATGTTATTGTTGAGAACGTGAAGTTATGTGAAGTTACGTGAAGATTGGTTAAAGTCATTTCGCAACTGTTTAAATGACTACTTTTTACTTTTTTTTTGTTTTTTGTTTTTTTGTTTTTTTACTTCTACTTGAGCCACATTGTTCTGAAGTAACAGTTCTCTTCCTTGAGTACAATTGTTGCTTGCGACCCTACCCACCTCCGGTCCCGGCCTATCTTACAACAGCAGCAGCATCGCAAACGGATTTTTAAAACAGATAGTCGGAGAACTCTGCTTGACTGCCTCACCACTTCCTCATTATAGCGTAAAAAAGTGTATGTGTGTGTGTGTGAGTATGTCAGTGTGTAAGACTTTACCCGTCACACTGCCTACGTGCCAGACAAATACTCTTTAATGTCACTGTGCTCATGGACTTTTTCCGTCTGCCAACCAGAGTCAGGATGCCTCACGCATACCCCTTCCTCACTCCTGAGCAGAAGAAGGAGCTCAGCGATATTGCTCACAGGATCGTCGCTACCGGCAAGGGAATCCTCGCCGCTGATGAGTCCACTGGTAATGAATTCAGTCCAAAAATAAATAAATAAATAAATGAACAAATAAAACACTCCAGCCTTTTGCGTAACTTAGGGCCTTGATAAGAACACAACAGTCCCCAGTTTTCACACGCTTCCCGTCTTCCTGACATCTAGGCAGCGTTGCCAAGCGCTTCCAGAGCATCAATGCTGAGAACACTGAGGAGAACAGGAGGCTGTACCGCCAGCTCCTCTTCACCGCTGACGACCGCGTTGCCCCTTGCATCGGCGGCGTCATCCTCTTCCACGAGACCATGTACCAGAAGGCCGACAATGGCAAGACCTTCCCTCAGTATCTCAAGGAGCGAGGCATGGTGGTGGGCATCAAGGTCGACAAAGGCGTTGTCCCCCTGGCCGGCACCAACGGCGAGACGACAACCCAAGGTGGGCAACAGGGGGCACATTTCGATCCCCCCCAAAAAAAGAGAGAGAGAGATTTGTCGCGCACCTTCAGGTGCCCCACTCATCCGGTGCGCACTTTTGTTGTGTTCCAGGTCTCGATGGACTGTATGAACGCTGCGCCCAGTACAAGAAGGACGGCGCTGACTTTGCCAAGTGGCGCTGTGTGCTGAAGATCACCCCCACCACCCCCTCCAAGCTGGCCATCCTGGAGAATGCCAACGTGCTGGCCCGCTACGCCAGCATCTGCCAGATGGTAAGGCGCCAGCCGACCAAAGCACGTTGTTGCAGACATGAGAGTTATTGCTGCACCAACCCCCCGAGGCGAGGACGTCTCACCTTCAAAGGCCTTTCACAGCCTTTTACGTTGTTCGGTTTATTTAGTGAGTTACTTTCTGTCACAGTCGAGACCGCCGGGTCGTCACTTCCTCTTTGTTACCTTGCGCCATTTGAGCTGCGCTTATTTTTTGCACCGTGTCTCGCTCTTCACTTCTCGTAAACGTGTACTTTTTACAGTCTTTTGTCTAAGTAGTGCGCTGAATCACTTTGGCACTTCCTTCCTCAGCACGGCATCGTCCCCATTGTGGAGCCTGAGATTCTGCCTGACGGCGACCACGACCTGAAGCGTTGCCAGTACGTCACCGAGAAGGTCCTGGCTGCTGTCTACAAGGCCCTGTCTGACCACCACGTCTACCTGGAGGGCACCCTGCTCAAGCCCAACATGGTCACCGCCGGCCACTCCTGCTCTCACAAGTACAGCAACCAGGAGATCGCCATGGCCACCGTCACCGCCCTGCGTCGCACCGTGCCCCCTGCAGTCCCCGGTGAGCTGAGCGGCCTGCTTATCTCAAGTGTCTATGTTGAAAATGCGTTGTTTGTGTGGAAACGCCCTGCAACGTATTTTTGCAGAAATTCAAAGAGAAGTGTATATTTCTCAACTCTTACGTCCTTCCTGTCAAGGCATCACCTTCCTGTCTGGCGGCCAGAGTGAGGAGGAGGCCTCCGTCAACCTGAATGCCATGAACCAGTGCCCCCTGCACAGGGCCTGGGCCCTGACCTTCTCATACGGCCGTGCTCTGCAGGCCTCTGCCCTCAAGGCCTGGGGTGGCAAGAAGGAGAATGGCAAGGCATGCCAGGAAGAGTTCATCAAGAGAGCTCTGGTATGTGGATATATGTGCATTACAGAAGTTTGAATGAGTGATGTGAATTTTGCACAAAGAAATGTGTAAAATAAACACCAGACTTCTGTTTTCTGTTGTGCTCATGACAATATATACTGACTTCCCCTTCAGGCTAACAGCCTCGCCTGCCAGGGAAAATACGTTTCCTCTGGATCCAGCACCGCCGGCGGAGATTCACTGTTCGTGGCCAACCACGCTTACTAGACATGGACACTCAACATTCACCTTTCCACCTTCCCACCGCCTTTGTGACATCACCGATGGAAGACGAAAGGAATTCCATCGCGGCGCCGCTGGAGCTGGAAGATCCACAAGAAATGTTCTGCTTCCATTCCCTTGCCGTTTATTTTTCAACACCTTTTCTCAACGTCAAGATCCCCGTGCTGGTTTACACAAGTCGTGCCACTTTATTCTGTGGTTTAATTCCACCAAATTCAGTATGTGTGATGCTGCTGACATGGAATAAAGTATTTACCCACACCTCGTTGCAATCCTGTTTTTTTTGTTGTCGCTTTTGTTATTTTTTGATTCTCACAGCATCTCTACAGATGCTCCCTTGTGTAGCTGACGCTCGCTGTTGAAATATGCAAAATTGGAAAACCTCAACACTCCAGAAGTTTTCATACTTACTAATATTCCTGGCGTGTTCGTAACAGCGAGGAAGTCAGGTGAGCGAATATGTTTCATTGATAGACCATTTGGACTGTATGGACTGAAAAATCTAAAATAAAGCAAAAAAATCTCACAACTTTCAAACATTCCTTCACATGTACAGTATCTTGATTTGACATGACGCAGCCTCAGTTTGCAGGAACTGAACTTCAGTGAGTCACTGCGCTGAGTTTCCAATTGTGACTATGTGACGTGTACGATTATGACATATTATCTCTTTACCTGATTGTGTTTGTAAGAATCAACTGATCATTTCAGACAAGTTCATTGCTACAGCAGCAAAACATGGTGCAGGAGCAGTGTGGCCAGCACGACAGCAGACACCAGCAGATTTGAAGTGTTTGCTGGTGAGGAGTTGAGACACACAAAGCTGCTGTCCGGATCGGTGCCAGTCGAGTTGAAGGTCACAAAGTTAACTGTTGTCGCGCTCACTTGATCAGTGATCCACTTCTGGTACTCAGACACTCGAGCATAGACTTCAGGGTGATTGGCCGTGGCACAAGGTATTCCGAAACTGGTTATGCCAGCTTGGATCCACGTCGAGCCTTGTTTGCATTGCAGCGGCCCACCTGAGTCACCCTGCGTTTGTTAAAAGAAAAGAAAAATTGCACGTGATGTAAGCCTGAGGCGTCATGCAAGGAATTTGATTTTCATCCCTGAACATTAAGCTTTGTTAAGGCTGGATAAAGGGCGGACAAGAACTTTCAACCTCTGCGGTTTCGTTTGAACGTTTGTTTGAGGAGAGAAAAAGTCTTCAGTGCAACTTAACTCCAGTGACAACGGGATTCGTCCTTACCTGACATGCTCCCTTGTTCTCTTGGCCTGCGCAAATCATGTTGTTTGTGATATCTGCATTTTCCACCAAGAAATATTTGCAGCTGCACTGCCGGTTGCCGATGACAGGAACTTGAACCTCTTGCAGTGGGACAGCGTTTGGCAAAGAGACTGTGGAGAGTGAAAATTAGAATCCATGTGCCCCAGGAGAAATCAAAGTGTGTATATACAAGGGTAATTATGTCTTAACAGGAGCTACAAATCATAAGGCCTTAAAGATAATGTAACCTACTAAGTATATAGTGGTCAAGCCAGGGTCATGGTGTGTAAAAGTACAAATGCAGAATATATGCAGAAATGTAAAAAGCAGATGTAAAAGACATTTTGAGTACCGGAAGGATAAGTTAGTATTAGTTAGTTTGCTGGTCAGTTCGCTGGTTAGTTAGGTTTAGTTTGCAGTGCACCACCTGATCCATGGCTGAAACTGCTCCTGTGAGGTTTGTGTGAAGTTCGATTTAGATTGAAGTTTGACTTGCAAAGTTTCTTTCTTTTCTTTTTTTTTTTCTTGAAATGCAAGCACACGTAAAAGCACACTGTTAAGCCCCCAAACAATGATGTTGCTGTTAGAAGCACATTGTTAAGTGGTCATGCTCGGGCTTGGTGCTGAATACAAAAATTATGCAAGATATTTGGTGTTAACCAATGATGCCGTGATGGGATGCCATTTAACTGTGTATGACGGTATGACAGTGTAGTACCACTTCCGACGAGTACAAGTGGAGCATTAAATCTACAAAAAAAAGTATTTATTTTTAGTTTGGGTGTGTGTGTGGGTGTGTGTGTGTGTGTGTGTGTGTGTGTGTGTGTGTGTGCTACCAAAAAACGTACCAGTGTTTATTTTTGTTTGTTTTTTTGTTTTTTTGTTTGTTTTATTTTGCTTGGCTTTCTGCTGCATTCCGTGCCAGTACGTCCCTTGAAATGTATGTATTTGGAAATTTAATAATCACATGGCCTTAGATAAAAGACACTCACCATTCTTATTGGTGTCTCCCCATCCGCTGGCCCAACAGGTAGTGGCGTTGTTGAACAAGCTGGAGCTGCTCGCCAGGCAGATGGGTCTGATGTAGTCGTTGTAATTGACGGCGCTGCTGAGCTTCATCAGCGCGATGTCGTTGTTGAAGGAGATGTCATTGTAGTTGGGATGGACGATGACCTGGCTCACAGTGCGAACTACTTCGTTTGGATTGGGACCACTCTGAGTCTGCCGTCCTAGGTAAATGGTCCATTCACCTGCATTGGTTCTAGATTGTGTAGCAGAACATAAAATAAAATTTGCCTTCAGATAGGCATAACAGGTTCAATTTTGATGCACCACTGTCAAAAACATTTCTGTTGTATTAGCAAGTGACCAATTGGTTGCATTCATAAAGTTCAAAAAGTTACTTAATGTTCTTATCAAATGATTTAAAAAAAAACACCTTCAACAGCAGTGAAGCTCTGTAGCTGAAGCTCTCACTTATTACTCATTCATTCATTTCCATTTTTGGACGGCTGCTCACAAATGTATTTATAGGTCTCTTGATTTTGGTATTCAATACTATAAGATATTAGTTTTTGTATTAGTGTCACATATTTTGGTTTAGAAGATGGATTATATGAATTTAAATTGAGTCTGCAGCCTTGTGAAAGCTTACAATATTTTATCTTTTGAAAATGTAAACATAGTGTGATTTTGTTTTGACAATGTTAAAAATGAAAAAATAAAGTAAGCAGAAATAATGGATTTACCAGCATCCTTTGCCAACAATGTAGTTCTGTGGACACTTACTGATTTATGTTTGTAGTAGTAACGTAATGAAATTACATGACTGTTCCTTACGTCAGTATGCAGTGAGCTGCCGTAAGGATCCATTCAGTATTGATCAGCGTTCCTCCACAGATGTGAAACTGAGCGGGATTGTAGTGTATGCTGGCCTGCCAGGGCCACGAGCCTGCTGTGGCGTTGGAACCGCCCACTATCCGTCCCTCCCGATTGTTGAGAGGTGCCACACCACAATCTGGCATCGCACAGAAAGCCGCATGTCAGCACATAATGAGTTCATCTGCTCGTTTTAAGCCCCAACAGTAATCCCTGCCCTCTTGCTTGAAATCTCGTCTTTCTTGCGTGACTTGTGATGTCACCTCGTCTCCTCACAAGTGGACAAATTCTTTTTCAGGGAACTATAAATGTCTATGATCAGACAATGAAAACACATAAACAGTATTTTATTTTTCTTCTCATAATAACAACCTGAAGAGTATGTATATATTTGTTTTTAGTGCTGATCGAGATCTCTTAAATGACACAAGCTGAGCCTTTTATCTGAATCCCCTCAAACATGGAATAGAAAATGTCCTTACCCTGAGCATCAGCCCCTGTGGGATAGAAAGAGAGGGAATAGTTAATAATGTAATTAAGTAAGTAAGTACATTTCATTGATATAGCACTTCTCACAGAGAGGGCTAAGAAAGTGTCATTTCAAATGCAGAATAAGAAGGAAAAAAACGAACATACAAAAACATAGTCAATCCACCGAGACAATAAAAGGATACAGCAACACACATGATAATATATCATTGCTGGAACGCAAGCCTAAACAAATGGGTTTTTAACTGCTTTTTAAAAATGTCAACTGCAGAGGCAGCTCTCAGCTCATGAGGCAGAGTGTTCCACCATTTTGGCGCAACAGCCATAAAGGCTTTATCACCCTTTGTCTTCCACCTTGTGTGTGGAGCAGTGAGAAAAATGCCTTCAGCCGACGGTAAAAGGACGCAAGCCCTGTCAAGTATGCGGGTGCCTGATCATGGAGGGCTCCTTTAGGTGGTGGTTGAAATGTTGTACTGTATCCTGAAATGAATAGGAAGCCAGTGCATGGATGCTAGGACTGGGGTGATATGAGTGAATTTATGAGATCTGGACAAGTTGGAGGCGGTCTAGTGAACATTTGTTGAGACAGGTGAAGAGAGAATTATAATAATCGAGACGTGAGGAAATAAAAGCATGGATAATCATTTCCAGCTCGGAATGGGATAATACGGATCTGAGTTTGGAGATGTTTTTGAGGTGGAAAAAGCAGGAGCAAGTGACACTTTTGTTATGTTTGTCAAAAAGCATTTCCTGATCAAATGTGACCCCAAATTTCGTGACTTAGGAGGCACATTAGCACGAAGGGACCATCACAAGCCGGCCACTTTGGACACTGAGACGACAATTTGATTGATGTTGATGCTATCCGGGTTAAAAGAAAGATATAACTGGAGTTCATCTGCATACATGTGGTATGAGAGACCTTTAAAATTGCTGATGACATCTCTGAGAGGGAGCTTGTACAACGCAAAGAGGACTGGCCCAAGCACGACCCCTGTTTTTATTGTTTCTTGTATTGTTTCTTTTTTTTGCACTGACGGTTTTAGCACTTCAATTAGGTCACTTTATTGTGACCAGGTGAATACAATAAGGTTACAATGACAATATAATATATCTAGTATCTGTTATCTATGAACATAAAGACTGGATGATTTACACAACTTGGGGAACTCTACAAGAAAGGCGGACAGACTCTGAAATATGAAGGCCAACAGCCACAGAAAATGATCAGATTGATAGGATTTAAACCAATCGAGGGCGGTCCCTCCCTAACCTGCCTCTTAGCCTATTGAGAAGGATGTGGTGAACCACAGCGTTAAAGGTGTGTGTGTGTGTGTGTGTGTGTGTGTGTGTGTGTGTGGGCGTTGCTTTTTTATACCTGGCTGGTACAAGGGTTCCTTCTGGCTGTAGACTTATGCACAGTGGGAAGAGCTAAACATTTGTCCACCAGCTGCCAAAAAACGCAAGCCAAAGACAGTTTTTTTTCCCCATTAGTTTGTTTTTTAAAAACTACACTTTAATCTTTGTTTGTTCAGGAACTGTACATGTTATTTCTATAACCCTGCTATTACACACAATATACAACATATAATTGTCTTCTTGCTGCTGGTTACATTAGGAGGTTTACAACACTGCTTCTTTGTTCCATGCAGTGAAGTCGTTGATGATGTCATCCCTGCTATCTGTCACGTGTATGTGATATTTTGACAAATGAGAAGTTGCTCATGACTAATCTCTGAATGTTCAAAAGGAAATTGATGTCCTGATAGTTTTATTATTATTCTCGCAGCATTTGTCATATTACCATTTGAAAATAAAAACTCCAAAAAGTGTGAGTGTGTATATGCTAACTTCTTTGATTTAGATTAAATCGGGAAACACTTTTAAAAGTCCCTAAAGAAAAATTATTTTCTCATATACCCTATTGACAATCAAAGATTTAAGTTGAATATTTCAAAGAGTGTCTTGTAATAGTTAACGTTTTTAGAAACAACATTTGATTTCTTTTCCTAGTTAAGTTAGGCACTTAGTTTATTACTTACTTTCTAGACAATACGTAACTGGTACATTTTCCCTTCCTCTCCCCTCTTTATTAAGGAAGAGTCAAAGTGATTGTTATACTCACAGTATTGATTATTATTTGCTGTGGAACAAAGAGATACTTCATATTTTTACCTTAAAATCAAATGACCACGCTTTATGGTAATTTTAAATCTCCGTTGTTGTTTTTTTAACGGTCAGTATTTGTGTTGTAAAAACAAAATTTAGCAAAAGATTAATGTCTATTAAAACATGTTTGTTTTTTTTATTCTACCAGCTTGTGCGTGTGTTTGCAGAATAGTTTGAGAACAATGAAGGTTTATCAGGAAAATCCAAAATGTATATTATTTGAATGTACAATACAATAGAATAACATTTAGTGAATGAATAACAATTTATCATCAAAGTAAGTAATCTTTGTCAATGACCAGCTCAGTTTCTAATTTGTCTTGCTGGAGAAAAAGAAAAACCTTTCACTTTGCGGCCCAGGTTCCAACACCTCTTTCCAAGTCCTTTAAACCTGTTCCACTGCATAACCCATAACAAACTAAAAATAGATTCTTCTTTTCTTTGTCACTCAGACGCCATTTCTCTGTAACCCAGCCGACTGCAAAAGCAAAAAGCTCACCTTCTCCAAGGAGACTGACACACACCAGGAGAACACACGCTGTCCAGGATTCCATCTTCAGTGCCATCACCAAGTTCACACACAGCCTCAGAGAACAAACACGTTGGCGTTCAAACCCAACCCAACTTGTTTGTCTTGAAACCTCAGGCAACCTTTGATCCTCATGCTCGTTAAGAACGAGCACGTTGCCGACATTAATCAGTCAATTGACTAGTAGCACACCCAGTATCAGACGGTCTTATCTTACTGGTTGACAGTGAGTCATGGTAATAAATTAGATTTTTCTAAAGGACTAATGTCGCGAATCGCCAATTGCGATATGTGGACCTTGCTTGCTCAGATATGTATTAGAGTCCTTCTAGGAGGGGTCACCAACGTGATGACCGCAGGTAGCCACCAAGGACCACATGCAGGGGCGGCGTTTGCGGACAGGCAAGCCAGGCAGTTGCTTGGGGCCCCGGCCACTAGGGGGCCCCCTAGGGCTGCCAAAATGTACACCACAGCAACGACAACAATGCGCAATTTGCAATGACATGACACCGCAGCAGCAGACCACTACCCCCCCCCCCCCCCCCCCCCCCCTTGTAGGACCCCGCCCCATCTGCCTTCAGCCTGCACCTGAACACGTACCGCGCGACAAGCGATACTGGTCACGTCACACTTTTGGTTACAGTTTGCAAACTTGCCAAAACTTGCTTCTGCAGACAACACGAAGAGGAGTTATTGTGGGAAATAGCGCCGAAGTCCCGCGGACCCGCCGAAGTATCTTCGCGACTCTGTCTCTCCATGCGATGCAGGCAAACTACCTTCGCGATCGACCGGTAGATCGCGTAATTTATGACTGCCTCACGCGGGCTGGAAAGGGACACAAAGCGGGCCATACTTTGCCCAGGTCTGCTGTAGGGGCTAACACAGCTAACTAAGGTAACAATTAAGCCATGATGAATCCTATGAAGGCAGGCAGACTGACAGTCAAAGAATAATAATAATAGCCTAATGATAATAATCCTAATAAATTGCTTGTATGAAAAGCTATACATTTTTTTTTATTTCATATGACAATATTTATTTCCACTATTTTATTTCCACCATTTAAATGTTTTATATTATATATTGTGGCATTTTTTTTCTTTTGATTTGACCTGAACTATTCTATTTACTCAGGTTAGCATTTTTTTTGTATTTAAAGTTCAGATAATTTGCATTGCACTTTTGTAATTAAAAAAAATAATCATATTTTATATGTGTGTGTGTGTGTGTGTGTGTGTGTGTGTGTATATATATATATATATATATATATATATATATATATATATATATATATATATATATGTATATATATATATATATGTATATATATGTATACATATATATATATATATATATATATATATATATATATATATATATATATATATATATATATACATATATAAAAATAATATATATATATATATATATATATATATATATATATATATATATACACACACACATATATATATATATATATATATATATATATATATAAAACAACAATAGGCATAGACTTTTGGGCTTTCTGTGGTCCTTGGACCTCAAATGTATTCATTCATTCATTCATTCATTTTCTATACCTGCTTCTTCCCGAGCTCAGGATCACGGGGGTCTGCTGGAGCCTATGCCAGCTGTCTTAGGGCGAAGGCAGGGTGACACCCTGGACAAGTCGCCAGTTCATCGCAGGGCCACATACAGTCAAACAGCCATTCACACTCACATGCACACCTACGGACAATTTAGAATGTTCAATGCACATGCATGTTTTCCAAAAAACGTGGGACTGTGGGCCCACAGTCCCATTTGAGAAATATGAGAAATTTCAGACTCACTTATTTCTGGGACATTTGAGAAATTTATCTCAAATGTCCCAGAAATTGTGCGTTTAGTTGTGTAAAAATCTATTTTTTCGGCGTGCACTGGTAAGGTGGGGCCCCAAGGTAACTTCTTGCTTGGAGCCCCAAGAGACCCCAAGAGAGATTCTACGATGTCTTTGTGCAACTGTTACGTACCCAGCTTGAGTGAACAGAAAGGGCCAAGTTGAGTTCTGTCAAATCAATAAACAAATATAACCAAAAGAGGACACCCCCACCACCACCACCACCACCTCCCCACCCACCCACCTCAAAAAAAGGAGCTAGGTCGCACGTTGTGATTAACACAAATATAGTCTCTAAGCAAAAGAAACCTACTCTAACGAGAAACTGAAATACAGGGCGATCAGCCGTCTTAAACCCAAGTGTGAGCTAACAAAGGGAAAACTAACAGTGTGTGAAAACGAAAATCTGTATTTTAACTCTTACCCTTCTCAAGCCCAAATCTGGACACAAGCACTAAGACCGAACACAGGTTTTCAACAAACTGGTACAAGTGGTGAACAAAGGTGTCTGCCAGCGTCTGCAGAGCACTAATGCCTTTTGTACTTGGCTCCCAGGCAGGCGCTCTCTGATTGGCTGATCCCCGCCCAATCAGCTTCCAGGGATTTTCACGTGTGTCGGCAGGGCCCATCAGTGGGGCAGGAATGGGCAATAATAAAGACAATAAAAAGAAGTGTGTGTGTGTGTGTGTGTGTGTGTGTGTGTGTGTGTGCGTGTGTGTGTGTGTGTGTGATTATCGTGGTTACCCGTGAAAAGTCGTGCTACAATGCAAAAACTACTGAAAGTACAAAAGCACTGCACAGTGCATCAAACAGTGCATTTGCAGTGTTTGCTTCTGCCGAGCTTGAACACACAAAGCTGCTGTCCGGGTCGGTGCCGCTGGAAGTGAATGTGACAAAGCTAACATCTGCTGTGGTCACTTGATCAGTGATCCACCGCTGGAACTCAGACACGCGGGTGTAGGTTTCAGGGAAATCAACCAGGGCACACAATGCTACAAAATTAATTCCAGCCTGGATCCACACTGAGCCTTGTTTACATTGCAGGGGTCCACCAGTGTCGCCCTGTAGAAGGAAAACAAAACACAATCAGACAGTGTGCATCAAAATTGGTTGTGTCTCCAAATTTGAGTGAGAAAATCTGCCATGCAAATCTAAATTAGCACAATAGTATGTTAACCAGGCATAGTTCTCTGCCATCTTGTTGTGCACACATCATTTCGTCTGTGATCTGGGTATTGTTCAGTAGTGCGACGACAGGCGTATATTGGCAGCGGCACTGGTTTTGTCCGATCACGGCAATCTCAGCCTCCTGCAGTGGGTACGAGGCTGGCAGAATCTCTGTGGGAGAGACATGAGAGGAGAACATGCACCAAGTGAGAGTAGGCCATGTGATCATTATGGATCCACAGAGGCAAAATGCTGATGCAAACAGGGGAGACAAGCTATTTAGTTGGCCCTGATTTTTTTTTTTTTTTTTAAATCTATTGAAATTTTTCTTTTCTTTGTTTTTTTTTAAATTACCATCCATGATTGTCGATGACTCCCACCCCATGAGGACATTCTAACTACACTGCAGAGCTCCTTCAGCGACACATTGCTTCACCCAAAGTGTGTGAAGGAACGCTATCGCAGGTCCTTCCTTCTTGCAGCCGTCAGACTCTACAACAAGCAGTGCCCCCAGTAGACCACACAATCTGCCCACGCACTTTAAATTGTTCATATCTTCATATTTTAAATTTGATATATTTGATTATAAGCATAAAGTTGGCAGTGGGCGACACGGTGGCGCAGTGGTCATCGCTGTCGTCTCACACCAAGAAGGTTGAGGGTTCGATTCCGAGCTTGGGGCCTTTCTGTGTGGAGTTTGAGTTAGACTCGTGAAGCGCATACTGTATGTGGCGTATGTGATGAAAGGCCTGCACCATACTCACCAGTAAAATTAAGTCTCCCCCAGCCAGTGGCCCAGCAGAGGGTGTTGTTGCTGAAGCGGCTGGAGCTGCTCGCCAGGCAGATGGGTCTGATGTAGTCGCTGTAAGTGACGGGGCTGCTGAGCTTCATCAACGCAACGTCCTTGTTCCAGAGTGTGTCCTGATAGTCGGGATGGACGATGATCTGGGCCACGTTGCATTCCACTTCGTTTGGATTGGGACCACCCTGAGTCTGCCGTCCCAGGTAAACGGTAAATTCTGATGGTGAGGAATCCAGTGCTGCACTGTAGGAAAAAAAAAACAAAAAAACAATAACAATGGTTTGAATCAGTGGCTACATTGTTTTAAGTGACCAAGTTTAAAATTAAGTTTAAACTGAGATTAAATTAATTTTTGTGGTGACTGCCAAGATGTTTTTTACGAACTATATTACCTCAGTAATTTTTCTATCAATATATTTAACTAATATTTTTTTATGGTAAATTATCCTAAACTATAATATCATTCATTCATTCATTTTCCATACCCGCTTAGTCCTGAGCTCAGGGTCACGGGGGTCTGCTGGAGCCTATCCCAGCTGTCTTAGGGCGAAGGCAGGGTGACACCCTGGACAAGTCACCAGTTCATCGCAGGGCCACATAGAGACAAACAACCATTCACACTCACATGCACACCTACGGACAATTTAGAACGTTCATTTGACCTCACATGCATGTTTTTGGACTGTGGGAGGAAGCCGGAGAACCCGGAGAGAACCCATGCAGACACAGGGAGAACATGCAAACTCCACACAGAAAGGTCCCAGGCTCGGGCCCCGGAATCGAACTCACGGTGGCAGCACTAACCACTGCGCCACCGTGTCCTAAACTATAATATTCTGCACAATTTTGTTTGTAAGGATTTTACTTCTTTTGTTTTTTCTACTTTTTTGACACCTGAAAAAGCTTCTTTGTCTTTATTTCTTAAAAATGATTTTAAAACTGAATAGTTGATGACTGTTCCTTACTTCTCTATGCACCATCCTGCCGTAAGGATCCATTCACTGCTGATCAGTGTTCCTCCACAGATGTGAGACCCAGTGAAATTGTGGTGTATGCTGGCCTGCCAGGGCCACGAGCCTGCCGTGGCGTTGGTACCGCCCACTATCCACCCTCGCCCAGTGTTCAGAGGTACCACACCACAATCTGGCATCGCACAGAAAGCCACATGTCAGCACATAATGAGTTCATCTGCTCATTTTGAGAACACCAAAGGCCCAAGATTTAGCACCGTCTAATGGCCGGAAAAGCATATTGCAATCAGCCCCAGCAATTTGTCTCATAATGTGTGGCAAATTTGAAACAGATACAACCACCAGGTGGCACTATATTATACCCTCCTGATTTTAGAAATGGAACGATGTAACCATTTAAAATTCATTGTTTATTATCACTTTCATTAAGATCACATGTTTACTATCTACTCATGATTTTTTATTTTTTTTTCAAACCAAAAGTGTTTAAAGAAACACAACTCATTAAAATACCCATCAGCCAGACCTCTACTTCACCGCTAACAATTTTGGGTTTCAGCTCACCTTGTCCACTGACTGCAGCTGCTGCAAACATCAGAAAAATCCAATGGGACCAGGTTTCCATTGCGTGCTGCTGCCACTGCTGCTGCTGCCAGTAATGAGATAGGTCTTTTTTGTTTTTTCGGAATTGTCTCACCACTTCAATCCATCTGAATCTGAATTTCCTAATATGCTCCACAAACCCCTCCCCATCCACACCCACAAGCAGCTCAGATAACATCAGACAATCCTCCCTTGCAATGTGACAGTTGAATGTGGGTGAATGTAAAAACATGCTAACTCAAATTTAATTTTGAGGTCTGGCACACAACAAAAACACTGGTGGTGGTGGTGGTGGTGAGGTGTCGCTAACATGATGAAAGTGCTGTTTGTTATGTCACAAAACTGTGTGTTTTTGGTACATGTTTTGTGGAAAAATTGACAGAATTTTTTCTTTGTTAAGTTTGAACTGAAGACTGAAACATTATTGTCAGGGAAGCACTGGCGAAGTGAATTTTGCACAATTCTGCCTCGCCTGAAAGCACTCAGTCTAACAACCCAATGAAAGAGTGTCACCAAGACAAAGAATGGCAAACAAGACACTGGATGACAGAGAGAGAGTGGTGCGTGAGAACAAACGAAGGACATTAATCACTGACTTGGAATCGTTTCACTCCTTACTTGAAGCGACACTTGTTGCGTTTCTTGACAAACGTTAAAATCAATACCATTGCTTATGCCATTTACTGGAGCACTTGACGTAAAGTGCTGTGAAATGTGCGTGCGTGTGTGCGTGTGTGTTTAACCAGCATATATAATACATATGTGTGTGTGTCTGTGTGTGTATCCTGAGAGAAGTTAATAGAAAGGGATTATTTAAAAGGATTTGAAGCTACTTCTAATACATTTTAATTTGTGTGGGTACACTGGCCTTTTTTCGTATTTGCTGTTCTTTTTGTGCCATTATCTTGAATACCTCCATCACCCTGACGCAGCAAACCCTGTGTCCTGGCTTGCTTTATCAAAATAAACAAGTCCCTCAGGCAAACTTGTGATTGTCTCCGCTGAGAGTCAAAGGAAAGGTAAAGACTTGAACGAGGTAAAAGTGCCTTGTGTCGTCTTTGAGTTGATGGCTGGAGTAAATAGACTTATGTTCATTCCATCAATGGATGACACAAAATAAATTTGTTTCCTCCAAACATTAAGCTAAAAATTAACCCCAATCAGAAGAAGCAATCATTGCTGGTGCAACTCAAGGGTGAGATAGAGGGAGTATGTGCAACACAGAGGCCTGCATAGAGAAAGAAAGAAAGAAAGAAGGAACCATTCCACTGCTTTTTAGTCTCTTTTCCCCTGCAACGACATACTAACTTTTTCCTCTGAAAAGAAAAAGGCTGTAGTCTTGCTTGAGTGTTTGCCCACATAAGCTCAGCGTGATCGCCCTCTCCGTTTGTTCACGGCAACACTGCACCAATGTAAAGTAGGTCCACAACCTTGGCCGGAGGCCCGTTTGAATTTTAAGTTTGCCCACTTGTGTGTCCCCCTGCACATCCTCCTCCTTCTTCTTCTCCCTTCTATCGAGCCCCGGCGCTCACTCTTCCAGGAAGACACACATATCAAGGGCCTCCTTTCACTCCTGCCAGGCCCGTGGACAATATATCTTATTTCCGACCCCACCGGATAAGCCCGCCCACAGTTGCCTAAATGCTTGAGCCTATATAAGACGGCGAACGGGCTTGATGATAAGGAGTTGGTCTCGACAAGCCTGACCATGAGGTGTAAAGTCCTCGCCTGCGTTGCCCTACTGACACTCATAAAGCACGGTGAGTATCGCGTCTTGACACAAGCTGGCTTGGAAATTGCCTCACCTGATTCATTGGGTGGATGGAATCTCAGCTATATAGTGATTTCCTGGAAGGGCTGAGACAGGATTGTTTTTGCCAGTGAAAGAGTTTAGTGCAATTTTATAGGTCTCTCACATGTGGGTTTACTGACTGCGAGTTTGAAATGTTTTTGGCTTGTGTCAGTGCATCGTGTCACTGTAACCACGATACGTTAGGCTTTGGACGTGTGTGCGAACACTAACACGCCAACAGTTGGGTTTCTTGGCTAATGTTCAAATGATTGGTATTTATGCCGTTGCTTGCTGGAATAATTTGTGTCAAGCATCATGATATGTAATGCAACTGATTCTGCTGAATAGGTGAGAATTTATTTAAGCAAATTGTTAAAGAAGTTGAGAAGTTACCCTTTCAAAGTTACCCTTTGAAAGGGTAAAATATGAAGAAAAAATGAGATAGACAGTATATACACTTTACAAACTGACCATTCTGCGTTTTAGCAAAATCAGGAAATAATGAAATCAATATCAAGTGCCTCAGCTGAACTTGATGTTAACACTCTTCTCGTGTCTTTTTAAACATAATTTGGACAGTCAGTTATACATTTAGTTAAATATGTAGTTTTTTGTAGCTCCAGCCAGAGAACTGTGTAAGTATCAGATAGCGACAGACTTGTCCTAAATCAGAGCTTCATTGTGATTTATCTCAAGTGCAGAGCACTTGCTCCGTGACTCTTTATTGTCTCTGCCATGTGGTGTCAAACTTCGAAAATAAATAGGAACATTAGTCATGTCCTTATAAGCGCTTGTACTTTTCCCTGTGCGATCGGCACATCTGTCAGTCTGGACCTGCAGCGCAGCATAAACAACCCACACAAAGCAAGTTTAGAGGCGGCTGTCTTCAAGTGTCAGAGTGTTTGTTGTCCTGGTTACTAATTAATCTCTCCAGATAAACACACCTGACAGACCTGCTTTCTGTGTGGACTCATTCAAGGAGGCTTTGCCCGCATTATTTATTCAAGGCTGTGCGACTGAAAAGAAAGAATTTGAATGTGGAAAATTTCAAAACATGGACGCTTCATTCCATATCAGCGCATTGTGACTTATCGTCAGTGAAAGTGGTGCTGGCTGCATTTGCTTTGCCACAGACTGTTTAGTTGGTTTGTTTTAACAACGTGACAAGAGACACACTGCTGGCTGGATAAATAGCTGTCACAACAGCTTTGGTACCTGAATAGTTTACATTAGCTCAAGCTGGGGCCAGAGACTGGGGGAAATTCATGTAGAGAGTCAAGGATTGCACAGTTATGTCAACGGCTTTTAAAGGGGCCTTCATTCTCGAGCATTCATAGCGAAGCGAGGCAAGGAGAGAACTTCAATGTCCTGGTGGGAAATATGTTTTGTCTGCATCATAGAAACAGTAAAAACAACATGGTGCAGACATCCAAACACAAATAATAACAACAATCCCCAGTTCCCTTCAATGACTTCACACCACAGTCCCGCATATTGCAGTAATACCATAGTGAATGACAATGGCTTATCTTAAGGTTACGTTATTTTATCATATAAATGCAATATTGGATAATTGAATTATTGAACTGTATGGTCTGGTTTTATGTTTGGTGTATATTTTGTATTGTACTGCAACATTCAGGATAAGCCCAACTGGCTACTGGAGTTGTGATAGCATTAGCTATAAAGTCTACATGCATCACATCAGCTGCGAGCTTGTATGCAATGTACCTGTCAAATAAATAAATATGATACATTTGTGGCGTCTCCACATTTTCAGCTGAGATGGCTTTGATGACTTAAGTGGACGTTGGGGAAAAGGAATTTTAGTACCAGTTGTTAGTTTGCTCAGCGGTACTCTGTGGGTCTGCCGTAGAGGGGGCGTCTGGGATCAGTTGGGTCGGGGATGAGCATAATGTGGATGGGCCAACCCATCATCTTCGAGCAGGTTCTTTTTGGTATGTGACTTTGGGCCTTTGGCTGGATTGTCAGAGAGCAGCAGGCTCATTTGTCAACTTTACACAAATCACCAAAGTTTAAAAAGTCTCCCTTGGCTTCCTCCCTCGTCCCTGCTGCAGCAGAGACCTCGGCTGGATGCTGATTGATAAAGGCTCTGTATTTTTCCTCCGTCCTCTTTTTACAGTGTCCCCAAGTGAAATACAGGCCGGCCTCAATGCAAGTGCAACCCTCCCGTGTAACGTGACCCTCCCGGGCCCTACAGAGATGTCCCTCATCCAAGTCAGCTGGACAAGTAATGGCTCCAGTGTCGCCTCCTTCAGTAACGGCATACCGAACACAGAGTCAGGCTTCAGCTGGAACGCAAGCCGGTTTGACAACGGGGAGTTTTCACTCACCATCCTAAGGACCAGCTTCAACCTGCAGGGACTGTACGAGTGCACAGTCAGCAACAACTCCACGATGTGGCACTCCAGCAACGTTACGTTTAGCATTCTGGGTGCGTTCGCTTCTTTTAGTGCACGTCCGGATGTGAATGCATGAACCTGCCATCAATTTGTCTCATTTTATGACCCTCCCACCACCCCTCCTTGCTCCTATTTAGTCCCCCCCACGTTGGACGTGCCTCGGCTGTGGCTGATGTTGGAAACAGAGAGCCATCTGACGTGCCGAGCCGATGGCTTCTACCCTCCGCCCATCGCTTTCTCCTGGACCAGAGCTGGTATTGAAATCCAGACTCCCACCGACCAAGTTCAAGGTGAACCAACTCCAAACGGGCTCTACACAGCCACGGGCAACCTGACCATCTACCCGTCGCGTGAGGACCAGAATGTGACCTTTGGTTGCAGAGTGTTGCACAGTGGCCGCTACCAGGAACTGGAATTCAACATCAATGTAACTTGTGAGTGATACAAGGAAGCACCGCACATGAAATCAATCTGATCTGATAGACCTGGATCTGTGTTTTTTTCATGTATAGCTGGGGGGGATGTTTTCCATGTGTTACTGTATGTATGTATTGACAAACAATAAAAACAAATTTCCCTGCCAGACAATAAGTAAAGTCCTCCTTACTATCAATATTTAAGTATGACCTGGTCTATCTTCTCAGATCCCCCAACGGTTAGACTTTCCGCCCTGCCATCGCAGGCCAACAACGTCCCTGTCACCCTTTACTGCGACGTGGACGGTTTCTACCCAGAGCAAGTTTCCATGTCCTGGCGTCAGAATGGATCCGTCCTCCCCGACCTGCCAACCACTGATCAGAATCTGGACGGGACCTTCAGGACCAGACACTACTACACTTTGAGCCCCGCACAGAGGGAGCAAGGTGGTATGGTGGAGTGTGCTGTGCACCAGCCTGGTGCAGCACAGCCAGTCATCAGCTCAGAGGACCTTGCAAAGCTGGATCCAAGAGGTACATTTTGAATAGGCATTGAACTGCAAGATAGCCAGCTGGATAAATATTGACTGAGTAGAATTAATTATTTTGATGTTGTCTGAGGACAGTTTCGCCTCCTTACACTTTTTTGTTTTTAGGTGCAGATGTACATATTTGTCTTTTGTTCTCCATGCCAATGTTTGTGGTTTCGGACTGGTTTAGCAGGTGAGCCACCATTGCTGACTAACTCTGCCAAGGCGTCCGTGGCATTGATGTGCATTTCACTGGTGCTAGTCATCCTGCTGTGCTTTGGATTTTCCTGGAGAAGGAGGGATGGTGAGTCTTAATTGTTGGCCAACTGGCTTCTACCAAGCTTCTGGCTGACTGTTAAAACATTTGAGATGTGAAGATTGGGGAGGAGATACTGTAGCAGCCTACCTGGAATTTGTGCCTTCAAAATAAATCAATCAATAAATCACCAACTAGCTTAAAACACAACCATGCACAGCAACAAAACGCCATCAGTTGTGGGTGCAGATGCACAGATATGACATTTCTTGCTATATTTATTTTTTTCAAGAAAAGTTTGGTTTAATTCAGTTACAATTGTTATCAAAACACCCATGTGGATCCAGCTCTGCAGTCTCATGCAGTCTGCTTAAAAATATGATGACAATGTTTGGATGGGGTAGCCCTCGAACCGTCATGTGCATCAGAAAGTACCTCCTTGGTTTTTTGTAACTGCCTATATTAACCTCATTGTTTCTGTCCTCATTTAGAGAAACAGAAGTCTCTGAATGTCTCCGGGATCATCCTCCCTCCACGTGTGACTGTGGGCCAAAAAGGGAGGGTCTCACTGAGCATTGAGGGCCGCAGGGTGGACCGAGTGCTGACCACTTGGTTCCTCAATGACATCCCCATATCCGACACCTCACTCATAGGTAGGAGATTTAAAATAAAGACATTTTTGTTGTTGTTGTTGTTGTTGTTGTTGTTGTTGTTGTTGTTGTTGTATAGACACTACCACCACCATTAGACCCCATTTCAACTTTAAACTTCAGGCTTCAGACTCACTTTTAAAACATGTTCGTCCATCTCTTAATTGATAAAGTCCTTCATATCCCTGAGGGCCACATCATTTTCCAAAAAGTTTCTTCATTTTGATACGATATTATGATATTTAGTTGCTTATGAGAAACATGTTACTTGTGACTCATGTCACTAACTAGCAAAACCAAACATATTGGCAACAAATATTTGGCTTTGACATCAGCATTCTCAAAACTGAAAACCATAATACTGCGTTAGCTATAAGAAGCAGTTTTTTTTTCCTTTGTTTAAAGTATAAAAAAAGTTGACAATTAAAAAACATCTTTTGTTAAAATACCCTCAAGCATTAAAACTAAATTATTAATTGATGGACAAAGCTGAGTCTAACCTGAAGATTCAAGTTAAATGGGTGTGTTTGCAGTAGTAGGGCAATTTAAATTCCTAATATCTAAAAATGTTAGTAAGTGAGCTATTTGACCATTGTTGTGACCACATTAGCCCAAGTAGACATAAGTGTTTTATTCTCAGACAGTGTAGCTTTGGCTGCAAAGGGATATTACCGGAAAGTACAACTGTTAAGCAGAAAAGAGGGAGGGAGGAAATAAATGCAGAAATGTCAGATCTTTTCTGTCTGTCAAAAATGCCCGGGCCTCTTTTTGGCGCCAGTCTGTCACTGGGTTGTGTGTGGTGTTATCTATTTTAATATTTGCATCGCATCTATACCAAACATGGCCTGTTTCTCTCCTCTGCTAACAACCTGTTCCCTTACACACATAGGAACCTCTAGAGCTAACTTTAACTGCCTATACAACCCCCTAACCACCATCCATCTGCCCTACGGTCTAACTCTCACCTCCCCAGCGTCAGAGAAAGGGCCTCTCCTGACCTCCAGAGGCGAGACGGGTTACTACAAGATGCGCACTCAGGGGCCGCTGCACTCATCCGGAAGTGGCACCCAACAGCTGATCTCCTCACTCACCTTCGTCCCGCAGATATCAGTCCACAAGGGGGCGGTGTTTAAGTGTCAGGTGTCCTACGCCGGCAAAGATAAGATCGTGGCGGAGAGGGTGTCGGAGAAGTTCACGATCCTTTGTGAGGCAGCATTTCCTCTTTTTCACGTTTGAAAATGGCTTTGTCCTAGTTGTGTGAGCCAGACTGTGAATTTTGCCTTTTAGCTCCTCCAGAGGTGTCCGAAATTCAGCTTGCGGAGACCCAGAACGACTCGGGTGAGACTTTGCCCATTCGTTGAGGACTTTCAGAAACACACCCTGGTGCGCATTCACGACACTGAACATCCTCTCTTCCAGATGTCATCAGCATGACTGTCCGCTCCTCGCACTTTCACCCGGATGTCATCACCTTCCGCTGGTTCTGCGAGGGAGGCGAGCTGAGTCCCGTTGCCTCGCAGGCCTCCTCCTCACCCAGGCCCAACTCCGAGGGCTTCTTCTCAGCCTTCAGCCAATGCAAACTGCACAGGAGTGAACTGGAAAAGGGGAGTACAAAGGTGTGGGTCAGCGTTCACCACATTGCCCTGAGGCAGCCCATCACCAGAGAGACCAGAGGTGAGAGGGACAAATCCCCCCCAAAAAAAGATTCAAAATTGGCTTCTTCCTTCATAAGATGCTGGTGCGTCGAAAGATGGCTGACGTGTTTACTCGTATATTTACAGGCTTCCTGAAGAGGCCGAGCGTGTCCGACGTGATCAGCTCCGCCTCTCCGCTGGATCAGACCGTCATTCTGGGCTGCCAAATCACAGACTTCTTCCCTCCCAACATATCCGTCACCTGGCTGAGGCTCAGAGAGGGTGAGCGGGACGACAGGGAGGAGGAGGTGATTGAGGGCGGAGAGATGTGGGGCCCCATACAGACTCAGTCCAGACTGTACAGGGCCACTGCCACGCTGAAGAGGAGGGCAACAAGTCAGGAGAAAAAGGAGAAGGGGGGATTCGGAGGTGGAGGGATTATTTGCAGAGTGGAGCACATTTCCCTCCAGGAGCCGATTGAAAAACACTGGAAGAGCATTGATATTGGTATTAATCTTTTTTCTTACTGCTACATGACTTTCAAAATGGTGATTTTATTAAAATGTTAACCGTTGGAAGAAAGAAAAACATACAGATCCAAAAATGTAGGACTTTTATTCAATTACACTTTCATTTTTGCCCTCTCTCAGCCACTCCCTCCATTCCACCTTCAATCTCGGTGTGTTGGAGCAGCGAAGGGGTTGGTGTGTTCTCCCTTGTGTTCAAGGGAGGTCACCCCAAGGTCAAACTGCTGTGGGCAGCAGGAGGACGAACCCTCACGCCACTGGTGTCCAGCGAGACAGAGGAGATAGGAGACGACGGCCAGAGGGAGCTGAAAAGCGTGTGCGCCCTGGAGACGTCCACGAACCTACCGAGTCCAAGCAGCAAACAGCAGGAGAGGCGGAAGAATGGACAAACAAGTACCGTGAATGATTCAATAAGCAGTCCACTTTTCTTTTTAGTCTTACGATTCACTTCTGATTATAAAAACAATTCCATAATTCATAATTCCTAAATGTATTTTGTTTCTAACTTAAACATTGAACAAACCTAAAGCGAATCCTCTCAGCTGTTCCTTTAGGGGTTCAACACAGAGAATTGATTTGCAAGATTAGTTTGGCTGAGCACTGTGACCCTGAGCTCAGGAGTAAAGAGGGTATTGAAAATGGATGGATGGATGGATGGTTGTGCAGAAAAGCTTTCTTCCCTCAATTTTCACTTCAAGTACAAAATTTCACTTTTGAATTGCCCCTTACGCGTTCATAATTTGTGGCGTCCTTAATTCCAACCGCTGTTATTGTGCAGGGACAAAGGCTGCCGTCATGGACCCAGACACTGAGGGGATCGAGTACATCGACGAAGGAGGGCACGAAGAGAATAACAACGTGGACAGGGATGGGGAAACAAGGTCTGAGTTTTGTGACGACAGCGACCGGGACAGCGTAGAGCACCCCGGTGCGCTGCACATCAACAAGGTCAACTTGAAGCATGGAGCAAGAGAAAGGGAGAGAGGCCGTCTGAGAGTGTGTGTGGAGATAACGCACCCTGCCCTCCAGCTTCCGGTTTATCGAACGTGGACAGGTACGCAAATTCTGTTGTCTCTGATTTTATGCAAGAGATGCCGGGGATAGCAGAGATTTTGAGTCATCACCTAGAGATTATAATAATAATAATAATAATAATAATAATAATAATAATAATAATTATAATAATAATAATAATAACAATAGATTTTATTTATAACGCACTTTACATCTGCAGTCAAATCTCAAGGTCCACAGTAAAAACAGTAAAGACAGTAAAAACAGTAAAAGAGAATAAAAAGACAGTAGGTTTTTAGTCCAGATTAGTCCAAACTGGAGATAAAATTTGTATTTATTTTTTTACTTATTTGAATAATTTAAAATGGAATGTTTAAAAGGACCTAATGTCAAATAAATGGGATAGTTGAGTCCAATTGGACCTCACTTTAATCTTCAAAGCTACTATAATCTGAATGACAGAGAATTTTCACTGACAAATATGGGAAAGAATATATATGTATGCTTTCCTTTACTTAATGTTAAATAAATAATGTTAAATAAATAATGTTAAATAAAGTTTTCACAGTTGTACCAATAACTATTTGTTTGTCGTAAAAAGTGATCTGTTATATATACAGGATCAAAGGATGTGAGATCAAGTGGGAAAACAGAAAAAAGCTGTGAACATTATTTGCAATATGCTTTCTTGCCAGTAGATGGTACTAGATCTTCCACGCTGGGGATTTAACTGAAAACTGAAATCTGCATCTGAAAAAACACATTTATCACTACTAATAAGGCAAAAACGCTGCTGAAAGCAGCCTGATATCACACTGTACAAACCAATCACAGACGACGATGCCATGGCTGTCGTTGATTTTAACATGGCGGAAAAAATGACACCAAGCATCAAGTTTGTTCCTTTTTTTGCTGTTTCCTTTGCAGAACCCAATAAGGACATTTCATCATCACCGTGACAGTCAGCACAAGCGGAGACACGGAACCATATTTCATGTATCCCACAAATCAAGCGTACTGTCAAATTATAAAGTAGTCATCATCTATGGATATCCAACTGTCTTTTAAGGGATCAATAGGTGTGGTTCAAACACTTGATTATTTTTTTTATTTATTGCTCTTTACATCTTCTTAGGCATTATACATTGCTCAGATTGATTTTTAAAACTTCATATTTTTGTATAAAAAAACTTCAAAACTTCCAAAATCAGCACTGATAAATAAAATTGTATTCATACAAATAAGACTCTTGTTTTTAATCATCAAAAAGAGTAGACAGGCTTTTCGGTGTTTTCAACCACGCAGAGAAGTCTCATTCGGAAAACAAAAACAAAACAATTTTTTTCTTTCAAGTTTGTTTTTTTTTACACTCTGACCACAGCAGTGTCACGTCTCTATTTTGAGAGCAGAATGTTCTGCAAGGTTGTGGTCTTTAACATGGCGTTTAGAGAGCTTCCTCTTAAAAGATTACACAGCCAGTGCGTGCTGCGCTCTGTTTGCAAATTTTGTTTGCGGTCAACTGTCAATCAGAATAGAATGGAATAGAATAGAATAGAATGGAATACTGAACAAAGGTAACAGACATTTTCCTTTTGCTGTGTCACACAACATACCTGCAATCACTCAGGTGAGAACAAACATTCATACAGTGCAACGAGGTGAGATTGGGTTGGGATTAGCATCAGCTGCAGAGTTCATTTGTTTAGAAGGTCTACTGCCGAAGGGATAAAGGTTTTCTTTTAAAAGTGTTGCAATTGGAGAGAATGTTGCAGGGGATGTGAGGGATCCGCTGTAATAATCCGCAGTTAAGAGCTTCAATAGCCTATAATGTATGACTCACTTTAAAAAACAAAGAAAAAACTCACAAAGTTTTCACAGGATGGATCATTTAAAGGAAATGCTAGATGGTTCAAATCTGTCAAATGGACTTGTTGCAGAGGCTCTTCTCACACCTGCTTGAATTGGCTGATTTGAAATTGCTTCGTGTGTGTGTGTGTGTGTGAGAGAGA
The DNA here is from genome assembly GCF_046127955.1 of Nelusetta ayraudi. Taxonomy (NCBI): domain Eukaryota; kingdom Metazoa; phylum Chordata; class Actinopteri; order Tetraodontiformes; family Monacanthidae; genus Nelusetta; species Nelusetta ayraudi. Next base: position 10,883,905 of record NW_027466092.1, on the reverse strand, counting down.
GAGAGAGAGAGAGAGACAAGAGTGTACAGAAGTGGCATCAGGGGAAATAAATTAAGAAATATTTCACCAACAGTTAACATTTAAAATCATTCTAAACAATGACAACTAAGCAAACTGAATGCATGTCCAAATTGTACTGACACGATTTATTTACTATTTAGGCATACTTCTACATTTCAATCTCATTGCTCCAACGTGCGTGGACTGGGTATTTCAACACCGGTTCGATTTCTCATAACTAACAAATATAACTATTTTTTACAGAACTTATCCCTTATTTGTCACTTTTTTATCATTGTTTACCACTTGTACTGCTTCTTCTCTCAGCTGTTTGTGTTGTGACAGCGTTATTTCTGACTGCACCGCGCTGACACCCGCTATATTTGCACATCCGCAAACAGTGTGCGTGCGACACGTAGGTCTGAGTGATGCAGCGGCCGCGGCGTTCATCAGCAGCAACCTCTTCCTCATTGCGATGTGCCGGTCAGTGATACGCGGAGCTGCGGAAGCTGTCGGAGATGTGATGTTGTATGAGATGGTCGGACGCTGAGCTCCTTTTTGACGGCGCTGCCTGGTTAAAGCGAGACGGGAAAGCAGCTGTGCTAAGGAAAAACAGTTTGATGGTCAGAGAGTCACACATCAGGAAGTCACTGCCATGGATCCCGACAGTCCCGCTTCCAGGGTGGGGAGGTCTCTCTGGACGGTTTGGGTGAGTCTTGAGAAAGGCTTGTGTGAAATTTGGTTGCAATCTCCGCGCGCGCGCGCGCGCGCGCGTGTGTGTGTGTGTGTGTGTGTGTGTGTGTGTGTGTGTGTGTGTTTCACTCAAACAGGCGCGTACGCACGCACACACACACAACTTTGATCTCTCATTTCCTCCTCTCTCTCTCTCTCTCTCTCTCTCTCTCTCTCTCTCTCTCTCTCTCCCAGGAAGAACTTGAACAATGGAAATGCATATTTTTTATGCATTTCCATTTTATTTTTGATATGTAATGCCTAATAATATACTTATTTGTTTCTTTCCGTGGCCTTTTGGTTGCTTTTAATTTCCAATTTTTCTCAATAAAAAAATACATTTTATTATTTCCTACCACCTGTGGGGGCGTCTAGTCAAGTCAACAAAGCAAAGAACACACAGCTGTCACTTTTTACACAGAAAACTAAACAACACTTATCATAACACACAATACATACAGTTGAGGTCGATTTATACAGGTTGATTTAAAAATGTGCTGTACTTTTCAAAAATGTAGATGTCAGATGGTGTATATATTGCCTCTTGACAACAATACATTTAAGTGCAATCATTATTGGCCGTACATGAATAGAATGTTAATACTAAGGTGAATGTGGTTCACTGGGAGTGAAAGAAAACAAGCCCTCATCTTCACATTTCATGTCTGAATGTGGTCAGAGCACATTTCACCTCCAAGCCTCAAACACTAAAGTCGAGTCATGTCTTTGAAATGGCAGTTAACACTGCCTTCCACGAGGAGGGTTTATTAGGGTTCTGTACTCATTGCTAGACATAAAAACGTGACCCAAGCTATTAAACATTTATTACTTTATTAAATTTCATACTTAAAAAAAACATGTTCTCTGGTCTTAACAAGAGAAACACTGAAGACCATTAATGACTTCACTGCATTTGGAGGGCGTCGCGTTTCATTTCTCTGCTTTTATTGTAGGCTGGCCTGTTTGAAGGCCTTGCTGCAATGCTTGATGCTTTCTAAATTATCGAGGGATCAATTGCATTAATGTGAAATATGATGACCGCTACCATCAGCAGCTCAATAAGGCATTAACGTCTCAGAGTTTCCGAGGTGCCTTGGCTTAACTGTTTGTTTAATACGGTCCACTTCCTTTTCTGACATTCATCCCTTTCAAAACAGAAGCTGATGTAGATCTTGACCAGAGTTAAAGGGATAGTTCACCCATAATCTGAATTTCACCCATTTCCTATACAGAATTTTGGCAACAGATGCTGCAGTCTTGTTTTCTCCAAAACTCATTCTATTAAGACCCATTCAAGACTGTTTTTACAGACAGAATGGGCGGCCACAGTAGTCCCAGATTAAAAAGGCAACCTTATTTCTTGTGTGCCAAACAGGTGTCCAGGAGGAAAGATCTAAATGATGTTGATAAAGCCATGTTTTAGATTAGATTATATTAAATTCAAAGTTATTGTCATTGTGTAATACAACACAATGTCACAAGTATAGAGCAACGAAATGAATTAGCATCTGGCCAGAAGTGCTTGGCATTGAAATGAATACAGATGAATTTTAAATTTTAGTTTGTATTTTAAACAAAATATTTACTGTGTATCCACTATGATCATGCACAAGTTCAGCATAAACATGTCAAAGCTGTATGTGTAAACATGTTGCTGGGTGTAGGAAGGTTTTGGATTTTTTAAAATAAATAAATAAATAATTAAATAAATAAACACTTTCACCGTTTGTGGGCCACATTCCACGTGGAAAGTATCTACAGAGCCTGTGTCAACTAAGTGATGAGTAACCAGTGTTTGAAAAAAAAAAATCACTTTTGGGTGAACTCTCCCTTCAAGCACTTTACAAACCACCAAGAGAAGTAGGTGGAAAACCAGCCTGTCAAAGCCCTCTGCAACATGCTTGGAAAAACAATTGCGGTCTTGGCTTTGTCTGTGTGGCCATTGTCAGGTTGTAACAGGAAAGGCACTTTCCCAAGTAGGTACTACAACACTCCAAAGGCACGATTGTGTTCAAACCGTCTCACTGTAAAATGTTTTCTTATCTGGAAGCAGGAAAGAAGAATCTTTCAGTGAGATTGTTTTTTAACCTGACATAAAAATAGACTTAGGAAGTGCCTTTGATGTTAATACAACACTTTTCATATATTGTGGACTTTAAAATTAAGTTGTATGCACAGTGATGAAGAAGGCAAGTAACGTTCTCCCGTTTCTTTTCTATCCCTCGGCAGTCTTACATAACTGAAGCTGTGAGCAGATTCTTCAGATCAGAGTCCACAAACATCAGCGAAAATAATCCGGGCTCCGATCAACAGAGTGAGAACCTGACGGCGAACACAACCTGGCGCACCAAGTGTGATGCTGGCAGAGAGGAAGTCAAAGAGGAACATGCTCTTGCCTCAGTCTGTCAGCTTCCTTCTCGGTCGGTTGTTGAATGGGAACTTTGCGTCACAGATGCTGACGCCCAGGCCCACGAAGGGGACGCCCAGTACAAAACCCAGCAGGGCAAAGACGATGAGAGTGGAGACTCTCAACAAGCTCAGGGCAGCAGAGAGGGCGAGTTTGCCCAGGCAGTGGACAAGAATGCAGGCGTTGTCACTGCAGATATTGAAGGAAAGGGGGAATGGGAAGACAAGATGTTGTGCAGAAATAGAAGAATTGAGGAAGCACTGGACAGTAATGAGTTTTTACAAACTGTATATACCAGACTGACACATGGTGCCATGACTGAAGATGTAGAGAAGGATGGTTCCACAAAATCTGAGGAGTCACCTGAAGAGGATGCTGTTGCTCAAGGAGAGGATGAAAACCTGCTTGAGAGCAGTGATGCTGAGGAGAAGGATGAAAGACACCTGGAAGATTTGACGGCAGAGGACAATGAGGTGGATCTGAATATGGCGGCGGCTCTAAATAAAGATAGGGAGCTTATTGCACTCATGAAAGAAAAAATATTGCAGAATTTTGAAGAAGGAACACCACCACTGCACAAGAACGTCTACGGAACAGATGCTGTTTTGTTTTTCGACTCAGGAAATGATGGCGCAAGACAAGGTGGAAATCAACTTTTATCCAGTGAAAAATCGCCAGAAAAGGAACAAGATCAAAGTATCCCTGAGGCTTCTGAGACTGAAGGGAAGCCGGAAGTCATCACTGAGAGAGAAAATGCGACTGAGCAGGAGGAGGACACTGAACCAGTGCCGGAAGAACCTCAAAGTTTTTCAGCTGATAAATGCAGTAAGGAATTGGCTATAACAGAGCTGGAAAGAGTTGAATGTACGGATGGAGAGCAAGTGGATACAAGTACCTACTCAGAAGTGCAAACCAAAAGGAAATCTGAAATTAAAATAGAGGCCAGTGATGAAGAGGAGGATGAAAAATCTGACCTTGACACAACAGACTTCGAGGTAGAAGAGGGGTGTGTAGATAATGTTCAAACAGAGGAGGTGGAACCTTCAGGTGATGTCTGCAATGACGACAAACACACCGTGGATGCAACATGTGTGCCTACCTCAAGTACTCTTAACTCGGAAGACGAGGGGGTAAAGGAAACAAGTGGCAAGTTTAAAAATATTTCCTCATGGGTCTGCGAAGGCCAGCTTGTTGTGCCGCAGGAGTCTCCATTGTGTGAGGAAGCACGAAGGGGAGTTCCTGAACACAACAATGAGCCGGGGGGAGATGAAAATACGACACAAAGGTTCCTGGAAGAACAAGACTCCAGGGAAACACACACCATGGAATTACCAGAAGAGGTGGAGAGCGCTCACAGTTCTGTCGGCAGCCACAGTACAGACTATTTATCGGAGAAGGAGCGTGTGGCTGAAGAACAAGACAGCTCAGGCGACATCAGGTGTGGCTTTAGCTTAGACGCGGCAGAGCACATTGGAGGACCTTGCCTGAATGAAGCCGAGTTGCCACGAAATGTAGAGACACCACAGGGGGAACAAGAAATCCAAGAAGTACCTGCTGGCTCATGGAAGGCTGAAGATACTTGTTCAGTGCTCGCTGGCGAATCGCATCTGACTGATGGCACAACCAAAAAGCAACCAGATGAAACTGAGGAGCTGTCTTATGAGACTCAGATGGATGATTTGAAAGAAGCTGATGCTGCTGGACGTGAGGAGGGCACAGACACTGAAGCTGCAGACGAAGTGGTCCAGTTTGCTGATGAAATTTTAAAAGCCCTGGAGGTTGAAGTGCAGAAGATGACAGAGATAAGTTTCCACAAGGAGTATGACAGTGTTGTAGACCTGGAGCAAAGCAGCTGCAGCGTCCCGAGTTTACAGGAAAAGCCGTGCGAGTCAACGGAGTGTGCGCTATTTGAAGACCGTGGCGAAGACTTTCACAGTGTGGAGACAAAACAAATGGAAAAAGCAAAATACGCAGTAGAGGAGGATACACAGGAAGATCATCTGGAGAGAAAAAAATCCCAACAGCACATAGATATAACCACAGAGTGGGATGAAATATTAGAGAGACTATCTGCAGAATCTGAGACAGTGGAGACACAGAATCAACTGTGGGATGAGGCACAAGGGTTGAACAGTGAGGAGGACGAAGTCGAGCCCAAAACCAAAGACAAGCACGTGATGCCAACAGAGGAAACGGACGTGCATGCAAAACATATTGAGGATCCATTTGTGGAACCTGACGTCATTGATGATGAAATCCTCGACTTGTGGCTACAGACCACGTTGTCAGAAGATGCTGATGACATCATAGTTGGAGAGGGACCCCAGTCTGGTAAACAAGTGGATGGGGAAATAAAGCAGTGGGAAGAGGAACCAGGTGAAATCTCTACTGTGCTGACAGAGAAGAATGAAGAGCCTCTTGTGGAGTTCAGTTCAGGTGACTTTAACTCTTCAAATGATGCAGAGATGCCCTTGGCCACAGTTGAGTCAGGATCTAGGGACCCTGAGCCGATGACATCAACAGAAAAAGACTCGACGGATGAAGTGTATCACATGTCGGTTCATGCACCACAACCAGCAGACCCCTCTGAGCCGACTTTACCACAACCAGACTCTGGATCTGAAGACACAGTGAGGGTGACAACTGCTGAGAAAGGACAATCATACGTGGGAGAGGTGGAATCAGTAACAGAGGATGGACTTCACTCTGATTCAGGTCTTAATTCACCAACAAGACTTTTAAATGAGGACCTGGAGGAAACAGACGAGAAATCAGCTGAGGAAGGAGGATCAGAAAACGTGGATGTTGAAGATGCAGAGTTGCACTTGTTGACAAAACCGAACCCTTTGTTCAGTGTAGAGGACCCAGCAGTTGAAGATGAGCGTTTGTCAGACTCTCTAGATGAAATTGAACAGCCGGAATCGGACGAATATGAAAGTGGTCCAGAAGAATCACAGGAGGCTAATGTGCTGGATACTGAATCAGCGCTGCCCGAGTGGTCGGATGGAGAGTTTTTGTCAGGGTCAAACAGGACGGATGTGGAAGAAGAGCTAACATTAGAGTTTGGAGATCTTATCGAGGTACTTCTTACATTGTTTGAGAACAATTTTATACTACAAATAATTCACGACTTTTAGAGATATTGTGATTTTTCCTTGTTTCACTCAATTCCAGGGTGATGCCTCTACACTGGATTGTGCAGCTCAGAGGTCAAGGATTTTTGTGAAAAACCCTCGAGTCAGGCCCCCCAAAGATCCCCGCACTCTGTTGAATATGCCCTCGTTGGAACCCACACCACCTCCACAGCATAGAGTCCCTGCAGGGTTGCCTATGGGGGGATTGGGCCTTGGAATAAAACTGCCTGGTGGGTCATTTGCAACAGATGGAATTCCATCACCATTCCATGATTCCACAAAGTCTTGAATTTACACACACACACTACCATTCTGATAATGTCACAATATTTGTTTCTTAGGGCTTGGTGCAGGTTTTCCTGTTTTAAAAAGAGTGGAACAGAAGGTGAGTTCTGTATACTGAGTTTTTTGTATATTTCTTTTTTATGATGGGGTGTTGAAGACTATTTTGAAAATGTCTCCCATCAGCATGAACCAGAGACGAAGCTTGATGAGATGGATGACAAGTCCAAAGAAGATGAGGCTCAGCATAAACCAAAATGGATGCCTCCAAGACATCCAGGGTGACAGCTTTGTCTTTGACATCATATTTATCATGAAGGTATTTGGTTTATGGATTTTGTGTTTCTCACTTTTCTCATGTCTCCCCAGACTTGGAAATCCCCTGATGTCTGAGCTGAAGGCCAAGCTGAAGAAAACCCCTCCAGATAATTAATTGTAATAACTTCTGTTGATAATGGTGTTACATAAATTAAAAAAAAAACAAACAACTGTGTGTGTGTGTGTGTGGCATTTCAAAATAAACGCTCATTATAATTGCCGGCCTAATGTTTACCTATTGTAATGAACAGGAAATAAAGGATATTTTAATTTACTGACTGTGTTTTTACTTCATACTTAGGCCCTGTTTGCACTTGGTCACTTGTAACTGTTTTGGGGGATTGGATCACGAGAACGGATCTCGAAGCATCTGTTCGCACGTAGCATTAACATGCGTCTCGAGCGTGCCATTTGTGATCGCATTGCAGACTATATCAAGTCACTTGTTTTAATTCTACTGCAGCTCGTATGGATCCGAACGAGGAGTAACGACTGGTGGGACAGAGTGGTGACGACTTTATTTACGGATCAACAGTGGCTGGCAAATTTTCGGATGCAACGTTGCACATTTAATCACATATGTGGGAAACTGCGACCGCTGCTCCGCTGACAAAATACGCTAATCCGGAATGAAATTTATTAGCATGCTAATAAACGAGTAACAAAAATGATTTCTTTTCGCTTCTTGTTTGTAACTTTATAATGACGACGCCGGGAGATGGGGCGCCGACCAAGTACGTACACGGGAGAGGTGAATGGAGTAGGTGGTCGTTAATGTGGACTGAGCTCGCATTCTGTTCGCACGTCCGTGACGAATGTGTTTTTATGCGATGCGATGACATCGCATATTCGGATGACAAAACGGATTTGGACTGTTTGCGCTTGGTTACTTAATGTGTTTTTTGCCGATCGGAATACGAAAAACGCATGAAATGACCAAGAGCAAACAGGGCCTTATTCCTGTCCCGTCTTACCAAAACACTGCATTTGTGGACAAAACATCTTCCAACATGCATGCATTTTTCTGAATTTTTTTTTTTTTTTTTTCAGAAGTCCCACACTGACCTTATCATTTATTGGCCGGATTCCCCAATAGAAAACTGCGGGAGGGTTCGGATTTCAAGTATTACATGACCACAGATGTCAGGGCGTCAGGGCTATGTTTATTCTAGCACATATACTTCTCCGCCAGGGGGTGTAGAGAGTCGCAATGTGTGGGTAGGAGGTGTGAAACTTGTAACAGAAGCTGTTGAGGTCATCAGCAAGCCTGATTCCCCTTTCGAGCGGAAAAGGATCAGGTTGGAGGGTCTATGGTAACCAGGCAGCGATATGCTGCAGATTCCTCAAGATCGAAGTTTGTTTTGTTTTTTGTTTCAAATAGAATTCGTTTGAAAGAAACAATTGATCCAACACACCACCAGATATAACAAGAAGATACATATTAGATCAAACCCACACATTTAAGAGGAGTAAAATATTATACAGTAATGCACCACATTGAGGGCTTGACAGATGATAGTGTTCTGGAAAATGTGCAAATGATAGCTAATAATAGCAGGAAGACCTCTCTTAGCTGGCTGTCAAACAGTAACGGCGCGTTTTAATTTTAGCTTGACAATAGATGGCAGTAGTGAGCAACAACTCAACAGCTCGCGTCCAAAATTCAAGAAGAAGACACTCTCCGCTGTGATTAGCTGTACTCGTCCAATCGGTGGGAGGGATACTGACATTTGAACCAGAGCGGCTCTCATTCTTGGACTACTAAATGTTGTTTGGACTGTGATTCGACCTTTGAAGATATTCACAGTTTTGTCTTTTGTACAGTAAACGTACAGCTATCTTCTTTATTTTTTTCTTCGTCTTAGGTAAGTAAAACCAAGACCAACATTACGGAAGCTTACCTTAGAGTTGCGTTTACGTCCTAATCGCTGCACGCGTACGGGACTTTTTGTTATTACTATTATTATTTATAAGGTTATGATTACTACAAACGTACTATGTACTTTATCCATACCTCAGCAATCGTTGTTTACAGTTGTTGTGGTTTAATTTAACGTTTTTATTTCTAAATATGTCAGTTCAAACTGACGTTATTGTGTGTCTGTGCGTGTGTGTCAGTCTGCATGTATCTTAAGGTCCTTAACTGTTTTAATGAGTGGATAAATTGAAATGTAGAAACTTGTTAGCACCTTTTTGATGTTAGACTGATTGCAACATATTGGAACCATCGATATTATTGTCATCTTGTACTTAAATAAATAATACTTTGATTAATTCAGTTCTCCAATTCACAGGCAGCCAACAAGGAAACAAAAAAAAAAAACCCTGGGGAAAGGAAAAAAATGTGATGTGATGAGTCAGAGTAGAGTCTTCTCTTTGAAAAGTGAATGAATAAAACCCCTTGTTACTCTGAGGAAAGCAAAGACACATCCTCTGGCATGGCCAACGCAACCACAGTAGAAACATCATATACTCAGGAAAATTCTAAAGATGACGAATGCCGTGAAAATATTCCACCTGGGATAACTTCTACCAGTCAGAGTCTAAAGCTTGAGGTACACATAGACGACACAGAGGGATGTGCCTCCACACAACAGGGGGCGGAGTTTGAGAGTTGTATCTCTTCGACCCCAGCACCTGCAAATAACAATGTGAAGGCAAAGTCCCGACTCTCTGGTATCCAGTCTGCTCTAACACCAATTTTGAAATACTTGAATATTGGCAATAAAGGGTCGTCCCCAGAGACTTTGACAGAAGGAAACAACTCTGGTCGCTCTGTCAGTACGAAAACAGCCAGAGCTTTAAGCCAGCGATCTAATTCAGAACTTACCAGCAGCTGCTCCAGACAACCACCAGGTGACACTGAGGTATGCTGGCTCGCTGATGAATGTCTGCCCGACATTACTCTCCTTGACGTAACGTGCGATACCACAATGCTGCTCGCTAAAAATGATTCCGCTCTTCCCAACAGTTTACCTTCTACCCCTGTAAGAGCTCACCCTGTGCAAACATCCATCACTCCCAAACCTTCTCCCAATATTCCACAAATATGCCTGCTAAAAAATACTCAAAGTCTTCTTCCTCCAACTGTTGGATGTCCCACAAAGGAGAGTGATGCTGCAGGGAATGCTACTGCTTCGAAGAACACTTACCTTATTTTAAAACAAAGTAGTTTGGATGCTGAGAAGGGCAGTTCGTGTGCCATGCAGGAAGTCACCTTTGACAAGCAGGAGTCAAGTGTCACCGGTCCCTCGACTATTTGCACTCTTAGTTCAAACCCTCCCAAAATGGAAGTCACATTAACTATGTCAAATACAAGCTCACATGACAGCCACCACTCTTCCTGGGAAAAGCTATCTTTCTCTGAGGTCTGCAGTGGTGATGGTAGCCAGGTTCAAGCAGTACCGACTGAAATGTCAAAATATGATGGAAACTTGCCAAGTAAACACCCGACCACCAAGATGGCTGACTTTCCTGAAAGCATAGATGCTCCTTTGTGTTTTCTCGATAGCAGATTCTTCCCTGAAATCACTCTTCTTGATGTTACATGCGATACTGTTTTTTCGCCACAAAGCAAAACACCGTCCGTTAAGGTTGCCCCGAATATTCCATCAAAGGAGACCTTGAAAAAAGGACGTCTGTCCTCTGAGAAAAATGTAGATGTTACACAGGAGCTCAGCACATCAAACTTGGTACAAAACGAGGACTCAGCAGGTCCAGTTGATGGCAATGCTGACAACAAGCCGAATTACTGTGGTGAACAATCTGGCAAGTGTGTCGGTGAAAACATCCCCAAAGCCCCCTTGGAAACAACTCGAGATATTTCCATGGGGAGTTTTCTGGAAAACAGTCGACCCTCGGCAGAGTCCAGTTCACAAAGTCTGGAGAAGACGCAGACACCAGTGGTGGAGGCAGTTTGTGGGAACCCTGCCAATCTTACCCATGACATCAGTTCTTCTAGTATCGCATCTGCTCCCTCAGACACACAATGCAACATGAACACAAAGAACGCCACCTTTGAGCTCCACGAACCTTCGACCAGCATGAACGCTGTCAGTGAAGATCGTCCACAGAGCCTTGACAGCGACCTCAGCAGCAAAGAGAATCAGTTAAATCCAAACGCACCTGAGTCAGAAAACGGCACATTTATAATTGCTGAGCAAGCGTCTGATCTGAGTGCAAACGGCGCGACTCCGATGCCACGCTCTCAGAATCAGACACTCGAGCTTCCATCCGATCCCAGAGCAGAGAGTGACACCAAAGATGAGCCTACGCCAGCCCGTAACGACACTAACAGAACTCCTCCTGCTGTCAGTCACAACTGCCCACCGGTCGAGCCGAGTGCTCCGTGCGCTGCACAGAATGTGACTTTTGAGAGGCACTCGCTACAGAGATCCACCAATAGCATTATTATCGGAGAAGCAGCCGCCGCGACCTCTGACCGCCAGAACAACACTTTCGACATAAAGTCTTCCAAGCAGAATGCCACGATAACAATATGTGAAACGAGCTCCAGCGACAGTCAGCGTCGGAGCTCTTTGGAGAAGCCGTCTCCTCCGAAGGGTTGTCCTGCAACGGGCAGCCCCAAAGGCAACAACTCGGAGGTTCTCCTAGCCACAAAACACAATGGGACAAAAAGCGGTGCGGTCTCTGAAGCCAAGAAAATCTGCACTCCTGAAGGTAAGTGCAAGTCAGATCCATCCATCCATGGTGACTCTGATGTGTCAGTCCATCAAAGCATTGGTGTAGAGGAAAACCGAGGCGGCACTTTCTGTTTGGACGAATCCTTGGATCTGAGAGAAGACCGTTTGATTACCTCGACCCCAATGGTCGACTCCAAGATGTTCAATTTGAACGCAGAACGAGATCAGGGTAAAATCATGCTGGCGCAGAAAAAACTCTACAGGGACCCTCCGGTCATGTCGAACAGTCAGCTGTCATCCAACATTGTCTCTGACCGGAAAACGTTCCTCACGCAACCAGCCACTAAATCGCTACAGCCTCCTTTGAAAGCTGCATCACAGCTTTTGATGAAGAAGCCAACCTCTGCAATCCCAGGGAGGCCCGAGCCGCTGGTGTCAGGTGTACCCGTGACTAGACTGAGAAGCCAGGCGGAGGCCTTGAGAGCCACTACATCTGACGCAGCCCAAGTAGCAGTAAGTTTTGTTATTGTTTAAAATGAGTGATGTCATATTATTGGACACAAGCACTGACTGTGGGATTCGCGGATGTCTTCTCTTTTGTGTTCCAGACTAAAGGAATGTCATGCTACAACTTGCGTACCACAACAGCAGGTAAGCTGTGTGACCTCTAATCTTAGAATCAATCATGAAAATCACGAACAGGTCAGAAATGTCTAAATTGAGAAGAACTTGTTTGTCAGTCTTAGTCTGAGCTAAAGTCATGGTTTAAGCCAGAATTCATCATAGATGTGGTTTTTCCACGCACTTTTCTGCTCACTCCAGGGTCCAAGCATCCTGTGTCTGGCATACAGAAACCGCGCTCAAATTTCTTGCAGTCAGGCATCCAGAGACCACCTCAAGCTCTCAGGCCTCCAGCAGCAAAATACGCCCCGGCAGTTTCTGCAAGCACCGATAATCCTCAAGTACCTGCAGGTTCTAAAGCAACAGTCTGACTTCAGTGATCGATTCTTTCATCGCAGACACATCATGCACTTGTGTGCTTGCTATTAACTCAAACATGATTTGTGAATGCTGGTTTTTTTTGTCTTTCTTTGCACATTACAGCTTCAAACCCTGTGATGAAAATTTCACTTGCAAAGAAGCATCATGTGTCCAAAGCTGAAGTGTTGCCTATAGCCAAAAAGAGGAAAATGGGTAAATGAAAAGTTCATTTAAAAGTCGTAAAACATCATTCAGCTCATTAATTTAGCAGTTTGGACTCATGGTGGAACTTTGTGTGCATAAATAAACAGACTTGTTTCACTTCATTTTCTCAGATGTCCCTTTACCATCTGAAACATTAACATCCTGTGCATCTATGAACGGAACCAAGAACCTCAAGCGGCCTGCAACTTCACACAAACCTCTGCCGCTTAAAACTCCAAGAGTCGGTGCGTTGTAATATTCCCAAATTTCTCTGAAATGTACACCAAGGGAAGCAACCCACAACTTAAAGCTTTTTACCACATTTTTTTCAGATGTGCCAGCCAACACCACTGAAATGCCCACTTCTGGCAATGATGTTAGCAAAGTCAGGGCACTGAAGCAGCCGGCAACCAAGCAAATAAGTCAGCTGCCAAAGCCACAGGGCAATGGTAAGATTGGCATGACAGGATTACACTATTAAAGAGAGTTCCACCCAATTAATACACCAAATGTTTCTTGTGTAGATCACCGCTACATAAATATTGGTTATAGGAAGTAGCATTAAATACGGGAAGCTGAAAATATGGAAGTTAAGTTGTGCTAGACTGAGTTATGATACACTGGTGGCAAAAAATAAAATGTGGCAGACAAAGCTCAACAAAAAAACACTCTTGAGTAATGTAATAATTGTTATTGTGTCCCAGGTTGTGCCAAGTGTACCATGCTTGAAGAGCAACTTGAAATACAATCAGAAGAAATAAGAAGACTTAAGGGTACATCTTTTTTTTTTTTATTGTAAATTGTTTAGGTAACAACAGTTAGCAATACTATACAATTTGTAAATTTTAAAAAATACCCAATTTATGTGCTGTAAATGTTGTTGTCTTATTAATGTAATTTTCTTTCTCTTTCAGAGCTGCTAAAGTACACTAAACCAGCTCAAGACTGAATGAGAAGAACCCACCATCATTTATAACTGAAGTATAACGATTTAGTGTACTTCCACGAATACCGTGTTGAACTGCTGCTGGTCTTTTATGACCTTTAACTTACACCCTAAGTGCTTTAGTAAGGTAAATAATATTTAAAATAACATTTTAAATGCTACCAAAAGTATTTTTTCCCCCGCTTCCAGTCTTAACAATAATGTATGGAATTGCAAATCAAATAAAGATGAATTTTCAGCTTCAGTGCATTTGGCTGCATGTAATATTATAATGTAATAATGTACTTAAAATAAATATCCATTTAACCTTGAAATAATATTGTGTTTGTTTTGTTTTTGTTTTTTGATTTTTACGCCTCCGCCTCGTCTGACGAACTAACCATTTGTGACCGCTAGGGGCGATATCACGTTTACTGATCATTTGTGGATGACCATCTTTGAGCGTCGTTTATCTTGCGACTAGCTTTCCTTCCTGACGTCAACGCCCGGCGAGGGAGTCGCACTCACGCACGCCTTCTGTGGCTTCGGTCGGTAGCCCGTCTTCTCTTGCGGCTGTTGTACTGCAAAACTGGATTTTACAACACCCATAAGTGTACGGACACACCAGACGACAACTTTTAAAAGGACGTAGGTAAGAATATGACTAACAAATCATACAAGGAGACGCTATTCATCGTTTCATCTGAATGTGACTGCAGCTAATCATACGAAGGGGCCTAGTGCTAACGTTAGCTTAGCAATCACCCGGCCCGCGCCACGTTAGTTCCTGGCTCGTTCCAGTAGAAAAACATCGCCAATACACGGTTAAGTTTGAGTTTTGCACGTTTTGTAACGAGGCAGAACTGATTCTGGCTATCGACCATCACTCGTGTTGATTGTTTTTTGCGTATGTCTCAATCTTATATCGTTCCAATGCATCTTGATTAGCTAAGCGACAATAGCAGCAGGCGCAGTTTCGTCAGATAATGTCCCATAGTTGTTCCAATCCATCTCAACGGCCAGCGGGTCGGCTGGTAACACTGGCCTGTCTGTTTGGTCCTCCCTGGAATAATGTTGAAACGTACTTTAATCGTGCCATGGTTTTGTGTAATTACTTTTTCAGTAAATATTTTAGTTGTTCCAATCCATCTCTGCACTCGGGATGTGCTGGAGATGTTGAAACTCAATCGTGTCGGTTTTTAACCTCTTCTTTTTTAAAAATGTCTTTTCATCTTTTCTTTTAAAACTCGACATTTCTCGTGATGCGTCTACATTTAGAGTGTGAAAATGACCAAACAAGCACCACTTCAACACTCCTATGGGCGTTCCCTGCTGAGGTTCAACACTTTGTGCTCCCAAATCTATCCTAGCATCTGAAAGAAGTCTTTTGGATGAAAGAAAACAAAAATAAAAGTCCAGTCGCCTCCAACTCGACTCCTGTAGACAATGATGACCTGGTTGACTGTGAAACTACACAGACATTCTGTCCTGTAATATATATGGCTCTTTGCAGTACATGACCCCATGGGGCCCTAAGCAAAACAGATTATAAAAATGTTATTCTCAACCTTCTGAGACTTATCAAGCATAACAAATGGTTGTATTTCATAGTTTTGATAAACACAAAAGAAACTATGCACAAAGCAAAACTTTCACAGAACATAAAATACATTTCATAGCTGGGCTTTTCCTTGTTTCTTTTCAGCCTCTCACATGAATCTTTTGTTTCTGCAGATTCACATCTTCTTTCAACAATGTCGCGTTTCTTTGCCACCGGCTCTGATAGCGAGTCAGAGTCCTCCTCGTCGGCAGATGAGATCACCCCCAAAACCACCGGGACGACGTTCAAGCCGTCAGTACAATACAGATACAAAACATCTCAGTGTCGGTCATGATTTCAAGCTTTTGTTATGAGCCTCACCTATTGTTCCTCCCCCCCCGCAGGTCCCTGCTTCTCAGCGATGATGAGGAGGACACCAAGAGAGTGGTGCGCAGCGCCAAAGATAAAAGGTTGGTGTGGTTCGATTTCTAGCAACATTTCAAGAAACTTCCTCCGATTGGTCGCTTAATGTCCTGCACTTGGATCATAGGTTTGAGGAACTGACCAACATCATCAAGACCATTCGCAACGCTATGAAGATCCGTGACATGGCAAAATGTCTGGAGGAGTTCGAGCAGTTGTGCCGAGCGTTCCTCAAAAGCAAGAACATAGTGGACAAAGAGGGGGTCCCCTCCTTCTACATCCGCATTCTGGCCGACCTTGAGGACTACCTGAACACGGTCAGTACCTCACGGTGACGCTTCACCTCTTAAAATGCTGTCATGTTCCTGACACGTACAAAGTCTTGTGAAACGTAAACATAATGTTTTGTTTTCTAGCTTTGGGAGGACAAAGAGGGCAAGAAGAAGATGAACAAAAACAATGCGAAAGCTCTTAGCACTCTTCGTCAGAAGATCCGCAAGTACAACAGAGACTACGAGTCTGAAATAGCAGCCTACAAGGAGGTAATTCCAGGCAGCTTTCTCAGATTTTTTTATCAGTATTTTTGTTATTACCAATAGTAGTTTGTCATTACTGTTTTTCTATTTGTTAATTAGAAATGTGCGGTGGTAGTTGTTTCTGTCACATAGAGTTTAAAATCCATGGTCTGTGAAGATTAACATTTTAAAAGCTGATTGTCAGATTTCGTTAAGAGTTCAACTGAATTCGAAAGTCTATATTTCGTCCATATATTCCATAAAGTTATGTTCCATCTTTTTTTAGAATCCACAGGAGTCTGCGGACGAAGATGAGGAGAAGGAGCCAGGAGACTCTGGTGAGTCACCTTGAAAGTCTTCAATATGTTAAAGATGCGTGTGTTCTTTGTCAGTGATAGTCACAGCAAAGACCAAAGAAATTTTATTTCCCCTAAAGGTTCATCCGACAGCGATGATGACGCAGAGGAGGTGACAGCCAAGTCCTTCCTCAAGAAAAAGCCGGAACCTGCTCCAGATGCCAGCAAGTTCCTCAAGTCTGCCAAAGGGTCTGGGGTAGGTTGGAGCAACATTAGATCATGCAGAAGAAAAACAGATGTAAAACACCAATCTTCGAATGTTCAGTATCTCAAGGTCATCCTGTTCTTTCTCTCCCCAACAGGATGAGTCTTCTTCCAGTGACGATGACGATGATGAAGACTGGGGCTCAGACACCGTGGAAAGTGGAAGTGAGAGCTCTGATGAAGGCGATGAAAAGAGTGCATCCCTGGCCAAGGTCTTCCTCAAGAAGTGAGTTTTAGTCAGTCCTGAAAAGTGTATAAACAAAATGTAGCTACTTTTTTTATAAACTAAATTGAGCCCAATTTCACATGTTTTCAATGTGTTGGTTGTACTGGAGCAAGTGTAATAGTTTATTTTATTTTGAAAATGAATTTATCATTGCTTTTTAGTATAATATTTGTTTTAAAATCATGCACAATTCAAAACAAGTTATTGTTGCCGTCAGAACCACGGACACGGATAAACCTGAAAAGAAATCTGAAAAGAGAAGGAAGGACAAGAAGAAAGAGCGTCTGGAGGAGGAGGCAGAAGAGGAGGCAGGCGAGGAAGTAGAAGGAGGTTGGGAGAAGGTGAAGGGAGGAGCCCCTATGGTGAAGGTAAAGGAAGACTCAAATTTTCTTACTTAGAGCCCCAAGAAGTGGAACTTTATTATATAGTTATGGGGGCTTGTGTGTTCATAAAACTTATAAAGTGCATTTATTCTGAACAGCAAAGACAAAATTTGAATCCACAAAATGCCACTGTTTATTGCCACCAGGAAAAGCCCAAGATGTTTGCTAAAGGCACCGAGATCAACGTGCCCGTGGTGGTGAAGAAGCTGAATGAGATTCTGCAAGCCAGAGGCAAAAAGGGCACAGACAGGTAAGACCAACCAGAACCACTTCAGTCCACATCCATGATTGGCACATGAGACAAAAAGGATTTGCTTCAGTACTGAAACCATTCTTGCTCTGTAACAAACTATTTTCCCCTCCTTTCCCCTCACAGGGCCGCTCAGATCGAACTGCTGCACGCTCTGGCAAATATCGCCGCTGAGCACAACCTGGGCCAAGGAGTCACGGTGAAAATAAAGTTCAACATCATCGCCTCCCTGTACGACTACAACCCCAACTTGGCAGCCTTCATGAAGGTACGAGTTGAAACGACAGCCTCCACAATATCTTCTCTTGTGAGGGTTGTTAGAAATTCACCCATTTGCTCCTCTGTAGCCTGACATGTGGAAGAAATGTCTGGACTGTATCGACGAGCTGCTGAACATCCTGTTTGAAAACCCAAACATCTTCATTGGAGAGAACATCGCCGAGGACAGCGAGACTCTGACCACCTCTGACCAGGTAGTTCACTGCTTTTTTTGTGATGGCCGGCTTTTCTCTGATGTAGCTTTTTAGTGCCTCTGCATTTAAAGTCTTTATTTTAATGGCTTTATTAGCCAACTACAGCAGTAAATCTGGAGTATAATTGGAAAAAATATTAATCGCCTTCATTCTGTGTATTTTCCAGCCTTACAGGGTTCGTGGCTGCATCCTTACGCTGGCTGAGAGGATGGATGAAGAGTTCACCAAGATCATGCAGAACACTGATCCCCACTCCCAGGGTGAGAATGACCTTTATGTTTGCGCTTCAAGTCTCAGTCAATCAGTATATGATGTACATGTTCATGTCTTGACTAGTTATATATTGTTCATTCTGGAATAATAACGAACAGGCCAAAATTTATTTGTTTTGCAAATCAAAAATCCAGTATCTCAAAATATTGCAATATTGTTCAATATTTATCAGTGAGGGAAAAGTCTTGTTCTGAATGCACAAATAAACATGCTCATTTAATATCAGCATTTCTGTTTTTTTTTTTAAATTATTTTCTTTTTTAATTGATCTTTTTTAATACATTATCATTAGGATTGATACATTAAACTAGTGGTTCTCAAACTTTCTCTGTCACGTCCCACCTTGGAGGAAGGCTAGAAGCTCCAAATTTGACGTGGCTGTGTCTTGAGGGATCCCGATGAACCTGCAAGTGGCCCCATGTCTCTTGGACAAAGTTGACTTTTGACCCCATAGACTTGCATGGCATTAGGGCAGTGGTTCTCAAACGTCCTCTGTCACGCGGAAGAACATTTTTCACAACTTTAGCAAATCACTCTTTATGACATCAAATTCTGAACATCACTTTTTAAACAAGAATACTCCTTTCACTTTTCTGCTGTGCAAATAACTTTTTTTGGCAAACCACTTTTGTAACATCCACCATCCTGGCCTCGCTGTGAGACAACACAGCTTTATGTTGTGCTCCCATCTCCTCACAAAGTGCAGAGAATAGCCGCGCTTTCAGGGGTCTTGTTTTGTTTAAACTGACCACATCAACAACATCGGTAATGTGAAAACATCACATTTTCTACCTGCCACACGGGATGACGTTGAGCGCTGCGTGCGCTAAGTCATAATATCGCTCCAGTCGCAGCGCAGATCACGTACTGATGCAAAGGGGTTTGATTACGTTCTATCAGCGCTCGAAAACTCTTCATTGTCCTCTGGCTTTTTCGCTCGCGCATTAGAAAGAAAATAGAGCAGACGGCAAACCGAGCGCTGCGCGGCGCGAGCCGGCCGCAGAGGTGCACCCCGCTTCAAGTCTGGCGTGAACGACACCATCGTTCCGCAGCCACAATAACTTTTGTTTTTTCCCCTCCCTCAGAATATGTGGACAATCTGAAAGATGAGGGCCGCGTGTGTGGCATCATCGACCGCCTGCTCAACTATATGGAAGGCAAAGGCTCCACCGAGGAGATTTGCCGCATCTACCTGCGCAGAATCATGCACACCTACTACAAGTTTGACTACAAGGCTCACCGGCGCACCCTGGGCCTCCAGGGAGAGTCAAAGGTAAAAAAAACAAAAAAAAAACATCCAAGTTTCTAAGGGATCCCACCATGATGTCAGTTGTCTGCCTTGACTTTGCCTGCGTGATTTGCTGAGTTGTTTTGTGTGGTCCAGTCGGAGCAGGACCAGGAGGAGAGCGAGGCCGAGGACAGCGCCGTGCTCATGGACCACCTCTGCAAGTTCATCTACGCCAAGGATCGCACCGACCGCATCCGCACCTGCGCCATCCTCTGCCACATCTACCACCACGCCCTGCACTCGCGCTGGTACCAGGCCCGCGACCTGATGCTGATGAGCCACCTGCAGGACAACATCCATCACGCTGACCCGCCCGTTCAGGTAGGCAGGCAGGGAGACGACGAGTAAAAAAGGACGATGACCAACTCAGTAATAACCCACAAAACACTTTGTTTTTCTCTCTCATTTAGATCCTCTACAACAGAACCATGGTTCAACTTGGCATTTGTGCCTTCAGGCAAGGCATGATTAAAGACGCCCACAATGCCCTACTGGACATTCAGTCCTCTGGCCGAGCGAAGGAGCTCCTGGGTCAGGGCCTGCTCATGAGGAACATGCAGGAGAGGAACGCTGAGCAGGAGAAGATCGAAAAGAGAAGACAGGTGAGTCCTGCAAACGCACCACAAACTCCACAATCCAAGACCATAGGACTCGCTCTGCACATGGCATTAGAAAATCCATCTGGCTGGTCTGACTTTGCTAGAGCATCTTTAGTTTTTGTTGAGTGGAAGTCAAGGTCATTTTGTCTACTGCAGGGTTTTTCAACAGCTGTGCCACAGCACACTAGTTTAGCGTGAGATAATGTCAGGTGTGTCGTGAAAAATGATCCAATTTAAATATATAATTTTCCTTGTTTTGCACTGTTGTTGTGATTATGCAAATGTCCCCAATGTGGGATTAATCAAGGCATTCTATTCTTAACACGTTTCACACTGAGTGAGTCTAAATCAGTTCAGAGACTAAGTTGTCATTATGAGGCTAAAAAGTGTCATTTAATAATATTTTTGCTTGGTGGTGTGCCATAGGATTTCTTTTAATTTAAAAAAAGGTTGAAAAACACTGGTCTACTGTATGAAATGTGTCATCGTTGCTGCCATGCTTGACCAGATTAAAAAATATCTAATCAAAAATGAACATAATCTGACCCCTTGGAGAACGAAGTTGCTGCAGCATCCCCCTGACATTGCACTGTTGACCTTGGCAGGTGCCCTTCCACATGCACATCAACCTGGAGCTGCTGGAGTGTGTGTACCTGGTGTCGGCCATGCTGCTGGAGATCCCCTACATGGCCGCGCACGAGTTTGACGCCCGTCGCAGGATGATCAGCAAGCAGTTCCATCACCAGCTGAGGGTGGGAGAGAGGCAGCCTCTGCTGGGTAGGTCGCCCCACCCGCCTCTCGGCTCACTGCGCCTCAGCTCCGTCCGACAAAGCGCCAACTTTGGTTGTGTTTCGTCTTCCCCCAGGGCCCCCAGAGAGCATGAGGGAGCACGTGGTGGCGGCCAGCAAGGCCATGAAGATGGGAGACTGGAGGACCTGCCACTCGTTCATCATCAACGATAAGATGAACAGTAAAGTGTGGGACCTGTTCCCAGAGACGCAGCGCGTGCGCGAGATGCTCGTCAGGTAAATGAACGCAGTCCTGACGCCCTTTCCAAATAATGCTGTCTTGAGTTTTGCACTGTAGCTGAAAGCTGAGTTCTGGCAGCATTCTGATCCGAGTCCTGCGTAAGCATCTCTTTATTTTTTTCTATGTAGGAAGATCCAGGAGGAGTCACTGAGGACGTACCTGTTCACCTACAGCAGCGTTTACGACTCAATCAGGTGAAGAAGACGAAATAAAATGCAGCTTTTTAACGACGACATTCAAAAATGTGTGTTCAGACTCTTGGCCTCCAGTCTTAATGACATCTGTTTAAACCACCATCCTTCAGCATGCAGACACTCTCCGAAATGTTTGAGTTGGAGATCCCCACCGTTCACAGCATCATCAGCAAGATGATCATCAACGAGGAGCTGATGGTGAGTTTATTGCCTCATTATTTTTCCTCCGTGTGTTTGCAGGAGGGTAGTAGAGTTTCATATAATTCACATTAACCCCCCGCAACCCACTTTCTCATCAGGCTTCCCTGGACCAGCCCACGCAGACTGTGGTGATGCACCGCACGGAGCCCACGTCCCTGCAGAACATGGCCCTGCAGCTGGCTGAGAAGCTGGGCAGCTTTGTGGAGAACAACGAGCGCGTCTTCGACGTCAAACAGGGCGTCTACGGCGGTTACTTCAACAGAGGTCCGTCAAGGGAACACACTCAGCTGCATGCCGTCTATATTTACTCACTACATATGCGTTTTCCTAAGTCTGTTAAATGTTGCATCAAGCTGCGGATTTGTTTTTTAAAATAATAATGGCTTATTTTTCCATTACAGACCAGAAAGGCGGCTACCAACAGAAGCAGTCCTACCAGAGAGGTACGTTTTCTGTTTTTTCCAACACATGGTGGCTCTCCCAAGACTGTCTCACTCTTATCCTGTTCTTGCCAACTATGTTTACTTAATCAGTAACTAACTGGTAATGTATTTAAATGTTAGCTAAGCAGAAATGTTGCAGTGCACTCCTGGATGGAAGCCCATAGGTGCCTGCTTGAGAATATTCACAACACTGCAGTTTTTTGTTAATAGTAACCAAAAAAATACAGATCTTCACGTTTAAAAAAAAAATTCCAAACAAAAAATTTTGATAGACGTAGATAGATAATCATAATTTATTATGCAAGGTTACATTTCAAAACTATTGGATACAGATGGATGCACTGCTGTGTTTTCAGCATCAATCGATCCTAAATGACCAAAAGTAGCAGCATGCTCCTCAGTCAGTTATTAATTGCTCAGGCTAAATGCATTTTTCCTCCTGGTTCACAGATTCGAAAGGAGGCTACCAGCAGAACAAGGGCGGCTACCAGCAGAACAAGGGCGGCTACCAACGTGGCGGCTACAGAAACCACAATCAGGGCAACTACTGATCTCAAAGCGCGTGGGGCTCCGTCTCTCAGTCTCCAGCAGTCTTCATTCCAAAACGACCACCACTGACGCCGTACTGACGCTGTTACTCCTCCATCTCCCTGCAAAGAACTGCCCGTGCTCTAAAGCCGTCACCACTCTTAGTGACGTGCTTTTAAAGTGTCTAGTTTATGAAGTCACCTGCTCAGGTGTTGTGGTTAATAATGCTCACACACAATATCTCACTTGTTCACTGCAGCACAGTCTGGAAACAGGTTTGTTTGCATTGTTGATTAAAAAAATATTAAATACACAATGTTGAACAAATATTTCCTGTTGGCTTTTATTTTTCCTCTTATTTGCTAATAAACTTAGAGATGATGCAAATCAAACATGGAAAAACTTTTTTTCATTTAAATAAAAATATTAGCTCTACAGCCAACTTCTGTCAAGGCTGGTCTGCTCAATATTATTCATTGTGTCCAGGTAATAACTTGTTTCATTTAAGCAACAAAATCTTGAGCATAGGCATCAATGTGAAGCGGTTTTGGGAGACTGAACGTTCAAACTTGACTGCGCACTTAAATTACCTGATGATGAAATTGGGTCAGTTCAGCTGAGGTATAAGTGAGAGTCTGATATAGACTAACTCCTGTTTACTAATTACACATGCAGCCTCTCAGGAACATTTGTGCATCATGTACTCTGGTGACTGATTAAAAGTAGGCTTAGTCCAGAATCTGGTATGTTCAGAAAAACAAGGAATATTTCTTATTCTTAGTTTTCAGAAATTCAGTATTTAATACCAACCTTTTTTTAATTACGTAATTGCAATTTTAATCCATTCAGCATCTGCATCTAATGATGCCATTGCTGACCATAGATTTCTGGCATACTTGGATTAAAATAACTAATATTCTGTCATTATCAGCACGTGTGATAAAAGCAAAAAATGAAAACTTCCAAACGGTACATTGCTGGACCCTGTTTGTCCCAGCAGCTCACATGCACCTGCACTCGCTTTCACCCTCAGCCGCCTCGCCTCAGACTCAGCCTCCTGTAGAGCTCTTTCCTCAGCAGGTCTCTCTCTTTGCGGATCCCCTGCAGCACGGTGCGGTTCTCCTGGGCTCGCCGCAGCAGGTACGGCAGAGTGTCGTCTATGGAGCCGTAGGGTACGGACTTGTACACGGCGTAGCCCTCTTTAGCTGAGTGGGTGCAGGGAGACATTGTTGGACTGCATGTGTGTCATCTTCATAGACTAAGATGAAAGCCATTCTTATCTCAAGAAATCAGTTGGTGGAACTGATTTCTTCCTAGACACCACTCAGTAGCGGTGCCGAAGTGCTGCAGCTCACCGAGTGTGAGGGAGACGTGGTCGCACATTCCCAGCAGTTGGCCGAAACACACCGAGCCGCCGCCCTTGTTAATGCCCAACTCCTCCATCCTGAGGACGACAAACACAATCACTGCACAGTAATAACGATGGTGTTAAAACTCAGGTCAAAGTTTCCAGTGGCTGAGCGGTCACAGGTGGTGTCCAAGCCCATCAGCTGACCTGTTTATTTCTGAGTGCAGCATTGTGCTGGTTCCACAAGTCTACTTGATACCAAAGAAATGTTGGTGACTTTCTACAGTGAAATTTCCAACTGAATGAAATTCTTTCCCACTAAATAAATAACTAAAGAATAGTGAGTTGGATACAGTAAAGTTGCCAAAGCCTCCATCAGCACAAGTGTCAGTAGAAAATGATTGAAATTTCAAATTGGGTGAATTTTCTTTTATTTGTAGAGATTATGACGGCAAACAGATGTTGAATGTTCTGTTTGATGTCGTTGTTTGAAGTTGATGTTATGTTCACTACTGACCATTTGGCAGCTCGTCGCACCGAGTCCTCGTTGTGGGAGGCAACTATGATCCTGCAGCGCTCTGGCTTCTGCGATATGACCTCCAGCATCGCACTCAGGGAGCCATTGTAGCTGCGTAAAACACAAGCGGAGGAAGTCACCAGAAATGATTTATGCCAAATTCTTCGAGGAAATTTAAGCGATCTCTTCTAGCGAATAACAGCGGAAGTGGGAAATGTCCATTCTTTACTTCCTCTGCTTGCTTGACATCACACAGGGAACGCAACGCTGACTTCCCCCTCAGATAATAACAACAACCACGAGCCAGGTGTTTGCTTCTGCCATCTAAAAAAAAAGCTGCAGTTTGCTAAAGCTTCTGTTTTAGCAGGAAGTGAGCACCCAGCATTATTGCAAGAGGCTGCAAAGAGAGGGCTAGAGAGATATGTTTAATTGTTTGGTGTTTTTTTTTTGATGGTGAATCACATGAGGCTGCTGGAATCTGACCAAACAAAAATGGGATCTTTCTGGGCTCCACCTGTCATTGGTGTCCTCCCAGCTCTGGTTGACGGGATCTTCACGTCCCTCTTCCTTTGCCAGCTTCCTCTCCTTGTCCATGTACGCTCCTCGCACCAGCTTGACTCCGAAGCAGAAACCCTCCTCCTGGGCCAGACGCAGATCCCCCAGCAGCAGCGACCTGGACTCCTGAGGCACACACACGGCGAGAGGACACTGGTGTAGTGTGTAGTTACCCCGTCAGCCGCAATTTTTTTTAAGCACTCAAAGTTCAAATTTATTCCATTTGGAAAAAATGAAGAGATTTGCCTTCAGGTAGCATTGATATGTGTTCCAAATCCATGCGCCATCCTTATTGAACTTCTTCATCATGGCCATGGTGACCAGAGTAAGGGCTGGGTTCAGATAGGTGTACTCGGCATCAACCAGAACACGCACCTTGTTCACACTTGCCTTGGGGGAAAAAGAAAGAACAAACAACGCTCGCACGACAGCCAAACCCAGCTTGCCAACTCAGCTCATCCTCCAGCTTGTCTTTGTCGTGCTTCATGGCTGTACCTCTGCTATTTTGTTGAGTCTCCTCAGGCCACAGAGAAAATGAGCGGCTTCATCCTCGTCTAAACCGGAGAAGGCGACCGGCTGAAAGAGACAAGACCACCGGAGATTCTCTGCATTCAAAGCTGTGCATTGTTCAGGTGAAACAGGGAGGAGAACATGGAGGTCGACGCACCTCACCGTCCATGGCTCTGACAAGGTCGTTCAAATCAAACGTCTGTTTTGCTAATAGCTTTGTGACTTTCACCTGAGAGCAAACAGCACAGACTCAGATCGGAACGAAACACCAGTGTTACAGTCAAATGTGCGCTCTTATCTTTTTTTCCCACAGTATTGACCTAGTTACATTCTGCCTAGGAAACCTCAAATGCCTCGCTTTTTTTGCAAAACAAATGTATCTGTGGATGCTTTTTTATATATATAGCTTTAGCTTGTCATTCTAATGACTCAAGATGTGTTTATTCTGTCTTTCCACCAGGGTTGTTGATGCTGCCTTACACACAGCTCGGGGCTGAGCAGGGCAGTGAGCTTCAGCTGCATCATGGGGTCTTTGCACCAGGCGTTGTTGTGGGAAATTCGCACGCACTCCAACATGGCCTCCATGTTGTCGTCGTATCTCTTCTCCCTGCGAGTGAAGAGACAAAACGCAGCATCATTTTGTGATATGACGATTTTGGATCATTTGAATTGATTTTGTGTTGCAAATCTTCACTTCAATTGACCTTAATTTTGCTTCCAGCACTTGGTGTTTTTCTTTTAAATTCCACTCTTTTACCTCAGGCATTTTCTATGTGAATCAAGCTATGTAGTGGTATTATTTATTTAATTTTTAATGATGAACTGATCCCTGGAACCCAGTCGCACCCTGTGCTTTCTCCCAGATCCTCCTCCATGGGAACCGCCAGCATGGGTCTCATTCCCAGCGAGCTCATCTTCTTCATGGACTGCGAGATCTCGCACTCCTTCTCCCCGGCCACGAACTGAGAGTACACAGTGGGCCGCAGCAGCATGGAAAACCCCCGTCTGCCCAGCAGCGTGCGAGCGATGGACATCAGCTGGAAGAAGGCCAAGGTGAAGAAAGAAGAGTGAAGGAGAGGAAGTTGGGGATTCGTAAAGGTCAATTAACAAAACATCTACTTTCACAAACCTTTTCCGTCTTGAATTGAAATATACAACCGATTGAACTTCTTCACTTATTACTTGCAGAAGTTTCACCTATAATCCTAAAAGGCTTTTTCACTTTTTGAAAACGGTTTAGGGAGTCCCGTCCCGGTGAGGAACACACGTAGGACAGGACTCAACTGTGTACCTGCATCTAAAGGAGATTGACTGTGCTGTTCACATCCTGTCAAAGGGAGGACAGATGTTTTGACAGAGATGTAACAGCCGTGACATCCATGCCCAACTGGCACCACCCTCCCTGAACAGAGCGGGAGGTTCTGCAGTAGCGACCAGCAGCCTGCAGGTCTCCGTCCTGACTGTTTAACCCCAAAATTAACACCACAGCAAGTTCCAACAGAACTAACCACTCACATGGTGGCAGAGTGGGGTAGTCACCAGGTCGTTTGAGTCATGACTCACTTGGGTTTCACCCTATCAATGTGAGAATTGGACAGTAACGTGCAAGTTTGCATGTTTATTGTTGCATATAGTTTTTCTTCTTTTCTTTTTTTTTTACATACAAATGGAGGCCGGCAGAATTTTAACAGGGAAACAAACATGATTTATTTCTCTAGTCCAAGGAAAATAATTGTATGTGATGTCTGTAATTTAGTAATATATTGTTGGTGTCCCACTGAACCAACCAACACCATCCCACAGGTAGAAGTACTGTAGGTCCAAATGGCGCTTGTAACCGAGTTTGGATTCTGAGGGCAACTATTCCTGAGCTACCAATAATCCCACATTGCAAATTAAAGCATAAATAGGAAGTAGACTTTTGCAGGGATTAGAATCACACTAACAACTCAAACTGTGACCAGATCAGCAGCTTTTTTGGATGAGAGATGAAACATCTTGCTAGTCCAGTCGCCTGCGACACCGCAATGACCCGCAAAGACCCAACAAGCTCCACCGACAGAGATAAAAAAAAAAAAAAAACAACTCTTTCCTCACCTTCCCAGAGTTGTTAACCAGCACGGGGAAGGAGCAGAAACGGAAGACTCCCAGAGCTCGCAGCAGCTCGGGCCAGCTCTTCACCCTGAAGGCGCTGGGGTCGTCAAAGGCCAGCGTCGCCGACAGACGGTCGGCCGGCTTGTCCACCGCCGTCCTGGAGGCCACTGTCGCCACCAGCCTCACCGGTGACAGGTGAGCAGACAGCAGGCGCATGCGGGAGCACATCATCGTCGTCCCAGAGGTGTGAATCCAAACACACTTGTACGATGACTCAGCTGTCACTAGGGAGAATATACCCTGCGGCAAAGAGAACTTGTCTTGTTGCGCTAATATGATCCTATCAGAACCTGTTGAGGAACAAAAAATTCTTTGTTGAGTTTGAGGACAGCTGGTATAGAAACTGGCGATGACACCTCACCCTCTTCCTGAAAACAAGTGACGCCCGGCTTTCCTAATGTGACGGGGAGCTCAGCAGCAAGACTGCGGCGGTTTCCAAAAATTCATCATCTTTAAAGCTCATGCGCTGGTTAATAAGTGACTGTTTGGAAATTCGGGCAAACATCAGGCTGACCCTTAGCATTGGCAGCCAAGTGACCCCCGTCGGCTGCCCACCCGCTGCTCGCTCTCGCAGTTTTCAGACCCATTGATTGAAGTTGACCCTGGAGGGAAACTGTATCAGCTGCTGTTGGTGATTTCAGCAAGAGGGCTGATTTTCTGTGGCACAAGCAGAGGAGCCGAAGATCGTCGCATTCTACAATGTTTTTGTTGTTATGAGGGAATAAACTTGAGGTCAAAATTGGCAGCAGCTCCATTAGTTAAGCCGGTCTGTCAGCTTGCGTCTGTCAGTTGTTCATTGTTGATGGCGAGAAATCTTGAGTCCCAGCGTCAAGTGATGCGAACACTAAAGGAAATGATGGAGTGCTGCTGTCAGTCTCCTTCTTGGCAGGCTGAGCCACTCATGGTTTCATGTTTTTGGCACTGAAATACTGATACATGTTTACTGAGCTGTTGATGTCATCGCAACGAAAGATTAGAAAATTCATGTGATTATGCAACAGGGAAGCAGGCCCAGAGACAGAATGCCAAAAAAGACAGTGTTCTCTTTTTGCTTTTCAGAATTGCCCCCAAAATCAGTCCATTAAAAATGTTCCCAGAGTGAAATATTTATCTGACAAATAGCAAGTCAATGTCATTACATTATCATTTTTGCGAGATTTTATTTTGTGGAAAAAAACAGTTTTATGTTTCTACACGTATATATACATGTATATATTCATGTCTTTTTTTTTTTTTTCCTAGAATTTTTAACACATGTTAACCTAATGAGTAAGAATTTTTCTTTCTGATCACAATTAAAACCCTTTGCCTTTAATTTTATTCAGGTTAGTGAGGCCCACTTTGAGTTCACTTTACTAAAAATGGGCTGAACTCTTTTTGCTGTTTTTTTCTGTCAGAAATAAACGAGTGGCCTGACATGACTTTAAAAACAAATTTATTACTTTTCACACTGGAATGGACATTTGCAATAAACATTTCTGACAAATATTTACAGACTTCAGACTACAGATCAATTTCATTCCTCTGTTCATCAACTATATTCCCGAGTATACACACACACGTGCAGTACATTTAGCCACTGGAACTAACTCTACCATCTGCCAAATCTATGGAAGCGCTATCGAGGCTTTTCATCTCCACACAGAAAAGAAAAGCTTCACGTTAATATACAGCTCTTGTGCTCACATCCAGGTAGGGCCCTTGCGAGTGGGTGTGGCCGTGCTGGTGCTGTCTGTACAGATGCCTGAAGGGAATGGAGAGGGACGAGCGGGGCTCCTGGCAGAGCCGCAGAGGGTAAGAGGGAAAGGCGGGGTAGAGGGCCTGGGCGGGGGCGGCGCTGGGAATGGAGGAGGGTGCAGCTATTCCCAGCTCACCTCCGAGCTGAGGGAGGAGAGACGGGTGGTGCAGTGCCATCTCCGGCCGGTAGGGGGCTGCAGGATTGAACTGGGGGACCGGTTGGTAAGGGGCAACAGGGGGTGAGGAGGTGGGGGGATTCTGCAGGTTCTGGTGGTACTGCGGCGCTTGTGGCATTGCCGGAGCTGGCTGGGAGAAGGAGGAGGGGACAGCCAAGCAAGACGAGGGCTGGAAGGACGGGTGGGCGAAGGTGGACGGAGGGAAGGCAGGAGGCAGGGCAGGAGCTGGCGTCTGGGCCTGGTGGCCCAGGTTGGGGAGGTGCAGGGCGGCACCGCCGGCGGCGGACACGTTGTGGAAGGGGAGGCTCTGTGCGTGTGTGGGGACGGAAGGGAAGGGAAATGAGGCGTGGCCAACCAGAGAGGATCTGGAGCAGTGGAGCCCAACGCCAAGCTGGCTTTGGCCGGCGAGAGGATGAGCAGCAGCAGCTGGGGCAGCAGGAGCAGGAGGAGGCATGCTGGGGTAGATGAACAGTGAAGAGTTTGGATGGGCGGGTTCTTCATGTCCTGTAGTAACTGAGGTCACCTGCAGGTCCAGAAGGGGCGGCGCCGACATCTGGTTCGGGAGGTCCGGCTGACACGCAGCTACAACTTCAGGGAAAGCGTCGTCCACGGGCGTGTGCGGAGGGATCGTCTCCACCATGGCGTGATAGGTGTTGGCTGAAGGAGGGGAGGCTGAGGAGGAGGAGGAGGAGGAGGAGGAGGAGGAGGGCAGCAGCGGCTGTGGCGAGGAGGAGCTGGACGGGGGCGGCGTGGGGAAGGTGAAGGAGGTCTGCTGCAGGGAGGGGGTGGTGGTGGCGGAGGTGGAGGAGGAACAGGAGAGTGTTGGGGAGGAGGAGAGGATGGGGGGGTAGCTGACAGGAGGGAGGGGCCCGCTGGAGGAGTCTGGGACAGGGAGGTCGGAGAAAGAGGCGGAGCTCGGCTGAGCTTGCGGGAAGGTGTAAGACGCCGCGTCCGACCTGTGGGAGAGAAAGAAAATGAGTAAAACAAACATTTTTTTTGCTTGAATCTGTAAAATCTCGTCCGGCGAGATGTTACGACAATTACGGTTTGTGCGACGTATCACTCAATGGAAACACCTGCAAATCGCCAGTGTACTTTGTCGACATTTTAGAAATATCGCTTTTTATTTTGCAAAAAACTAATGGAAACGCAGCTATAGACAAGGATCATAATCGGACGAAGGCAGCACCGCGTCTATCCAGCCTGCATGTGAATGCGATAAGTTTGTGTGTGTGAGGACGGTGATGGGATTTAGAGTAAAGACCTTGGAGAGCTGGGTGCTATATAAGTCCAGTCTAGTCCATGAATAAAAATCAGAACAACGGTTATGAAACTCTTTCTCTTTCTCTTTGAATGAGTCAATTTTGGTTTCAACATGTCGAGATTATTCAAACACTGGAGTTGAAACCGGAGCGTTTGTTTTTAGCACCAACGAGCTGGATGGACAATTTGTGTAGCCACAATGTTTGTGCAAGGTGTAGGAACCCACCGCTCCATCAGGCCGGTGGCCATGTGGCTCCCTGCGGCGCCCTGCACCACGCCGCTCAGGGTGATGCTGATGTCGGTCATGAAGGCCTGATCGAGGTTCAGCGGCTGCTCCGGGACCAGCGCGTCCTGGAAGGGGGCCTCCTCCGGCCGGAACCCGCAGGAAGGGTTTGGCAAGGGGTGCAAGGAGGCCAGCGGGAGGGCCTGCAGGTCTGGGCCGGTGGCGGTGGCGGTGGTAGAGGTGATGATGGTGGTGGAGATGGGCTGTGACAGGAGCTCAGCGGCGTCGCACGGATCACAGTCATCTGGAAGAGGCAGAACAAGAGGGAGGTTTTGTTTTTGTCTTTTTAAGTCAAGATTATTGAAGGAGACGGAGGAAGTTCCTCCCAAACAATGTGCGAGTGGGCGTCGCCTCCTTCTCACCTTCCTCCAGGTTCTCCGTCAGGGCAGACATTTTGCGCTTCTGCCTGGCATCCCTCTGTCTGCAGGAGGAAAAATTACAGTGAGCGTGAATTTGTCAGGGTAAAATGCCCACGTGTGCGAGTCTCAAAATGACCTTTTGCTGTTCATGCCGTCTTCCCGGAAGCCTTTGGCGAAGGGGTTGGAGTTGATCTTCAGTTCTGTGATCTGAGAAAAGAGAGAAAAAAAGACACACAGCTTTACAAGATGGTCAACTTTTAAATGGTTGGGACCCAATCAGTCATTCAATATTGCTGTCCTCTGCATTAGTGCATACACTTTGCGCACCTTGTTGTTCTGGTAGGCGGTCACTGTGATGAACTGGGTCTCGGGGAAAACGAAGGAGTGCTGCCCTCCCCCCCACCTCAGCACGTCTCGGGCCTCGATGACGTGGACCCTGGGCTGGTAGCGATGCAGCGAGTGCAGGATGATCTGGAGAAATGAAAAGCGCAAAAACATTTTTCTATTTGCCCGCCTCGTCCTCGATTCTCCAGGGGTTCGACTCGGCTCGTGCTGCAAACGCTTACATGGCCCTGACTGTCCAGCGTGTTGTTGGTCAGCTTGGCGTAGTGGAAGGAGATGGTGCGGCTCTGCCAGTGGGCCCCCGTGGCCGGCGAGTCCGGGTGGATGAAGACCCGGTCGGGCAGCCTGGCCTCCGCCCCGCCCACCGCCTGCCAGCCGCCGCCTTGGAAGCGGTAGCGCGAGTTGTCGGCCGGGACGATGTCCAGCAGGATGATGTAGCGGAGGGAAGTGTTCAGGCCGGTGACCTTTAACCTCATCCCCGGGAACATCCGTCTGAGAGGAGAGGAGAGGAGAGGAGAGGAGAGGAAAGGCAGGTTGGTCAGATACACGTCTGCGTGACATCACAGTGGGGGTTATCGCTTTCTAGGAAGGGTGGGGGGGGATCAAAGGTCACCTCACTGTTTCCTCTCACCTGCCCTTCTTTGTGATGATCATCTCCGTGCCCACCGAGCTGAACTGCTTCCACAGGGAGGAGTTCTCCAGCTCCACCCGCACGTCATCCTTCGGCGGGGCCGCCGCGGCCGCTGCGGCCTCTTTGGGGATCGACGGGGGAGCCAGCAGCCTCGGGGGCGGGGCTTTGGGCGGCACGTCACAGGTGGCGGGGTAGACCGGCATGTGGTTGGAAGCCTGCCGATCTGTGGGAAGGCAAACATGGAAAATGTTGGAAACGGTGCGAGTTACATTGTTTCATTTCTAGATCAACAACCATCTCTGTTGTTTGAAGTTTATATTGAGTGTCATGGCAGCAGGTGCAGATCACTTTGACAGTGTACATTGTGTTCAGACAATAATCACTCTTTCTTAAAGGAATCCCAACTTCTCCTTTGCTCTCCTTTGCTCTCCTTCCAGCTTACCTCTGTAGAAGCTGTCCGCCATCCGCTGTGGTCCCAGGGCCAGGGTGGGGTACATTTCCATACTCAGCATTTTTCCTTTGGTGGCCTTCAGTCTTTATCTGTCTTCTCTTCACCTGCCGCAAACAGACATCTCTGTCTTCAAAGCTTCTCTTCTCCTCTCTTTCCTTTCAGGGATTTCTCCTTAAGTTTCAAAGTCGTCCTCTGTTTTCCTTCGTCGTCTTCTTCTTCTTCTTCAAAAAAAAGGATCCAGTTCCTTGCTCTCTGCAGTCCTTCTCTTCAAATGCCCAACTTGCTGGCTGGCCCCTGTTAAATAGGTGTGTGGAGCCTCACGCGTGAGGCCAAATGGTCCCTGTGTCTTTTTTGCCTGCCCATCACATCACATCACACGCTGCCTTCATCTTTCCTTCTGTTGCCACTCGTCAAAAGACAAAAGGCATCAAGAGAGGATTTCATTGTGTGTATTTTTACTGAGTTCATGTTAATAGCGATACGTCTAAAGCAGTTCTATTTAAAAATCTTGTGGCTCCTGCTAGAGCGCACGTTTCTGTCCATTTTTTTAAATCAAATTAAAACATGTCCGCCTTTTTTTTTATTTTTTTTATAGAGCGGTCACAAAGCACTTTGAACATGTTAATTATAGCAAAATATCTACAGGACGCATTGATTAGGATTGACAGAGTAATACACCGAGCAATTAAAATGACCTAGAATTCTATAAACATGTGTCAATAATTTAAACAAATATTGCTCAAAAAAATTAGTAAAAGTACTTCTGCCTGTGTTGGTAACGACACCACACATACGAGACTGTGTTTTTCATTTGTTGCTATAAGAAAAAATAGACATGTTTTGATGAAATGAATTGCATTCTTCAGCCACTGAATTTTGGGCTCAGGTGTTTTCATTCCCTCTTTTGATCCTCATGATCAGTTGATTCAACCATTGGAGGAAATGCTTCTCAAGTTTCCAGCAGCTTCTGTCTGTCTGCGGTCGCAGGCCCTGCAACCCCCTGCGGCTGTGTGACGACTTGATGACATGTTTCTTCCTCTCACCGCTCTGCTTATTGGTCTCTCTCAGCAGGAGGGAGTGTGGCTCAGTGCGGGTGGACCGGGGTGGCAGTTTGGCCCTCAGCTGCAATTTGGCCCCCCAGCAGAAGCACGAATGTCTAGAGAAGAAAACCTCCTCTAGAAGGTACGACGGCAGAGTGACGACGGATTAACTTTCACTTGGTTTAAATCAGGGGCTACTTTTTTTGGCTTCAGTAACCTAAAAGGGTTTTGCGCTTGGTTTTAATTATGTAACCTGTTCCATGTAGTTTCCTGTTGGGTTAAGAGCGTTTTACAAACTCAAACACTATGTTAGTTTTAGGTCAAATTATTATCACCAAGAAGCCTTTAAATATATTATTGCCCTTAAAGACGGAATATTTATACATTTTACCTGTGTTTTATAACGCACATACAAATTTTATGCGTCATTTCACCTGGGCATTGAGACACATAATACAATGATATTTATTAACCTGGCCAAAAGTGCCGACTGACATTTAAAAAGAAAGAAATTATAGTACAAACGTTTTGACATTTTTTATGTGCAAACCAGTTGTTAGAGGTCAACTCAGATGCGTCTCCTCTTTTTAAAGATCTTGATCAACTCAAGTTTGTAATCCTGCTACTGTTGCGAAACTTAAATTCCTTGAACGGAACAGAGCCAAAAACCAAATCCTCAGAGGAGATTTTATTATGCAAGAGCTGGTAGTAGTAGTCTTAAAGTAGGGGTGGGTTTTGGGTTTTTTGAGGGCTCATAAACAGACCATGGAGGGTCTTTTTAGCCGAGGATTAGCGTTGCATCATCAGATGAGCCAGAAAGAAAGTATCAGACAGGATATAAAAAGAAAAAAAATTTGGTGAGGGGTAGGGGGCACCGATTTACAGAATTACAAAAGGAGAAGAAGGAGGAGCAGAAACAGGCCACATCAACCTGCCCTCAGGCTGCGAATATAAACCGAGACAGCTGGGGTCACTTTACAAGAGCAAAGCCTCCGTGTTGTTCTAGTTGTTGTTTTCCTTCTCCATTTGTGTGTGCACGTACACGCAGGGAAGATGAAAGCGGGCGAGGGAGCCGGAGGAAGTGGAGGTGTGAACGCCACACCGGCAGGAGAGAGGTCATTACCTCGCTAGCAGCGGGCGAGGGGGGGGCAGCGAGCCCTAATGTTTTTGCGAAGGGACAGGTGTGTCAGCACGCACTGCGGCCAGCAGACTGCGTGACAGCCACTGATGAGGGCCGTTACTGGCTTTGCTGCTTTATCACTTGAAGTGTTCCCCGTTTACAGTGGCATTGCATTGCATTAGCATGAGCCTGCTCTTTGACATGCAGGTGCTAAGTGGTTTGATTTCATCCTATTATTTGCTCAGTGAGGTCTAAAGGTCAGAATTCCACCCAAATCACCTTCCTGGAAAACAAACTTCACTTGCAGACAAAGACTTAAAGTCAAAAGTTATCTTTTTTTGAAAAAAAAAAAAAAAAAGTCTGCCTTTGCTCATAGATTGGTGCAGATGTTTCAGTTGGATGTTCCACTTCCTGGAAAAGGAAACCTTTTAATCCTCTGGTCACAGGATGGAAACGTTGAGGGAATATTTGTGGCTGGTGACTTTTGTTTTTTTGTTATGTTTTTTTCTCAGTCCTTAATGCCTCTGGCTGTAAGGATTAAGACACACTATGTGTCATCTGTAAAATAAATCCACTGCATGCAACCTAAACATACATCTAAATTCCAGATTATGTTTTTTTTTTTTAATGGTCATTTGAGAGTGCTTTGTCGTATTCAGAATTCCATTTTCTGATCAAATCATGACCCATTTTTATTAAGACCCTCCGATACATATTACATGTTACAGCATGGAAAATGAAGAACTTTTCATTATTAGAGGTTGTACACGTCAAGTGAAAAACTATGAAGCAGTCAAATCAGTGGACCTCATTAAATCAAACACAATTCGCCCTTTTGGCAAAACTCGACTCCATTGTCTTCTGTTGTCATTTATCCAGAGGACTTCCTGTACAGGAGGCCCTTAGACCACCTCCAGAGGGTCTCTGTCTGCCTTGGACACCACCACGGCTACGCTGTCAGGCAGACGCACAGCCAGCCTCTCTCTGAACACCGTCAGAAAGCCTCGCTCACTGTTGCTGTGCTCGCTCAGGATGACACTGGTGCCCTTCGCCACAGCGTCCAGCACTTCATGGTGGGACATTTCACCTGAAACAGAGAAATTGTATTAAAGGTTCCTTATCATAGCCATGTACCCAACATTCCACACCATTTTTGCATTACAGAAACAGTTGGGGCAAAGCACAATTCATTTTACAAAAGTGCTTCTAGATCTTCCGAGGACAACCCTGTGTTTGCAGCCTCCAACAAAAAAAGTTATCTTCCTGCTAGCACTGATGTTTGGAAGGGGGGAACAAGGTGTAGGAGTCAGCTGGCAGTGTCCTCTATGACATCACAAAGCACTTATTTCCAGATCTGCATTTTTTGGGACACACTTTTAGAAAAGTGGAGCCAGCAAAAGATGAAAAAGATTAACTTTTGTATTTCCGGTGGAGCTGTCCGACAACAGGGTAACCCAGAAAGCTGGTTAGCAAATTCACTTTACCATTAGGTTCACAAATGGGTAAAGTAAAAACTTTAGTTTACAAGGGAACCAACTGCCACAGCGTCAGACAATAAATGGACAACAATTCACATCAGGTATCTAAAAAAAAAAAAAAAATGGATGTGGCTACTAACCTGTGACATAAAGATCTGCCTTGACACCATTTAATACTGAGGATCCCGATCCAGCACACACAGCCACTGTGCACACTGAGGACTCTGAAGAAAGCATAATAATAACAAAAACTATATCAATCAAAATATTGATTTAGCAAAATGTAAGGTTCACTTTAAAATCATTTAAAGCTGTTCTGCAAAATACATTGGTTAACTGTTGTTTTTAAATGTGCTACATAAACAGATAGATTTCTATGTATAGTTTGCTGTTCAACATTTAGAGAAGAGTTTTTCAAACTTTAGAGAAGGCGGACGACACTTTTCAGAGACCTAGTTGTTGTCCTGTTTATGTAGAACCAGAACAAATGGCCTCACCAAGGGTCTTGGCCTGTCCCAGGGCCAAGCGGAGGTGAGTCAGTCCCAAGTGAGCTTTCATTTTCTGGACGGCTGTCGACACGGTTACCGGCTGTTCCAGAACACTGAGTCGCCCTTGGCCATGGCCTGGTAGAGGAAGCTAGAGGAGGCAGCATGTTAAAAAGTCAGTAAAAATTGATTACAGAGCAAACTACAACGATCTGTTCATGGTTTAATTACATTTTAAACTAACCTATTTGCCCCCTATTGTTTCTGGAATAACAACACATTAGTTGTAAGATTAGATTGCCTGAGGTCATTTTACTGGTCTGGCTCTTCAATCCTTTGGTTAACAGTCATGTTTAGTGCATACCTTCTCCAGTTTCGTGATGCTGAGGGACAAACTGGGAGCATTGTGTCTTAACAGAGCCTGGACACTAGGGGTCACTGCTGAGTCATAGCAGGCCACACTGACATGGATCCCATCGTTGTCCGGCCTACCAACAAGGTGAATAAGACATTTTCCACGAATGGAAACACAGCAGTGTTGTCAAAAAAGCTATTTAGAACTGGCTGCTCAAACAAGGTTCTGGAACTAAACCCTTTGTGATGTCACAAACACATGTCTATCTCGGCAAATAACATTTGGTGCTTTTGTTCTGTCTGGTGAATGAATGTGTCTGATGGCCACTTTGCTTGTGCCTCCTTCCAAACATGGTACAGTGAAGGTGCAATGAAGCATCATTTCTGGCAAGAGGCCAAAACATTAAGTTTGTGAAGGAGGTTGTAAAAACAGGGTTACCTATTCTGTTTACCAAACAATTCAATTTGAATGATTTATTGTGGAGCTGCTACACTGGATTCTAGAATAAAAAATGAAAATCTGAAAATGTGTAAAAGATCAGTGTGTTGAGGCATTTTGTCAATGGCAGTCTGCAGTTGTATGTTTGTATGTTGTGTGTATGTTTTGCTACACATTTTGACTGAAACAGAACCTGCTGACTGAATTCTGTAGAGTTGTTCCGCTGTCGCAAGCATTCAGTTCCTCCATCACAGTGCCTAGTTCCTCGGCGCTCCTGACTGTGAATTCCAGTCTGTGACTGTGGGAGGCGCCGATCAGTGCCTGACTCAGCACAGACACCTGACCGCTACCTGAGATTAAGACACCAGAGACGGAAAACAAAAATCAGCCAATGGGCTGCAGGAAGCTTCAGGTCACAACGGCTGGACAGTGGGTCAGTGTCATGTAACACAACATTTTAGCCTTGTCCCTCATTAAACTTGCAAATATGTGTGTGTGTTTGTGTGCTGACACAGTTTCCATTTAGAACAATCTCTTACCCAGTCCGCCCACCAGCCAGTCGTTTACTCCCCCTTTAACACTATCCCACGACGTGTGAGGGGAGAAGACGGCCATCCCCGACTCTACTGCCCGCACTGCTAGTCGCTGCTTCCAGTCTCTCTGAACCAAACGCTTGATTGGACGAAAAAGAGGAGGGTGATATGAGATGATGAGATCGCAGCTCATCGCCTCGGCTTCGTCCATGACAGCATCAGTGAGGTCGTTGGTCAGCAGTATGGACTTGATAGGCCGGGGTTTGCTGGGCTCAACCAGCAGGCCCACGTTGTCCCACGACTCGGCCAGAGACAGGGGAGCGAGTTGCTCCATCACTTCCAAAACCTTTTTCAGCTCCATCTGGCCTGAGCAGGTTGCAGAACCAGAGGAGGAGCGATTGGGAGAAAGGAAGGTGGGCAACTGAGGGGGGTAAAGGGTGCAGTGGCTCAAAAAGGGGCTGTGACAGTGAGTCAGTGCAGGGAGCAGCGTAGTGGTGGATGTTACAGAGGAGAAGCAGATAATGTTTGCATGTGGGGTCCACTTCCTGCTGATATGAAGTCTTCTGAAGGCAGCTGGAATAAGATTCTTAAATCTGGTCAACATCAGCGAAGACCTGTATGCAAACAAGGACATGGTCATTCAAGTGAGACCCTAACAGCAACAACAGCAACGACAAAAAGGGGGAAATGAGCATAATACAGAAGGTGGTAGATCCTCAGGATTTGACCTGTCTTCTGCTCCCACTGGTCTAGTGACAGATCTCACAGATATTTCTGCTTCACGCTGATATAAAACAAAGTAATTGGGCTGCACAGTGCAAACCCATCTGCAGTTGGTCACCCAATAACTGATTTCTTTGACAAATGCAAAGTTGAATTGTTTAGTTAATGTAGTATTGAAGCGCTGTACTGCTGCTCGAAACTTTAACAGGTCCAATGTGAGCTGTCACTGGCAATGAGCATGCGGCTAAGCTAGCAAATGTGTTAGCACTGGCTGTAAAAACCATTTACAAAATCGAAATGCGACACTATGACTAGAGATACAAAGTCAAAGACATCACTGTATACGTGAGTCGGTTATAACGACTTGCCTGTTCCTTCAGAAGAAAACGAAGGCTGTGTTGGTTAGTTTAAGTTAGCTGAACAGACGAAGCGTTCGGTTGTTAATTTGTCCCTCTGTGGCTTCCGTCAGTTTGGGTCAGCGTTTTCTTATGGAGCCATATGACGCTGTATTGTTTTGAGTTTTTTGTAGGAAATTATGTGAACCAAAAACATGTAAACATGGTGAGTGAATGAATGAATGAATGGATAGATAGATGAATAAATAGATAAATAGACAATAAATAAATAAACAAATAAATAAATAAATAAATAAGAGATAATAAAGTAGTGCAAACAGATATTTTAAGGTCTTTATGGTGTCTGGAAATGCTAGCAAAGTAATTCTTGTATAAAATGTGACCTCTAAGCAGCTCACGGGGCAACTCTGCATTCACCTTAATTAGTAGACAATATGTTGATCCTCAAGGCAAACCTATACAGCTGCTACATTATGTAACGTTACTTGTGTCTAATGTTATAAAACAAAATTAAAGAGGGATGTAAACAGGACAGCAGATGACTTTGATAGGCAGTATTAACTCCCACAAAACATCTGGCCCTGCACTTGATACCATGCAGCATCGGCCACTTCTCAGAAAGATTAACGGGAATTTTGCAATGAATAAACAAATCTAATCCGCCAAAAAAAAAAAAAAATGAACTGAAATAAAATAAAATATACTGGCTGCGATGGCTGGTGTGGAGAGACCTGCAGTTGTGTAGGCCGGGATGGCAGCGGTAGCATTGCTGCCTCAGAATGGAGTCAGAGAGCAACCAAGGGGGAGATTACTGTGGATTAATCCAGCGCTGGATGTTAGCAGGATCAGAAAGGGATCAGGGCAAAGTCCAGTCTCACTGAGCATTACATCATCAGACTCTTCCTTTAGTCACTTCTAACCACACGCCAACCAGCCCACCCTCGCCAGAAACATTCATACACATAAGAAACTGACAAGAGGCATTCTGCCCTGTGGTACTTGAGCTGAGCAGGAGCAGATAGCTATAAATTGACCTCCACTCAATCCATCCCACCTTGGACCTAATCCATGACACTGACAGATGTGCATTTGGTTATTAGGTCTATGCTGTGAGGGAGAGAACAGCTTCACTTGTGTTAATTGGTACTATATGAACCCTGTGTCCCCATCTGTCTGGTCATTTGAAGTTCTGTCCTGTTCTGTCCTGTGAATGACATCTGCCTGGACAGTCAGGGTGGCCACTCTGACGGTTTTCTCTGTCGTCTGCATCCCTGAATTTACCCTTGCAATATACACAGGGTAAACCAATATTCTGGAGTGAAAATCACTGTGTAAATGTATTTGTTCGTTTTTGAAAAAAATAAATAAATAAATAATAAAAAAAAAATATATATATATATACATATATATAAATACAAATTATTTCATAATTTTGAAACCTTTGTGGCCAAATTTCTATGAATCTTACTCATATACTCAGGAAACAAATTCCCCAATGGCTCTTTGACAGCATAGATTTAGGGATTTAAGCAGCTTTTTTCCCCTCTATTTTTTTTTTTTTTTTTTTTTAGCTAATGCCTCAAAATCTGTTAAGCATAATGCCATGATGTCAACATTTTGTGATGATGACCAGCACTCTTATGAAATCAGTAGCCTGTTTTGATCACACAATCTCTTTCGCCCGATGTCCATCCAAAGCCAGCGCAGCGCTGTCACTCAATCCTCAGAGTTTCTATTAGCAGCGCCAGAGCATTACTGATGTTTTTGGGCTACAAAGCCTCTGTTTGGCACGCATAATCCTCAGACCGCTGATTTACTACGCACGCAACAAGTTGTGTTTTATTACACAAGTTGATTTATTTGCAGAGATGTCCTGAGAACATGCTTCACTTTTGGGTGAAAGAGACATCGGAAATCACAATATTCTATCATAAATTTGTGCACCGTAGATAAGTTTGTTTTTAGCACACTCTGTCTTGTTTTTCCATCACTCAATTAACATCACATATTCATCACAAAAAGATTTTTTCCATCACAGTTTTCCCAGCTTAAAAAATAACGTCTACACTCTTTTAACAAACAATCAAAAGTTCGAAAGCAAACAACTCAGCCTTTTCTCTGATTAATGAATAAATATGTCTTGAACTATCAATTTGTGGTCAAATATTACAATTAAGAGTGTCTCACTTGACTAACAAATGAAAGACTAACTAGTGCAGTTCCACTGTAATATTTGCAATATAATAATAGTATGAGTCAAACTACAAGTGCATGGAGTGCTGCAGGGTGTGGGAAACAAAAAATGTGCTTCTGGTGCTCTTCGGCGTGGTTATCTGAAAACAATTCACAGAAACCGAGGCACTCATGAAGATTGAAAAATATAGAAAGCTTTTATTTGATCGTGGCCTTGTAAAAGCTAAAAATACCAACATGTTTCGGCCACGAAGACCTTCTCTCCTGAAGTGCCTCGGTTTTTGAATTGTTTTTCAGTCTTAATAACAGCATAAATGATACAATCTTTTTCATAACAAAGCTGTAAAGGGTTCAGAGTGGTGCTGTTTACACATACAAGTGGTGTTGCTGTTTATGCATACAAGCAAGTATTGTACTCATCTATAATACTGTTCAAGTGGCTGTCAGAATAGTGAAGTAAAGATTTCTGATGATCTTTAAAAGTAGAAATGTGTTTTAAAATATGATCCCCTCAGCCCACCCTCAGTACAAACAACAGAACTGGTCAGAGATGTTGTCAGGGAGAAGTGATAACAGTAATGCTGATGTGCCGGTGTGCAGACGTCCCTCACTCGATCCCTGGCTGTCATTGGTGGGACATCATTCTGACAAACTCTGTGGAAGAGGAGAGTTCCGTTAGTTTGGCTCGTTTTGTCACGACATCTTCTGACAGTCTTACAATCAGCAGCCCCGCAACCTCATCATACCTTCAAAGTCTACTGTGCCGTCCCCGTTGTCGTCCGCTTCTTTCACGATGGTGTCAATCTCCCTTCGAGTCATGTGCTCTCCCATCAGCTTTATCATGGCAGACCGCAGCTCCTCTGTTGTGATCTCCCCGTCACCGTCCATGTCAAACTAATCAAAGAAACAAGAGGGGAGGCAGAGCTTTAAACCGGCTGGGCCGTGAGTGGTGTGCGAGGTGGACACATGGGAAAACTAGTCGAAAAGCTCGGCCAAGTTCACGGAGAGCTCTCACCTCTTTGAAAGCGTCTTTGAGTTCCTTCACTCCGATCATTCCGGCTGTCTCGGCCAAGAGCTTCGGGGTCATGAGGTCTACAAAGTCCTCAAAGTCTACTCTGCCGCCAACTTCAAAAGCAAGAGGTGACAATGCAACCTTCAGTCTTTGCCATCGACATTTTGGCATCTCTGCATTCTTAAAGGTTTTCTCCTCCTCGTCCTGCTCTTCCAAAAAAGAATACTCACGGTTCATGTTGATGTTCTGGCCCAGCTCAATCAGCTCCATCTCTGTTGGCATGTAGCCCATCGTCCTCATCAGATTGCCCAGGTCCTTACAGCT
Organism: Nelusetta ayraudi; assembly: GCF_046127955.1. NCBI lineage: Eukaryota > Metazoa > Chordata > Actinopteri > Tetraodontiformes > Monacanthidae > Nelusetta > Nelusetta ayraudi. The sequence continues at coordinate 10,840,971 of NW_027466092.1, read as the reverse complement.
GATAAGCCCATCCTTGTCTTTATCAAACTCATTGAATGCATCACGCAGCTCTTCAAGGGGGACAGAAAAAATACTGCATTTAGAATATTCTGTGCGTTCATGAACATACTCCATACACAACGTGTGAAAGGGATGCTATGTTTGATATTTTTTCAAAAGAAGGACGTAATATGACTAACCATCAATCTCATCATCAGCCAGCTGTCTTGACTGCACAGAGAGGGGAAAGTGAAAAAGACGGGTTGGTGAGTTTCAGAAAACAACAGCAAATGCTATTGAGTAACACCGTGAAAATTTGCCTAACACCTCATTTAACACTCAATCAACAAATTGGATTTTATGGCACCGTGTCCAGGAGATTAAGGTGGATTAAAGTGTAGATTATTTCCTATACGATTTCACCAGTAGCATGCAGTGGCAATTCAATTCAATTTTTTTTAGAATCAATTCAGCAACAACTGCAAAACCATTAAAAGTAGGAACAGCTGTAAATGTTATACTTACAATATTTTTCCCTCCCCGCAAGAAGATGCATGCAGCCCCAAAACTCATGTCTACCAAAGGGAAAGAAAAGAAAATTAGAAAAAAAGTGAAATATCTAAAAAGCCTGTGTTAAGTTAGATAAGTAATTGATTTTCCAACAACATATTTTTTTCTAAGAGCCCGAAATGTCTCTGTGTGTGTGTTTCATTATTCAAAAGGATTTGGATAACTTTTTTTTTTTTTTCTTCAAATTGGTGACATGTTTTAAAAACAAAAAAAATACTAAGATAAATAGAAGCAACTGGAAACCCAGTAAGTTTATCTGTATTCTTTATCTAAATAACATAATTTCACTATTAAAAATAAGGTATCATTAACATAACATTACTACTACAAGGGATGAAATATTTCTAGTAGATTTCTCAAAAACCTTATTTTAAAAAACGTATGAATAAGTGGAATGCAATGTTTTTCATGAGAAAACTGATTTGATAAAAGCAATTTTTTCTAATAACAAATTCAAGTGACTTGTCCAGGGTGTACCCTGCCCTAATACAGCTGGGATAGGCTCCAGCAGACCCCCATGACCCTGATCTCAGGAAGAAGTGGGTATAGAAAATGAATGAATGAATGAATGAACAAATTCAAGTCTCTAATAATTAGGACAACAAAATTTTTTTTTTTTTTTAAATATCCAAAATGCCACAAAATAGCTTTTGTGGAAGAGGTTAAAATGAATGGAGAGTTTGCACTCACCTTTGTCCGGTTGTTTCTGCGCATCAGCCAATTACATCAGACACAAGAGCTGAGAGTCTGCAGGTGAGCTGTCCAGTGCTGAGCAGGGTCTTTATCTCACAGAGGACGGCACCTCTCCCCTCAGCGCCTGATGGGATGCTCTGAGGTGATTTGAGGGGAGGCGTGGCTTATTTAGGGTCGTTTGCCTGGAGGGAGGAGTCTGTGGGAGTTTGTGTGGTGACGGGCGGTGCGACAGGAAGCATCTGTATGAGCTCAGGAGCATGACATCATCCTGTAAATTATATAGTATGAAGCGAAGGTGAAGCTGCTGCTGCTGCTGCTGCTGACGTACGAAACAGAATACAGACCATACGGGGTGCTAGAGTTGCATGTTTACGCTGTATTTTGCTTACAGCAGTGCTCTTAATCACAGCAGCTGTCCAACTGGCTGCAGACTTTACACGTCAAGTGTTATGGAGTCATTTGCCGGAAGAATATGAACTAAGGCTGTAAATAGTTCTTCTTTGTTTTCAAATGTGATATATAATTTTATTCCTGATATGTCTAAAATACAAAAAGTTACATTTAGCAAGGACTTTCACATGCAAATAAAAATTGATTATTTTCATATTTTGCTAGGCCATCTTCCAGAGTACCTCGTGAAACTTGGTTTGATTTAATATCATTTAATTTAAACATGTCCAAAATCTTTATTTCTTCTTTATGAAACTGAATGATCCTTATTAGTTTATACAGTGCTTCATACAGTGGCGCAGTAATGTAGTAGAGAGTGGTAAGTCTTCTTCTTCTTCTATTCTAAATGTTTTTCACTAATCCGATGGAATATTTATTCTGTACCAGGACACACACAAACATTTACATACACGAGATCAACTGAATTACTTGGGGAATTGTTTTTTTCCAAGTCAGATTATTACAGTACACTAATAATATATCAAGCTTTGTTGTTAAGGTTGATCCGTGGCTCCATAATCTCTATTTAAAGAAATGCATACGTGCAAGGTAACACAAAGACAACAAAGGCTTCTTTGAAATCTCTTACTGCATCAGCTCATACCGTTTTGAAAGCCATGGGAGTTGAGCAGATGCTATTATACTAGTGTGTGATAATCCTCAAAAATTCCAGCTACATTTGCATAAAGGAAAAGGATTATGTTTTGTTTTTTTTCTGGTGATATTCTCTGGAATTGAATTCTTCTGGTATTAATACCCTCCCGTGGGGCAGGTTCAATTCCGGCTGCGAGGATGTAAACGTTGAATTAACTGTCTGAGCTGAAGCACTGAGTTTAGTAGTGTGAGTCCTCTTCTCTGACCCTTTACCCTCTGTCTGCTCCATTGTTATGTAAATTCATCAGAAATCTGGTCGCCTAAGAGGCATAATCCGTTGGGCTACATGGCACGAACCCATAAGGATTTTATTATCTTCTTTCTTTCTCTTTTGCTGCAGGACAGCTGAAGGGTCACGCAAGACCACAACTATGGAAAAACAATTTGGAGAACAGACGGGATATACCTGACAACAACAACAACAAAATTAACTATAGGGCTGAGGATGACAAGACTTGGTTTTATATTCAAAAGGGACAATAGGAACAGGATCCGCAGCTTTTCTTCATTCTGTTTTAGAGTGTAATAACTCATGACAGTTTAACCTCACCAACTAAAAACTGAAAAAGTGACAACAAAGACTAAAAATACTTGTTTTTGTTGTGTATTCACATGTGAACAACAAAGAGATTATGCTGAGTGGATTGTGAGGGCATCTCTGGCCAAAGACACAGTGAGTTGCGCCTTTGTGTGAGAAGAGATCATACCTGCAGGCAGAGGGAAACCTTCCAATCACACGAAAGGACTTAACATTTAGAGAGATAGGTCAATTTTTCCTTTGCAAGAAACATACAATCGACAACCCTCCAAAATCCTACATTTGATTCTTACATTGTTACGATTTCATATTATTTTTTGCGAGATATATGCGATTATTTTATCCTGCTTTCTTGCCAATTGCTTAACTAGCCTAAAATACACATCGAACACTGACATAACTCTAATATTATACAGCGTTATGATAGTTTCCCCTGTCGATTTTACACGGATGGGACATATAAAAACGATTATTGACAAATCGAATATTCATAGCCACACGGGGGCAGCGTTGCAGTCAGAGAGTCCGAGTTTAAATCGTCGAAGAAGAGCGCTTCCGTTTTCCTTTCGGCTCCCGCCCCGCTCCGCCATCATGAAGTCCTGAACAAAAACGGATGGGAGTCGAGCAAAATGGGGATAACACGAACTGCAGATGAGATCCGCCGACAACACTAATGTAATGACAGCACAACGTGAGACAGGGAGCGGACCCGTGGAAATTTACACATTGATTTCCCATTGACAACGTCGCAGGCAGCCTCTGGCTTTGCGTTTTTCGGTTTTGCGGCGCAGCTAACCGCCGCTGGAGCTAGCCCGTGATTTTCTTGGGAAGAGACAGCTCCGCTGCCGCTAGCTGACTGGCTCGCTCAGTTAGCTGGCAGGCGTCAGTCAGAGAGCTGCTGTCACTGTAATTGACTGCCACTTGACTCATGTCAAGCCGCGCACACCCGCTAGCTTTCCAATCGACTGGGGGCGCGAGGATGGAGAGGCGTTTGAGTAAAAGCATCGACAGACAGAATGTGGTTCGCTCGTGTTGAATAGGCACTGGTGCCGAGGAAAAGGGGGGAGTGAGACCAATATTTTCCAACCAGGCCAGAGAGCTAGCCTCAGTGCTAGCTACAGTGGATCCCAAAAGCCACGGTAAGACACGTTATAAATCATTCAGCACGCTGAAGCAACCCAATGCGCTTTCCGTCTCTGGTTTGCAGTGTAACGGCGCGCCTGCCATCAGTTATTATTACCGACATTCCCGGTGAGGGAGACGTTGACATTGACGCGTTGTCTTGTTGTTGGCCTGCAACCTGGTCACCCAGTCATTTAGGATTGTTGTTGTCCACTGTTGGATGCGTGTCATTCATTTCTTCGGCGAGCGAGAGCAAAGATAGCCTAGCCTAATTGCCCAGCCAAGTGCGAAAGCCACCTAGCTCGCTCAGCTGAGAGGCACAGTCAGTGAACGTGACACTAATGACGACCATTGCGTTGCATGAATATCTCTGTCACACCACACATTAAATACATGTATGTATTTTTTTTTTTTTTTTTTTTCTAAAACGGGTTGCTCAGTGGCTGAAGTATTTGCATGCTGGACGTTAGAGTTTATTTTCTTGTCAAGCCACATAATTGCTGCATCTGTTGTTTCTCGCGTGTCTGAGAATGAAATGGACGGCTTCTTTAAAAATAGATTGTGAGGTTTCCTTCTCGGTGGCACGACTCAGAGAACTTGTCATTTGCAAGGGAACCTTGTTTTTTCCTCTTTTAAAGAACTGTCTCATCTGATGCATAGCCATTTTGTTTTGTAAAATGTGAGTTGCTGTGAAGGTACAGACTACATCATGGAAGTGGTTCACAATCCCACGTTAGACTTTGGCATGAGATTTGTCACAAATGAAAAAGAAAATGCTAGTAAGACAATGCAAGTGGTTCAAGTTGTATATTTTGTTAGTATAGCTAACTGCTTCTCATTTTACTGCTGCAATGGAAAAGTGTGAAGGAAGTCAGATAGTATGTAAGCTGTATTGTTGAACATCATCTTTTTCTTTCCTCTCTGTTCTTAAAATGGGTGACAGGTAGACAACTGACCTCATGTCATGAACAGGAACCTGATCAATATGTTTTTGCTTCTATAACTGTTCCTTCTAGATCTGCTGTTCTGTTCACACAAGACATCAGATTTTTATTTATTTATTTATTATTATTTATTTATTTTTTTTTTGGGGGGGAGGGGGTCCACTGTCATTGTCATGATTTCAGAATTCTGAAAAGTAGAGCGTTTTGAAGAAGTAAAGGATAAACCTTTCTCATCCCTTGGATGTTCATTGACAGGATTGTTACCAAAATGTAACAAAGTGCAGTTTGTAATCCGACTGTTGCAAAATTTGGAACATTTGAAGATTTTTTTTTACATTGCAATGTGTTGCAAAAATGAAATGAAATCCTTGAAGAAACATTTGTATTCTTTTAACCATTTACTGCCCGCAAGTTGTCTGTATTTAGCTTTGAATATACAGTCTTTCAAATATTCAAATTTATTGAGATGCCCATGAATATTAAGGACATGGTTGAGTAGTCATCCGGATGATGAGATCAAGTAATGAACTACAGTTTATGGAATTCAAATGAAAAGGCCTTCATTTTGCCATAACAGCCTACAACACTTAACAGTTTGTGGTTCTACGAACATGCTGCATATTCAAGACGACACCAAGTGACGACACCAAGCGTGTAGATCCCTGCAACAAATGTATTTTGATATTTTCCTCAGTAGGGCCGACCTGAATGCTTTGATGGTTTCCCTTTTTTTAGCTGTGTTCTCGTAATGCTGATGTTGTCTGCTTGGAGAGGCAAGAGAATGATAATGAAGAGCACGAGCTCCAGTCGACCACAGCTGCTCATAAGTGTGTCACAGCCTCCCATTTCTTCACCAATGGCAAAATTTGGAGCCAGTCAGTGGTCGTGTGGTATACAGGGTTTTCAGTGGCTGATGTTGACACGAAGAGAGCAGGTTGGCTGATCACTCTGATGTCACATCAGTATCAAGTTAGGAGGATGAACATGTTTTTTGGGGGGACCATTTTGGATAAAAATCACCAAACATTTCATTCACTGCTTTATTAAACTCACTATGAAACTTTTTTTTTTCTCTAAGCTGGTTTGTTCATTGAACTCATAAAATCTGACAGGTAATTAATGTAATAATTAATATGTAAAATGTAACCACTGGTAGTTATGATATTATTATGACAGCTCAATTGTTCATACTAAATATATATATTCTCAAATTGGCTTGTGTACCTTTTGGTAGCAGGTGAGTTTTATTCTCCCATAAACTCTGTGAGGTGGAACTTGGCCCAAGGATGGATTTTGAAAAACATCACACGCACCGCACCACCTGTAAAGCATGTAAAATGTACATTGAATTTTGCAATGGTAACTACAAAAATAAATGCTTGATATGGTGTCATTAGCTTTTTGCTTTCGGTTTGCTGGTAACTCGACCTCATTTAGTGAGCTGACATTAAAAAGAAGGAACCATTCATGAGTTGAATTCTCACAACATGTTTTCTGAAGATGAAGCTCCATCCCTGCAGCTGATAATGTAACAGTAAACCATTGTAGTGGCACGGCAATGTAGTTTCTCCTTTAGAATATTTCAATGCTTCCCAAAATACTCCTAATGCCCTGAACCTAATGGTCCCATCACTGACCCGGCCTTCCAGCCTCTCACTGGGTGGCGGACATCTAGGCCACTCAGGCTCCCTCTGTTTTACCACATAAGTTGTCATGCAAAGCGGGAACAGATGCTACATTGTATATAACTTGCACTTATTTGCAAAATGTATTTTTGCACATGCTGATAAACTTCAGTGACTGTGTAGCATGTCTGCAGCCCTTGTACATCTAAATCTTAAACACTTGGACCTGGCATTTCCTGTTTTTAATTTCTTGAAGTGTTTTTTTTTTTTACAATATGTTTCCTTCATGAAAATGCACCTGGGTTTCTAATCCATGCAGGGCACAAACTGGCTTTTCATTCAGCGAGTCTTGACAGTCAAAGATCATTCTGTTTGCCACTAACACCGCAACACAAACAACGGGCCGTGTTGCAGACACTAAAATGTTGGAAAATATTTGTATCTAATTTTGTGGCTCATAGAAAACCACTTGCCTGTCAGTCTTTTTTTCCCATCTCAAACATCTTAAAGGCTAAAAGCTCTGTGAAAGGGAATCAACAAAAGTATCCGATCAACCTGTTAACCTATGTTTAAGAAAAACAAACAACAAGAATGTCACCCTGCTTGTGTGATGTGCACTGTCCAGGCGCTGGCCATGCCTTCGAGTGTGCGGGCCGGGAGCCTGAAGGACCCGGAGGTGGCTGAGCTGTTCTTCAGGGAGGACCCTGAGAAGCTCTTCACAGACCTGAGGGAGATCGGTCATGGAAGCTTCGGAGCAGTCTACTTTGTGAGCCATTTCACCGTTTTTAAAATGCATACAGTGCACAATTCACTTTTGCATGTGTATTATTACATTGTGAATTTTAGTTTCCACAAATTCCTGTTCATTATTTCACATATTCTGATGTTTGTGTTTTGTTTTGTTGGATTTTTTTTTTTTTTTATCTGGAAATAATGTGTTGGAAAATGGGAATGTTGGTCTGAATAAGAGCCGGAGCCGGCAGCTTCTCACAAGTCAGGCAAAGATAGACGGGGAGAAATGAAAGAGGGAGAAGTAAACTGATGCTGTATGTCAAGGCCAGGCTTGGTGGATGAAAAGGCTTGTTTATTGACTGGAAATCTGCAACTCTGGCGGGTCACTGTGAGAGTGGAGACCGGCTGAGGCTGAAAAACAAAGTGTCATTCATGTCTGCGGTTATGGATATTTCTGGTGAATATTGGAGATGATTTCTTGCTTCTGTCGTGTCTCAATCAGGCCCATGACATCCGCACCAATGAGGTGGTGGCCATCAAGAAGATGTCCTACAGTGGCAAGCAGTCGAATGAGGTAAAAACCTGGCAACCTTCTCATCCTTCACCCGCACTGTGGATCTCACATCAGTCGCATTTACTCATCTTTTTATTTCTCTTCAGAAATGGCAGGACATCATAAAGGAAGTGAAGTTCCTCCAGAAGCTGCGCCACCCCAACACAGTGGAGTACCGTGGCTGCTACCTGAGAGAGCACACAGCATGGGTGAGTCTCATGCTGTTGCATTCCTTTCAACATCGCTAGTGTCGCCATACATCCTGCTCTGACTTTTTGTATCCTGCTTAAAGGAAGTGACTTTCATTTTCTGTAACGGCCCTGGACTTCAACCTGGTTTTGTAACAGCGAATTGCTGACAAACAGTGAAGATGATGTTTTGTCACACACAAACCGAAATGCACAGCGCGACAGTGTTGGTGCCTGATATACACGTGGCACCGTTACTAGAATTATTCCATGCATTTTTTAATAGAAACAAACGTTTCCGCTGCCTCAACAAAAGGCTGTTTCATGAGCTTCTTTTATTGTCTGGCGCTCCAGTGGCAAGTTTTAACAGTAATAAAACACTGTGTTTTTACATGCTTTTCAGAGTGAGCATTTTTACTGGTCTTGGTGACTAGAGATGAAATACATGTAAACTGATTTGTAATTAGAATGAATTTGGAATTTTAAAGAATGTGCACGTGAAAGCAGCCATGGAAGGTTCCGTGGGTGTTATAAACAGCAACAACCCCTTCCATTTTTCCTCTTACTTACTTTTTCCGTGACCCTCCACAGTATGGAATATCTTTTGTCACTGTATGGAAACAATGACAACGAAGTACATTCTTTTATTGCTGGAAAAACATGCAATAAAAAGGCATTTAAACATAAAGAAGAGAATAAATAAAATAGGAAAAACATAGATACCTGCCTTCAGTTATTTCTTCAGCAAAACATTTTTAATGCACAACAGACAGAAGTCCACAAGTTTTGTTGGCTGCACCTGACTTTCAAATCAGCTTTCAAGCCTTAACGGTGGTCCTGAATTCTCTTTCGCTTTAAGTTCCTTTCATCTTTGTCGAGCACGGGTGAAAATGTCCTCAGTGCTCAAGAGCATGCAGTTTGACTCTCTCCCCCTCTCTCTTTCTCTTTCTCTCTCTCTCTGTACCTCTCCTGCAGCTGGTGATGGAGTACTGTTTGGGCTCAGCTTCTGACCTCTTAGAAGGTTTGTTCTAAATGGACCAAAACATATTGCAGCGTTAATGTCTTCAAACGGAAGATCAGTGAAGAAATCCCTCCTTTCTTTCAGTTCACAAGAAACCCCTCCAGGAAGTGGAAATAGCTGCCATTACCCATGGTGCTTTGCAGGGACTGGTCTATCTTCACTCACACAACATGATTCACAGGTAACCCTTTTCAAGGCAGCTGTATCCACTCTCCTCGCCCACACATCCGATGAGAGACAAAACTAACAGCAGAGAGCACAAACTGTTCTCTGCCTATCGCAGCCTTATGCAATGATGTATGTGCTCGCACGCTGCTGCAGAACATTTCAGTGCCTCATGCTGCTTCTAACGACATTCTTTAATGTACGCTTTATTTGTTCCGTAGGCTGTTTTGTGTTTTTGTTTTTTCAATTATCATTTATTTCTTTCTGGGTTTTTTTATGTTTTGACAAGCAGTAACGTTCTCCTCTCTGTCCACCCCAACCCACCCCTCCTCCCCTACCAGGGACGTGAAGGCTGGAAACATCTTGCTAACAGAGCCGGGGCAGGTCAAGCTGGGAGACTTTGGCTCCGCCTCCATCGTCGCCCCAGCAAACTCCTTTGTGGGAACTCCTTACTGGTAAGAAGTCAAGTCTGCTCAGACTGACAGCCAAAATCCGATTTCTAGCCCATCCAGATTGAAACCGGACGGCTCTTTTGTAGTCTGAACAGTCACAAACCACGTGAAATACGATTTTTTCAAAACGGATTGAAACAACCTTCAGGAGGTCGTTTGAAATGGCATTTGGACAGGTGCGTCTCAGTCTGAACAGCTCCAAACACAGCGATGGGTTTTGACTGTCTGTGACGTCCCTCTGCGCAATGCAAGAGCCAATGCGCCAGACCAGAGAGCGCAGGTGGAGGTGTGGAGCTGTAACGTAATGGAGCAGACAGAAGAAGTAGGAAACAGCTGTGCCTGGACAGAGGAGGAAACTCATTGGCTCATCAGTCTGTGGAGAGAGTCTGTCGCTCCAGTCAAGCCAAGCTCCAGGGCAGGGATCAACAAGTCCATTTAGTTTTTGCTGCCGTCGCAGTTATGTGACGTCACACACTACACGCGCCGCTCCACGTCGTTGCTACAGCAAGGTGTCAGATGAGTCAATAATGTGGCCCAGTCTGAACAGAGCCAGATCCCATTTGGACACTGTGGACAGTCAGCCCTGAAAATGGGATTTGAGAAGGAATCTGATTTGAATCAGATTCACCTGCAGTCTGAACGCAGCCCAGGTAGCTGCCCTGAGGACTCAGTCTAACAAATAGTGACAATGGTGAATTATGGCACAGTAGACAGCAACACACACACACACACACACACACACACACACACACACACACACACACACACACCCACGTGCATGCTCCTGATCGCTCTAGAGGCATTTTCTATTTGATTTTTTTTTTCACCAGCTCAATTTCAAAACAAATGACTGCCTGTGTTTCCAGTGACTCGCCGCACACTCATCTCAGCTCTTGAACGTGTTTAATAGAAAGCAGCAGTGACAAATTGCCACCGGCTCTGACTCTATAAATACAATCGGCGGCTAATTAAATAAAGCTGTTATCAAGGCGATGAACACTGACACCTCACATGCGTGCAGATTCTTGTGACAGTCCCTCGTGTGTGTAGTCGCTGGGATTAGAGTGAGGGAATTTCCACCGTGGACGCCGCGGCTGACAGTTCAAACAGGAATGTATAGTCACTGTGCTTAATCACTTTTGGAGGCTGCACTGCTGGGAGTTCACCTGATTTAAATGCATTGTTTAGCTGCTGCCAACAGGAGTGGAGTTAAAGAAGAGGGAGTTGATTATGTTCAGGGTTAGAGACGCAGTGGTAAGAAGTATTATTCCCCCCCCTGTTGGGAAGACTTCCTGTTTTTCTTGCACACTAACCTTAAAGGTCCCATATCTTGCTTTCTAACAAGTATGTGTGTTTGGTCAATGAGCTCTTCAGAAATTAAGCAGGGGGGGGGGGAATAATATTTTACTTGTTTTCTAAAAATGTGTGCAGACGGACGACTCTCAATATGAGTGTCGTTCTGATGCATTTAAAACAAAGAGCAGAATGAAGCTTGGGCTTAAACCCTGATCAACTGCATATCCTGTTTGGAGGATTATGTTAGATTTTTTTTTTGATGACGAAATAATATTTTCATCGCAAACTGATGATTATTCTACACGTTGATTCCATATTCCATTGTGAATCGCTGCAGCCTCATCCTCCTCACATTGTTTCTGTCCGTCGATGTGGTCGTTTAGAGGTCGGGAGGGGCTGCAAAGCCCGAGGTGGCGCCCCCTGTTGTCGGTCCACCTTTAGAGAAGCCACAGAAACTGGTAGTGGCTGAAATGCTGTGTCGTGTCCCCTGATGCAGGATGGCCCCCGAGGTGATTCTGGCCATGGACGAGGGTCAGTACGACGGGAAGGTGGATGTGTGGTCACTTGGCATAACCTGCATAGAGCTGGGTAAGGACTCGGCCTGGCCTGGCAACGGCCCTCGCACACGTTGAAGTTTTGCACACAAAACTGAGAACGCTCAACTGTTTTCTTTTTTTGTCCTCCTCTCTTCTTCCACGGTCTTTCTGACACTGCCGCGGCTCTTTATCTGCCACTCTGTGTCTGCGTCACGCTGCGTCGTGATTGCAACTCCCCAGCGGAAAGGAAGCCTCCTCTGTTCAACATGAATGCAATGAGTGCCTTATACCACATCGCCCAGAATGAGAGCCCTGTGCTGCAGTCTAATCACTGGTGAGTCCCTCGTAAACATTGTTCATGGGGATGGTTTTTGTTTTTTACTCTTTTTTTTTTTCCTGCTTCTGCTGCTCAAGGGCTTTTTTTACTCGGCCGAACACAGTCTGTGCAACCAGTTTGAACACAGCAACACCAGTGGACTCATTATTTCAAGTGGTCACTGCAGTTTGTAGGAAAAATTGCTAATTCTGCTGATTCATTTTGGATAACTGACATTTTCTGTTAGAAAACAAACTCCTTTTTCCTCATGCAGAAACACAACTGGTGATGTTTGACAAATGAACAGGTGACAATAGACATTCTTGATCTCAGTGGAACCAACCTCGATAAATAAATGAAACAGTAACTCATACAGAGGTTTTTATTCATTGATTTTGGTGCAGTTAACTTTTTGCCGTAGTGACATGAAAGGGAGAAAGGGGCATTTGCACCATGTCCCCTACACTTTGAAGCAAAGTTGTTCTTTTGAAAATGCTTCAAAATAGTTGGCAAAGCAGCAAAATGTTGAAGAAAATTAGAAGATACCGTGCTGAAAAGAGATGTTGCTCTTGAATTTAGAAGAAAACTTGAATTAAAAAAAAAATCCTGGTCATTTTTTTTGGTTTGTTCTTATTTTTCTTTGTTATATAAAATCTTGGTCTTATTTTGGTCTTGAGCACCGAGTGTCTTGGCCTTGTCTCGATCTCGATCCTCTCTAGTCTTGAAAACGTCTCGGTCTCGGTTGGTGCGGCCTTAACACTAAAGGCTATTGGTGTGAAAAAATTAGGTTATTGCCTGATACAGCTGAATTGCACTGTGTGACAGTTTCTGGCTTCATGATAACACCTCTCATTGTCACCAGGTCGGACTATTTCCGCAATTTCGTGGATTCCTGTTTGCAGAAGATCGCCCAGGACAGACCTACCTCTGATGTACTGCTCAAGGTGCGAGGCATCAAAAGGGCCGTTTGATGTTGAACATGAGAGCGGGCAGAGGCGTGCCATTGTCTCTTTGTTGGAGTGCATCTCTCTGATCATGCATGAGGAAAGCTGAAGTGTAAATATAGCGCAGGAGGAAGGAGAAAACCCCCCCCCCTTTTTTTTTTTTCTTTTTTTTTTTCCTTTTCAGCCCCAGTGACATGCAACCAGCCGTAAAATAGCGGTCTCCTTTTTGGTTTCAGCAGCTGCAGACATAACAGGCTGGTCACACATCACTGCTCTTGAAATAATTTGAAGAGCATTTGAACCACAAAGAGCACCATCAAAAGGAAGCGTTGAATAGAGATTTGATGTGAGAGCATCAGTTTGACCAGTAGCAAGTAGGAAGAGTGTCTGGCCTTGTGCAACAAATGTGTTGTGCAGTATTTGTACATTTATCAGTCAGTTAAACAAGTCATCTTTTTTTAAAAACTGTAATAAGGCTGGAATGATGGAACCTTCACCTGTGCTGGTATATTATCTGGACAAAATGCCCTCCAAGGCACCAAAGCCAACAGATCAGAAAAACATTTGTACACGTCATACAGTTGTAGAAAAGGGCGGAGGGTTTTTCAGGCAAATGATTGGTAGATTGGTGAGAAACCAACATAAGATTCAAGACTTTTATTGTCATTCTACAGTTCCCTGTACAAGAAAACTGAGAAGGCAATGGCATGAAGGTGCAGTCAAGAGAATCAGTATTAAATATAAAAAAAAGTAAAGGTATAAAAAGCATCAGGTGTCATAAGAGCAACAGGAGGGGGAGTACACACAAGTGATAATACAACATTGCAAAAATAATACAATAAATAAATAATAGAAGTAAAAGAGCTTTGCACTGTGAATTGGTCATTGTCGTATTAACGTTGTGGTGCTACTTTGCTTGCGCTACACCTGAAGGTAGATGGGAGGAAAACTGAGCTGGAGTTGAACATGTGGGAAGAAGTCTGTGAAAGAGCAGTTTCCTCTCGTCGCTGCACTGCGTAACAACAATCTTGATGAAAATGACACATAGTTTGTGGTCAGTGGCGGTTATGTTCAAACTTGCACGTCTAAAAACAGACTGTGAGTTCACTGGCCAAGCAGAGCCTGTAGCTCTGGCTCCTTTATTTCTGTTTTTAAACTGGAATTGTGCTGCTCACCCACTCTGACCTTTCACCCCAACCTCCCTGTACGCACAGCACCACTTCCTATGCAGAGAGCGGCCAATGACTGTAGTGATGGACCTGATCGCCCGCACCAAGGACGCCGTCCGTGAGCTGGACAACCTTCAGTACCGGAAGATGAAGAAAATCCTCTTCCACGAGGCCCACAACGGTCCTGCACCAGAGGGAGGGGAGGAAGAAGAGGTGAGGAGGAGGAATGAACGAGTGCAATGGGCTCGCCGTCCTCTGAGGCCACTCAGCAGCTGTGGTGCTGGTACTAAATAGCAGCTTCACTGTAAATGAGGAAGAAGGATCAGTCGTTGAAACGGGTTTGCTAGGAGGGCCAGGCAGACTCTGTGTTAGTGTTTTTGAGAAGTCTGAGGTACCATCACTAAATTATGTCAGTCACCCTCTAGAATGGCCTAATGCAGTAAATGTACAATATCCTTGAATGTTCCATGTGTCAGGAAGGGCATCTGACATAAAAACCCACTAAAGCCAAATCAAATTTGCAAGTCAGGTCTATACGATCATTGTTAATGTGTTTGCTTGCATTGCATGCATTACAATCTCCTTTTTTTGTCCTTTTTTGAAAAAAATAATATTCCATTGCTGCAGTACTGATTGTATTGCTTATATTAGATAACCCACTATTATTCCTGCAGACGTGTGCAGCATATTGCAATGCAAAGCAGCTCGTGCAGGTGAATTTCTCCTCAGTTTGGTTGCTCCTCTGCAAAAACAGCATTCAAGTTGTGTACCTTCATGGAAACCCCTTTCCTAGCACTCGCATAATCATGTCTGCAAGCCATTCTTTTTGTGGCTGCTGCTGCTGCTGCTGCTGCTGCCACCACGGACCACACAGTGATTTTGAATGTGGGTGTGTAGCAGCAGACTTGCGGGAGAGAAAAGAAAGGTCCAGAAAGTGTAGATAGATGCAAGTTTTGTTTGTCATAAAAACTTGACTTTTCAAAATGGACTGACCACTGATGTCAACCCGTCCTACGTGGCTCAGTCAGAAAATGCTTTGGGGAAAGACCGAATTCCACTTCCCACCCGGGATATATTATTCTCAATGAAACTGTGTTGCACCTCATGCTTTTGAATATGAGCTACTAAATTCATTTCCCTCAAGCTGCTGTTTGAGGTGTATTAGAGATGAGCTGATTCTTCAAGTTGTATCACACTGGCGTTAAGCAGCAGTCCTGTAATTGACCCATTTATTCATTCTGGTTTTCCACAGAGTTCTGGTCACCGCATCCTAACAGATGTGACCTGAGGATACTGTTTTTGTTTTAATAGCTTTATCATTGCTGATCCTTTAAAATAGGTCAGCACTGACACGACCTGAGCTACCGTTAGTTGAGCTCTCGTGATGCTAAATGCTTCAATGGTCTCTTAAAGCATGAACTACTTTGGCCTGAAAACCTTCTTCTGCTGTTGGAATGTGGAAGATTTGTTCATCCTGTTTTTGCTGGATACGTCCTAATGTAAACATATAGGGATTATAGGTCATGTCACCTTAAACATTTTTCTCTCGCACCAAAGGGAAGAACGGGAGGATGTGACATTGCACTCGGTCTGCTTCACACCAAGCTCACACTTCCTGAGTTTGATATTTCTGACTGGTTTTTGTGCCACACACGTGAAAGGGAAAAATACATCTATAAATGTTGAAAATGAAAACAGCAAATCTTTAAAAGAAAGGTGGATGTTTGATGGTGGCTCACAGGTAACCATTATTTTTGAGCTCTGGTATAAATGGCACCTACCTGACATCTCCATACAGTTCAACAGTGAACATAAGGCAAACATAAGTGCTACTATTTATATTTATTATCACAAGGTTTCTTAATGAGTAAATATTCTAGTCTGACCAGGCTGAGGTTGCTTTCCTGATTACCGAACTCAGGGCCACATCTACACACACTGGAGGTGGACGGGCTGCAGACACAAAAATCCACAGTTGCTCCATTGGAAGCTCTGGCATTATCACCTCCTCCCAGTTGGTTGTAGTGTGTTTGCTGCGGTGCACCTCACTGGGCGACAGGTGTAAATGGAACAGGGAGCAGGTGGAGGCGCCGTCAAACGTTGCGATTCGATGAAACTGCTGCTTTTTGGCTGTTTCTGGTCTCCTCACCTTCCCGTCGTCCCTCTTCCCCTCCAGGACATGGAACAGTACATGCTGCGCACAGGCACAGTCAACAGCATGGAGAGCTCCCACTCGCTGCCCTCCATGTCTATCAGCGCCAGCTCCCAGAGCAGCTCGGTCAACAGCCTGGCGGACGGCTCGGACGACAGCGGAGAGATGGCCATGATGCAGGAGGGAGAGCACACGGTCACCTCCAACAGCTCCGTCCTGCACAAACCCCTGGTCAGTGAGCCCTGCACCTGAACTTCATCCGGCTGTCCTCCGTAGGGTCCAGCGGAAATCATTTTAATAGCAGTTGTAACTACATTATCTTCTGCTCATGATCTTCAGTCAGTCAGTCTGTCAGTCAGTCAATCAGATGGATATTTCATGAATATGTCCTTCACCAGTCCTGTTTAAAGCAGACAGCAAACAACAAAAGGAAAAGGAAGTGGAATCTAGATCATATTAAGTTAAGAACAGTAGAAGCCAGACCGTCCAAGTCTTCAAGCCATGTTCAGGTCTGTGTGGTCCAGTTGTGCACCCCCCCACCACCACCCCCTTTTTTTATTTTAAGCATTATTGCTTGTGAAACTTACTTTAACAAATAAGTCTTAATCATTTTCATTTGCCAGGATGCTCTGCCGTTTGACCACCTAAGTCATGACTTTGGACAGTACAATTTGGAAAGGAAATGTCCTATAGTGCATGTCCAGCTTTAGACTATAAACTCTCATTTCCCCAACAAGTCTTTCACAATTTTTTTTTGCTGTTGCTGTAGTAACTTCCTCCTTGGAAGTTGCACTCCTTTAAGTCACTTTTGCACCATTGTAAATTTGCACCACCTACTGTGTATTAAGGGCAATTGCAGCAATACAGCTGCAGGCTAGCAAATGAGCCAATGCTGCCTTCCAGTACCCACTGGTCAGTCAAACACTAATCTGGGAAACCACAACTCTATTTTCTTTGTTTATTTTTTTTTTTTGAATGGTGTTTTTCTATTTTTATCCCCTTGAGAAACTCTACTGACTCTCCCTCCATTCCGTTTCACTCCCCACACTTTAGAGCCACGACAACATCTACGATGACCCCTATCAACCAGAGGTCGACTCCCAGCAGGAAGTCCCTTCTGCAGGCGGTGGCGGCGGCGGAGGAGGAGGAGGAAGGCGCCGTCGAGGCAAAGACCATTTCGCCACCATCAGGACGGCCTCGCTGGTCACACGTCAGATCCAGGAACACGAGCAGGGCTCGGCCCTGAGGGAGCAGATGTCAGGGTGAGCTGGTCGGCCTTGTGAATGCGTCACGTCGAGGGAAACGTGCCTGTCGTCTCGATGTATTCAGCCAGTCGTAAAACTTGAGCAACATGACCGTCTAAAAACGTCCATAGCAGGAGCACCAAAATCAGAATGGATCTGAGAGCTTCAACTCACCTCTCTAGGTACAAGAGGATGCGGCGGCAGCACCAGAAGCAGCTGATGGGCCTGGAGAACAAGCTGAAGTCGGAGATGGACGAGCACCAGCTGAGACTGGACAAGGAGCTGGAGAACCAGAGGAACAGCTTCTCCATGGAGGGAGAGAAGCTGTCCAAGAAGCACCAGGTCATCATGGAGAAGGAGGTGAGCCCAGGAAAGATTTTCAACCAGGAAAGGGTTCAGTAGGGATGCAAATTATCGATTAATTAATTAATCGTTAGTTGATTGACCTTAGCAGCGATTTTTCCTGAGAACCTAAATTTCACAATAAAAAATGTGTCAGGAACACATTATTTAACCTTTAAATTATGTTGAGGGTCCAGTGTGACCCATTTTTACATTAGAGAACAGTAAAAACACCCCAAACATTTATCCTCCTATCCTTGACTTCTAATGGCTCACATCTCAACTTTTTGTTTTGTTTTGTTTCGCTTAAAAGTAACTTGTTCTAGGTATATAACAACCATCACATTATAATGATATTAACTACCTGTGTAAAAAATGTTCAATTAATTGGGACTAATTTCATTTAATCGATTGAATTCTGAATTGACAATTAATTGATAATCAATCAATTGTTAGCATCCCTACTGTTTAGTATTACTGCGACGGCTCGATCTCAGGCTGCCAGAATTTTAAACTGGCCCCAGTACCCGGAGCTGAGTCGTGCCATTCTCCCTGTAATCACCAGACTGTTTTTTCTTTTTCTCCGTCCCTTCAGACAAAGGCCGTCCTGACGGAGGAGAAGAAGTTTCAGCAGCACATCCTGGCCCAGCAGAAGAAGGAGCTGACCAGTCTGCTGGAGTCTCAGAAACGGCAGTACCGCCAGCGCAAGGAGCAGCTCAAAGAGGTTCAGCCCGGACATCACGCCAGAGACAAACACACGCAGCGCATCTTTTCTCACAGTGCTTCTCCAGGCAGCACCAGCACCAGCGCTGCACCTTCAAGAGTCCCGTTTGTTCCCTTTTGCAGGAACTGAACGAGAACCAGTCGACGCCAAAGCGGGAGAAGCAGGAGTGGCTGGTGCACCAGAAGGAGTGTCTGCAGCAGCTGCAGGCGGAGGAGGAGGCGGGCCTGCTGCGGCGGCAGAGGCAGTATTACGAGCTCCAGTGTCGGCAGTACAAGAGGAAGATGCTGCTGGCGCGCCACAACCTGGAGCAGGACCTGCTGCGAGAGGTGAGCAGGGTTCACACCGTCGAGGAAAAACCTGGGAAAGTCATGGAATTTACACATTTATGGACCCCCTTGAAAGATGATCAATTTCAAGGGGCTAATCCGAATGAAGAATTTCCAAATGTCTTGTAAAATCACTGGAATCAATGGAAAAGTTGTGAAACTGGCCCGTTTCCCTTAAGAGCTGGTGGTATTCGTTTGTTGTCCTACTCCAACACAGGTTACTTGCAGGACAAATGACTTTTACTGTCCTGCGAATACACAGTTTTATTAATGTATTTATGGACAGTATGTTACATAAATACAGTAATAACAGTATTTTACCAATATAAAAAAAACATAAATCAGACCATATTTTACGCACCGGACCTTCCAGTAGGAAAATTCTGCATTTATAGGTTGCGGTAAGGTCATTTGAAAGGTCATGGAAGAGTTTTGAAACTTTGTCAGTGCAAATGAGCAGGAACCCCGGGGTGAGATTCACCAGAGGTGGGAGAAGAGACCTGGCGCAGCTTCCTGAGTGTCTCCTCTCTCTCTCTCTCTCTCTCTCTCTCTCTCTCTCTCTCTCTCTCTCTCTGCTCCTGCAGGACCTGAACAAGAAGCAGACCCTGAAAGACCTGGAGTGCGCCATGCTGCTGCGCCACCACGAGTCCACGCAGGAGCTGGAGTTCCGGCAGCTGGGTCTGGTGCAGCACACGCGGGCCGAGCTCATCCGCACGCAGCACCAGACGGAGCTCACCAACCAGATGGAATACAACAAGCGGCGCGAGCAGGAGCTGCGCCAGAAGCACGCCATGGAGGTCCGCCAGCAGCCCAAGAGCCTCAAAGTGAGTGCGGGCGACCGGGACCAGGGGTCTCCCGAGGAGCATGAGCAGGAGGAGAGCCAGGCCGCAGCAGGGGGGGTGGGTGGGGACGGGGAGGTGGTCGAGGGGGGGGGCGAGGTGAAGCCGGGTGGGATCGTAGTCGACTCCAGAGACACGGAAGCAGAGGGTGGGAGTGTCCCGGCGGCAGGAGGAGGTGGCGAGGGGGCGGAGGTGCAGGACGACCGTGAAGTGAGGGGGGAGGAAGAGGAGGTGGGAGAGGAGGAGGAGGAGGAGGAGGAGGAGAGGCCAGAGTCGAGGGAAGTGGAGGGAGTTCAGTGGGAGTTTGAGGAGGAGTTTGAGGAAGAGGAGGAGGAGGAGGGGCGGGGCGAGGCCGACGGCTGCCCCTCCCCCTTCCCCTCTCCCTACTACTCCCCCTCCACCTCCCCGGCGAAGCGGCGCCACCGCCGGCGGGAGCTGGACGAGCTGTCCGAGTTCTACTTCCTGGACACGTCTGAGGAGCTGGAGGCGGGGCCCGGCATCGGCCCCTCCCCGGCCCCGCCGCCGCCGCCGCCACAGCAGACCGCCCTCCCCTCGCTCTTCTCGCACGCCATCTGCCTGCTGCTCTCGCTGTCGGCCGCCGCGCGGCCCTCGCTGCTCACGCTGCTTCCGCTGGCCGTCTTCCTGCTGTCCCTGCGGCGCTCGCCGCCGCTGCCGTCGCTGCCGTCGCTGCTGCTGTCGGCCGAGCTGGCGCTGCTGGCGCTCTTCTTCGCCTACCTGCTGCTGCGCTCGTGCTGCTCGCTCTCCTTCGCCGCCTTCCTGCAGCTCAGCCTGTGGGCCAGCGGCCTGTTCAGCCTGGGCCTGTCGCTGCGGCTGGGCCTCTACTACGTGCCCACCGTGCTGGTGTCGGCCTCCTTCCTCAGCTCGCCGTCGCTCTTCCTCTCGCTCTACCTGGCCGTGGTGCTGGTGGTGCGGCCAGCGCGCCGCTTCCTGGAGCACGCCCCGCGCCGCCTCAACCGCCTGTGCATGCGCGCGCTCTTCCGGCTGCCGCGGCCGCTCTTCGCCCTGTGCCAGTCGCTCCTGGGCAGCGTGGCCGAGCGCAGCCTGTACGAGATGTTCCCCAAGGCGGGCCGCGACTGCGGCGCGCGCAGTTCCAAGATCCCGGTGCCGCTCCGGAGCCTCCCACCGGAGCAGCGGGCCAGCCGCCGTTGCGGCGCCTCGCCGCTCGCGAAGGCCCTCCTGTGGGCGCGCCACTTCACCCGGCGGCCCCTGGGCCTCCTGGCCGACCTGGCCAACTCGCTGGTGCTGGCGCTGGCGCGCCGCCTCGTCTGCAAGCTGCCGCCCGCCGCCCGGGCCGGCCTGCAGTCCGCCGGCCTCCTGAGGAAGGAGGCGGCCAGCCGGCTGCCCCGCCTGCTGCCCGCCGAGGTCAGGGAGAGGAGGCAGAGGGAGAGGAGGAGGAGGGAGAGGGAGATGGAGAGGAAGAGGAGGGAGGAGAGGGAGAGGGCGTTCTGGGAGGAGGGGAGGTGGGAGTGCGGCCTGAGGAGAACCTCGTCGGGGAGGTTCGTCCGGGGGAAGCTGCGGCCGTGGAGGTAGAACCAGAACCAGAACCAGGCCAGTTCAGTGAAAGGCCTTGTGTGTCTGTGTGTGTGTGTATGCGCGTATGAGTGTGTGACCACAGCCATGATCCATTGACCTTTGTCCATCATTTTGTTTGATTGACGCTCAGGCGTCTCGTTTGTCACATGATTCCCTTTTTTTGTTTGTTTGTTTTTTTGGTTTGGTTGATGTTTGTGTCACATTTCATCATGACCAAAACGTGCACACGTGTCGCTGAAAGTGATATTTTTTAGCCGGTGAAGCACTTCCACGCACGCGCACACACACAGTTTGTGATGTCAGAAAGATGCAGCAGGACTGACGGTTGCTGTTGCCCAAACACAGTGAAGTTTCATTATCGTGCTTTTTGTAAAAGTTCCTGGAAAGTTTCTTTTGATTTTTGTATTATTTTACTCTTCGTTTGCAAGACAAATGTTTTGTTGGTTATTTTTTTCGACCATTACTGTGCAATCTTTATTTTTGTTTTTTATTTTTATCTTAAGGGGGTCTTATTCCGTAGGTGGCGCTAGCGTCATAGTGCCGAGAACAAAAATATTACAGTGTTCAATGGTATTTAATTTGACATCCCTTAGTGGAATACTGTGAATAAAAGGTTCACTTCACTAACAGCTCCCTAAACACTAGCTGTCAATCAGTCAGATGTGCAATAGGCAGCAAAAGCATCTTGGACCACAGTGGAATGTTTCATTTCTTCAAAGCACAGTTGGTGTGTTTTAAATGAAATAATCAATAGTTAGCTTGCTTCCATGATGTGATTTACAAAGAATGAAGTTTTGGGCTCTTCTGCTGAAACTCTATATTTCTATATGTCCTGGGTCTCATTCAGTGCAATGAACTGAGTTTATTATATTCCCAGTTAGTGACATCTTTATTTTAGAAATAATAGATAATAAGATTTTAATTGCAATATATGCACTAATACTAATAGTTGCTATTTAAAAAAAATATTATCCCATTTATAACTTTTATGATCCTATAAACTTTAAATGACTCCAGTCGAGTGCCTAGTCAGAAGGTGTTTTGCACAAGTGTGAGGTGAAGTGACATATCTTAGGTTGATGGTAGAAGCAAGCTTTGGAGTTCAAGTGAAATACAACTATTTAAATGTAACTCCATACATATGAAGCCATAGAGACAATCTTTTGAGATACAATCATAAGAAATACGTCCAAAGATTGATGCAGGCTACTGAATGTAGAAGTTTTCAATTTGATCGTATGAAGAGAAGATATCTGAGCACAGCCGGCGTCTCATGTTTTGCACTGTCCCCACCAAAAAAATAAAGGACAACAAATGGAAAGGGGGATGAACGGCTGGTTTTCAACCAAACCGCTAGTCTGAAAAATGAATGGGAAAATGACATTTGACCATGTGGAATGCAATGTGGCGCATTCTTACTTGAACCGGTTCAAAAGTTGCCCAGTTTACATTGTCCAAACAGCTGATTGACCTTTTGGTCCAGCGCACTTGCAAATTTCAGGACTTGAAAAGCAAAACCCGCTTCTGAAGTATAACGCCTGAAAATAGATGAAGTCAAAGGAGCCAAATATCGTTTTCTGAAGCCTTAGAATTTGCAGTCTGGGGATGATTAGAATGAAAATATGCTCCGCTGAATGGAGCCGTTTATGTGGGGGATTAATACTGAACGGGGGAAACTCAACTGTGTTTGACCCCGAGGGAACAAAAAAGTAGGGCACTTCTTTATTTGCGTCCCACATCCAGGACGCCTCGCTTAAAAACCACATTTCAGTCATTGTTTTGTTTGAATGTACCTTATTGCCATTGATATATGTTCCAGTTCCTCTGTGTATGTTTACATGTTTGTATTCTGTTTCGTTGTGTCACCATCAAAGATTTTATATCACTCTTGAGTTCTTTTTATATCAAATTATTTAATATATGCAGTATTTATTAGGTTAGTACTGCATCATGCCTGGCAGCCATTTTGTTGTCCATTTATTCTCATTTTTAGCTGCATGAGTTTCGGCATATCGCTGCATGCATGCATGGAAATGAAAAAGCAAAAAAAAATTGTCCAAAAACGTTTCTTTATATACAAAAAAATAAATTATTTTGTGTGAAATTCATTGTCTTGTTTGTTTTTATGATTTTTGTCCCCATTATTATGTGTCTTGGTTTGTTTCAATTCTTAATTTATTGGACAATTTTGTAGAGACAAAAATCCTCCCTCCTCATTTTCATCGTCATTCCTCCTCTATCATCACACTTGTCGTCTTGTTTTGCCCCTCCCTCTGTGGAAAAGGCAGCAAGCTCCTGTCTTTTTTCATTATTATTTTTAAGTCATATTTTTGTAGGTTCGTAGTTTAGAACCTTTATTGGCCTCACATCCTCGGTCAAATTAAAATGTTACACACATTACTGACACTTACATAGTACGTTTGAATAATGTTTCTTGGCATTCAGTTCTGTTTCAGTAACTGTCAGCTATATTTACAAAAAACAAAAAGTCATTTCAGTGGGAGGTCTTGGGCACGAAGATGAAATCGAGAAGTTGTTGTTTTCATTTTACGCATTTTCTTCAAATTGTCTGAGTCAATACTCCTCGTCAGGCTTTTAAACATTGCATGCTTCTCTCTTAAAAATGTTTGCAGAGTGCAGCCTTGAAGTCACACACCAACTTGCACTGTGAGGTTATTCACATCTAATGTGGGGATGCATTTCGTAAAGAAACACAGCGCAGTTTAAAATAATGAATGGGTGGTAAACTGCAGCTTTCATGTTGTCACATCCAGATGAAACCCAGTTTGATGCCGTTCATTCATCCAAGTTGTGCAGCTGATCAGCCTTTATTGAAGCAACATGTGACCAAATTATATTTAGGATCTTCTTATTTTCACACAGTGACATTAGGGCCTCATTTCTTTCAAGTGCTGACTGCAAACTCCCGTCTCCCTCAGAGCATCATCAGGCCTGTCGAGCCCAAAAATACTAAATATCACTTCCAAGAAGACAGTATGGACCTAGTGAATCAATCAAATTTTATTTGTATTGCACCTTACAGCAGCCAAACGGTGCACAAGGTGCTTTCCACAGTAAAACATCATAAAAGCAATTCTAATAAAACAGTTCAAACACAAAATTACAGCGAATGCGCAATTATAAAACATAATTAAAACACAAATGTAAAACCAATCTATGTGACCAGAGAGTATTCTATAACATAACCCTTTACTTTGACAGTTTTTTCTTTTCTTTTCACACTTTACCTTCTCAGAAAGCACAATAAAAATGTCCTGCAGATATTAGGAAGTCGATTTATTTTCTGACAGGGTCAATTCAGTCGTAAGGTAAGTAGCTAGTACTAGTAACTGAAGTGGCTGTCGGTCAGTTCAGGACCTATTTAAACTTTCCGTTTTTGTTCACAATTGTGCTTTTCTAACATATCAGCTAGCAATTATTAAGTAACATGTCTCAATAATGACTGCGTTTCTTGGTAAAAGTGCAGCAGAATTTCCCCCTCTCCCAGCTGTTTGATCTCTCTCCTCACACCCCCTTCACCCTCCCCCACCCTTCTCTCAGTCCAAAGAGCTGCAGATAAAGCGGCAGTTCCAGGACACCTGCAAGATCCAGACCCGCCAGTACAAGGCGCTGCGCAACCACCTGCTGGAGAACACGCCCAAGTCGGACCACAAGGCCATGCTGAAGCGGCTGAAGGATGAGCAGACCCGTAAGCTGGCCATCCTGGCCGAGCAGTACGACCACTCCATCAATGACATGCTGTCCACACAGGCTGTGAGTAAGGCAAGGAGACGTCGTCCACTTTACACCCGCACCACACCGCCGACTGACCGACCGGCTGGCGTCCCGTCCCTGCCTTCCTGACTTCCTGCCTTCCCGCCTTCCCGCCAATGAGCCTCCTCCTGGCCCCACACTGTCTTCTCTGGTCCTGAACCCAAAGACCCGGTGGTTGCAGTAGCAGCTGATCCCCTGCGCTCCCCTCCATGTATCCAGTCCTGTGCAAGTCCTCTCTCGGAACACCTGCACCCCCAACCCCACCAGAGTTGCTGAAGCAGATGTCATGGTGGTGCACGACTCAAGCGGTGCATCCTTTTCCAGGGCAAAGAATAGAAGTGCGTTTTTAGAAAATCACAACAGGAAAAGAGGAGAAACTTATTAAAGCTCCCATATTGTGCGTGTTCACATCACCAACTCAACCACAAGTGAGAGCGGAGAAGTACATCCTTCACTGCTTTACCCCTACTATTTTGGCTTGGTCCACCCCTTTTTTTCTGTCCTCTTCCTAACATGTGGAAGGTCGAGCACAGCGTCAGACCTGGCAGGAAACTAAAACTCAGCGTTATGTGGGAGGCTGTAAACAAAGGGCTAAATTTGCTGGTTCTGTAGTTTGTTTGTATTTTTTAATACATATTTTTACATTTTTGTGATATAGCGGAGTCTACAACGACAAGTACAAACCTTAGAATTGGAATATTATGGGGCCTTCGAGGATGAAAAGCACGATATTCCACCCTCTTTTTTGCAACGGCATCTGATTGTTTTAACAATAACAGGAAGAAATGTGGTTTTTCACAGCTGGTCTGTCCTTAATATTTTAATGATGATGCCAAATTACATTAATACTATGCTGTTAGTGGGGGGAATAGTACACAGTCAGCTGCTACATCCATCCACCTCAGTTTAAATTAGCATCTCTTTTGTCCCTGAAACAGGGCCTCTGTGTCGTAGAAACACACACACACAGTAAAAATAAAAACAACAAACCAGCCCTTCAAGCTTTCAAATGAATGAAACATAGAAGGAAAAGGATTTGCGTGTATGACATAACACACTGGGCTACTTAAATTGCCTCACATGGCAGCGAGCCACGGAAGCCCAGTAAATCCCTGCTGCCCTTGTCCATCCGCACATCCTGCCGTGCTGTGTTTAAAAGTCTCTCCTGGACGCCGTCCCACTCGCTGATTAAACGTGAGCTCTCGGCTCAGAAACGTACACCTTTGAAATGAGAAGTTCTTCAGAGGCAAGTTTTAATCTGTTTTCTGGAGCACCACAATGCCCCCCCCCCCCCCACACACACACACACACACACACACACACACACACACACACACACACACACAGGTAAAACCTTTAACACATTCATTCATTCATCCTTCATTCATTTTCCATACCCGCTTAGTCCCGAGCTCAGGGTCACGGGGAACCTTTAACACAATAATCAAAAATAAAATAATCGATTATCAATTTATAACCTGTTCACAAGTCAGACTGAGATGCTTTTGTTCCTCAGTGTAGAATTTTGAAAGTGCTGCTGTCAAAAGTTTACAATAAACATCTTAAAACAGTACGTAAAAAAAAAATATCTTCCATTTAAATGCTCAGTATATATTTGCTTTTATTTATTTATTTATTTTTTGGTTTGCTGTGAATTTCTGGTGCTTTTCTACTCCTAGTAGCTCTCATTCAACCTGTTCAAGTTTAAACAACTATTTCTTTTGACATTTTCTCTACGGATTTGATTTGATCAACTTCATCACATTATTTTTTAGTGCACAATGTGTGTAATTTGGTGATTCTAATGACATTTTAATTTACTTAAGCTATTCTCTGTGTTGCTAATTAAATAATATTACAACTAGTGAAACAGTGATTAAACCAAATTGAGAGGGGAAAAAAGAACAACAAACAACAGCCATCTCTGCTGAGCATCTCCCTGTCTTGCCCTCCGTCTTACTTTCCAAGTTGATCCTCTTCTGCCCTCCTTAACACAAGATTCAAATTCATCGATCTTCAAAGACCTGTCAGAACCTGTTTTCATAGTGTTCTTCTTCCTCTTCTCCCTCTCAGCTGCGACTGGATGAGACTCAGGAAGCGGAGTACAAGGTGCTGCGGATGCAGCTGCAGCAGGAGCTGGAGCTGCTCAACGCCTACCAGAGCAAGATCAAGATCCACACGGACACGCAGCACGAGAGAGAGGTGAAGGACCTGGAGCAGAGAGTGTCCATCCGCCGGGCCCTGCTGGAGCAGAGGGTGGGTGTCCTACACTGCAAACACACTTCAAACACCGGAAGCTCTTCTGGTTGTTTTCAGGAATCCCGGTGGGCATGAGAAGAGTCAAGCCTGTAGCAACTGTCCCAGCCTTTGTTTGCAGGACTTTGCAAGAGTAACCGCAAAGTTTGGTGATTTAATTTAAACCTCTCCGAGCAATTTTGTTTTAACTGTAGCACCTATATTATCTTTTTTTGGGGGGATGCATGTGTCATATTGTTTAAAAGTTGATGACTCCCTACAGGACTGAATTTCTGCCATACAAAACAAAGAAAAAGGCCTCAGTATCACGTAGCTATGTGAAAGTTTCCTGTTTTTACGTGATGATTTTCGCATTTTTACAAGATAATTTCTGGTTATTTTGTGATAATGAAAGACTGAGAATTATGTAATTACACGAAAAGTTTCCAGTTTTTACTAGATCATTTAGATAATTTTAGTTCATGACAACAAATCAGAAACGAAATGAGGCATGAGCAAGGCACTATGACTTGTTTGCACGATTCAATTACACTGTCCTTGGTTAGTTTGGTTTGAGACGTGGTAGGATCCTGAACTTATTGAGCACCATTAATGACATTAATATTAGTATGTGCAATGTGAGGAGGATTTTTAAATGCATGGGCTTGTACCATAGGAAGAATGAATTTGACCCTATTGAAGCAGCTTCGTTCCTCATTGATCAACTGGTCAAATTATTATTTTCACGTTATTTAAGGGATACTGAGCCCTTTTTTTTTAGTATGGCAGCAATACAGTTCCATAGCGAGTCATATAAGTAGAGAGTTTACCAACAAAGGTGCTTTTTTGAACTTATGACAAAACTAATAATATGGGTGCTACAAGTCAAAGAAAAATCTTTTTTCAGTATGGCACCAATACGCTTCCATAGCTCCTCAAAACTGATCTTTTTTTCTTTTTTTTTTTTGCAAATTCTGAGGTGATTCCATATTTAAAAATCTTGCTTGTTGTGTTCTCCTGCCAGATCGAGGAGGAGATGCTCTCCCTGCAGAATGAGCGCTCGGAACGCATCCGCACCCTGCTGGAGCGACAGGCCACCGAGATCGAGTCCTTCGACTCGGAGAGCCTCCGCCTGGGCTTCAGCAACATGGCGCTGTCGGGCATCCCCAGCGAGGCCTACCCCATGCAGGGCTACTCCAACGTGCCGCCCTCCGGCTCCCGTCCGGCCGCCGGCCACTGGAGCCACGGCCTGCACCCGCAGAGCGTGGCCCCGCCTCCGCCTCCGCCGCAGCAGCAGCAGCAGCACCACCACTCCCGCCGCAGCCACAACAGCAGCGGCGACCGCAGGAGCGAGTCCTCCTCTTCCTCCTCCCACGCCCTGGGACTGGCCCTGGGGCTGGGGCGAGACGGCCGCGAGCTCCACCACTCGTCGCGCTCCTCCGCCTCCTCCGCCTCCTCCTCGTCGTCCTCCTCCTCCCACCACCAGCGCCACCACCTGCCGCAGCACTACCACCACCAGAGCACGCCGCAGCTGTACCGCGAGCGCGAGCGGGATCGCGACCGGGAGCGGGAGAAGGACAGGGAGCGGGAGTGGGCCGGAGTGCGTGGCTCCGGCGGCGACCTGGCCCACCCACACCCTCTGCCCTTCTCCCATCACCTGCCCTCACGCTCCTCCTCCCAGTCGCTGGCCATGCTGCCGCCGCCTCCGCCCGCACCGCCCTCCATCTCCGGCCCGTCGTCCTCCTCTTCTTCCTCGTCCTCCTCGCAGGGGGGCATCTACGGCGGCGGCGGCGGTGGCGGCGGCGGCGGAGGGCTGGCTGTGCGCGGAGCGCCCAGCCTGATGGCCCTGAGGAACAGCCCCCAGCCCCTGAGGAGGACGGCGTCCGGCGGAGGTCCCGGAGGAGCCGGGGCCGGCGACGGCGTCCTGAGCCGCAGCACCTCCGTCACGTCGCACATCTCCAACGGCTCCCACCTGTCCTACTCTTAGACGGGCGGCGGCGCACGACGGGGTTGGGGGGAGGCTGCGGGAAGGTAGCTAACACAGGGCGCATCTCAATACTCTCAGCTTGACGCCTCGCTTTTGCGTCCTGATTTCTTCTCTCCAGCTAGAAATAAAAATACATGTGAGTAGACGGCATCCAGGGGGGGTGGGGGCGGGGTGTTACCCTTCCCTCTTAATGCACAAAAAGAAAACGATGAAGAAAGGCTGCAACATCAGAGGTGGGGGAGGAGGAGGGGTGGGACAAACTGATAATATTGAGCTGCTCCCTGCTTCTCTAGACTCAGGGTGGGAAGAGAGTTCTCCTCCCATTCTCACAGGTATCAAACAGAGGTGTCGGGAGGAATGTATCTGACAGTAATACCACTGAATTACGGTGATATTCAGAAAAAAACAAACAAAAAAAAACCTGGCGGTTTGTCATTCATGTTTTTACTTTTGGTACCGCTTGTACAAAAGTGAGACAGGAAGAGTGAATATGTGTGTGTGTGTGTGTGTGTGTGTGTGTGTTTCGAGGGTGGGTTGGTGGGGGGGTTGGCGCTGATATTTGGCCTTCTTTGATTTCTCCCGGGGCTGCTGAGGTGAGGGGACGGGGGCCGCGTGCGTCTTCTTCTATGATGTTCTGTGCTGGAATGGAGAGAGGCCGAGGACGGGGGGAGCTAAACGAAAAGGAGAACAGTTGTTTTGCGTTGTGTATGTGCTTGTATGTATCCTGTGCCGTCCAAATATACTGTAACGAGCAAACAGCTGTAACTCTGCTCTGGGAGGTTCACCCGATGGATTTCTTTCTTCTCCTGCTGGAGGATGGGGGGAACTTTTTATTGATTACAACAGCTGATGTTTGGTTGATTTTTCTTTTTTTAAATTACATGTACAAAAGTTTAAAAAAACAACAAAAAACAAGTTGCTTGGAACATCACCTATGCCTTTAAGGGGTTCTTAAAGGGATGTCGTGCCATCAGAAATTTTATTTGATGACTGCAGGATGATGTGTGATGTGCAAAAGGCAAGAGACTCCGTTCTAAAAAATTAAAAAATTACAAAAAAAAAAAAAAAAGGTCCGCTGGGATCAGGAGACACATCCCTGTGGACATGTATAAATATAAAAGAAAAAATGCATTCATGACTTAATGAGTATCTAAACAACATAGGTGTCTGAGAGGGTCACTCCAATGCATGAGGTAGATGTTTAAAAGAAAATAACAAAGGCATTTGTAAACTTGACCAAACACATTTGAAATGTACCGTACCTGTCCAAGTTTCACCGGCATCCAGGAAGGAAAAAAAGAATCACTCGTCCCACATTTTTGATCTTTACTGTACATATTTATGGGAATATTAAAACGATACAGTCAAGTCATTGGTTTTATAGCGTAACGAAGATACCGATAGTAATTTTGATATATTCAAATGAAGTATTGGAACCAGATTTAGAGCAACTTCAACTGCATTTTCTATAGGTGTCGATATTACCATAACTAATCCTGAAGTAATTGTTGTAATTGTAACCATGTTCACGTTTTTTTCTCTCTGGCGAGAAGAAAAGGGCCCACTTTTAATGTACAAAAAATAGATGAGTACAAAAAGCTGTTCTATTGTCAGGTATGTTGTGCGTTCAAGGTATTAATGATTATTAATAAGGGGTTGTTATTAATAATTGTTAATGATCACACTGTATGTGTGTGTGCGTGCGTGGGTGCGTGTGTGTGTGTGTGTGTTGGGGCGATCAAGTCTGACTATGAAGCCACATTTCTTTTTATTATTATTATTATTCAACATGGACAATTTTAAAAGGCACTTGGAGAGCAACACCCCACCGTTACGTGAACTCTGACCTCCTCCTGGACTCTCAGAAAACTATAATTGTACAATCGGGCACTGGAATGTAAATGCTGGTTCTCTCTTTTTTGTTATTAATATTCTTGTTATTATTGTTATGATCATTATTTATTTGTTTGCTCGTGAAGGTTTCCATACGCAGCCTCTTGAAAGGGAGACATGCACAATACTGCTGACACTCTGACTGACTGACTGACTGAGTGAGGACCCAGCAACACGTTGGATGTGTGTGAAAAACAGAAAGTGGGAGGAAGGGCGTCAATCAGGCTGCCAGGAAGGAGCGGCGCCTCGTGCCAACGCAGCAGCCCGACCCTTCACTCAGTGTTTTTTCATGAGATCCTGCTGGTTCTCGTTTCCGTTTCTCTGGCTCATTTACTTGAAGGGGATCCAAACTAACCGGACTCTTTTTTCTTTTCTTTTTTTTGTTATTGTCGTTTTTTTATTTAATTATTAGACAAGAGGAAAGAAGAAAAAAAGATAATCACCCTGCTGTTTGTATGACTCGGAAACACCAGCTCAAGACAATTCACTGTATACCCTACTACTTTATGCTCGGTTGGAATCTCAGTGCATGCATCTAAACTCCTTGTATAAACTAAGAGACTGGGGGGATTCGGGGAGGCCTTTGTGTTGGGGAAATCAGTGTGGTAGTGTTTTAAGACGGGTTGTTGTCAGTTACAGAGGTTGTGGCGGGAGCAGCGGGGAGTCCCGGCTCCTGCGTCATCGCGCCCACCACCACACATGAAGACAAAGAAGCAACACAGGATCGTCTGTGTTTTGCAGAGTTTTCGGGGTGGGTTTGTCGGGGTCGATTCCTTGTTAAATATTTAAATCAAGCAATTCCAAGCTGAAGGAGAAGGAGAGGGGAGAAGGGGTTTGGAAGCGTATTGGAAAATAACAAAAAGGGATGCTTTAAAAAGTAATTTAAAAACTAAAAAGATAATAAATTGATATTAACACTTTAACTTGTTTTGATTTGCTGTCAGATGAGACAAAATAAGAGTCAGTGATTTCAATGAAATGTTGAGTGTTCTTAATGGAAAGCAGTGTTTGTGTTGTTTTAAATTAAGTACATTGCATAAGTGCGATGCCCTTTATGGAGGTTGAAATTAATGCTTAAGCTTTAGAATGTTGTCTCTGCAATAACTGCAATAGCCCACAGAGCTTATGCCAAAAAGAAGTGATATATATTGATTATTTGTTTTATGGCTTTATGGCCCCATATCATGCAAAAGCTTTAAAAAAAAAAATCATTGGTTTCAGCAGGAGGCCAAATCAGTAGATTTAAGCTGTTTGTTAGACAATTAAGTGTGTGACACGGCTCCACTGTGAAATGGATTGAAAATGGGTATGAGAACTTTTTAACTTTTTTTAATTATATGATTTGCATTCTATGCTAAAAAGGCATATAACCTAATCTCTGGTTCCCACTTTCGTTATTATACCAGCAGTGATATTATTGTTGCTAATTATGAGCAAATTACAATACAGAAGTTAATATTTTTTAAATAATTTTGTGGAACTAGAAACGTGAATATGCATTCTCTGTTCCAGGAAATACATTTATTCTGGTAAAATGCTACTAAAAATGAACATTTTGTCCATCAATTTCTCGTTTCAAAAATATTGTAGTCAAACACGAAAATTGAGACCACATTACTTGAACGGTACACGATGTAGATTTTCACATTAGAGTTTGTCTTCTCTATCAAAATTATTATATTATTAACAGAATTTCCGTTCGTGAAAAACACGACGTACGTGAGTCGGTGTGAGTGACACTGACAAATCTTGTTTTTCATCCATTGTGTGGCGCCCTCAGAGTTGCGATTTGCCGTGTTCAAAATGTGGCTCTGACGTCATCATTACTGTCGGCCGACGGGCGGCGGGAAGGAGGAGGAGGAGGAAAGTCTGCGCGCGCACTCCCCTTTAAAATGCGTCCGTCATCATCTCTCGGTTAATGAAAAGTGGTTCCGCCTGCTTCCTGCGCCGCAGCGGGGCCTTCATTCCAGCAGGCCCGGCCAAGGAGGAGGAGGCCATGGAATAGAAAAAAGGAAAGAAAATAATAAATAAACAACTCCGTGGTGCATTTTTTTTTTTTTTTAAATGTTGTTGGGGTTTTTTTTTTTTTGGGCCGAGAAGACAGACAGGAAGGGGCGAGGACCCGCCAGCCGAGGGAGGCGGAAATACGAGGGGGGGTGTTCGCCGCCCGGAGAGGAAGCCCTACCCCTTTAAGAGCAAGTGGGACATAGCGGTGCGAGAAAAGGAGAGGAGGGGGAGAAGAAAGAGGAATTAAAAAAGAAAAGGAAGAAAGAGACGGGGAGGGAGGAGGGAGCGCGGGCGATAAAAAAAGAAAGATGACATCCTCGCGGCGCAACGGCCGAGGTGGAGCGAGAGGCTGCGGCCGGGCGAGAGCGCCGCTCGCCGGGGTCACGGCTTGAATCCAACAGCGAGGCTTCGACAAACACCCGATTGGCCTGTCGCGGTGTTGGAGGGGGGAAATCGGCAAAACAGATCCACAAATTAAAAACAAAGCATGGCCTGCTATACAGTCAGATACGTTTTATAACCCACGTTTGTTCTCTTGCGTATTTTTATATCTTTTTTTGGGGGGAATGCATTTTTTTATTCCAGGTAGACGGTTATTGTTCAATGCTAATACTGTGATATGCGCTCTTCTGGGGGGCTGCTTCTCGTTCGGATCAGATGAGTTTTCACACTGGGATGTTGTCGTTTTAGCGAGTTTAGTGTTTTAGGGGGCGAATTAAAGTTGGGAACCAAAGTAAGTGAGAAGCAGGCCATAATTGGACCTGGCCTGCTCCGCCGCCGCTGCTGCTGCTGCTGTTGCAGCTCTGCGTCTCACAGCTGCGTGCATGTTAATGGACAGCGATCCGGCTACCTCAATGAGGAGATAGAGAACACGGCCTTTTTTTCTTTTGGGAAAAATTTGCATTCCGCTTTAATCCACCACTTTCCGCGGGAGGGGAAATCCGGGGAGCCTCGTCGCCTTTTTTTTTGTCCGCCTGGCGGGCGGGCGGGCCGACTGTCCGCGCTTCGACCAGCGCCGATCCGAGCCATGCGAAGGCTGCCCTGCTCGGTCTCGACCAGGAGCTGACTGCATAATCTCCGTCGCCGCTACGCCGCAAAATGGATGCTGCTTGGAGCAATTTCCTCTTCCAGGTAGGCTGCTGGCGGCGCCGTGTCTTCTGGACGCAGCCCTCGCCAACGTGTGTGTGTGCGCGCGCCCCCGCGGGAGTCAGTGTGTGTATGAATGTGTGTGTCAGCGCTGCAGCCTTCCCTGCGAGCGTTGCTTCGTGTTGGCGGCGCAGCACCTTAAGACAATCCTGTGACTTGTGTTTACATTTGGTGACGGCCTTCTGCTCGCTCCTCCAGAATACTCCCACCCAAAACCAAGTGGATGGGAGCCTCCAATCAGAGCTCATGCCCGTGCACACGAGCTCTCCCCAGACCCCACCCACGGAGCACATAGCACAGCCTCCCTCGACTGTGGACACCGCTGCCCTCAGCGAGGATCCCCTGCCAGGTGAGGGCACAACACACCTGCTGGAGACACCTTGAGGAATTCAAATGCGCCAACACTTGTTGCAGTGCTCGTTGCAGAATGAATGGAAAGTGAACGTGATCCCCAGTGTAAAGGGCCGCCCGGAACATTAGACCCCTGTGTGTTTTCCTATCGGGGAAGTGATTTGTATTTTAACTGACAGAAGAAATGTGAATGTCAATGACCACCGAATGTCTTACTAGCATCTCTGAAGCCACGGTCACACTGCCAGCCAAAATCTGGTTTCTAGCCCGTCCAGATTGAAACTGGACGGCTCTTTTGTAGTCTAAACAGTCACAAATCACACAAAATCCGATTTTTGCAAGATGGATTGAAACCACCTTCAGGAGTTAGTTTCAAATGGCATTTGGACGGATGCGTCTCGGTCTGAACAGCTCCAAACACAGCGATGGGTTTTGACTGTGACGTCATTCTACGCGACGCAAGAGACAATTTAAGCAAGAACACCAAATAATTTTACCTGCAAATAATCATGAGCAGGTGGAAGTGAAGGTGGATGATGATTAAATTTGCAACTTGCGTATTGTTTTAAACATTTTTGAAAACCTCTTTCTCTCTCACTCACTCTCTGTCTCTCCCCTGCCCCTCTCTCTGGCTCCTCCCTCCCCAGTCAAGCCCGTGTCCCGGCCGGGCCGCGTCGCCCACATCTGTGCCATCTGCAACAAGCAGTTCAAGAACAACTACAACCTGCGGCGGCACCAGTCGGTCCACACTGGGGTACGCATGAAGGACAGGGCCAGGGAGCAGGCGGAGGGGGCAAAGGAGGGAGCGGCCGGCCAGGTGGTGATGGCGGTGGGGGGCGGGGGGAGGGTGGAGAGGACCACTGTGCCCCTCTCCTTGCTGCACCTCTCCGAACCTCCCCCTCTGGCTCCTCCCGGCGTGCTGCTGGCGGCCCAGCGGGCCCCCCTGGGTAGTCAGGATGGTGAAAGGGTTGCCCTGCCAAACATCATGGCTAGCGTTAACCCCCATGCTCCGCCTCCTGCTGCTGTCGTCATGGCCACAGGGGCGACAGTACAGGTGGGTTAGGGCCGTGTGGAGATGGCTGTTGTCAACCCCAAAACCCTTCAAGCATGTTGTTTCTTCTGCCTGCCTGCACGCAGGGACGGCGCTCCAGGCCGCCGCCCTGCGTGCAGAATTTGGAAGTCCTGTTGTGTTGTGTTGTATTGTGTTCAAAACGTTGATATGTTTGACTAGAACATAATGTCCTCAGCCACCGGCTGAGTTCCAGTCTGGTATCTGGCATTTGTAAAGAAACAGCGTGCTAGAAGAAGACCCCGCTCTCCCTCCCTCCCCCACGCTCCCCTGCATGTTCTCTGTGACACCAACGTGGTGCAAGCACGCTCCAGACCCACTGCGGCGAAATGAACCCGTATTGCAAATCAGCCGTTTAAAAAGGTTGAGATGGGGGCTCTGATGTCTGCGTGCATTTTGCAAAGTGCTAACAGTTGGAATGCCTCGTGTTAGCATTGGTAGTTGACCTGCTTGCTCTTTCTCTGGTTGTCTCCACACACAGCGGCCCTCCAACCCCAACCCCAACCCGGTGAGGAAGAACCACGCGTGCGAGACGTGCGGCAAGGCCTTCCGGGACGTCTACCACCTCAACCGCCACCGCCTGTCCCACTCGGACGAGAAGCCCTTCTCCTGTCCCATCTGCCAGCAGCGCTTCAAGAGGAAGGACCGCATGAGCCACCACGTGCGCTCCCATCAGGGCGGCGTGGAGAAGCCCTATATCTGCCCCCACTGTAGCAAGGCCTTCTCCAGGTGCGCCACTCATCACTGCGCCGTAAAAACACACCACAGGTTCAAGTTGACTTGGTATCACTGCAGCACTTTTGTGGCTGTGTTCAGACTGCAAGAAAAAATTATTCAAATCAGATTCCTTCTCAAATCCGTTGTCCACACTGTGTTTAGCAAGTGTCCAAATGGGATGTGGCTCTGTTCAGACTGGGCCACATTATTGGCCCATTTGATAGGTTGCTGTAGCAACGACGTCGGAGCGCAGGCATTGTTCCATGTGTGTAGTGTGTGACGTCATATCACTGCGACAGCTGCACTTGTTGTGATACCTGCCCCGTTAGCGATAATGCTGGAATTAGGGTTAGGGTTACTGCTGGAATTAGGGTTAGGGTTTCGGGGTTCCACATGGGCTAGAAGCCCCAAATTTGGCTGTGTCTTGAGGGATCCCGATGAACCTGCAAGTGGCCCCATGTCTCTAGGACAAAGTTGACTTTTGAGCCCATAGACTTGCATGGCATTAGGGCAGTGGTTCTCAAACGTCCTCTGTCACGCAGAAGAACATTTTTCACAACTTTAGCAAATCACTCTTTATGACATCAAATCCTGAAAATTACTTTTTAAACAAGAATACTCCTTTCACTTTTCTGCTGTGCAAATAACTTTTTTTGGCAAACTACTTTTGTAACATCCACCATCCTGGCCTCGCTGTGAGACAATACAGCATAATGTTGTGCTCCCATCTCCTCAAAGTGCAGAGAATAGCCGCGCTTTCAGGGGTCTTGTTTTGATTAAACTGACCACATCATCAACATCAGTCATGCGACAACATCACATTTTCTACCTGCCACACGGGATGACGTGTACTAAGTCATAATATCGCGGCGTAGATCACGTACTGATGCAAAGGGGTTTGATTACGTTCTATCAGCGCTGGAAAACTCTTCATTGTCCTCTGGCTTTTTCACTCGCGGCTCGCACATTAGAAAGAAAATAGAGCAGACGCCGAACCGAGCGCTGCGCGGCCTACTGAACACTTTTTGTTAATTGTTCCGCCATGGAAACATGAGTTCCCCCGGCCGCCTCGTCTCCCTCCTGCCCGGTGTTTCGCCCTCCCTCCCCAGACGTGACTCTGCGTTTCAATCTGGATGGGCTAAAAATCGGATTTTGGCTTGGCAGTGTGAACGCAGCTTTTGCTTCATGTGGAAGGTGGTGCTGCTGTTCACAGTGACTCTACTGTTACAACTCTGGTGTAGAAGATAAGACATTACAACATTATCACAAAACAGCCATTTAGATTCTGAGAACAGATGACAGATTTATAGCCTCCCAGGTTGCCTGGTATTAACTTAAGAAACTGATGGTTATGTTTCTCCATGGTAATCTCTGTCGTCTTTCCTAAAGGTTGAAAAAAAAAATACAATCTTTGGTGGAATTGAAGCAACATTGAAGCTTGTATTGTTTGTTTGTTTTTTTCATGGCTGTGGCATCACAGTCGTTGCACATGTACACATATACTTTATTGTACGTTGTTTAGAAAGTCTTTGCAGTTTTTAATAGTGCTGATTGTAATGGTGCATTGATTTGATTCCTCTCTCCTCTCTCAAGGCCTGACCATCTGAACAGTCATGTCAGACAGGTGCATTCATCAGAGCGACCCTTCAAGTGTCCGGTAGGTCATTAATAAAGCACAGCAGTACAATAATAAAAACACACTGCTGGAGTTCACACTTGTGTAAAAGGATTAATTCCCAAATAGTTCACCATCAAAGGCTGAGTTTTTGATGTGGAGTCTGGTGGAGGACTTGCTAAGTTCGTGATATTGTCCGTAGACTTGCGAGTCCAGCTTCGCCACCAAGGATCGCCTGCGTGCGCACATGATCCGTCACGAGGAGAAGGTGCCCTGCCACATCTGCGGCAAGCTGCTGTCGGCCGCATACATCACCGATCACATGAGGGTGCACAACCAGTCGCAGCACCACGTCTGCCACCTCTGCAACCGCAGTAAGTGCTGACGGCACAACTCTGTCAATGATTGCTCCTGGTTTCCCGTCGTCGCGAGTCTCCTCTCAGCTGGAGGCTTTAACAGCATCTTACGGTTCCTGCTTCTGCTTTTATGGCCACGTGATTTTAGAATCCTGTGGTTTGGAAGGGGATCTGTCCACTGTAAATAGCTCCCTGTGTCTTTCAGTGTAAAAAAACAACATCTGAACATGAAGATGTTGCAGATGGATTATTACTTCTATTTTCAAGTAATTTATTTCTCTTTGACTGTAATTATTTGAGTTTTCAAATCCTAAACGATGGTTCAACTCACTGAGTGCCGTTATTGAATGAGGTTTTCTTAATGGTTGTTGCTGATGTTTATTTCCACTCAGATTTTTCCAGTCACTTTAAGAAACATTTAGCGTTGATGTGATACTCTTTCAGTTGATTGGCCAGGGGCTTTTGAAAAAAACAAAAACAAAAAACAAGGCAGACCTTTTTGCCCTCACACTGTCCTTGCACCTCCTCCACCAGGCTTCACCACGCTGACGTACCTGCGCGTCCACGCCCAGAAGCACCACGGCCAGGAGTGGAAGGACAGCCCCGGCGGCTTCGGCGGCTCGGCCTCGGGCGGCGTGCTCGTCTGCCACCTGTGCGGCGTCCACTGCAAGACGCCCACGCAGCTGCAAGGCCACATGGGCACTCACACGGGCAGCCAGGCCGCCGTGGTGGCCAGCTCGGTCAACTCCAGCGTGGCCGCCACCAGCTCCGTGTCCCTCAGCAGCATGGTGGCGGCGCCGACCGTGTACGTGACCGGCAACACGGTGGTGGACCTGCTGGTCACGGACTGCTCCAGCATCGCCGTGCCGCAGTCCCACAGTTAACGGCGGAGAGCCCAGCAATAATAACCTCACTTAGAGCAACGTTTCAGGATGGAGGGGTTTGGGGGAAGGGTGGGCGGGGGGCGGGGG
Organism: Nelusetta ayraudi; assembly: GCF_046127955.1. Lineage (NCBI taxonomy): Eukaryota > Metazoa > Chordata > Actinopteri > Tetraodontiformes > Monacanthidae > Nelusetta > Nelusetta ayraudi. The sequence continues at coordinate 10,801,722 of NW_027466092.1, read as the reverse complement.
GGGAGATTAGCACCAGTCAGTCAGCATCCAAGGGCAATATCACCTCAGAGGCGAGCAGAGGAAGAAACCAGCGGAGTTATGCAATGAGGGACTTTAGCGTGGCCGCAGCAGGTTCAGCCACACGAAGCGACGAGCATGGATGTGTTGCGCGACTGTTCTCAAGTGGCGCCAGTCAACTGTGGTACTGTACTACAACAACAACAACAACAACAACTACTACTACTACTACTACTACTACTACTACTACTGTATAACTCTCCCCTCCCCCTCGAGTCAGGGCGTCGGCTGCTCTCAGCAAGTGCACCAAGTACTGTATATCTCACACCAGCGCTGATCTTACCTCCATTTTGCTTCTCTCTTTCTCAGTATCCAAGCGGCTTTTGAGTTGAGGGGCAGTCGGGTAGAATCGTTCAGACAAAATAAAATAAAAAAGAGAGAAAATCCAAACGGAAAAAACCCTGCGACGAGGAGGCGCATTCAGACGGGAAGCTGCGTATCCAGGAGCTCAAAAGTCGCTGCCTCTTCTTGCGTGTTGGCTCGTTTGCTAGCACTAAAACCTACTCTAGTTCTTCCGAAATGTCAGGTCGTGTCTGCATCTTCAGGGGGTCCCTTATGTTTAGGAAATCAGGAGGTCACACTCGTAGTGAAACTCGGTATGAAACTGTGGGATGTATTTGTTTCTCCGCAGTACAGCGACGAGAACAGAGGTCAGAGGCTTCAAGCACCTTAATCGTTATGGTTTGACTGGGTTTTGGAGTTCTTGGATGTTCCTTTCTCTGAGTGAGTCTTCCTCTGTGGTCTCTGAGTCATTTTAGTTTAAAGGTTCGAAAAAGAGGACATGTAATTCAACGACTAATCAACACTTAAGCTTCTGACATGGCAGTTCTGGCACTTAAAAAGAAGGAAAAAAAAGACTTTTTTTTGCATGGAAGCTAGCGAGCCATGTCATGCTTATAATTAGTGACGTGACAAAACAGAAATCCCAGCAGCAGTTGCGGCCAGTTAGCGTGCCGGAAACAACACTATTTCTAAAAGGTTCTTCTTTTTTTTTTTTTTTTTTTCCATTTTTAACTGAGAAGATTTTAACATTCTTTTGATTGTAACAGTCACTGCCATTTAGCCCTTTGTTTTCTCCTTGTACCTGTCCATCATGTGAAACGTATGCATTAGTTAGATTTTAGTCAGTTTAACTTTGTATAGCACACAAATGTTCCTGATGCAAATAGGTTTTCCATCCACGTTTTAATCTTGTGACGAGTCGCTTTTGATTTCTGACGTTGGTGATGTGGTGTGAAGAAGGGCTGATAGTGTCACAACTACGACAGGAGTTTTCACAGCACCACGCTGTGTGACGTAAACAAATCCCGGTTTTATACTGGAGTGCATTTTCAGCTTTGTGTTAATACATTACCTTGAATTTGTAGGTTTTCTTTTTTCCCCCCTCTTTTTTCTTTGTTATTCCCCTTCCTGTTGAGAAAAGTAGTGATTTATGGAAAAGGGTTTTTTTTTTCTCTTCCTCTTGACATTTAGAAAGAAAAAAAAAAAGTAATACCTCTACTCTAGGATTCTGTACAGCTCGTGATACATCTTAATGCCTTATCATACTCAACTGCATTTTAATTCTTTTATGATGAAATATTTCAAATCATAGTCATGGATTCATTAAGAATATTAATGGGATGTATTTATATTTATATTTTTATATTTCTCAACAGTATGCATGTCTAAAGGTTAGAGCAACAAAAAAACAAAACAAATCAATGACGCTCACTACAGTCATAAATATGTTATTTTGTAGATGAAGTAGAGATCATGTTATTATTTTGTAATTTGGGGGATTTAAAGTAAAAAGAGTAAATGGGGTATTTTGTTGTGTGTGTGTGTGTGGGTCATTTCACACTTTCGAGCACATCGTCACATTTTGCACCACACCTGTAACTGATTTTTTTTTTTTTTTTTTTTATTCACAAGAAGCTTTTTAATTTTTAATCTACTGCCTCAGTAATAGAATTAAAAGTGTACAAATAAATATACTCACGCCCTGCTTATTACTTCAGTGAACCTATATTTCAAAATTGAGAACATTTTCTATAGAATAGTCTGCAGTCTGATCCTAATAGTGTCTCCTTGTTCAGTGTGACAACCTAGTCGTCAATTTCTGCCAGTAACGCATATTGCTTGATAAAGCTCCATACACAGTTAGGACAACAAAAGACTGAAGAGAGCTTTTGTCACATCTGAGGACAAATGGCGCAAAACGAAATTGTGGACTGATGATGTTAATTACAAGAATGTACTCAGTCATTACAACTAAGTGATTATACAATCTAGACAGCACTATCTTTCAGAAATTATAGCCAACCGGTTTTGTTTCGCAGTTACAGAACTTTGTCAACCTTGACAAATCAATACCTGCTAAACTCCTCAGAAAAGTGCCATGAATTTGCCTTTTATGTGCAACTAAAGATTACCAACTGTAGCAGCATTGTGTTGTATATTCGTAATGATGCAAGTCAGACAGTAATAAGAGAGAGGAGTTAACTCAAGTGTCCGTCAGAACAGTGTTATCAAACTGTGAAGTGCAGCAGAAAATCATTGAGGGCCAATGCGAATTTGAAACCGTCAACGGTGTCGGCCTTTACCCCACTGATCGTTTGTACAAATGTAAAAGAAAAGAAATGTGTATGAAGGAAACTACAGAGTAAGTATAAGTTTATCACGTGAATGTTTTCCGGGATAAACAAAAGACCATTTGAAAATTACAGTTAATGTACATCCTCTTTGACTTTCTACTCTCATGTTAAATTTCTAGATTGACCTATTTCTAGGCTGAACTGAATATAAGGTGTTTTTAACCGATAGGTTAGAGAGGCAGACTCATCAATGAAGACTCATTGAAGGTGCCCCCAGGTCTTTGATTAGGTTGATGCAGAGCTGCTGGTGCTGGTCGCTTGCGCTATGTGACAGAATTCTGGACCATTTACTTCTTATGTGTTAGGAGACTGGACAGAGGTGAACTATCTGGACTGCCTCTACTAGCATGCAACTGTATGATGGAAGTTGATAGAAGAAACCTTAAGCCCTGTTCACTACATTTTTCATTTTTTTTTAAATTTATTTTTCATGTACTTATCAACAAGTAAAAATACAATTCAAACACATGGCTTGGAGAGACGGAATAATGTGATCATGTGTCAGAAGGGGGAGCAGCTGCTGCAGGGTTTGGAAGGACGGGTGAGTATGGCCACAGGTTGGTGTGTGGCTGAAGATTCTTGAGGAAAACAGGTAGATCACAACTGTGGACCTCTTACCTCTCTGCTGAATCACTGAATCAAATGTGATGAGGAGGTGGAAGGAGGGCCAGCAGGTTACCAGCAGGTTGTTCAGCTGAGGCACCGAAGTTGCTTTGGAGTCTCAAGAAACTGTCAGGGTTCAGTGGCAGAAGACTGAAGTTCAATAACTTCCCTTCAACAAAAAGTTTAAGACCCTGCTGATTTATCAGAATTTCAAAATTCTGATTCTCACATATGAAATATGAAGGAGCCTCACATGATGAACAAACCGGACATGAGCCATAAAAACAGGAACTTACTGGTGTTGCCTTCTGGCCAGGACCTAAGCCACTGTCTCTGTGCCTCCAGAGTGATTGAGCAAAACAGGTTGACAGACACGGTGAGGAGAGCTGTTAGCAAACAGTCCAGGAAATCAGTTCCGTTCATTATCATCTAAACAGTCCAAGTATGGAATTATATGTAATTATTGATTTGTGCTGTTTAACCACTTCAAATATTTGCACTGGCTGTTAGTAATGAGTAGCAGCTGAAGAGTGGGAGTCAAAAACAAAACAGTGAAATCCAAAAAGCAAAGTTATTTGTGAAGTATAACCATTGATCCTCACGTAACACGGTTAAATACATTTAAATAACATGATGTTATATTCATATATTCTAAAATATAAATTGAATTAAAAAAGACTGATTTCTAATTAGTTTCATTATTTTGTTAAAATGTTTACAAGACGTTTTAAAGATTGGTTCCATGTTTGTTGTACCGTTTCTTTTCAAGCCTCATTTAGCAATAACATTACCAGATATTCCAAATAATCCATTGTCCCAGTCATGCCGCAACTAAATCTTACACGTACACTTTTTCCAGCTGGTTAAGAAATCACATTTCCGTTTATACCTTGCTCTCATTATTCACTTTCTTTTGTACTCCAACTACTGTTGGTAACCCACAGTTTGAGGTAAATCCATTGCACTTTCCCGAGGGATAGACTCCAGAGGGCGTTGATCTGACGGATCTGCTCCATCTCCCGCCACCCGCAGCGGGACGGAAGAGGACAAATACAAGACCCAGTGATGCAGTGTTGAGCTTCCACGAGGTAATGCGCGTGTTTATTAGCCAGCATTTACTGATTGTAAATCAAGACGCGCTGTTTTTCCCATAGTATCAAAACTTCCAAGTTTCAAGCTAAGAGATGAAGCCGGTGCGAGTACATTTATACTTAATGCAGGTCTTTATTTCTGACGAGGCAGAATGAATGAGTAACCGTCAGACTGTAATGCTCGGACTACACCCCCTCCTGGAGAAATACAGACATGGCAGTGTTGTATTCTCACCACACACACACACACACACACACACACACACACACACACACACACACACACACACACACACACACACAGGCCTGCGCCAAATGAGAGGTGGCTCTCCTTACAGGTTGAATAAATGGAAGTAAACAAATATGACATTAGTAAGAACACTGGTTATCAAAGAGATTTATTTTATTTATTACATTATACATTTATTTTAGGTCATTTCTTTTAGTTTTCCTACTTTCCCAGAGTCAGAACCCAATAGTGGCCCGAGGACAGGTACTGTTTATGTATTTGGAGCAGTCTGAAGTTTCATCAGACAGTCTGAGTGGAGGTACACAGTCTCAGACTTTAAAAACCTACAGCTTGCAGTAAATTTTTACACGAGCGTATGACTGTAGTGTCACGTAACGATTAGTCATATATTTCCTTTCGTGGCACCACATTATAAGTTTCAATGTTTCTCTATTGACAGCATTGCCAGCAGTGTACTGTGTGCTGAACTGCCAAGCTGTCTTGGCCAAATGAGCAACAGCCTGACTTCCACCTCTCCAGACCCACGGTGGCCCACCTCATCTCCATCCTCCCGTCTCCATTGAAGCATTGCTGGGGCCGTGATCCTGAGGTTCTCCAGTCCCCGTTTTCACAGGCGAGTGCAACCTTGACATCATTCACAGGGCTGCAAACCAAATCATCCGAATAAAAAGAACCTTGCCTTCCACCACTGGATGGATGATCTCCCAAGAATCCCAACCTGGGATCACACTGTGTGTAACTCAACTTCCAGCAGTCCCACAAAAGCAGCGATCAATCCACCAAAAAAAGGTTAAACAGACACCGCAGTGACCGATTCAAACGAGATCAAGCCTTGTGGAATGTGCATATTTCATTTAGTCATGGAAGATGGTCTTCATTAGTTAGTGTTTATTTTTATTTTTTTTTTTTTTACAGTGTTCTCATTTTGCTCTTTGAGGTGTTTCGTGCAACTCAAAACTTTCAAAATTATATTTTTTTATTGACATCACAAGTTACTAAACCCACAAACAGAGAAGATGGTACCGTTCAATGCCACTTTGACCTTTGATAACTTTGAATTTCTAATAATGGAAACCCAAATATGGTCTGGGTAATTTATCAGATACACAATGTTGATTTTACTTATTACATTTTTAACCAAAATAACCATTTTAAGCTGCAGTCCTCAGCCTGTGTTTCATCAAATCAACTGTTTGGCTGCAAGATGTCCAACCACCGAGCAAGGATCAATCGGTTATTTTGAAATCCCGACTCATTGAGTTTAATTTATAAATAACAAATATTTATTTATTTATTCAAAGAACATGACAGGTCGTGTGTCTCTTCTCAGTCTTTCGTGGTTGTAAACACCGGCATCACGTCCCAGAACTCTGAGGGCGGCTTCCTGGATGAGCGATTCATTCAGTCTCTGCGCTGCATAAAATATAACTAAATACAATTTGCGAAGCGCAGCACCGCACTGTGACTGGTGCAAATTCTCTCGTCATGTCATGAGCCGCTGCTGGCCGGACCTGTAGGAACTAGCTGGCGCAGCGGTCCACGGCGTTGACTCAACGTTGCACCTGCGAGGAGGAAGGTTGAGGCATCACTCGCTCCGACCGTCCGATGACACAGCGACCGAGGACCCGCCAATCTAACCTCGACGCGTGGATTAAATCGTCTCTTTGCTGCACCGTTTTAGCGCAATCTGTGGCTACTATCACCTAGTTGGTATCTGAACCCGACTGCATCGGCGGGCTCGTCTGCAGCCTGCCCGCACATACATGTCGGTGGAAGTTGCTGCAAGCTAGCCGTTAGCCGTCGCCGCCGCCGCTGCTGCTCCCCTTCACGCGACGAAGTGGCCAAATAAACATGCTGCGGATCATCGAGGCGGAGACCCCTGGGACATCGCTAACGTTAAACGCTCTCTGCGGGACCCGCGTTTCGACTGGCCGCTGACTGGACTCCGCAGAATATCTGTAAATGTCTAAACATTTTTTAATTATTTTTTGGAGGTGTCCTAAACATGTGCAACTACAATCTGCTAGCCGCCGCTGCTAGCCGTTGACGCCAGTTTATTTGACACCGCTACAGGCTACAAACAAACAACAAGCTAACGAAACGGTTGAACGTCAGCACGGGGAAGCCATTAAGGAGTCATTAACAGGGGCTGCATCGCATTCCGCCAGCTGTTGTCCACCGTACGGGTGTCATTGTGTTGTCCGAGAAGCGCCACAGTTTGTTCAATGTGGGTACGCAGCAATGGTTGCTAGGCTAAGCTAACGCAACTGTCTGCTTTCGCGAGAGACGCTCACGGTAGCGTCATTGTTAGCAGCCGCTTCCAGAGTGCAGACAGTTGGTCATGCTTACATATGCCAAGGATGGGACCGCCACAATAACAGGGTGTCGTTCGTTCTTTTGTTCAGCCTTTGCTAAGCGTGTGCACGACGTTTATATATATATATTTTAAAAAACAATGTTCAACGATTTGCAATTTGCGTTGTCTGTAACTGTCAGCTGTTTGGAGCTTGTGCAATTTGTTGAAAGCGGTATCTTTAATGTTGGGCTAGCGTACTACTAGAAAGCCGAGCCACGAACCTTAATCTCACACAAGGCCTTTGAAATTTTAATGCCACGGGGTAAGCATTGAGTGGCCGAATCTGCTTTGGCTAGCATTTCAATCCCGACAAATCAATGCAGGAAAAACGACCGGTCTCGATTCACACCTTTTTGGAGCGCAACCCGGCTGGAAACGGGCTGTTTTACCCCCTTCAGCCCCAGGACGGATAACACAAGCAAATGTTATTGTGCAGAACCACTAACACATGCAAACCGGCCTATTTTTTGCTGTTTTCAATATGTTCAACGTTTCGTGCTTTTTCTTCTTTCTTTTTTCTTTTTTTTTTAAAAAAACGGAGAGAAAAAAATAGCGCATTGCGTATTTTGCTAATGGACTTGAACTTTTTAATGAGTCAGCTAGTCTGGGTGAGAGCGAACCCGAATCGCGTGTGAAAGTGAAGCACATGGTCGCCTGAGGAATAATGGATGGGAAAAGTGCGTAAGGCTCGACAGTGTCGTCACATCGCGCGGTGCACTGGAGGAAGGGCCCTCAAAGTGGATTTATGCGCCTGCATTGATAGTCTGTCTGCTCAGCTTCGCCAGTCGCGCGCGCGCGCGCGCACACACACACACACACACACACACACACACACACACACACACACACACACACACACACACACACACCGAAGTTGTCCTGTGTGCTGTTCCCTCCTCCCTCTGCTGTCTCATGTTTACCACGAACGCTCCGACGGTTGAGCTCCGACCCTGCGCTGCCACATGTGCTGGACTTTGATTGCGGTCTCCGTTTGTTATCTGAGTCTCGCAGCCAAGCGCGTTCTCGTGGGATGCGACGGGGCAGGGGATCAATGAGGTGCCGGCCCGCCTCAAACGCCGGCTGCTTGTGGTGTGTTTCAGAGACGGGGCGGTAGAAGGACGGATCTCCAGGTCGCCCAGTCAACTTCTCGCCTCTCGGACAGCTCGACGGTGAACATGCTGACCATCCTGGCTGCCGGCTCCGTCTTCTTCCCGGGCCTCTTCCTCCTGTCCAAACAATGTCTGAAGTGGATCCCGGCGCTGAGGTGGAGCGAGCGGGACGCTGTCATAGTGTCTGCCAGGTGAGACGCCGTCACAAATGTGACCTTTCCCCATTTCCTAGTTTTACATATCTAGAGGTGTAGTTTCAGGAGAGCTGCTCATCAAACAGGATCTTGTTTGAGACGATTCACTGAGTTGCATGATTACGTGTTTGTTCCTTTACTTCAGCCGAGCTGCAACATTGGTGTGTTGACTCCCTGCTCTGTGCTTCCAGGCTGGTGTCCTCAGTTCAGGCCGTCATGGCTTCCTCAGCCGGCTACATTATTGCTTCTTCCTGCGAGGACATCATCGAGGACCAGTAAGGAGTCTGTTGAGTCTGTGAAGTGAATGAATGTTTGCCGTGCGTCAGACAGTCAGACAGTTGGACAGACAGACAGACAGTCAGTCAGTCAGACAGACAGACAGACAGTCGGACTCACTTCTTCTCTGCATTCTGTGATTGGCTAAGCTTCCATCACCGTGTCCAACAGCAACAACATGCAGGTGTTTCTACCTCACGCTGAGAGTCTGTGTTCTGATCCCGTGTGGTGCAACCGAGTGGCGCCGCTGACGTTGGACTGCACGTACGGCCGGCCTGCTGCAAGACTGTGCGATTTTGGTTGCGTGCCCAGCACCTCAGCGCCGGGCCAGAGGCATCGACGCCGGCGCTGGTCCGTAAGCTTTACGCAGCAGTTCCACTGCAGGCCAGCCGGACGTGCTGCGTCAGTGACAGCGGTGCTGCTCACTCCGTCACGAGTCGGCGACTGTAGAACCGTCAGCTCCGATTGAAGGTCCACAAACTGCTTCCCATTTCTGCCAGTTTGTTGAATTGTGTGAAGAAATGTCGGCACAACTGTTGTCAAACTTTCCCCCGAGCATCGTGTGAACATTTGCTCTGCAGCTTTAAACCAGGTGAGAGTCGAGGTTCCTGTCTGCAGCGCGAGGCGGCAACGGCCTCGCTGAAGAGAAGCACTCCCGTTTTGCACTCTTTTGTTTTGTCAATCTGCTCTGTCTGGTGTACAACCCTGAAAGGATTCCATGTTTCTCCCGTCAACACAGGCACTGGCTGACCTGCAGCTACATCATGTTCGCCGTCCCCTACTTTGTGTACGACATCTACGCCATGTTCATGTGCTACTGGTACAAGCTGCAGGTGAAAGGGCACGAGGAGGCCTCGGCCGTCCCCCGGCACATGAGCTCGGCGCTGAGCAGCTACCTGCGCCGCGAGTTCCTCATGGTGCTGCACCACGTTGTCATGGTCACCGTCTGCTTCCCCGTCTCTGTGGTAACTGTCATTGCTCTTTCGGTCGGGCGGAAAACCAAAGCGGGCAAATTGAGGGCGTGCAGTCGACTTTGCTCCTCCGCAGGCAGGAAGTCGAGTCGATCGTTTGCATTCGTGTCGCCGGTTTGTCTGTAAAGATTCTCCGAGCGTGAGGGAAACGGGCGCTTAGACACCGGTGGTTGTGGTGTTTACGAGGCGTGCGATGAATATTGTTCATCGCGTCGAGCGTCAGTTTTTTTCTACCGTAAAGCCGAGCAGTTTGCCTGCTGCGCTCTCACTGTCCTCAGCGTCCTCCTCAGACTTAAAGCAGCAGCTTCAGTTCAGATCTGAGACACTTAAAGCTTCCATAGGATTCTCACTGTGGGCTCGTCACTGACGCGGGAAAGCTATGACCTCTCTTTGTGACATCACAAAGGGTTGATTTTGAGTGTTTTTAGCATGCAGCCTTTGCATCGGTACTTCCTGTGTGCTGACGAACGCTGCGACTGTCCTCCTGCAGTTCTGGCGGCAGGGGAAGGGGGATTATTTCCAGGGAGTCATGTTCATGGCCGAGCTCAGCACTCCGTCCGTCTGCTTAGGAAAGATCCTCATCCAGGTGAGTCTCCGCCGGGACCGTCCCACCCGCTCACCGTACGTGTCGCATGCCACCGGGTGCAGTCGCGCACTCTTCACCTCTCTTTCCCCTTCTTCCACCCGATGGGAAACACGTGCGCTCTGCTCCGTCCGTTCCCAGCATGCAGCTTGTTCACGCCCGCCGGCCGCTTGTCGCTCGGCGGCTCCGTCACAAAACCTCATCCATCGGTAAAACAGTTTTAAGTTTGTAGGAGCTGCACCACCGCCACCCACCGCTCCACCAGCTGTGTTTGTTTTAGCTTTGTAAGAATGTGTGTTGAGTGATTGAGTGTGTGAGGTTGCGCCGCCCCTCCCCCACGCCCCAGTCGTAGGCCTCCCGCAGCTGTCATCCTCTGAATATAGTCTTTAGTGCTCAGACCCCTCCTGCCACAGCCGCCTCTGTCCTCCATGACAACAATGCATGTTGTAAACAGCTCGGTGTGTCCTTGTATCTGCCATGGTGTTCATTTGTAATGATAGAAAAAATGTATTTAATTTAATAATCTGTTGTAGTAATGTGAAGATTAGGTTCAGTCAGTCAATCTTTATTGATATGCTTTTATTCATAGAGCACTCTGAATCATTTTAAACAGCAAAGTGTTTCACAAAAACAGCCATAAAATGAAATAAAATCAGAGAAACTAATCATAAAATCTTTTCATTTTAAGAGAAACTGCATTGTTTTATTCTATTGTTGGAATTAAAAAAAACAGCAACAGTGTTCCAGCCATGAAAGTTGAGCCATTGGCTGAAACAAACAAAAAAAAATCTTCATAAATTCCTGCAGAAAGCCGGCTGTGTCTGACTAGCGGCATGGCGCCCTCTGCTGTCGTCTCCTCTCCACTTCTGTGTATCAGGTGTTATTAACAGTGTTGCCATCAATGGTGTAACAACGCCGCGTAACCTGGTGAGCTTTTTCACCAAACTGGACGGCTTTGCTTCTCTGCTCTCAACCTCTGTCTCTCGACCTCTCCCTCTTTGTTTGTCTGTTTGTTTTGTTTCTGCTCTCAGTACAAACAGCAACACACTCTCCTGCACAAAGTGAATGGGGCTCTTATGCTGATCACTTTTTTCGTCTGTAGAGTCCTCCTCTTCCCTTACCTCTACTACGTCTATGGAAGGTATGTCTGTCCTCCCTTCACTGCACTCTCACATTCCGCCGTCTTTCGCGGAGCCTTTGCTCGCTAATTCCCGACCCCACCTGGTGTCCCGTCTCGCAGCTTTTCTCTACGGTGAAAACAAAGAAAAAAAGCAAAGAAAAAAAAACCCAAAGCCCCTCTGGTTGTCTCTGTTGGATTCTAGATACGCATCCATTCCGTTCCACATGGTCCCCCTGGCCGTGCCCTGGCACTGTAACCTGGGCGCTGCTCTGCTCATGGCTCCGCAGCTCTACTGGTTCTCCCTGATATGCAGGGGCGCCCTGCGACTCTTCAGGGGGACGTCCCGCTCCCAAAGACCGCACGGCAGCACGGCCAAGGAGCAGCAGCAGCAGCAGCAGCAGCAGACTGACGGCACGGCGCTGCCCCAGCCTTCCAACGGCTACAGCACGCGTCCCACAGAGCCCGAGCTGGCCACTCACTGAGCGGAGTGGTCGGGGTCGGGGGTCGTGGATGGGGGAGGGGGATGAGGGAGGGAAAGAAAGTCGAATGTACCAATGAGTATGTGAAGGAAAGAAGGCTTTTCTTTGTTTTTGCGAAGACTTGAAACAAAGTAGCAATATGATACAAAGCTACGGACGATGGCCTCAAACCGGGGCTGAAGTGCTCACTCCCCCCCCCCACCCCCGCGCGGCGCCCCGAGCGCTTCAGCCCCCCCCCCCACAGTTCATAGGAGAAAGGAGTGTTAGCGCACTCTGTATTTTATGATGTCATCACGCACTGTGACAGACGGGATGGTGCACTGACTGGAGAGGAAGCTGCGGGGACGCACGGCATGCGATGCGATGTGGCCAATTCCTTTCCCTCACATAGAACAAAACAAAACAAAACAAACAAACAAAAAAAAATCCAGTCCTCTGCCTCGCGGTGTAGGGCGAGCAGGCAAAAAATAGGAATGTATTATATTGTATGTTAGAAGATTTGCTGTAGACGGAGGCTCCCATTCAGTTTAGTAATGAAGACCCTCGCAAAGAGAAAAAAAAACTCCCGGCTAAGCAGTATTTTGACTTGTTAGTGTTTATTATCTGTATCCTCTATGTAGTCACTGTCACTCTAACAAAATGTAACCAACCTGCAGACTGACTCGCCTTTAGAAGGGGGTCCTTCTCATAAGACTGTATTCTGCTGCCTTATCCCTGTTTCTTTACTTTTCTTTCTTTGTTTGGTTCTGTTTTTCAAGCTGGGAAGTGAAGGGGAGCCCCTCAGACTGAAGACAATGTGACCGGTGTACATAAGCCATGTAAAATTGTCCTGATTTCCCTGTCCGTATTAGATCAGATTTCTTATTTTCCACCCTGTCGTGTTCTGCATCTGATTTCTGCCTTTTCACTTTGTGTTTTTTTTTTTTCCACCGACGACATTTGAGCGTGTAAACAACACATTTCACCCATTTCCCTGCTTCGTGTGTGAAGACCCCCCCCCGACCACTCCCATCCTAAATGTTACGGCAGCACTTCTTGTTTCAGTGTAGATATGATCTCATTCCATTTTACAGGTACCACAGAGTGTTAAGTTTTTTGTTTGTTTGTTTGTTTTCCACTCAAAGAAGTGATGCACAGTAGCAGCCACTTGTGTTCTGTTTTTTTTTAGTTCTATCGGTTAGGTGCTAATGCAAATCCTGACGTCCATGTGATTGGCTGGAATATATTCACCAAGGGTTCTGTGACATTTCAACACGTCTAGCGTTCGTGAGAGGACTTTTATTCCCGCAGTCTGAAGGGAAACAAATGCAGGCATCGACCTGCAGCACATTTGTCCATGGGAATCAATTTGTTGTACCATTATTCTGTCAGCGAATTGTTTAAACCATTTTAAAAATGCTTTTATCATAAATGTGAGTTGCTTTGAACCACTGGTTCCATGAACCTTTTGGCTGGTTGCATCATTTTTCCGTCTCTTTTACAGCAGCTTCCCTGTCTCGAGAATGAATTGAGGAAAAAAAGAAAGAAGAAAAAAAAAAAGAATTAAAACAAAAAGCTCTAAAACCGCGAAGACAAGGCAGCTTGTGCCAAAACGTAGGACAACTGTGGGCATGTCGAACACAGTATCCATTCCCGTGAAACCATAAAGTACTGCTTCTTGACAATACAAACATTTCAACTGATGTACTGTATATTCTACAAAATGCTTGTTATTTATTTGTAAGTATTTATTTATTTATTTGGTTTGTGGTTCTGAATGCATATTTATGCATACCTATTATACTATATGCTTCTGGGCCTTATGTGAAGGCTGTATTGTTACTCAGACTTAGCTCAAATATAATTCTCTGTCCTCAACCTGCCTCTGCTCTTGTGTTTTTTTTTCTCTTTTTGTTTTGCAAATAAATAAATAAGAGTCCCCAACAATATTACTATATTATAAAAAACTGTAGAAGTTAAATCTACAGTATACTGTCGAATGGTTGAGTTACTATTGAAGCTAGTATGCTAACCAGCGGCCCCTGGAAAAATGGCCACAGTTTTTAAAATATTAATTTGTTTAAGGTGCTGCTGCATGGAATTCACAGCTGTTTTAACTCCTCATTGGCTGAACATAAAATGAGTCGTAAGATTAAAAAAAGCTAACCAAAAGAAAAACAAGGCAACGATTAAGTAGGAGGCAGGGCAAGAAATCACATCAGTGGTGTCATCAACAGTTGTGCTGCACTACTCTGGTTTCTTTGTTCAGGCTTCTGCCTTGTTAGAAATGTTCAGTATTAGACAGTGCAGTGGATGTTAAATATACATGCACGTGCATACAACCTTACACACTGCCCTTAAATTGTTGATCTTCTCTGCAATAATGTTTCCGTTCTAAGCTCAGCGTTGGGTGGGGGATGATGGGGGGTGAAAAAACACACAAGCAACTCTTAGTCCAAGTTTATTTTGAAAAATATCAAAATTTTAAAAACGCCAGATTTTGACTTGGTGTTTGTCAATCGACAGATTTTGGATAAACTTCAACTTTACCACCACCTTGAAGTACAGACACGTTTTATCCATGCTGCCGACATCACTGCACACTAACAGGTAACATTCTTTTAGGGTAAAACCATTAATTCCAATATACAAAACGCATAGAAAACATATGAAAACTGGTTAATTTAGAAAAATTCAAGTTTAGAAAATGCATTTGAAAGCCTTTGATTTGCTTGTGGGCCAAGTCCTGTTAGAACAGTAGTTAGTATCTCCTCTGTCTCGGGGAGAAGATGGTGTTGGGGTTGCTGTCTCGCTCGCGCTCCTTCTCCCTCTCCCGCTGGCTGTTAGGAGACAGCGCCTCCTCCACCTTCTTGTCGCTCTTGAAGAGATCTCGGCCCGTGCGCATGATCTGCTCCTCCATTTTTCGGTGCCGCTTCATGTCAGACAGCACTTTGTCCAGCCGGGCTTCCCTCTTCACGCTGGACCGGGCAGAAGATCCTGCCACGCAGAAGAGAGCAAATACTCACAAAGTTATCTTTAAATATTCGCCTTGTTTCCTCCTCAGTGTGAGAAAAAAATATTTTAAAAACTTGCCAATAGAGGAAAAAAAAAAAAAAAATGACATGCATTTGGAACAAATGAAGTGGTCCAGTTCTGTTTTGTAGACAGCAGCGGACCATCTCAGGCTACAAATGAGCAATAAACTGAGTGCTCACTCTGGCTGTGGCTGTGTTTCAACTGGCTGCTTGATATCAGGGTTTATCATTCATTGCTTTTATTATATTTTTAGTTGTGAGACTGAGCAACATTTTGCTCTCAAGTCAACACATTATCTGTTGTGATTGAGACATTTGTCTTGCTACAGGGATGGACAGACACCATCACTGTAAGAAAGTAATTGCATGAGCTGAACTTCACTTTGCCAAGACTACTGCACAACATGTGGTTCCATCTCCCAATTTGTGCATTCAAAGTATTTCGCAAGACAGAAACTTCTTCATGGAAGTGCCAAAACATTTATGTGACAATTTTTTTTTTCATTTGATTTTGGTAGACTCACTTCAGCTGCACAAACATGGACAGGAAACGTGGCTACTGTACTGTGCACTAAACTCTCCAGCCGGCTTAAAAGTGGCTTTTTACCTGGTGTTCTACGTCTGTTGATGAAGGAGTTCTTCGGCGTGGCGAGTTCATCGTCAAAGTCAAACTCGGTCGGGGTTGGAGGCCTAAGAAACAAGGACATTTGTATCTCACACACTTTTTCTGCCGTTGATGCGGAATAATAATAAAACTGCGGAAACGTTCCAACGAGGTGGAAGGCGATACTGACTTGTGCTCTTTTTCCAGCCTCTCCCTTTCTTTCGCGGCCTCCTCTTCCTCGTCCCGTTGGGGGGACGGGGTCCGTTCAGGCGTGGGGGGCCTCCGAGGCAGAGCCACGTAGTTCAGCTCCAGCATCTCCCCTTTGGCGAGCAGCTCATAGAGTCTTTTGATTTCAGCAGGAGGAGGCATCCAGTTCTTGGGGTCCTCCATCTCCTCATCGCTGTAGGGAATCTCCCAGTCGCCGTCTGCTTCCTCGGCCGCCTTTCCCTCCGCTCCGGCCACGCCTGCGTCCGACTGGGGCTCGTCCTTCTGTCTGTCTCCTTCTGCTGCGTCTGTGTCCGTGCCTGAGGTGGAGGCAGAGATGCTTTAGTGAAAGCTGACTGTTTTGTGCCCCAGACAGACTTAACAAACTCTTCCAGCTGTTAGTAAATTGCTGTTTATTCAAAGGGATTTTTTAAAAACATGCTTTGAGTTAAATTAAATCCCCCCCCCAAAAAAAGTTGTCCTTTAACATTGATTATTGCATTTCAGTTTGAAAAACAAATGTATGGGTTGCACAAATTCATATTCAGCAAGAATGATTTCTTCCTAATTATCTACGTATCAAAAGTTCAGTTTTTCCTTTAAGATATTTTGGGACACTGAGGTCACAACAGTGACCTAAAGAGTGAGAATTTGTTTAATGAAATTGTTCATTCAGTTTTCCTGACTTTTCTGATTTCTTACTATCTTCTATGCTCCTCTTTAAACTAGATGAACGTTTTCCATGTCTGATTAGAACTTTCTTTTTGACGAAGCTGTTCTAGTAGCTGTAGCAGACTCAACAAAGACACAGACAATGAATCTCTCTACAAATGTGATTACTCTTTTCATCTTTAGCTGACGAGTCCTCTTCTGTGACATCAGTCATCGCCACATCCCGTCGCTCCGTGTTCTCCTCCTCCTCCTCCTCCTCCTCCTCCTCCTGCTGCTGCTGCTGCTGCTGCTCCGGTGCGGTCTTATCCGCGTCCTTCACCTCCAGAGACTCGATGCCCTCCCGGAGGGACGACTCGGTGGCCTCAGCCTGCATCGTCCCCACTGCTGCCGGTCAACTTTACAGCCACAGATCTGCCACACAGTTCGAGATTATTAGTGATCGGTTTCACCAGCAAGCAACCGTCATTGAAAATGAGAAGAGAGCAGGCAGGTGAGCCGAGGCGTTCATCCGAGAACAGAGAACCGAATGATAAGCAACCGATAATCAACAAGTGACCACTTGTGCTGAGTGTTAAATAGTCGTAATGATATTCAGAATAATGGAGAGGGGACGGGGGGGAACTAAAAGCAAATAATACACAACCTCGTATTCAGTTTAGTTATAGGCTAGCTCACATCGTCAGGCTCGCTCATACAGACCAAAATATGAGATGCTATTCATTTGAAAATCATTACCGAATGTCCAGGGCGGCCCTGGTCACTGCTGCAGCAGCAAATTGCACCTGCCCAGTTCTTTAAAACCCTCCATAAGACTTTCTATGGTCGAAGACGTAAACATTGCGCCATTTTGGACTCAAAAAGACTTGCGTGACGTTGTGTTCCGTTTCCTGCGCGAGGCGGCGCACTCCCGCTGATTCAACAGTGCGTGGGGTTGGTCAGGAGGCGGCGCTCGGTTAGCGGTGTGTGATAGAGATCTGCGCTTAGCACGACTTCCTGCGCAGTACAGTTCATTTCGAGCGGGATATGAGGGGGACGGTAGGAAACTATCATCGTTCAAATATCGTTATTACCAAGCGTCGTTCTTTTACACAAGATATATAAACTTTAAGTCGCGTGGGTCTGTGTTTTATTCTAAATATCTCTGGGTGTTCGTATTTTTATATAACCGGAAGTTGCCATTGCCGTCTCATGTCACTGCTATCGCTCATAAGACCTCATTGTCAAATGAGCGTCTTTTAAAAAAAAGAAAAAAAAGAGGAACATAATTTGAGTATCGGTATCAGAGAGAAGGTATTGTTGTTATTTATTTTCATGAATGCGTTTTTATTATTATTTTCCCAACATCGTCCTACAGATTCGCCCTTTTGACCACTTGGTGGCAGTAGCGACTCATTACTTTTTTTTTCGACGAAGAAAGAGAAGAAGTCAGAAGCATCCGCGTTTCCGATTGGTTGGCAGCTGCGCTGTTCGTTTGAAATGTTGCTCTTCAGTTAGTTTGCCAAGGTTTTTGTCCGCCATAGTTGGGGGACGTCCGCGATGAGGCCAAAAGCTAAACTTTGAGAATAATAAAGTCTTTACTCTAGTACTATTCAGGCAAAACGGTAGGTGTATTCTGAATTAATATTATAAGACCGATAAGACGGACTTTTTCTGGTCTACTTTGTTACAGAACACGTTGGCAAGATGTTAACCAGACGTTAGCTAGCTTGTTATTAGCCACTAAGAGTTCAACGAACGTAAAGGGGAAATCAAAGTATATTGCTGTTGATCGTTATAAGTAACCATCTTAAACGCGCTGTTTCTATCCCTGTGTTTTGTTTATAAAGAGTCAAGCATGGCTCAGCGTCTAGCAGTTCCGGATGGAGGGAACAAAAAGACGTCCAGGGTTCGAGTCGCAGTACGTCTGCGGCCCTACATGGCCAAGCAGGAGGAGAAAGACGAGGGGCCTTGCGTGAGAGGCTTGGATTCACAGAACCTGGAAATCACTAACTGGAGGAACGCAACAGAATCTGTCAAATACCAGTCAGTATATTAAGCACCACTCAAATGTTTAAGGTGTTTCTACTGTTGCAGAATTTTACTGTAACAGCGTTCATTTCTGTGTTTCTCAGTTTTGATGCTTTTCATGGTGAGCAAACGACCCAACAAGAGGTTTTTCTAGCATCAGTGAAGCCCATTTTACCACACATACTCAAAGGTCAAAACGCCAGTGTTTTTGCATATGGACCAACAGGAGCTGGTATGTTATATAATTTATATTGATCTAATTCTACTGGTTCACATGTTTACTTTAAAATTCTGAGGAGGCCATTTTGTGTCATAATAAAACGACCTGTTTGTGTACTGTTCCTCAGGTAAGACCCACACCATGCTGGGCTGCCCAAAGCAGCCAGGCATGATACCCCGAGCTGTCGGGGAGATCTTCAGTCTGGTGACCGCTCAGGAGGATGGAGAAGAATGGGAATACAGCATTGGAATGTCTTATTTGGAAATTTACAACGAAAAGGTATTGAGGAGTTGATGTACCGAAATAGTAGAGATCTGTGACAAATGAAAGAAATGGGACCTGTGAAAGGATATCAAGCAGATGCTTTTCCTCGCTGCTTTGTTTTTGGGTTTATGTGCGTTTCATCATCGGTGCTTCCCTCCCTCAGGTTCTGGATCTTCTTGCACCAAACTCCCACGATTTGCCAATCAGGGAGGACAAGGATAAGAACATTCTGATCCCCGAGCTGACGCACATCACCATCCCGTCCTTCTCCGACTTTGACAAACACTTTGTCCCTGCCAGCCTCAATCGCACCATAGCATCCACCAAACTGAACGAACGCTCCAGCCGCAGTCACGCCGTCCTCCTCATCAAGGTTGTGTTCTGAGAAAGATTGGCAGCTTCAAATGCTGTCTTTTAGAGCTGCTCCTCTTTGTTTCCCAAGCACCTTTTAACAGGTTGTGGCTTCTGATCAGTAGGCCATAATTTGGAAGCGGGTGCGACATCAATTCTCTCTTGCAACTCTCCTGCTAGCATTCTGTGGGCTTTCAGGGACTCCACTGGGAGAGAAACAAACTGTTTTTGTCTGTGCTGATGCTGAACTGCATCTGTTGCTCCTGCACTTCTCCCCTACATCTCCCCCATCAATGTATCACACACTTATCGTTCCTCCTTTGTCTCGTCCGTTTCCATTTTCTATGCCCCTTTGCGATGCCGACCCAGGTCGTGCGAACGCAGCGCACGCTGCCTCGCAGGCAGCAGACGGGGAAACTCTACCTGGTGGACCTCGCCGGCTCGGAGGACAACCGCCGCACCGGCAACCAGGGCATCCGTCTCAAGGAGAGCGGCGCCATCAACCTGTCCCTGTTCACGCTCAGCAAAGTGGTCGACTCCCTCAACTCGGCCACGGCCGTGCGGGTGCCCTACAGAGACAGCAAACTGACGCGGCTGCTGCAGGACTCTCTGGGCGGCTCAGCGCACTCCGTCATGATCACCAACATTGCGCCAGAGTACAAGTTCTACTTTGACACCTTCAGCGCTTTGAACTTTGCTGCCAAATCCAAGCTGATTGTGAACAAGCCCTTCACACGTGAAACCGTGGCTGTGCCCGTCTTACCAGGTCAGTGCAGCCGAATCAGGGCTGCTTTATTATAATAATAATGATGATAATAATTGTTATTATTATTATTATTATTATTATTATCATCAATAGTTTTTTTATTGAATTTTTTTATCTGTTTTTTTAATATATATTTTTTTCATCCATTTGGACATTTGTATTACCAGAATCGATGACAGAGTTAAATTTATGACCATTAGGGGGCACTGGTGTTTCATTATGGCTCTCCCACTGGAGCAGCTGTCTCCGGGTGAACCAGCCTTTTTGTAATTCAAGGCACTGCTGCTCTAACATGCGATTTTCCCCCGAACACGTTTGTGTGTGTGTATGTTGCACTGCAGTTTCTGACAAGTTCCACGTCGCTTCCCTCTGAAATGCTGTACTCTGTAGAAACAGTGTTGCTTGGGCGCACTGAATACTAAGCTGTGGGTATTTCCTTCTTCCTGCCTCTCCAGTGAAGCGCAGCAGAGAGGACAACGAGGCACACGGCTCCGGCATTGAACCGCAGAGGAAAAAGCAGAAAGACGAGCGGAAGACTGAACCAGATGGCTCGTCTCCCTCTCCAAGTTCTCACAGGTGGACGATGCACACAATTGATCACGCTGTTGTGACTAGTTTGACTGACAATGGAGCTGTGTTATACAAATATTCACATCCACACTGGCAAACTGAAAATCGTATTCTTAAGAAATTTTAACTGTTGTAGGTGCGTCAAAGTTTTAAGCCACAATGGAGGAAATCCCTGCTTCTGGACCAAGTATAACTGAGTTCAGCTGTGATACCATTAACAGTTAATTCACTGAATATGTACACTTTATCTTTGCGGACCAGTTGGAAAATTAACCATTCTTGTATGTAGATCCGATGCATTCATTAGTGGTTTTCCTTTGCCATTTTCCATTTTCCACCGGGGGGGGCGGGGGGGGGGGGTTTAACTGCATTTTGTTTGAGGAAAACATGGCCTCTCCATCGGTGGTGGGTGGTGGTTCTAAAGCACCTTTTAACAGGTTGTGGCTTCTGATCAGTAGGCCATAATTTGGAAGCGGGTGCGACAGCAATTCTCTCTTGCAACTCTCCTGCTAGCTTTCTGTGGGCTTTCAGGAACTCCACTGGGAGAGAAACAAACTTTTTTTCTGTGCTGAGCCTACCTGTATGTTTTGTATGATTTGCATCTTGCGAGCCTTTGTTTTTATACCAAAGCCTGGTTTGGTCAGCCGGCCACGCAGACTTTATCAAAGCTTGAAGGTTGCGCAGTTTAATTTGTTATGCAGAGTCCTATTGAAGCCGCGTGTCTTAACTCGAGGCAACTGAAAACTGTCAGACGAGGAGCTTCAAAGTGGTTACCAGCCAAGATTTTGTCGCCCAAGCTGCTCTCTGCATAACTCCCATTGGCCACAGCTGCTGCCTCCACTGGGAACGCACAAACACAGCTCCCAGCCATCTGTTAGTAGCTGCACGGCGCTGTCTCCGAGATCAATCCCCACATCCCAACACTGCATTTTCTCCTGTGTTTCAAAGCCCCCGAGCCTTCTGACAATTGTTGTGCGTGTTTTTTTCTCACCCTTGCTTCGTTTGTCTCTCTTAGCCCCTCAGAGCCATCAGTGATGGACAGACTGGTAGCTTTGGAGAAATTGATGAATTGCCAGGACAAAAACGGACTCAGCATGCGGAATAATGTGGCTCGGTATCGCAAAGAGATCCAGGTATAACGAAGCTCGGCTAAACTAAAGCGCCGTCTCGTCTTGCGGTGGACAGAAGGTTTCACCCTGCGTGCCGGTCGCTCTCCTCTCGCTCGGTATTTGATTTGTCTCTTCTGCGTTTGCAGGAGCTGAAAGAGAAGCAGAAGGAGTTGGAGAACAAGGCCCGGCTGTTCAGTCGCATGGCTAGAGAAAAGTCCAGTGGCAAACTGGAGGCATTCAAGAGCAACACGGCTCCTCTGCTCAGGAAACAGCCAGCTGTGGGCAAACCCAGCAAGCAGCAGGCTGTGGTTCAACCCCTGCAAGGTCAGCCGCAGTCAAGTGCATGCGTGCATCGTTACTAAGAGGCTTTTTTTTTTTTTTTTTTAATGTTTTAATGAATTTTCATATTGTGCTAAGCTCTTTGATGATCATAGCCACATTAGAAAGCCCACAATATAACCCTGTACTGTATTTCACACTGTGGTTTTGCCCTCTTAAATCCTTCATCAGTATACGGCAACGTCACAGACTCCAGTCTACAAAACAGGAACCGGAAAATGTATTAAATAATAATGATGTGCAGGATATTTTTACTTCTCAGCATTTTTTTTTTAGAAGTGACTCAGACGAGTTCCCATAATGGCCGTCACTTCTGTTGGACTCTGCAACAAATAGAAAACTTCAAACAGACACCACTCTTTGAGTCCTCGGCTTCTTGTTTAGCCAGCGCGTTCATCCTGGAAAATGTTTCTGTGTTTTCCTGTCAGTGTCGTCACTTCAGATTCGACAGCAGGTTGACGCACCGGTCAAGAAACAATCTGTGTGTGTCAAGAAGGAGAAGAAGCTCTCAAGCAAGATTGAGGTCGGTATCCAAGCGCACGCGGTCCTGGTCTGGATTTGTGACCAGTCCCACATCGGGATGTTAACAATGAATTGTTTCGATTAAAGATTTAATCAGTTAAATTAAATTAGTCACAATAAAATTAACATTTAGTAGTTAATATCATTATAACAGTGTAGTGGCAGGAAAGAGCAATTCACCTGTAGATACTGTGATGGTCATAATATACCTCGAACAAGTTACTTAAAAAAAAAAGAAAGTTGAAATGTGACCCATTAGAAGTCAACTTAAAGTCAGAGGATAAATATTAGTGCCCCATTACATCGGCCCCAGAGTGTTGTTACTGTTCTAATGTAAAAATGGGTCACGTTGGACTCTCAACAGTATTTAAGGGTTAAGTAATGTGTTCCTTACACATTTCATTATGAAAGTTAGGTTCTCAGGAAAAATCGCTAATCGATCGATAAGGTCACTCAACTAATGATTAATGAATGAATTAATAATTTGCATCTGCTGTGGTAAATGTATTAAAAGCATAGAATAATTAAAAACCAGTAAAGGTTAAAGTGCTGGCTGCACAGCAGAAATGTTTCCAGTGGTCTGGGTGCTGTAAAGGGGTTTGTCAGCAGCGGACAGGAGCTGCTCATGGCACCAGAGAATTTCTCATTATGTGAAGACTTTGTGACCTGAAGTCAGCGGCGTAGGTGGTATGGAGGGATGGTGGCAGCACAGTGTCTGGTGGTGGGTGTCGGACGCTGCAACACTCGGCTCTGCAGTCTGTCAAACTGCGCTCTGCCTTTCAGGCGCACAACAAGTTGAAAAAGAATATGCCGACTATGGTGTTGGCTCTGTCCAGGGAGACGTAAACCCCCCCCACAGAGGATGCACCATTGCATCGCCAACCCCTCTCTCCCGCACACAGGCTCTTGCTACGCATCCACCTCCCACCAGTAAAGTGTTCCGTCTTTGCCCCCCAGCCTCCAGATGGTAAAGAGAACGCCATGACGACTGGATGGGAGTCCCAGCTGGACACCTCGGTGCTGGAACAGTCGAGACAGAAAATCCTGCAGATTCTCAATACGGGCTCGCTGAAAGATCTGAAAGGTCTCCAGCAGATCGGGGACAAGAAGGCCAAGCTCATCCTGGGCTGGAGGGAGATCCACGGCCACTTCACCAAGGTGGGTTTGGCCACTTAATTCAGCTTCTGTAGAGCTGCTCCACCTTCATTAACTAATGCGCTCTTCGTGTTTGTGGCGTTTTGCAGTTGGACGAGCTTGTAAAAGTGGAGGGAATGACGGAAAAGAGGTTTTCGTCCTTTATGAAGGCAAGTATTTGTGTTTGACACTTTTTCTACAGTTTCATGTTTACTTCTCATCTACAAAAAGTGTTAGTATAATTGGTACTATTATTAGTGATACTGGAAAGTACCTTATCATATATGATGTGGATTTTTCATGAATCTGTCGGGTTTTGACTTTTTTTGTAATTGAATGCTCTTTATTTATCGTCTTTAAATAATTCAACTAATTGAATTCATATTTGTATAACTTCATATCATATTGCCCTAATGCAGTTAATTGACAGTAATCTGTACCTTATTTATTTTATTTTATTTTAAATTGTAACGTGCGTCTGGGTGCCTTTGCTTGTTTGCTAATGTTGCTCTGTTATTTTCCTTCTCTTTCAGGCCAACATCGTGAGTGCTGTTGGAATGTGACTTTTATTGTTTGCCATG
Organism: Nelusetta ayraudi; assembly: GCF_046127955.1. Lineage (NCBI taxonomy): Eukaryota > Metazoa > Chordata > Actinopteri > Tetraodontiformes > Monacanthidae > Nelusetta > Nelusetta ayraudi. The sequence goes on along the minus strand of NW_027466092.1, from coordinate 10,777,640 downwards.
TCTGATGTATATAATTTATGTGAGAATCCTATCGTGTGTGCTTGTTTTTTATATTATGTTTTTGTAGTTGCATCTGGGCACCAGCTAGTGGCGCACTGTCGCTTTTTATTAAATGCCTCACATTTTACTGACGCTTCCGTGTTTATTTTTTTACGATGTGGAACTCGTGTGTCGAACCCTGCCATCGATCCAGTCAATGTGTACTGACGCATTTGGTCGTGTTTTTATCTTTATGGAACTAGAGGATGTATAAAATCAAGCCTTTTATTTATTATATATGCATATGTATTAAAAAAAAATCATCTACCAGCCGCTGTGCTTGCAACATCATTGGAGGGACGCTTGCCTAAAGATGCTTCCTGGTGGGAAGGGAGAAAATGATGCGATAATCCAGCGCTTTCATTCTATCCTCCTTTCTGCACCGTCACGTCCTCTGCTTGATTTCACTTTTACACACACACACTCTCGCTCTCTCTCTCTCTCACACACACACACACACACACACACACACACACACCCCTCCTTTCCCTGATTCTCCCTGCCTTCATGGAGACTCCCCATCCATCCTGGCACACTGCGCTGCTCAAACACACGGCAACAACACTGCTCTCCTGTCCTCCCTCCGTCCGTCCGTCCGTCCTCGTCTCTGTCTGGAAATACTGCGCGGCCTGATAATCACCTCGCTGCACCTAACAAATGCGTGAGTGGCTCCATGTGAAAAGCTGCTGTGGGGGGGCTGTTCTTTGCGCCGGAGAATCAACCGCTGCAACCATGTCAACGCCGGGGACGCAGCATTGAAAAGGTCAGTTTCAGCTTTGAACACCGGAGACCTTTTACTCCTTTTATTCCAAAACTGTTCTTTTTTCTTTCCTTCTTGCAACCGCCGAGCCCTGATTTGCATCCTTCTCACGAGGCTAATTAACGAGCGGCTGCCTGCTTCCATCCCGCTGACGCCTCCTTGTCCATGTTTTTCTTCTCCTCCTCCTCCTCGTCATCCACCTTTTATTGTTGTGCAGCCTGACAGGCCTCCTGTATGTACACACCTGCACGCTAGATGGGGAGTCCATGCGGAGGTTTGAAAGGGACGCTGCCTTTGTGCTCCCTCGTGTCTTTGTGCGACCTGCTTTTCATTCCCATGTTTTCTATTTTTTTGTGTCATCCGATCCGGTCCCCCCCGCCGCTGTGACGAGCGGACATGTTTACAGCGGGGACGTGCGTGTTTTTTTTTTTTTTTTTTGTTTTTTTTTTTTTTGTGTGTCTTTGCCTCGAGGCTGTTCAGCGATGCATTGGATATTAAGGGACCGCGTGCAGGTTTCCACCAGGGAGCGGTGCTGCTGGTGGCACATTTAGAAAGAAATTAACGATGGAACTAAGCCGATAATCATAATGTAACTTGGTGTGCGCGCTCACGGACGGCCAGAAACACGTGGTAATAATAATAATAATAATAATAATGCACCGCAGAAAATAATTAAAAAAAAATCCCTTTATTTGTAAAAAAAAAAAAAAGTGTTTTAATTTGCAAGGTGACATAACATCAGCCAGTATATACAATTTTTTAAACACATGTTAATATCAAAATATCCTCATTGCATACTATGAGGTGCAAACGCGAATTGAGATTCATGCATATTAATTTATATATAAAGAAAGAGCTGACCGGAACAGACCGCATTTATTGACCTTTTAATAAGAAGAATGGCACACTGGCATTGTCTGAAACCCGGCTCACTGATTGGTCCGATGGGGTGATGTTTTTGTGAAGAAGGTGCCAGGCAGGCAATCAGGGTGTAGTCTACTAGCGGGGCAATCAGGGCCAGTGGGTCAGTGGCACAGGTAGCAGTCACATTCCCATCACTAGTGAATTGAAAAAAAAAAATATATATATATATATATATTTTTGAAATGATTATTTTAGAGTGAAAAGAATGCTGGATTCCTTTATGATTGGAACCTGCGTATTCAACCTGAGGTCTGGTAGAAATTCCAAACTTTACACCTCCAAATATGTTATCTTTTCTCTAATGTGATGTAGTAAAATTTGCTTTTATCACTTTATTGCTAGTACCAAGCCATGGCCTAACTAGCCCCTTGCTAGAAAGAGCCTCATTAAACCATTGTGGCCAGTGTCAGTTTGTTGATGCAGGAGGATTTAGACTTCCCTTCATTCGCCACAGTGGGGAAACAACAAACAGCTTTTCGGCCTTTAGCGCAGGATCCACACCATTAATCCTGCCATCAATATCATTTGAATACAGAGCATCAGGTCAAGGTTACTTTTTAACCACTTTCTGTGCCATGGCCTGATAATCAATATGCAAAACCTCTGTGAAGAATGCTAAGAGTGTTCTCAGTGTTGCATTATTTAGAATGAAAGACAGAATGAAACTGGGTGAATGATGATGGACCGTTAAATGGAGCTACTCCCCGAGGCCATTTTTGTGTGGCTCCTTAATTATTGCTTGGGAAGATAATTACTAATTGACATATTTTGGATTTCTTCTGACCCTCAGGTGTGACTCCAGGCAGCTTAAAGAGGATTTGAAGACTTTTTATTTCTCGCCGCCGGCATGGCTGCGAACATGATGGCATGTCCCAACATCTGGCCCGGGGAGGAGCAGCCGTCGCTGCTGGACCAGGAAGCATCTCTCTCTCTGTCCAACCAGGCGGCCGACTCTGAGCCGTGCCTCCCCGTTAGCGCCGAGCAGCCGGCCCACGGCAGCAGCCCGGCCGAGTCCAGGCCTCTGCGCAGCAAATCCAAAGGCGAGCTGGTGATCGTCATCAACGAGAGGCTGAAAAACGGTGAGTGTGACCGGCGCGCTGCCGTGACTGCCGGACAGGCAGCCATCACAGCTGCTGAATCAGCTCAGCTCAGCCGCCCTCCGTCCGTTTTGTCCTTCACGCGTCAGGTAACGGGATCCACTCCGCAGCGGGCGACGGCTCCTCGCCGGTCATCTCCTCCCCCCCCAGGAGGCAGCACTCCATCTCCTACCCGCACCACGGCAAGACCAGGAAGGGCAGCAGGGCCAGCTCCATTGGCTACACCGCCTTCTCGCCGCGGCCGTCGCTCTCGCGCCACTCCAGCATTGCCACCAACCCCCCGCTGGACCGCACCAAAGTCAAGGACTACCTCCTCCTGTCAGTGCTGGCCTGCTTCTGCCCCGTCTGGCCCATAAACATCGTGGGATTTGTCTACTCCATCATGGTAAGACCCAGGAGGGGGAACCCACAACCCGGCTTTAGCCTATTGTTGTGAGCGTAAGGCAGCTCTGACGTGGCGGTTTTGGTTCTTTGCCTCCTAGTCCAAGAACAGCCTGGAGCAGGGCAACCTGGACGGCGCCGTGCGTCTGGGTCGCGTGGCCAAGATGCTGTCCGTGGTGTCGCTGGTCGGGGGGACGGTCATCATCGTCGCCTGCATTGTCAACCTGGCCAGTGAGTCTCCCCCTAATTTTGACCTTTGAACTGTTGTCCTTGTACCCCCCAAAAAAACCCACTGCTGTTTTTTTGGGGCTATTTTATTTTCAGTTTTATATATGCAATGTATACAAACCAGTCAATATACCAACAGTATACAGACAACAAACTATCAGAGAAGGAACCTTTCACCACCCTTTCTTAATTACTTGTTTATAAGATTATTATTATTATTATTAATTATTAGATAATTATGGCTGCTAAATGTTATTTTTTCCCCAGGGGGATGCAACTATTCATTTCAATAGACCACCTGTCAATAAGAAGAGGGAAATCAGATTTCCAGATATCGCATTGCACTCCTTCACTTGCCCCACATCAAGCAACTTCCTTGAATTTGAGTTGTACATTGTTTAGCTAGCCGCAAACACGTATCAAATTCTCCAGAAGACACAATTACACTGCAACTTCAACTTCAGTGATCTTGGTTACAGTGGTGCTGTTCTCATGCTCGAGAGGCTTCACTTTAGTACAGTGCAAAAGGAACCAGATTCAGTGTCACATATCTGTTGTTGTTTCTGACTTTGCCACATGAGAATATTTAGCTGTGTTAGCACAATCTGCATCTAGCTGATGACGCTACGCTACGGCTAACTCCCGTCGCACGCACGTGTCTTTACGCGTTGCAGCACTTTGGGAGCCTGCGTCGACGTTCCACTGCGCTCAGAACATATTAGTTGCACTTGTGCCGGTCACATTTGCATTTTCCGACATGTGATTCCATGTGCACGGCCGGCCTCCGGCTGCAGCCGACTGCGTGACTCAGTTCAGCGTGGGTCCGTCTGCACAGCGACGCGTGTCATCCGCTCTCTGCACAGAATGTGAAGTCTTGTTCTGTCCTTGATTTGTCTGTATGCATATCAATATATAGATTTCCATAATGCATGATGATGTGTCAGACCTGCCCACTGGACTTTTGAACGTGCATTTATTATATTCAACTGAATGAATTCTGGTAAAATGTCAGATGATCATAAGGTGTAATATGAAGGGACTAGTTGCGTTTTTTGTCTTTCTGTCGATAGAATTCACCAACAGCATGAAGGCTCAGGCAGTTTCTCTCTTTTGGAAATTGCATGTTCCTCATCTGCCCAAGGGTTCTGAATGCAAACAGTCACAGCCTGTTGGTTCTCATCAGGCTGAGAGACGCCTCAATCAACCTAATTACCCCGGCAGCCATCGCTCACACGAGCCGAGTTTCAGGGCTCTGGGACTTCTCTTCTCCCTATTATATAAGTGTCCTCTGCGGTCTGCGGCGAGCTTGATACGCCCACAGTGAGTCGCAGCTCCCTCCTCTAATTTGCTTCCTTTTCCTTTTTTTCAGTCAACGTGAAAACCTGATACCGGACACGGCAACCGACCGCCTGGCCCGCACCTGCACCACCGTCTTTACTGCCTAGTCATTAACCTGGATGTCCGAAACAAAACACGCACCCGACATACAGTGCTTACTTCAATTTCTTGCGATCTCTATCAATCCCCTCGGCCAATGGGAGGAAATGACATATGCAAACGCTGCCAATTGGGAGTCAAAGAGGGTGGGATGGGTGGGGTGGGTGGGGGATGGTTCTGTCTGTGCACTGTAGGACACGGAGAGGAGGAGAGAAGACGCTCTTCAATCAGCCCCTTTGTATTCTGGGTATTGTGCGCATCAGCGACGGCTCCTCAAAGACTCAACATCAGCCGCAGCAGCGAACTGAACTCAGGCAAAGTGGGGAAAAAAACAAAGAAAAAACCCCCAGAGGAACCACATGAGCTGGCTTACAGGACCACTTCCTCAGCATCAGCAACACACCTGCCAAACAAACAAACAAATAAATTATGCCACTCCCCTTCCCTTCTTCGCACTACGGACAGACCTCACTTTGCCGTTTTTGTTTTTATTTACTTTTCTTTGAACGGGAAGAAGCGGCAGCCAAGAAGTGGAGAAGGATCAGCTCCTCGCGACTCTCGCCTCGTGTCTCGAGACGGAGCACGCGGGTGAAGAGGAGGCTCGGAGGGATTATGGGAAGGCAAAGTCATCACGCAAGAGAATTTCAATGTGCCAACAAACAGAACAATCTAATCACTGGATGGGGTTTGTGGAGCGGAAACGTTTTTACTGCTTAACTTCTGCTTCACCTCCACTCAACGCCACTGTGAGCCGGGTGGTGGGGGAGGGGTGGATAGATGGACGGACGGACGGACAGACAGACCTTCCACCAGCACCCCTCCTCCTCCCCCTCCCCCCCTTTCTGTAGCAAGACACTCGACCGTCATTTTACAGCGTAGCTAACTGTCGTCTACAGCCTTTTGATAACGTTTGTAAGACATATTTTTCGAAGCTGCAAAACCTTTCTTGTCGTCGTCGTCGTGGACAGCTGGTGGTGGCATTTGTGTACATATGGGCAACACTGTTTGTTTAGCAAATGGAAATGGCTTGTGATTGCAGTCAAAAGCCTCCCACAGCCTGCATCCACAGGCAGCTTGTCGAGTATGAAGCCATTATTTTGTCCTTTGCTGGAGAGAAGCTGTCTGTCAGTGCTGAGTCGATGAAACTGGATTCGGGCATTTTTGAATTTATTGGTTTACTTAGATATAGGACTCGTTTAAAAAAAATATGTATCATTATACTTATGATTATTAGATCACTTGTGTATCCTTGACTAGCCTAATATTTATCTACCTGTGATTCTCACTGTGATCTGAAAAAAAAAATCAACTTTGGTATCACTGGAGAAACTCCTGATTTACTATATTCTGGATTTTTTTTTTTTTTTTAAACAATTGTGCACAGAGCCAATGCTGTTTGGCGTCACACGCTCACTGTTTGTTAGTGATATGTAGTAAATTGCAATTATGAGTTGCAATCATGATTTGATGTATTCTGCCAATACTAATCTCAATATTGTGATTATTCTCTAGCTGATTAATTAGCGTAGTTTGAACCTGCAGTAGGCTGGAAGCCGTGGGAGAGCGTCCGTCAGGCTTCTCCAACTTCTTTGTGGTTACTGGCATGATGTCTTTTATTTATTTATTTTTTTTTTATAAAAATCAATGTCAGTGACAGAAGTTGGCATTTGCAAAGATGGGCTGGCACTTTGAATATTGTACGTCTGCAGCACATTCCTAATAAAGACACAATGCATGCAAAACGCTGTCGTCCTGTGTGTGTGTGTGTGTGTGTGTGTGTGTGTGTGTGGAGGCGGGCCGAGTTCAGAGATTAAGCAGCAGAAGAAGAACAGAATCGTTAGTCAGGGACAGAGAAAAGGGGGGGAAAAGGAAAAGCAGAGTGAAGCCTCCTCGCCGCTGTCCACGCTGTGATTGTTGGCAAGCTGCAGGGATTTAAAGCATGTGCTGTTGTCAAGCAGCCGAGCTGAGTGGGCAGAGCAAAGTGCCACTGGGAGAAACCTGGAGACATAAATACACAGATCGGGAGGCAGTGATGAGAGTTTTAATTCCCCGGGGATTGTGAACTACTCTAAAAGCTATTGCTTATACATGGGCTGTCCATTTTTCTTCTTTTTAAACGATGGGAGGTTAAAAAAAGGGTTTGATCTTTGCATGAAAACTGAAATTAATTAAATTTACATACATGCAAGATGTCTTACAACTCAGTAGAGCAAGTGCAAACTGGAGGAAGTTAAGTTATGCTTGTGCGTATGAATAAATAATATCAACATTACAGCAGTTCTGAGCAAAATGAACTGTGATTCTGAGGTCATGAACTGATGAAACATTACTAACATTCTATCTTTAAGCACAGCTCCCAGCACAGTGGTTGTTAAATTATATTTTGGTTACGCTGGTGAAAACAAGGGTTGGCTAACAAAATCAGACACCAAGAGCCTCAGAGTTCAGGATGCAGTTGAAGTTGTTTAATTCAGGAGAATGTGAGTTAAACACAAATATATGACTGAACTCAACAAATTCAATTCCAAACAATATAAATATCACAAATTGAATTAACCAGAATGCCACAACATCAACTTAAACAAATGTGTGACACAAGAACTCACAAATAGCACGGTGCCAAACAACACCGCTGGTTTGGTGGACGGCTGCAGGTGCAGTGAGAGGAAGACACACCTGCAGCCACTCACATTTATGCCTTCTAGCAGGAGGGATCCACCTCTTCCTCCTCCTCTTCCCCTCCTTCCTCCTCCTCTTCCCCTACTTCCTCCTCCTCTTCCTTTGACTCTTCACTCCAGTGGCACTGTCATGAAAATGCACCAACAACCTTCAATATAAGAAAAAATGAACATGAGTACGTCAGCCTTTGAGCGCAACCTGTTTGGAGGTGGTACATTCCCAGTGCTGAGAGTGAAACAAAACCAGCTGAAGTTGCAGACATGACGAGAAGCTCTCAACGTCTGACGACAGCAAATTTACCCGTCAGACCGACGTTAACATTCTGACAGCAAAAGGCATTTTCTTTTTCTCTGCACTCAGCTAATTTTCACCGCTGAGTATAAAATGGATGGTGGCTCGGACGTCGGGGGGGGGGGGGGGGGGGTGTTGGATCAGCATGTGAGACAGGGTCACATCCAGATGCGGTAAGTGGGTCAGGGATTATCCAGCCGGGTCACATAAACACTGAGGCTGTGAGTCAACTTGGCAGCGTTTGGATGCATCATGATCACCCTGTCGGCCCGCATCCCCGCCTGTGGCATTAACGAGCCGCACCGACCTGTGGCCACGCTGCTCGCTGGCTGCCTCGGAAAAAAACTCAGAGAAAAAAAACAAAAACCTGACAATGATTTGGAACATTGCCCTGACTAAATATATCTGTGTGGGCAGATCATTACAATTTCCTTGACATTTATAAGTTTTAAAAAACAAGACAAAAGCCTCAAATGATGTGAAGGTTACAGTTTAGTTAAAGTAGCCCAGCAGTAATTTTCTTCAAGGGAACAGTGGGAGCCAGATCCTGTTGGGGAGATGTTTGTTCTCCCTGCAAAGTGAAGGAAGGCAGAAGAATATGGTAATCTCTGTGTTACCGGGGCTCCATGCATCCAGGGACTGACTCAAACTGCACACAGAAAGACAGATGTGTTTTGGTGGGATTGCTTGTGTGGACGTTGTTCCAGTGATGAGGGAAGAGGCAGCTACAGCAGGATGGCAGATCCACACAGCTCCCACACAAAGTCTCGATGGTAGAGACGTTTTTTAGCGTTTCATTTCTTCTGATTCTTTCAAGTATAGATTTTTTCCTTTTTAGACAAAATCATATTAGGAGCACAATTTACCACAGATGATGAAAAAAAACAAAAAAACTATTGCAGCAAACTTCTTCATTTTGAACAATATCAGCAGAACCTGAAACCATGAGGACAAATAGTGCTGATGACTTTCTATCACAAACGGCTCCTCCTTCATTTATATATATGCCTTATATTTCACTTGCTCTGTTATGTTTTTCCTGACATATTCAGGTGTGCCGTGTGTTGTATCTTAATATGTCAGTTGTCTGGAAGCACAATTCAATGGAAGTCTGGCTGCAGTGACTCATTTTCCACTGAAGGCCGTACATCTCGGTCAAAGCATTGATTAATTATTCAGCTCCATCATTTGTGTTCATGCATCATTCTACAGGTGTCCTCTCAACCTTCTTGTCAACTGGGTTGGTTTCTAAATGAGCCCTCTCACACGCAGTATGATCAACACATAGATACCAAGAAACAGTTAATGTTGGTGTTGTCCGCAAAGCCGCTAGAGTTTTTAAAAACCATATTAATGGACTTCTGACAACTCTTGAGGTAGGATTTCTTCTTACTGCAAAATAGGTTCACGTGAAAACAAGAAATAGATGCGACACAATTGTTCTCCTAAAACAATAATACTTCAAATTAATAAAACGTGCCATAGGTCTCTTGAGTCCCTCAAACAGGTGTTGTGTATGAGAAAGCAACAGCTCTCTGTCTTTTCAGGGAAAAGCCAATTGTTTCCTTTTGATTAATTGTCTGTTAAAGTTCCCGCTGACAGGCGTGTGGAGAAAATAACACGTTCAATATCTCTAATTAATGCAAATCTACTCATAGATCTTTCCAGTCATGTTATGATTGAGTGTGATTGAATAGCTTTATAATATCTGCATGAGCCTTAATTAAAATGTGACGTGAGCTTCAGGCTCATATTTAGCCCATTATTCTTGCACAGCTTGCTCAACGCTTCATCACCTTCTTGGCCACAGGGGGCAGTGTTGCTCACAGTTGACTCATTGGCACAAATTCGATTTGTGGCCTTGAAACTCCTCAACTGTCACAGATCCTGGTTTTACTGCACTTGAGAAACACAAATACTGTGATGTTTGAATTAATCTTTTTTTTCATCGACGCTGTTGGCGTTCCAACTTTTGCACGAGAGGATTCAGTAAAGATGACTGAAAATGAAGAGACGCATTTGTGGATGTGCAAGAAAAAAACCCAAAAATTTCAGCACTTCATGCAGACAGCCAGATGGTGTGTGTCTCCAATCCAATCCAATATTGTGTGTCTGGTGTCTCTCAGTATCTTCATCACCATCCATTAGCCCGTGTGTGTGCGTGTGTCTGTCTGTCTCTCTCTGTGTGTGTCTGCACTGGTGCTGGCACCTGTCCCTGCCGAGAGGATCCAGCTCCAGTTTGAATAAATGTTTGTGCTTTCACAGAAATGTGCAGGGCTTAAACCACTGGATTTGAGAATAATCCTCCCTCAGCAAACATGACTGGCCAGATTTCCCCCCCCCGCCTTTCAATCTGGGTTATTAGAGGCATTCTGCATCACCAGAAAGTGTGTGTTTCTTCCGTAATGTGTGCTTTGTGGAATTTGATTTGTATATAATTATATATTTCCTGTTAAACCCCCTCCTTCATTTAGATATTACTTAAGCCTCTTATCATTTGGATTTGATTAAACTTCACCGCTGAGTGCATCTCTGCGCATGATTCAGAGTGCAGTTCGACTATTATACTTTTTAATAATCAAGCTTTCGCCCTTAAATCAATCTTTCTCAGAACTGGTCTTTACATATATCAGATGTCTCACATTCACATTTCAGTTACACCTATTAAAACCAACATTCACTCTTTCAGGATGTCTGTATAAGTTTTCTGCAGGGCATGATTACCGTAGTGTTTTACACACTGAATGGTTTTGTCACATGTGCATCATTAGGTTTTACGTCGTTGCCTGTTCTGTTGTATGAATTCATCCTGGGTCAAAACTAGCAAACGTGCACATGTTGTAAATACTGTTGTGTGTACGTTACACATGCCATTATCACAAGCTAATTAGATGCGATCCAAGGCCAAGTTTAACGCTATGCAAATAATAGTCTGATGGGAACTGTGTTTGTAAGATGCATGCTATGGACGATGATTTGACTGAATTAATGAATTAAATGGCCATTAACTGCAGATCACATTGCAGATCACAACACTCTAACAATCACTGATTTGGTTGTGACTGGAAGTCTTCAGCGCCTTGTTCATGTCTCCAGTTCCTGAGCATTTTTCCCAAGTGACTGGATTCATGTTGTTCTGAATTTTGGTGATAAAACATTTTATTCAAACAAATGCTATTATATCTGATGCTATTGTGATTGTGCCTCAGAAAAAGCCTGGAAGCACAAAAGCTCCTTCAGCAGAGATTATAGCTATGAAAATAAATTGTGCTGATACATCTGGAAGCTGTTCTGCGAGTTTCAGTTTGCTGCTGAGTAAAATGTTTTATATTTGTTGGCTTTTCCCCTGACAGATGTTGTCTGCGACAGATCACTGGTGTCAGAGTTGAGTCTGATGTTAATGACTCAGACACTGCCAACCCCACACTGTGACGCTCGGTGTCCCATCTGCGATCTGGGTCACAGAGCTTCGTTGTGTTTATCAGAATCACCCTGATGTCCCGACGCCGATGCTGCGACCTCTGACCTCAATGTAAAACGAGAACAAGCAAAAGGCTCAATAAAGTGTGGATTCAATCGATCGATTTCATTGGTCGTAGCGATCTGAAAAAGTCATAATCCAAAGTCACAGGCCATGGTTTAGAAAATAGTAGAATATTGACAAAAATTGGGTTTGAATTAAAGTTACAGTTCGAAATGAGTTGCTCATAAACTTCTCAATTGTTTTGCATTGGTTTGCCTTTTCTTTTGTTATTTTTTAAACTCTAATATGAAAATGCGAAAAGATTAACGGCATACATCAATTGGAATTAAAAATCGGAACAATGAGTATTCAATACAGATCAAAATTATGCCCATTATTAGAGTGCGCGTGACGATGGTAAGTGTAACAAGGTAAGACACCTGAGACACCTGCTGGATCACTGTGCCACACGCCAGTCAGAAAAGAGGCTGCAGTTGCACATCCTGGTGGCTAGGTGGCAGCATTGGCTTTATTGGCTCGCCACTGAGCCGCTCGTAAAAGATTCGAGACTCGAAGAGAACGAGACCGCTTCGGAACGACTGGGAGGAACACGGTCAATTAACTTAAAGTGTTTTATGGAAAATAAAATAAAAATAATAATTATCATAAAAAACCCAACCATGCGCAATTTAAGTTCCAAAACATCCAACATCCAAAGCAAGTACAATATTTATATCCACATATAAACACCAGTGGTATTTTCAGCATGCCTCGAGCAGACTGAGCAAAGACAGAACAAGTAAAGAGAAACCCTGCAGCTTGGTTAATGCTGTGCAGAATCATCAGACAACACTGTGCTCAATACATCATTCATATTTGTCATTTTAGATAATCAGCAAAGGTTAATGTCGTCCCTCAGCTCCTCTCCTGTGACGGAATATTGGGGGCATCAGCTCGTCACCAGTCACATTGGTGGCGGTGCATTAATCAACCGTGAAGAACATAAACGAAACAGTCGTCTTTGGAGAAAAAAAAGAAAGAAAGAAGAAGCAACAACAACAACATCCGAACATTCAAATAATGATTCAAACACCTCAGGTCACGCGCATGAGGATTTTGTCCCCCCTCAGCAACACCACATTTGTCTTTAATGGGATAGTTCACCCAAAACTGACATTTCCCACATTTGCTACTCGTACCTGATGCTGCTGGAGGCTCGAGAGGCATTTTCTATTCCACATCAATTTTCTTGCACTGCAGGGAGGCAAAGATTTATACCTAATGGAAGCTTTTCCTGACCAGGGACAAGTTCACCTGTTGCTGAAACTCCTTTTAAAGTTGGTCCGTGAATACTTTTTTGGCTGAAAAAATGGTGTCAAGCTTGTCATTTTGAGACAAACAGGGACAGACAGGGACATTTCTTTTTGTATATTTTTGTTAAAATTTTTGAAATGTCAATTTGCGTGGGAAAATATCAATTTTGAGTGAGCTAAACCCCTTCTCACTTGACCCCAGCAACAGCAAACATGCAAGACACTGACACAAAACCATCAACCTGGAAGAACCAATTGTGTCCTGTGGGCGTGCTGTCTGCAACGATGTCCAGCACGGACGCAACATCCTTCAAGATGACTTCAAGGTGTTTGGAAGCATTAGTCAAAGTGTTATTGCAGGAGGAGAGGGCTGCGTGCGCTTCAGGGGCAGATGGGAAAGTTTGTTTCCTCCCTAACGTCAGCAGTTAATGAAAAGCAACTGGTCGGGGCACCAGGAGAAAGTCAATCTGACACGAGCGGCCGAAAGCAGAATAATTCAACATTCCTTCTCATCATTTTTCTTTAGCACGATTTCAGACCCCACCCCCCTCCCCCTGACCCACCCAACCCCATTGACTGAGACCTGACCAGTTTGAAACAGCGCGGGCGAGCGTTTTGATTGGCGTTAAATCCACAAAAGCAGCGCGGATCCCCATGAATATGATAATGGAAAATTCTCTCACTGTCATCTTTGTGCCAGGGGCCTGATTTGCATCACGCCTACTTAAATCCAAGATTAGATTATTGATCTCCGTGCGTGACCCCCCCCCCTCCTCCCCCGCCTCCCTCACCCAATCACCACGTCTGCTTTGAATATGTAGCTGTGAATTATGCTCTCATTCATTGACACACAGTAGAGATGGACATGAGTCCTTCACAGTCATGCAGGAAGTCCTCAAGCGCATGCCACGGTCAACGTCCGTTACACCCCCACCCCCACCCCCACCCCGACCCTCCCCGAGCCCGGGTCGCTCCGTCCAGGGTCCGCATGGGGACCACCGTCCATTCACTCGTGAACCGTCGACCCGGGCAGCTCGTTGGTCAGCGTGTGCCAGCGCTCCACCTTCTGGCCCTTGTTCTTCAGACAGTCTATCCAGTGCTGCAGAGTGTCTCCCTGTGAGTGGCACCCGAAGGACACGCCTCCTGGAGGGGGGAGGGAGGTGGCAGACAAGAGAAAAGAGATGAAGTCAGACCGACTGGCTGGGTGGGCTCCTGTCAGTGTGGTTATAGTTGTCTTTAGGAGGAGAGAATACAAAAACAATGAGATGTTTGTCCGTCTGCTCTGTACGAAAAGGTCAGTTTAACGAGTGTGTTCGAACACCGTGCGTCTCGATCACGTTAGTCGACTCCCCAGAAATGAGAAAAAAGTCCACACTTTACTTCATTTGCTCGCTGACAGCCATTTGTGATGTCACAAAGGGGACCCATACTCCTTCTGAGAAGATGCATCACCTTGTGCTTCCACTGCTTGCTTAACTTTTCAGAAGAATGCAAAGTGCTGGAAGGCAGGGCGGCAGGAAACAAAAACAGGTGTTTCTCCACAGAGGCTGTAAACCAACGTTTCTCAACTGGTGGGCAGTATTTTAAAATGTATGTATTTATAGAGAAAATATTGGGCATTTATTTTGCAGGACACACAATTCAACAATTTCAATAATATATTAACTAGACATGGTAGAAAGTGGGATAGCCTTTTTATTTTGTGGAAAAAATTTGGGACTCGACTTCATGATAAGGAAAAAAATGATTAATGGTTAAGAACCACTATTCTAAATATGCTCTTCTCTGTGTATCTAAGGAGATCTTCAGGGTAATTCATCATGCAAAGCTACATCCACTAGTCCTGCATGAAAAAACAAAACAAAAGAGTTGAACCGTTTTCAGTACTAAATTAAATATCCAAACTAAAAACTTTGGATATTCTTTTCATTGTGTGTTTTCTCTGTTTCGAACACAAGACGACATCGAAATAATTGTATATACATATAGAGAGATGGAGAAACACCTGCTGCCTTCATTTATATCCATCACGTGAATTGTGATCAGCACTGCAGACATGATCTGCATATTGATGCAGAAGCCACAGTGCAAAGGGCAAAAAAGGTGGAGTGGAAATTGAAGAACACGATGAAAGCCGCGCTGCATAAGTGCCTGATGATTGTGTTAGTCGCCAAGACGGAGCTACAATTACAGCGATAACAGCCGGGATACCGTGCGTGAGTGTTTCCGCAGAAGGGATGTGTAAAGGCCTGAATACACTTGCACTGCGGTGAAAAAAATCACTAAAGACAGCATTTTTTTTTTAGCTCTCTGGTCGACATCCTCCCAGCATGCCGCAGTAATTTACCACCTGTGCAGATAAAAAATGTGAAATAAAAACAATGCGTGGGAGTCCACAAATCACGGCAGCTGTTATTTTTTTTTCTAACAATAACTGCAAGACTGAGCTACAGTGAAGGAACTGATGCATCTTCTCCAGTCTGTGTTTTTGTGCTTGTTTTGTTTCCAGTGCGCCTGTTTTATGATCGTCAGTAAACACATATTTTATCGGGGGCTGGAAATACGTGTTGTTTACCCTTAAGTCAAAAGCCAAAGCTTAAATTTATTGGTCGGTGCTAAAACAATGTCCTAAATGCAAATGTGTTTCATTGAACTGCATTGAAGAAGAAAAAAAAACCCCAAAAACTAAAAAAATGACATGTTCACTTCTTTTGGGAGGCAGGGACGTGTGTAATAGCTCCATCTCACAGAGGAGGACAGATCCTGTTTCCTGCCAAAATGTCACTGACACCCTTTTGGCAGCCGAACCCTGCAAATTATCCACTGGCTGCGCACGGATCACAGCAGATAACAGAGAGCGTCTTATAATATCCTTGGCAGCAGCTGCCACTGGGTGCAGCATTATTAGGACGGCTAATAAAGCACAAAAGTGAGCGGCCGTGGCGGTGAATGTTCCTCCCTCTCTGCATCGCCAGCTCACCGATGAAGTCGTTGGACTTGCCCAGGTCGTAGTCCCACACCGTCACCTCCAGCGTCTTGGTGGCTAACTCCGAGAAGCTGATCTCGTAGAAGAACTCCTGCGTAAAAAAACAGAAAAAAAAAACAGAGAGTTGGATGACTGCGGGGGTGGGATGGTGGTTGTAGTGGTTGTGGTGGGAGGTCAAAGATCAGAGGCGGAGCGGCGAACGCACTCGCACGTCGCTCTCCCGCTCTCAACGCCGACGTGCTCTTTAATGAGGCTGCGCACAATAATTGGCCAACAGTAATTGGCCGATTTACGGAGAAGGTTGAGGGAACTTTGGCACTTTGGGGCGCTGCGTCCCTGGAGGACGAGGCAAGACGGAGCTGTCTCTCTCCCGCCGACCCCGGCCCACCGCGTCGCCCTCAACATAAACACCTACCTCATTAAACTCCGGGTTGAGGGTCTTTTTAATGACCGCCGTTTTGTGCTTGGATTTCTTCTGAACATCTGGCTTGAGGTACCTGAGAACAGCAGACGGAGACAAAGCCGAACGTAAAGACTAAATGCTGCAGTGCTGTGAGTACAAAACCAAGCAGTGTGTGTGTGTATGTGTGTGATTGTAATTTGCAGGCAATGTGACTCTAATTCTGAATTCCGCCGGAGTATTTTCACAAAGAGCGGAAGCAGCGCGCGGCGCCGGCCCTGACCCCCCTGGTTTTTCCGAGGCTCTGCGCTGCGAGCGGGCGAGAGCGACGCTGAGCGCGGGTGTCACGTCGCCCATGGCGACGGCGTCACCGAGCTCAAGGCTGACAGACTCATTATCTGCGTCTCTCAGCGTCCAAAGCTGTGCTTGACGAGACAAAAATTGTAAGGCTGCTGACGACAAAGACGGCGTAGGTGGCAAAAGTGCTCACATTCTGTACTGACGTAAAAGTATGAATACTTCTTGAAAAAATACTCTCGTAAAAGTACTCGTTCAACCTCCTTCATTCAAGTAAAAGTCAGAAAGTACAGGTTCTGAAACGTACTCAAGTAAAAATGGAAAACATTTTTTTTTTGCCAGTGGGCCGTTATTGGATGATGAACAATAACCAATGACCAAAATTTTCTACATTTTTATTTTTCTCCGTACTGGAAATGCACTGAACAGTGACCCCAAAGCCAAGGTACTCTGAAATCGTGTTCCTCTAAAATATGAACCACTTTTATATTCAAACTACTTTTACATTCAGACTACACAACAACATAGTTCAAACTTGCTGCACTTCAGGCAAAAAATACTATAATAAATCACAAGTGAGTTACTTTGAACAGAATTTGTATCTTTTGACCACTTTTAAAGACAAAAGTAACAAGCATTTTTCTCCAATGTCAGAAGTACAAAGTACAAAGGCCCTGTTGGTTGGTTGCTGCTCTGCTCTGCTCCCCTCAGAAGTAACAGACCCTCAGACTGCCTCACTGACAGCCTAAAATACACCTGGAAAACCTTGTGGTCTGCAGCTTGTGTTGGAAGAAATCAGACTCTCTAGTAGGTGTTGCAGCCACCTACTAGTTATTTTTTTTTCTGTGTGCTATGGCTAACTGATGCATTTCATTGTTACACATCAGATACACAAAGTTCTTCATGAGCACCATTGGCACGCTACCTGCAGAAACAAGCCTCAGTCTGTAGGGCTCATCAGATCACATGGCTGTAGGGTTGTCACTCGATTGGCGTGCTTTTAATTCTGCCTTGAGGGCCAATTGGCACCGAGGAAGCTATTCAGTGAAACCCACCACATCAGCGGTGATATATTCACATCATGGGTTGCTGCGTGCAATAACAGCTGTGTCTGCAGGGCAGCGTTGGATAAAGCGAACCAAAATGAAACTGTTGGGGGTGTATGTTCCAGATGGTGGAATAGTGAGGAAGAGATTTTATTTGTCTTGGGGTTTTTTTTGACCTCTGATGGTGAATGGCCCCTCTGAGTGAATGGCATTTAAGAATCTAAAGGAATAGAATGCTATCTCTGTTCTATTTTCATTGTAATCGCTAGGATATGCAACACTAAAAAAAATGTAAAATCCAGTCATCGTCAATCAATCGATCAATAGATCACTCAATCTAGACTCTTGTGCTGTAAAAGTGGGTGGAATTCAGTTGGCTGTGTCTTGGCTTTTTCACCCAGTCATTGATCCCAATGAAACCAAATGTGAGTGTTGACATTCCTCTTGTCCCTCGACTTTTATAACGATACCAAGAGTCTCAAAACCATCGTCGATTCAAGACAGAAAACATTCGGGGCTCTGGCAGCACTTCAAAAACATGACGAAAAAAAAAAATCTACCTAATTAGCTGCTAGCATCACATTTTGCCGCAGCCATTGTCTTTTCCGAGCATGATGCAATAAATCCCCAAAAGTGAAACTTTTCCTGAGAGAGAATGAGCGCAGCTGCAGAGACGTGACGTGGACCGTGGGTGAACGTGGGCACAGATCGGTGACTCCTCCGCCAACGTTTGAGAAGAGCTTAACATTCCTGCGCAGGGTTCTCATTTAATTCTCTGGGTATTTTTAAGCAAAAGCTCGCAGTAGCATGAAATCTCTATTCACATTTGCTTTCCGCCCACCAAGCCACCGCTCGGAGAGCAGAGCGTATGTTCCCACACGTTCTCAGACACAACAAAGCAAGTGGGGGGAAAAAAATAGAAAGAAAAATCTCGTCCCGCTGTAGGGCAGCAACGCGAGTAAAGGCGCGTGCGCGTGAAACCAAGCGGGGCGCAAGACGTCTTTATTGCGTGTGGATGCGTGCGAGATGCTGTTGCACGCATGGAGGGCTTCAGTGGGTGGAAGGAGGAAGAGAGGGAGCTTGACTTTTAAGACGTGACGGGGAAAGCAGAAGGGAGATTGGCGTGTGTGTGTGTGTGTGTGTGTGTGTGTGTGTGTGTGTGTGTGTGTGTGTGTGTGTGTGTGTGTGTGTGTGTGTGTGTGTGCTGGAGGGAAAGCAGGAGGGTTACGTAGTGTTTTTATTTATGCCTCTAAAAGTGCGCCAAGCACTCTGAGCTCCGGGTGACGCAGTAGGAGCAGGTTTTAAAGGATCAGTTGGCAGGGTGCATTGTTTTCTTCTGGCTTCTACTGCGCCCCGTGAACACACGCATGGTAATTTTGCATGACACAGAGTGGTAGAATCTAACGTTTCACCATGTTTGAAAAATGAAAAATCTATGTGCTAAATTGTGAATCTCATGCTAACCTATCATCGGGCGGTCGTTCCAGTGAACGGGCTGTTTAAAGTTATTTTTCTGGGATTTTTACCCACGATAAAACCGACATACGTGGGCGCAGATCGCCGTATGTCGATTTTATGTTGTTATTTACTATTCTACCTCTCCGTTTAATGCTTAACTATCATAAAACGGTTATTTATGGTGAGTTTTGAGCTGTTTATTTATTTATTTTTGACGATTTTCACATTTTCGGACAGGTTGAGATTTTGCACTCTACCGCAGCTGTTTACCTTTATTTCTTTTCTTTATTTGCCTAAACAGCTACAATATGCAGATTTTTCATTTTATGGACATGTTGAGCTGTTGTATTCTACCACTCCATCTCATGCTGAACTACTGTAGGACGGTCAGAACTACAGATTTGTGCACTGTAAACGTCACATACATTTTTTACATTTCTTTGCCACCCCTGAAGTAACCTTCGACACCCCATGGCCCCTGCCCATGTTTGAAAAGCGGGCCGCACCACTGTCTCTGCGATACGGTAGCGCGGCCATAACGGCCATAATAGATCACGCCAGGTCTGTTTTGGAGGCTGTCAGTGCGCACGTGCACGCAAACGAGCAGACGCGCAGCGTGCTCGTCGTTACCCTGATGAATGGACGGTGACTTCTGTGGCTACCTGAAAGCCGCATGTCCTATTCTGTCCCCATTACCTTATGCGAGCCTAACTAGAGCCATCCATCAGCCGAGGGTGCCGACAGTGTGATTCATGTGGTCACTCTCAGCCCACGGCCGCCGAAGACGTAGCGTGGCTTGTAAAGGTGCAATGGGGAGATGGATAGGTCAATCGTTCTGGAGTGTGAGAGTCACGAAATGTCAATCCATCAGTCCCACCTGAGCTGTGTGGTGTGTGTGTGTGTGTGTGTGTGTGTGTGTGTGTATTCATGGTTCAAAATGCATGTTTCCCTTGTGCACACTTGCTCAGTGAGGATGTGCGGTGCTGTCTATGGTTTCAGGCCATGGATGTATTATGAGAACTGGATACCAGACTGGCAAGATGGTGGTGTAGCGGGTTTTTTCCAGTGGTCACTTGAGGTACTGCATCCAAAAACCCCATTTGGCCCTAAAAGCATTTTCTCCATAGACTGCAATACAAAAACAAAGGCTTGTATATGTGTAATGGCGCCGTACGCGGTGTCTCTTGGCTGGTTCTGATTGGCTGATGAGTTACAGAGGCATGATGGGAAGCGACACTGCTGTGCATGCTGTATAGGGCTGCATAATGTGGAAATAACCCCGAAGCCATTTCAAAATGCAGGACTTTTTCAGCAGCTCCGTTGAAATGAATGGACCTTGTCCGACCTGAGCTCTGTGTGTGTGTGTGTGTGTGTGTGTGTGTGTGTGTGTGTGTGTGTACAGTGCGGTCACGTGGCGCTTCGGTGCCGGCCTTACGTTTTAACGTAGGGGTCCGAGTAGCCGTTGACATCCATGGCTGCCAGGTGGGCGCAGCGTTTGACGCCCACGCACAGCCCGCCACGAGCCCTCTCCTTAGACTCGCCCTGGACGTCGCCGTCGGTGGCCGGGGGGAGGTACTGCAGGCAGAGCAGCAAGCGGCCTCGCTCCTCCAGACTTCGCTGCTGTTCAGTCTCCCACTGAGGTTGACAGGAGAAGCAGGCAGAGAAAAAGGTTGAAACACTCAGGGAATCTGCATTTCAGATGACTCTGAGGTGTAAGGTTGTTGCACACTTTGTCGACGCGTCAGGCGGTTCATTTAAAAACAAAATGATTGAAGTTTGCACATTCCTTAATGTTACCAGCGGGTTTGCATGATATTTCCCCCGACTGCCGCGTGAGATTGCAGCTCTGTGCCTCTGATATGCGGGCAAATAAGCCACAGCTGCGAGCAAATTGCCGGCAGTATCGGTTTCAAAAGGTGATGGTACGCTGATGTGCTGTTTATTGAGGGCGGAACATCAGCTAATGCAGGTTCAGAACTGGGCTAAACACTATAAAAGGTAGATTTTCCTGCAGCAGCAGCAGCAGCAGCAGCAGGTGAGATCAAGTCAAGCAGTGAATGTTGAAACATTGAGGTGAATTTCAGGGCAGACCTGTATTCTGATTCAACCTGTGTGTCTCCAGCCTCTGATCCATAGAGCCAGTAATGGAACCAAACTGACTTACAACACAACACTAATGTGGCATAGCACTTTCACTCCATCATCACAGCACTCAATGGAAAAATACACATGTGAGATTGGGTCACATAGTTTGGAGAGCACCAGACTGAAGCATCGCTCTGAGACTTTTAATAGCGTACGGATGAAATCCAGCACTGCGGCGGAGACACAAGTTTTAACATTCATTTTTAATTAGGCCCATCTGTTTTTTTCTTTTTTTTGCTGCAGGACTTTTTAAACTATATCGAGACCATCTCAACTTTGCACCAATTTTCACCTGCCAGCGAGAAAATACGACCACAGGGAGCTACAACAACTTAACGTCAAATCACATCACAGGTCCTTCCATATTAATTAGGTGAGACTCGCACTGCTGCACAACCCTGCAGCACTTCACCGGCCCAAATCCAAATCACACTTAGTCTGAATGCAACATGGGGACAATGAAGCATTAGTATTAACCCTGATCCTCTTTTTCAGAGGCTGCGCGCGGTTGACTCGCCAACTTGTTTTCATTCACCTCCAGTTCAAAACACGAGAAAAGATGCCCATCTTTTTGCTGGTTTGAAGCCCAGGAAAAACTGAAAATAATAAGAGTGGCCAGTGTGCAGTCATGGCACCAGGCTTTGATTATAACCCACTTGCTGGATTTACGCCGGTTCATGACGTGATGATGTTTTGAATCCAGCAGACAGCATCATCTTGATCTGGTCGTGCTTGTGGAAGAGCCAAAAGTCAGCGACAAAGTGGAGAACGGAGGGAGCAACTCTGGGAGGGCCAAGACACACACTGACGACACTAAACGTGCCAAAGTGATTTTTTTTTTATTAACAATGACATCATTAGATGCTGATAGCGACGGTAAATTATGTTGTGGCTTAACACGTAGGACTATAAGTTTGAGCAAGTCTTGTTTATAATAACGAACTTGAATTCTGTCGCTGCTCCGCTGCAGACAGTAATTACAATACTTTAATATAGTGGGTCGGAAAAAATAAAGTGTGCCGGTCTGTGGCGTACAACTCAGCAGTGCAGCGCTGGAAAGGCGACGGACTCTGTTAGGGACCATGAAGCCGGTGATTTAAAGAGCCACTTAACTGACGTTTGACCCAGCAAAGGTGTTGGAGATTGTGACTACTTCTATCTCTGTCTTTGTCTGACACCTCGCAACGTTTTTTGTATTTCCTTTTCACACCAACCGGTCAAAACAGATGACCTCTGGCCCTCTGGAGTCTGGATCTGCTCCAGGTTTCTCCCTGGAGGGGAGTTTTTCCTGGCCACTGCCGCACCTGGCTTGCTCTGGAGGGTTCAGTTGGTTTCCTCCTGCTTGTACAAAGTGCTTTGAGACGCCTTTGGATGTGATTTAACGCTGTACAAACAAAAGTTTGATTGATTGATTGATTGATTGACTGATTGATTGATTGATTGACAGATGTGAAGTCGGAGTCTGAACCGAAACAAAGACCAAACGTGTTAAAAGGCAATATTATAGTTTAATTTCGCTTGACTGCGAGTGCAGTTCATGTTAGTAACCACTACAAACTTTTTCCTCATCAAGACATCTGTGCATCACTGCCCTCCTGTATCCACAGCTCAGCAGCATTTGCACCTGTAATCTGCTCCTGGTAGTAAAATGATCTTCCGCTGTGTTTATGGCAACTCAAATAAAGCAATGAAAAAAACGCTTCAATGCTTTTGCCTACAGCTCAAAATACATTCAGAGTAATATATAGAGGGGACTCATCCAACTGAAAGAGCGTACTTCCAAACCCTTGCTCTCGGTGAAATGATTAAAGGCCAGGATTATTATTAGATGATGTTATTCCCGCTGTAATGAAGTTTCGCTCAGTTTATGAGAAAATCTGACGAAACGTGTCATCAGCCTTTTTTCACAAGCAGATACCCGAAATCATCTGCTGCGGCTGCAGA
Source organism: Nelusetta ayraudi (assembly GCF_046127955.1). Taxonomy (NCBI): domain Eukaryota; kingdom Metazoa; phylum Chordata; class Actinopteri; order Tetraodontiformes; family Monacanthidae; genus Nelusetta; species Nelusetta ayraudi. The sequence goes on along the minus strand of NW_027466092.1, from coordinate 10,754,752 downwards.
CACAAAAACCCAAAAGGCGCTGCAGACCAGCAGGGGGGGGCGGGTGGGGAAGGGGGTTGGCCCCACAGCAAGGACCTGTCTTAGACCACAGGCCTTGAAGTCTTGAAGTCTGAACCGAGCGCGTCGCCTGGCGGGTTTTTTTCTTTTGGGGGGGGGGCGGCGGCGAAGGGCGGGATCGGAGGGTTTGGGTTACGGGGGGGGGCGATATGGACGACATCAAACTGTTATCAAAGCCTTTGACAACAAGCGGATCAACAGAGAAGATTCAAAGTGACAGATGATAGGAGGCGGCAGCGGAGGGTGAGGAAGGCAAAGGAAGACGATGTTCCCACAGGACTGTGACTCACCCCCCCAACCCCCCCTCTCCACCTCCACCCCCAACCCCCTTATGGCCCACAGCAGCAATACGCATGTATGTTATTTATAGTGGAGACGCATGCGCGCTAACTCAGGAGCAGTTTTCTTGATGCTGGAGAAAGAAGGAAGCAGCTTCTTCTTCTTCTTCTTCTTCTTCTTCTTCTTCTTCTTCTTCTCCCCCAGATGTGCTTTTAATGGCAAACTGCTTCAGTTCTCCTGCTCTTCCTTCGCCGCCATCCCTCTCCCTCATATCTTCCAATCTCTCATTAAGTCTTATCTTGAGGCATGAGGTGGACACACCGGCGTGATCAATATGCCATACACTCCTCGCCCACCTCTCCCAACAATTGCCTTAACAGCTTGCACCCCCTCTCCCCCACCACCCCCCCCCCCTCAATTCTCAACTCCCCTCATATTTGTTTTCTCTCTCTCTGTTTCTCTCTCTCTCTCTCTCTCTTCTTTGAAATCATCCCGGCTGCCAACAGGCAGTCCTGCCATCTGCAGAGGCGGGGGGGGCCTTTAAATCTCGTAATTAGCGAGAGCCGCTTGTGCCATTGCACCCCGGCACAATGCAACAGGCCCAACAGACCTTTGCAGATCGATAGCGAGCGACTCATTAGAGGGGCGGAGGAAATAAAGCAGCGCTGACGCGGGGCCGCAGCCGGCCGCAGCAAACACGCTGGCAGACGAAACGTGAAGGGGAGATAAATCTGTGGGCGGGTTCACCAGCTGCCAAAATGAGCAGCAGACACATTAAACAGGCGCACCTACTGTTGGACACACAGAGGCGGCAGTCCTGCACCACTTATCTTTATGGATTTCCGCGTCAGGCTCCTGGCTTCACCTCATGGTTAATTTACGAAGAAAAAAATAAATCACTGCTGTGTCTTGTGAAAAATGAGAAAAATGAAAAAAAACAAAAACGCATGGCATCTCTGAGGCAGTTCATTAAAGCGGTGGATTTTCTAAGTGGGCTCAAGAGACCCCAGAGGTCCTTGATTTAAAAAAAAAAGAAGTGAGGACTAATTCATCCTTATTGTAATTCCGCTAAACACAAGGAAAGGGCATTTGTCTATTTGTGATTTTGTCATCCCGATGTTCATTTAGAGGTGACTGAGGTTAAAAAGTTGAAGAAGCAATTAGCCGAGTGACCTGATCGACGTCTTTAAGAGTCGTTTTAGAGTTTTTCTCAGTCCTAATGAGGCTGGAGAACTCTCCCTCTCAGCTATTGAGATGGGCTAAAGGCACATATCACACAGGAGGATCATTAAGGCTGACACATGAAACCAGGGGATAAGAAGTGGTGTGAATTAGAGACGCAGCAGATCAGCCACTGCCAGCGTTTATGTGTCAAATATATGTAGATTGGAGCTGCAGTAATAATCACCGCACTGATCTCCCTGGTGCGGAACATAATAGAAAAATCAAACTCCATTATCAATTTGTTCATAGACTTATTTGCAGGGGACTGACCGTAATTACCTCACGACCATAAATTAATGACAGCCCCTAATGGATTACATGTCTGGAGCAAGTCTGCTAATCAATTTCCTGGTCGCAGGGGAACCGAGTGGGAGCCAGCGGGTGGCCAGATTATTGGAAAATGCTTTTAAACAGCGATGCAAACACCCTCAGATTTTGTAACTTTACACCCTTCGCTGAAGTGAACGTCGGCTGAATGATATTACATCTCCTTCCTCAGTGCACCAATCAACAGGGGCTCCCCAGACTCACAGGTTTGGTCAACCTGTTGCTCTGACCAAACGTAATTAACTAAGGGCGTATTCACACCTGCCCTGTTTGGTTCGGACTAAACCAAAAAAGTTCCTGGTGCAGATCTTTTGGGCTGGTGTGAATACAAACCAGCAAACTCTGGTGTGCAGCAAACAGCTGGTCCGAGACCTCGCCGGAGAGGTGGTCTCGGCTCGCTTCCAAACGAACCATCGTGCGGGTCGGTTGATGTGTGAAAGCGACCGCACCGTGGGACTCGAACCAGTTGTGAAATCACACACCTTTTTACACGTCACAGGCTTATGTAGCCACAACCATTATGGGAAATAATGTTTTGGTTAGCATAGTAGAAAGTTTAGTAGCCCGTCGTCGGACCGTCAGGCTAACATGAGTCGCGGTTCAACGTGGAGCAATGAGGAGGCGGTTCTTGCAAAACGTCTTCGATGTCGCAAAATGGTAAACATCTCCTCACAAAATCGACGTTGCATCAAAAGCCTCTGATGCTCCAAATTTCCTGAAAATGAGTGCAGCACGCTGGAGCTCCATGATTGTTTACTTTCCGTATTTTAGCGTGTTACCGCAGACCGTTTTGTCCAATGATTTGCACGATCTTTGCACACATGTGGGTTTGTTGTCAAATCCTGGGACTCTTGCGAAAATTGCAATGTGAAAAGGAACCGCACCAAACCAAAAAAGATACATTGTTTTTTGGTCCGGACCAAAGAAAGCAAATTGAAGGACGTTTGTGAAAACGCCCTAATAATCAAACGATGGTTCCATTTAAATGAAGAGGCTTTATTCCCCTTGTCTGTGGAAGCGGATTTAACATGGCCGAGGCTGGGGATATAAGGCCGGATGGACGGACGGACGGCTGGACGGACAGGCTGAACTCTCACCTCTCGTAGATAGCAGGAGATTCCCCTCAGGGCTGTGCTCATGGCGGTCGGCGAAGGCAGCTGAAGGCAGCAGAGCCAATAAGAGAGAAGAGAAAGATGAAAACAATGAGGGAATATGTCAGGAACGTGCTGGTTGGAGAGCAAAGGGATCGGGGGTAGTGGAGGGGGAGAGGGGGGTGTTGCGGACGCACGGAGGAGCGGCCGGGGCGAGGGCACTTTGAAAAATGACAGGCCTGACGCGGGCGCCTGGTTGGCAGGATGACAGAGAGGCTTTAGCGTTTGATCGCAGAGTGGCCACCGGCCTCAGAGGCTCCGCTCTAATCCCACGCTCATAAAGAAGAGGAAAAAAAGAAAGGGACACACAGGACCCCGCCTCCCTCTTTGCACAACACACGTTCTCGCACAATCACCTACTGCCCTGTTCCTCCTCCTCCACCGCCTCTGCTTTCATTCCCCTCCCCCCTTTATCTCTGTGCGACCATTGTGACATTCAACCTACCAGGCTTCGTCTCGGACACTTTAATTTTGTCACCGTGCGTCATCGGGCCGACATCATCATCATCATCATCATCATCATCATCATCATCAACCCAACTGACCGCCGCCCTCAGCGCTGAGCTGCACGCCCCCCCGGCCTTTTACACGAGCTGCCCTCCAAACTTCGAGTTGGCATATTGTTGGATGTGATTGAACGCGGCGTGACCTCCGTGAAGCCGGTGGCCGAGACCTGATCTTAACCCCGCCGCTCTGCCTTCAGATGAGGCTGAGCGCTGGCATGAAAGCAGGGCGACCTCTGCGACCTGCTGGGAAAGCCAGATGAGGAGATCTGATACAGATTCACACTCCTGGTCCAGAGGCTCTGGAGCCTGTTAACTTAAAGACTCTGTGTACTTTTGAATAGGAATTGGAAATGAATGTCAATTTTCTTCAAGAGAGGCTGAGTTCCAAACAAAACAAAACACTTGTCCTCTATGACTTCTGCCCAGTGGTGTCGATTCTTTACAGTCCTGTCAATCGATCACTGTCCAGTCAATAAAACATCATTATTCACAGCACAGTGTGATTGAAAAAACAAAAACAAACCAACTAAAACTAAACACTGTGTATGAGGAGCTATTTTAGGACATTGGAAATGTTCCCTTTGTCCTTTTTCCTGCTTCAGATATTTTTCATATTCATCAATTATGTTGGCAATGGTAGTATTGTTTTTTCAATCAATGGGTCAATGGGCCCTTTCTGATGTCACAAAGGGTCCTGACAAAACATCCTGACACATTTCCCCCCAAAACTCTTCCAATGTGTGCAAGCGAAAAAAAGAAAAACACAGCAAGCATCAGTTTTAGCCAGAAGCTGCAACTGAGCATTACTGAGCGATGAATGTTGCAAACAGAGGGTTAATACGCTGCTTTCTGGAGACCTTACAGGTATTTGGATGTTTCACCCTGCGAAGCTGCTTCACCGTATGGGGAGCGGAACTGAAAACTGACCTTGAGATCGATGACTCTGCCGTGACGTTGAGGGAACATCAACCTTTTTCCTGGCTCATTGCTCTCTCTCTCTCTCTCTCTCTTTCTCTCTCTCTCTCTCTCTCCATCTCTCTCTCTCTCACACACTTGCACACACTCCAGCACGAGGGCTTCGGAAAGCACCCTGCCCCCAACCACCTTTTTTAGAAGCATCCATTCAGCTCCTCTAGCTAATGGCACGCCGATGCACCGTTGGATGTGGTGCGTGATGATGAGCGCCCCCTGTGTGCACAGTTGCTTACTAAGTACTGCTTACTAAGTACTGACGTTTTAACGCCCCCCTGCCAGCCCATAAACAATTTTCTGCCCTTTTCTGCTCCACTACATCCCTGTCAGGACTCAGCCCCCGCACCTCCTCCTCCTCCTCCTCCTCCTCCTCTCTCTCTCTCTCTCTCTCTCTCTCTCTCCCTCTTTCTCTCTCTCTCTCTCTCTCTCTCTCCCTCTTTCTCTCTCTCTCTCTCTCTCTTTTTGAAAATATGAGGTTGTTAGTAAGGATACCATAGTTCATAACGGAGTGTCACCTCCAGACGCTTCTATCTCTCTCTGTGAGAGACACTTCTCTAACCCCCCCACCCCACCTCCACCACTCTCCATTCCCCCACCCCCCATTTCCATTTTCATTCCGCCTGCCCCGGCGCTCTTCTCCTCACAGGAGGTGGATGCTCCAGACAGATGTTGAAGTGTTTGGTCTGGTCGGGCTTCACGCGGCGCAGGGCCACCCGCGACTCCCCGATGAACTCATTATGCGTCAGCTTGTCCTCGTCGCAGACGGACACCCTGCGAGCGAGAGAAAAAAGAAGAGAAGTTGCTCACTGGTGAGGTGTGCGCATATTTAACTCGGGAGGCACTGTGGATTGATTTGATCCAGATAATCAATAATGCAGCGGCGAGTCTACGCCGCTGACGAGGCTCTGGGAGGAAAATCCCCCTTTATGCGAAACCTGCCAACTGTTTACCAAAACACGGTGAGGCCATTAGCATGTTTCCCTCCGCCGGGGATCCAGGGAGGTGCGAGAGCGCATCATGCGAGGTTAAGCTGATCCATATTTATGGGTCTGGCAAACTTTTACACCTTGCCATCAGTGGGAAAGAAAGGCACAAGTGGGTGAGAGTGGCGGGAGAGGTGTGTGGGGGGGCAGGGGAGAGGAATCAGAAGCCAGCGAGCCAGAGATGGCCGGAGGTGGGGAGATACAATCAAAACCTCTCTCTCTCTCTTGCTCTCTGTCTCGCTCTCTCTCTTGCTCTCTCTCCCTCTCTGTCTCGCTCTCTCTTGCTCTCTCTCCCTCTCTGTCTCGCTCTCTCTCTCTTGCTCTCTCTCCCTCTCTGTCTCGCTCTCTCTTGCTCTCTCTCCCTCTCTGTCTCGCTCTCTCTCTCTTGCTCTCTCTCCCTCTCTGTCTCGCTCTCTCTCTTGCTCTCTCTCCCTCTCTGTCTCGCTCTCTGTCTTGCTCTCTCTCCCTCTCTGTCTCGCTCTCTCTCTCTCTCACTCTCTCCCTCTCTGTCTCGCTCTCTCTCTTCCTCTCTCTCCCTCTCTGTCTCGCTCTCTCTCTTGCTCTCTCTCCCTCTCTGTCTCGCTCTCTGTCTCGCTCTCTCTCCCTCTCTGTCTCGCTCTCTGTCTTGCTCGCTCTCTCTCTCTCGCCCTCTCTCTCTCTCACTCTCTCCCTCTCTCTCTGTGCGATCACTTATGCATGCAAATGTGTCGACATAAGTAAGACAGGATCAGTATGCAGGGAGCTCACCCAGAGCTATACTTATTGCTTTTTCATTTTGATTTGTTTATGTAAATGGCGGACGGAGCAACACGCAACAACACAAAGGACACAAAGAACACAATTTGTAAAAGAGGTCCGGGGCGCAAAAACATGCTGCCAGCCTGCCCGCCATCTATTTTGGCGCCTAACCAAATTCATACATTGACCGCCGCGTCGCAACCTCTGCGGTAATAATACAGGGAATTGCGGAATTGTGGAAGGAGCCTATTGCCCAGGGACACAAGATGTATGTTGGAATTCCCACAAAACTCATTTTCAGCAGAGTTTTTTTTTTTTAATCTGGGAGAAGATGGGTGGGGGGAACCTTTCGCGAGCAAAATAGAGAAACAGTGAAAATGAGGAAACAATGAAGGAAGATGGAGGAAGGGGGGAGGAGGAAGAAGAGGAGGTGCGAGGCAGAGGACAATGAGGTGGCGGCTGTGATGTGAGAGACGGAGGAGTCAAAGGAGGCGAGATGGAGGAGGCTGGAGGCGAGAGGTCACGGGGTTAAGTGCCGAGCGCAACCTCTTTATGATATGATAAGGGACACGAGGTTGCCCCTCCAAGCGTTGACGGTGGGGGGAAGAGGAGGATTGGAGGGGGGTCGGCGCTCCTCGTCGGGAATGTCACGGTTGCAGGCGGCGCGGCGGAGATGAAAAGGTGTCGGGAGCGGCGGGATGATAAGTCCTCTCCAGTCGGTTGGTTTACCGAGACGCCTTTCCAGCGGCAATAAAACGAAACAGCTCACTCGATAAAAACAGGGGAGATAACGGCTGAAAAATAGGGCCTGTCAAAACTGTGCGATAAAAAAAAAAAAAAAAAAACGTCTACGACAAGTGATCCTCCAGTTTGGACGTGGAGGATTTGTTTTTTCTTTTCTCTTTTGCGCTTGGTAACTGTGGGTAAGCAGACTTGATGGCTGAGATTCCAAAGTTCTTGCAATGAAATTTATTCATGGCGCCTGTGATCTGGAGGCAGTCGGACTTTCTCCAGTCGCACCTCCTGGATATTTATCACGACTATGACTAACAGGGACCACTTTAGACCTCCTTTGATTCTCTTTTTATAACCTGCTGCTTCTTATGCTGCCGGTTGGCTGAGATTCTAAAGTGTGACATATGGTGCCGTCTACCTGAAGAGCTCCAGTCTGAGTCGGTTTCAGGCTGGAGCTCTTCACGGCAGAACAACCTCAGCCTCCGATCAGAGGGCAGGATGCGGCTGCCAAACCTGGATGCCGCAAGTCAGATTCAGTTTTATCAGATCCAGACAGCATTTTCTCATCAAAGTAAAAGCATCATGGAAGATTTTTTTTTTCGGGAGGGAGGAGTTTTATTTATTTATTTACTTATTTATTGATGTTATAGTTGGCGACACAATGGCGCAGTGTTTAGCGCGGCCGCCTCACAGCAAGAAGGCTGTGGGTTCAATTCTGGGCCTGGGTTCTCTACAGGTTCTCCAGGTTCTTCCTCCCACAGTCCAAAAACATGCATGTGAGCTGCATTGGGAACTCTAAACTGTCCGTAGGTGTGCATGTGAGTGTGAATGGTTGTCTGTCTCTATGTGGCCCTGCGATGAACTGGCGTTTTGTCCAAGGTGTCACCCAGCCTTCGCCCTAAGACAGCTGGGATAGGCTCAGGATGAACTCAGGATATTGAAAATGGATGGATGGATGGACTTCATAGTTGTTTCAGCAAAGGGGTCTAAAGATGCCTAAAACGTGTGCCATTGCACTGAGGTGTGTGCCTGAAGTGGGCAAGCAGTAAAGTCCAAACCCTCCCAGGAAGAGGAGGTTTCGGTGCACACGCACTCTGGTCGCGGTCGGTGGGAACTGGATCCAGCATCAGTCAGACGGCAGTGACGGGAGGCCGGAAGCTGCCAGCAGGGCTCAGTCCTCCCACACAGCAGTCTCTCCTCTCTCTGACTTGCAAAAGAGGCGTGTTGCCTGCTGGCTTCCCGTCCTCTCTTTGTTCACTTCTGAGTGCTTTGTTAAACATTTCCTCCATGTTAATTGTGACCGACTGAAATGCAGTTTAGAAATCTGCCCCAAGGCATGTCAGGCCAATGAGCGATGCCAATTTTGTCACGTGACTGACTTTCACTTGTCTGTGAACTAACTCTGGTCTCGCATCTCAGAGACCTCCAGCTGCTTCTGCAGTGACTCAACCGGCGGTGAAAATGTGATTTTTCAAATGCGACAGAATGTTTTGCTAAACGACCTTTAAGAATCTGCTGCCAAATGGGCTTTTTCCCCCCCAGATGGAAACTGTGTCCGTCACATCTGGGAGGTGTTCCATCTGTCGTTGCAGGTTGTCACTGACCTTGATAAAATCCATCTATCCATCCAGCCAACTATCAATCCAACCAGCCATCCATCCAACTAACCATCCATCCATCCATCCATCATCTGACAACACTTCGTCCATCCGCCCATCCATCCACGCCACCAACCAACACTCGATCGACCCGCCCATCCAAAAACAACCCAATCATCCACCAATCCACCAATCCATCCAACCATCCTCCCATCCATCCATCCACCCACCCATCCATCCATCCATCCATCCAACCATCCTAACCTCCAGCTACAACAATGAAATGTTCTTCCTGACGTTCTATCTTAAAGGTCCCTCAGCGGCTACGGTGTTGCAGTGTGAAAAAAGCTGTTCTCCAGATTTGCCAGATGTGCTTAATTCTGTTGTGGGTATCTGCTCAAAGAGACCAGATATCAGATGCACACCTGCTAACAAAATGTGTTTGACTGGTAACTGAATCCACCTTAGGTGTCTTGAAATCTTTCGAAAATATTCTCTATTACATAATTAGGATTAAGGTTGGATTTGAACGTGACAAATCAGCCGCCCTATATTAAGCCATTTAAACACCTTGGATGATTCCAGTAGGTTAAACCTCCTCCCTCCTGATAATTAATGCACGTCTCCTGAGCTAACAGTGTAGGGAGCCTTGCAAGGGAAACCAGTTCTTCCTGATTTTCCCCCCAGGAGATCAAGCCTTGTCCCTATATAAATCGCACTCCAACGTGAGCAGCGTGGCCGTAAGTTTTATTCACAGCCAGAAACTATTCGCAGCTTTTGTCACCTCCAGAGGGTGAGGTCAATGAAATTAAAAGACCCCGCAGTGTTTAGGCTGACCTCAATCTGTCACTGCAACTTGAACGGAGGCAACAGGAGAGGGTGGAAGGCAAGACAAAGAGGAAGGGGCGGCTTGAATTTAAGAGCGGGAATGTTGTCAGGACAGGAGAGATGTGGCGCGACGAGGACAGACGGAGATAAAGGTTCAGTGGAGGGAGAAAAGAAAGGGAACCAAGTGAAAAAGACATGGGGTGAAGACTGTAAATAGTGTACAAGGCACCCGGCGAGGGGGCGAGATGAGACAAAATCCTTTGCAAGCAGCCTTCTGTTCTCAGACAGGAAGGAGACAAACAGCACGGAGACCCCCAGACATTTACCGGAGTGTTTTGCGGTACATGTCTTCCTCGGTGATTCCACAGTAAGTGAGCGTCTCGTTCCACATGGGGTTCAACGTGTTGCGAACCGTCTTGGTTTTCAGTTTATTAGCCTGTGCGTCAAAGTAGAGAGAGGAGAAAAAGAAAAGCCGTAAGAGCAGAGCGGACGTCATGCGGGAAAACAATTTTGGCCAGCTGGAAGGTCATATTGTTTGAGCGCAGAAATTTCCTGCTCTCAACTTGCACTCTCATGAATTCCAGCTATGGAGCTGTAAATAAAATATTAGCCGGGGCAGAATAAAATATGAACTCAAGATAGAAAAAGAAAAGTGGAGGCCCGTAAAAAGAACTGCATGTTGTGATTAGAATGCCAGGACCTTGCAGGCTCCGGGTAGAAGGTGCAGCTTGACATAGGGGTCGGCTAAACCGTTGAAATCCATCGGCTTCAGACCCTAATGGAGACAGAAGAGAGAGGCGGGTGGAAACCAAAATCAGTGATGGGAAAAATCACACGGGCTCCACGAAAATTGATATTTGAACTCTGATAACCTTCCAGGCTAAATGGAATATTTCCAATATACACATATTTAATATGAAGTCTATACAAGGTACAGAAAGGACGGTAAAACTTGGAAGATGATTGGACAATGAACAGTCTGAATGTCAGATTATTCTGGGATTTAACAAAAGGAGCTTCAAGCCAGCAGCACTTTCTTCCTGGTTTTGTCACAACTAATAAGAAAGCTGATTGGTTTGGGAATCCTATGGAAAAAACAAAAGCTAATATGTTAGGCTCCGTTATAGTGTGACTCATTATAGACTCTTCCAATCCATCTGATTCAACCACAATTTAGTTACATTATGTTAAAGAGGTGGACAGACATTTTCAGTTGCTCAATATAAGAAAAGTTTCTAATTTAAAGACCAAATTGGTGCTGTGACAAACACTGAACCCAAAGGTGCGAATGAAAGTGTATAAAAACGTGTCTGTCGTGGAGTTCTGACACTTTGCAGGAGGGTGAGGAGATGCTTCAGAGAACAATAATTACCTTTGCCCTGAGGACTGTGCAATGCAAAGAGCTGGTGGCTCTCTCGTAGAGGAGATCAAACTCCAGCGTCCCCAGGGAGGCTGAGAGGAAGTTGATTAAAAGAAAATTAAAAATGTGTCACTTTCTTAATTGCATTACTTCATTACCTTGTATTTAAGAACAGGAGTAATGAGATAAACTTTCCACCCCAATCTCTCTGACTGCGGTTGACTCATGAAATCTCAATGCGATTTGAACAGTATAAAAAATAACTTTCCTAAATTAAAAAAATGATAGCGATGACAGGATGATTAAGGAGCAGAATCTCTGGATGACAAAGTTGTTTTGTTCCTCACAACTGTAGTTAATATTATTTCGAGTTTGTGCTACTAAGATTTTCACCACCTACTGAAGCCTGATTGACTGGCTGTCAACCCTGAGCTGCCACAGGTCCTTCAAAAGAACAGCAAGTTGACAATAAATAAATAAATAAAGTATTTGAACCATTGCCCACTGCAATTTTTTTGTTCCATTTTTCATAATATAAAACTTATTCAAACTAAACAATTTATTTGTTTAGTCTTTGAAAAAACAGAGCCAACTGTTTGGAATGGAATCAACTCTTGGTTTCATCTTTTATTCAATGAGAAAAAATGGCAGAAGCAAAAATCATTATATCTGCAGAGTTCTTGAAAACTTGCAAAGTGACAGACGGGAGGTAACATTCCCCCCAATCTGTTGGATCCGTTTTACGTTTCCATCTGCCAAACAGCTGTTCAAAATGAACAAATAAATGAAAGAAAGCTTTGGAGTTTATTCCAAAGAGACCAATGAGGTTTTTGCTGCTGATGCCTGAGTAACAGCTTGTCTCTTGGTGATCTGTTGGTGCGTTGGAGCGACACTGGTTGCTCAGAAAAGCTGAGTTTTGCTTTGGCAGCCCAATTCAAACATCATATTGAGAAAAAACAATGAAGGTACTGCACACCGAGCAAATACAACAGTGATGTCTGATATTTTCTTCACTTGCAGTTTCACCTCTGTGTTATTCATGTTTCGCTTTCACACTGTGCATTTATTGACCGCTGATTGATTTAAGGGGCCTAGGGGCAGAGTGGACACGAATGTTTGCAGCGAGCTGCAATCATTTGCCGTATTTCTTTTATTACATTGTGTTTTATGAATGAAATAATTCAACAAAGGGAAACCCAAACACGCTCGGGCAACTCGAGCCAAAACGAAAACAATGTTGCGTTCGTTGGGGCGACTCACTGTTGTCGTCGCTGTCGCAGCTGTCGATCTCGATGGACGTGTCCATGCTGCTCATGGCCGACAGCGAGCCCCCGCCGCCCGCCGCCCCCGGCAGGAGCGGCGACAGCAGGCTGCTGCTTCCTCCCCCTCCCCCACCAACACCACCGACCGTGGCCGAGCCATGGGCGCCGGGGCTGAGTGCCGTGGGAGCCGCCACCTGGTTGGGCGAGAGCGGCTCGGAGAAGGAGGACGTGGGCGACAGGCGAGGGAAGTAGGCCGAGATCTGACGGATGGGGCGGATGGGACCCGGACACACGTCGATGGCCATGTGCTCCTGGATGGTGATGGCCAAACTCTTTCCTTTTCGCACAGTCATAGGGCTACGGAAGAGGATTGGAGCCACAAAAAGAGAAAAACAAATTACAGGGAGTTTAAAAAAACAAAAAACATTGTGAGTGTTGGATTGCCTTATTTTCAAGTGATCCGCATATTCGTTGAATGAAGTGTCTCAGGAGAAGAATGCCAATTTCGTGTTACGATGCAAATTCAGAATACAAGTACACAGAACTCTGGGTCGAGTTCCAGCCCTAGCAGCAACAATGCGTTGTCAGGGCACGAAGTCTGACTGCTGTTTTTTCCCCTGACCCAGTCTTTATGCAGCAGGAAACAGGTCCTTATTTGGCAGCAGGATCCTCTCTCATCCTGGTACAGCGGCTCACCTCGGGTCACTGTTTTACAAGGGGTTGGTTCCTGTGTCTTCTCTTAGGTATCACATTACGCTGCACAGAGTTTACACAGCATCTTATGCATACAATGGCCATCTTATGCATTGATCAACTGTCTGGTTTAAACATTAAATATCAGTGATTATATGATTACGCACAAGCACCTATATTAAACATAATTACCTTCACAAGGTTAAAGTTAAAAATTCCCAAATCAAGTCAAAATCACAATCAGAAGAGGAGGTTGTATTTTTTCCCTTCATTTCGAGAACAAAGTCGAAATTTCGTGAGTAAAGCAGGGATTAATGTGGGATGGATGAGAGTTAAAGGTTCAGTGTTAAGGTCCCACTAATGAATTCAGTCCTCTGTATTTATTCCATCCTCTGAGGCAGTGCTGGGGAACATCGAACATTACAAGTCCAAGCCTTAATTCTGAGTGCCAAGCAGGGAGGCAGTGTGTCCCATTTCAATAGTCTCTTTTTTGGGGGGCTTTATTCACAAGCACCTACTCGGCTCTAGTTGGTTTTCATGCTTTTGCATTAGGTGGTGCTACCTGGCACCAGGTACTATTTTAGTCACTATTCAAGCTTTCAAGAGAGCCGAGTTAAGCCAAACACGTCACCTCAACAGAGTTCAGGCCACTGATTGGACGACACAGGATTGTTCAAGAGAATGGCTCCGTCACAAAATGATACCTGCCATTTAAAAAGGGCGGACAGAGAGTCAAAATCAACTTTAGTGGCCAAGATTGTACGTGCATACAAGAGACTCCTGAGTGTTTTTTGGTCTCTGTGTAGATGAGTATCCAAAATAAATAAATAAATAAAAAATACAAAGAATAAAGAATCGACAAAGAACTGAATAAAGTGATAAACCAGAAGTGCAGGTAGGGGATGATGCGTGTGTTTGTGTCATCAGTGCACCGAGGCAAGACATGAGGCTGGTGTGGACCAGAGACTGTACAGAGATCACGTTGCTTTTGCTGTCTGGATGGAGTCGGTGAGCTGCGCGTCAGGCTGCTGGACTTAATCCACCTGAGTCTCACTGAGAAGCGGCGTCGGTGGACACAATCCCACTTCACACAAATGCCAAGAAGAAACTGCGATGGAAACGTGTGTTTAGTTTCTTCCTTTTCTCTTCCTCAATCTGCCTCACAGCCGAGGAGGAGCACAAATTGCTTTTCTACTTCGCACATCCAACAAACTCAAGTCTTTCCGGGAGAATAAAGGATAATGGCCAATAATGGTCTCGGCTGAATCCAGATCATCGGCAATGAAATTGCACAGCGTGTGTGCTGGCGGTGGGGCACGCGTGTGTTATCTAAAGTACTTAACAATCCTCCGCTGACAGACGGGCAATTAAAGGCATGAAGTCTTCACAGCACTGGAGCGCTCTTCAGACCTCACTCGGATGGAGACAAGAGCCCTCGCGATTACATAAAAGTTGCGCTCGCGGGGAGTGGAATTGACCGGCAGGCTGATGCGTCTGCTCTCTCTGCCCAAAAATAAAAACCAGAGGGGGCTGGATCACAAAATATCTCACAGCTTTTGTTTTCTGAAGATGGCAGCGGGCCTCTGAGGGGGCGTTCCATCCTCAAAGCCCCCCTCCCTCCCTCGCTACACCCCACCACCACCACCACCCCCCCCCCCCCACTCCCTCTGCTGTAACAATCGATTCCAAACTGTGAAGTGAATGTTTGCACGGAGAGCGCTGACGCTTTGGCTCGCGCCGTCTGCACGTCGGGAACATGTGTGAAGTCTTAGCAAATTAAACACAGAGAATCGGGAAGCCAGCGTGGAATTAAATTGAGTGTCTGACTGGATGCGCCGGATGAATCCCAAGTGGCTGCAAAAAAAAATTAAATAAAAAACAATCAAAAAGTATGGACTTTAAATCCTTCCCGGGCTTTAGAGGACGGATGATATGAGCCGTGCGAGTCGATGTATCCAATGATTAAGTTTGGAGTTTGCGAGTTTACAAAGCCAGCAGTTGTCACACGGACCAACAAAGTTGAATCTAATCGAATCTAATCAAAGTTTCTGAGCCTGACAAGAAACAGTCCCTGTTTTTTAAACACCCTCAGTTGGAGGTGGAGGACGCGCAGGTCTTTCTGTCAGAAGCTCTGTGTTGTTACTTAAAGAGGGGGATTGATGCATCACGTCCCCTCCAGGCAGTCGGTTGATTTATGTAGCGCCTCCTCCTCCTCTTTCTTTAGTCAGGCACTTGTCGTTTTTAGTCTCAGTTAGTTTAGAATTGAAGAGCCATAAACACTCAACCCAATAACTCAGTGCAAAAACAAAACAGGGCGCAGGAGAAACAGGAGAACGGCAGGCTGAAGTTTAAAAATGTTTAAAAAAAAAAATTACCCTCAAAAGAAAATTGCATTCTTCTTCAACGTGAACGTCCTCCCTCGTCGTCATGAGCGAAGGTCTCCCTTCACCTGGCCTCCGCCTCTGGAGACCACCCACAACAGTAATTATTGGGGGGGGCAGAATTATGCCAACTGATCTATTTCAAAGCCTGCAGCCAACCAGGATGGGAAGTCAATACGACCAATGAGGGCCCGACTCTGAAATTATTGCAGCTGACCTTCAGCAGAATTGCAGGCGGCGAGGGTCATTTGTCATGTTTGGTCCGGCGTCTCAGCTGGAGACGGAGCGCCGCTCGTCCAGTGCTGGCTTGGCCGCAGATCAGAGGAAGCTTGCAAGTGGCATAGAGGAGGAGGAGTAGAAGGAGGTGGAGGAATGGAGGAGTGCGTCGGCGTCCCCGCCAGCAGACACGACTGCGACAGATGGAAAATATCGACGGCTCGACCCATAAAAAACCTGTCTGATTTTTGCGGCCGCCGGGGAGCAGCAGCGGCCTGGCGAGCTGGTGGACGACCTCCCGAGCTGAGCTCCCTCACCGCTCAATTAGAACGCACGGCGGTGACCTGGTTTCCCTCACCAGACGGATGAGTGCGGACAAGGCAGCAAAGTCTCGGCCGCAGCAAAAAACTTGCGCCTCGAGATGAGCGGCTTGACTGCCTTCGTGCGCGCGCGTGCGATTGCGAGCTTGGGAGGTTCCTTGAATCTGTTGAGCTACGACAATTAAAAAGAAATAAGGGTATAAATGGATTGGGAGACATGGGGGCGGAGGAGGAGAAAGAAGAAGAAGAGGAGGAGGCGGAGGAAACAAGTTAATGGGTCTTCCCGCGACGGTAGCGATAATGATTCCGACGGATTAGGCGATCAATTAGATCAAAGGAGAAGGAAATAAATAAGTCATGAAGGGAGGAAGGAGACGTGATCCCTCGGGCGCGCACGCACACGCGCACACACGCACATCCACACACACCAGCATCACAGCCGACCATATAGGCACATTTCATGTGATCATCACTTCACCCCTCTCTGCACGCACACACACATAAACACACACACTAACGCACGCACACGCACGCCGCGGTGCAGCTGATGCTGGCTGGCGAGCAAAGTGTCTGTTGATATGATGTGCGCGGTCAGTCGCCTCCCAGTGCTGCCAGATGCGGCTGTGAGACGTAGCAGCACCATCGCCAGGGGGCGCCATCACCGGCGGCACCGACAGCAGCAGCAGCGGCTGAGGGCTCTGGTGGTGGCTCCGGTGGCTCGTGGCTCGCAGAGGGATCGTGATTGATCGCCCTCGCGCTGCCAGCTGGAATCTCTCTCATCTTCTCATCTCATCATCATCTCATCACAACAACACGAGCGCCGCCGCGCATCCAAATCAGCGGCCCCTCTGCACGCAACCTAGCTGGATTTAAAATAAATAAATAAATAAATAAATAAAAATCTTTGATGTTGGTTGGTTTGTTTGTTTGATTGATTGATTGATTGTTTTAACCCCCGTCGGCCCCCTAATTGTTTACGTGAACCGCGAGGACAGCGGGGAATCTCGCCACGTGACCACGGCGCCCCCCCCCCCCCCCCTCCCATCCACCCCCCCCCCCAACACTTCTTGCCCGCAGCGGCCCCGCGGGCTGAACCTTTATGCAGCCACACGCGCCACATTCCATTCCGTTTTATGCACATGCATTTGCGAGGTTACTCGTGTTTTTCCCGCTCGGAGGTGGGAGCGTGGTGGAGGTGGTGCTCGTGGTGGTGGTGTTGAGTGTGCCAGTGGCAGTCAGGAACATCTTCTGTGCAACATTGCGACCCCTTCAACCACCCCTCCTCCCTTCCCGCTTCAGCTCCTTCGCTTTAAATTAGAGTCACATCACAGTATGGATGCCCCCCCACGCCCCCCACCCCCCCACCCCTCCCTTACCTGACCATTCCATCCTCCACCTCAATAATCCACCTGCTCTCTTTTTCTCCTCGTCCTTATCTGGCAGTCAGTCCCCGACACACAAGGGTATCTCCGTCCCCATCACCCGGCACATCCCCCTCCAGTCCCCCTCCTCTCCTCTTCCTCCTCTTTCTCTTCTTCTCTTGTGTCCTACATACAATGTGGCCCCGCGGCGAGCTCCGATCACCTTTAAATAACAAGCTGCGGGCTGACAGGCGATGGTTGCAGTATACAGTGCCGCTCACTGTAGCCGCTCATTACAGCCTGACTGACTGACTGACTGAGTGACAGAGCATCACTTACAGCCGGAGCGCGCTTGTCAATTAGAGCCAAGTTATTTTCAGCTGGTGAGGGATGAGTAAACTACAACGTGTGACTGTCCGTGTGTGTGTGTGTGTGTGTGTGTGTGTGTGTGTGTGTGTGTGTGTGTGTGTGTGTGTGTGTGAGAGAGAGAGAGAGAGAGAGAGAGAGAGAGAGAGAGAGAAAGTGGAGGGCCAGGTTAAAGAGACACCAAATCCGACACATGTTGCATCAAGTGCCACCAAACCGAGCCGGAGTGCGGAATGAATCAGTGCGGACGGCTCCGTCTGTCAGTCAGCGTTAGTTTGGAGGAGGCATAAACACGTGCACATGCAAGACGGGTAAGAGCGGAAGTGTATAAGAAACATAAAGAGGCGATCCAGCGAGGAAGAGGCAGAGCAGAACGCTCTCAAAAAGCAGAGTAATAATAAATAAATAAATAAATAAATAAACGGCGTATCACACACATTGTTAAAGACAAATAGTGAAGCGGAGAAACGGAGATTATTTTAGCTTGTCTGCGTTTGGAGTGAAAGGCTACACAAGAATGAGAAATAAAGAATGAAATAAAGTGAATGTTGACTTACCTCAGTGATAGCGCAAGTGTAAAACTCCTCATAAAAAGAGAGGGGATTCCAGCACGGAGAGGAGAGGGAGACTAACGAACAGGTGGCTGGGAGCCGAAACAAGAGGGAGGGAGAGTCAGTGAGAGAGAGAGAGAGAGAGAGAGAGAGAGAGAGAGAGAGAGAGAGAGAGAGAGAGAGAGAGTGAGAGTGAGAGGGGGAGAGAGAGAGAGAGGCACAACAAAGAGAGGAGAGGAGAGGAGAGGAGAGGGTGAGACAGTGTGGAGGGATCTTGACATATCTTTAAAGATTAAATGCGTGATAGTTGAAGAAGTGATGTGATGTGCAAAGAGAAGAGAAACTGAGAGGAGTCCCGGGAGGAAGAGGAGGATGAGAGAGGGATGCGAACGGCAACCCAGGGAGGGCAGAGTTATCACTTGACATTCTGTTGTGCATGTGACTGTTTCGTCTCGCTGCACCTCCTTCCCTCTGTGCTGCTGTACACGCACTAACGCGCGCGCACGCACACGCACTCACACACTAGTGCTTGTTGTCACATCGCATCGAATTGATCTCATTCTGTCAATTAACCTCGGAGGACGCGGCCGGTGCAATTCTGTATCTCAATTCCGCCCGTCGCCCCGTTTTACTTCATGAGCGGCAGAAAAAAAAAAAAAAAAAGTTCCGCGCAGGGTTTGCACATATTTTAAATCGTCGGAAAATGAAGAAAGAATTCCGGAAAAGTCCACTGAACATGTTCCTGCGTTTGTGAAACGTGAGAGGGCTAATTGGTCTGTTAAAGTGAAATTAAATTAATCAAGCTACAAGCACTGCGGGGGCTCGAGAGACTTTGTCTTTTCATTACAGCGAGACACTGGCGTAGAGAAGAAAAAACAAAACAATACAAAACATGAAATATTTTGCTCTTTCTTTCAACTTCAGCCAATGAGACGTGTGGGAGGAAGAGTTCTTTTCAAGGCCTCGTGGTTACATCCAATTCTCACATCTTTATTTTTCCCTCCCAGACTGTCCACAAAAGAAATGATAGCGCTTCACTGAAGATAATATTTAACCCTCTGTTTTCAGCTTCCATACAAACTGCTGGATTGCCTACTTTGTTGGACCTTCCACACATTTGGAAGGGGAGAACAACATGGAGGAGCCCTAAGTAGGTGGAGCCGACACCAGGCTGGCGGGGGGGGTTAATGGCCTGGGAGGGGTGTCAATGAGGTTGTGGTGCCCTTTGTGACATCACAAAGTGCTGACTTCCAAAAACTGGGAATTTTACCACATATTTTCTGACTTTTCTCATGCTAAGGTGTTAACTGGCAGGTTGGAGACCTGTATGTAAAGTGAATTTTACACAAGATGGGACTTTTGAGCGAATTTGTGCTTTGCGGGGAAGCAGCTCGTATCTCGTTGTGCTGTCTTGCAAACACAGGAGCAGAGCCACAGCAGGCCAACTCTTTCTAATGTGACTCAATGTTGTTTGTGGAAGCATCAACACTGACGTTCTTCCCCTCAAGGACACCAACTCCATACGTCAAACAATGCAAACCCAGTGTCTGAGGTTATTCCTCAGGTATCTCATACA
This sequence comes from Nelusetta ayraudi, assembly GCF_046127955.1. NCBI lineage: Eukaryota > Metazoa > Chordata > Actinopteri > Tetraodontiformes > Monacanthidae > Nelusetta > Nelusetta ayraudi. The sequence goes on along the minus strand of NW_027466092.1, from coordinate 10,735,268 downwards.
TATTTTTGCAGCATTCCCTACTTTGTGTGTGCCCGACCCAGTCGTGTCCCGGCGGTGGGGCACAGACAGACGAGCTGAAGGTGGTTTTCCTTTCAAAAAGCCGAGACACGTGGCACGTAATTAAAAGCCGCACATCCTTTTGAACACGATTCCATTCCAACGCAGTGCGTATAAAAATCTCTTCCCTTCTCTCTGTGTCTCTCATGCGCAGGCAGTCTCTTTGCTCTCACTTCCTCTATGTAATTAAGCCAATGGCTCTTGAGTCGCTGACAGACAAGGGGAAACATGCTATTTCCCTCCACCATGCAGCCTGTATTGAAGTGGCCAAATTGGTGTTCTCGCAGCATCTCCGTCTCTTTATTACATCTCTTTCTTGGATTTTTTTTGCCATTCCCCATCCCCCACACACACCTTTCGTTGTCAGGTCTACGCTCTGTCAGAGAAGGTGGGGGTGCTGGAAGGTTTCTCACACGGCAGACTGTAGAATTGAATTTGTATTCAAAAAAAATCCTATGTACGTCTTTTCTCGTCTGTTTCTCCTCTCTCTCTCTCATGTCATGGCCCCTCTCCAGTTCCTTGTTCTCACCACCACTGGGCTCTTTTAACATAATGCGCGTGCACAAACACGCACACACACGCACACACACACACACACACACACACACACACACACACACCCATGTATGTTCCGTCCCATTAAATTGATGCCATGGCACAGACATGCATGAATGGATTAACACAGCAACGTCACCACAGGCCTCCGGAGAAGAAGACGGCTCCCACTCCTCCGTGCAACACACTTCATGTCACACACACACACACACACACACACACACACACACACACACACACACACACACACACACACGCACACACACACACACACTGTGCAGTCTAGAAGTGCCACTCCAGCAACTTCAATCTCTCGTTTTACCTTCTCTGCCCCCCCCCCCCCCCCCCCCCCCCCGCCCACCTCGCTCGTCATATCTCAACACTCGCCCGTGTCGCCTGTTTATGAGAAGTGAAAAACCTCCTCATTACGGATGCATAGTCTTTACGTGCGCTCTCCACACCAATTATGTCAGCGGCGGCTGCTGGTGCTCCAGTGAAAGCAGCTGACCACAACAGTGTCCACAAGGGCTCTGACAAGAGCAAATGTCGCCGGCGCACAAATCGGCCCTGGTTACAAACGCGTGCGCACGTGACAAGCGCTGACCCCACACACACACACACACACACACACACACACACACACACACACACACAGACACACTCACTGCTCCCTACAACTGATGGAATTTAGGTGTTATGAAATTTGTTTTTATTCATATGACTGATACATTTTGATGTATAAATATTTCGGTCATAAAGACAAAGAAGAAACAAAGAAAGGCTCCTTGCGATGTACAATTTGCTATACCAGTGTTTTCTCTATTCCCTCAGTCAACTCACAGAAATGAGCAGAGCAACGTTTAGCTATTAAAGTGTTTTATAGGAAAACCACAGTGAATGAGCTGACTTCTAGATATAAGCAGGATTGTATCATACAATTAAAACAAACTGTGTGACTTAAGTCCATGATCTGAAATAAGGGGTCCTTGTTGACTGTATATAAAGATGGACAGAGCTGCTAAAAGACTAAAATGACTAATGTACGTAAATACGGAAACAAACCTTAAATTAATGCCTTAAGAAAGTGATTCAAACTTTTTTTTATTGGGCTAAATCGCTGGTAAAAGAAAAACATAAAGTGGGTCAAAATGTCCATGTCTTCAGATCTGGTCTAGTTTCAACTAAAGATGGCCATAAAGTTGGGGGGTTGGCAGTTTAGCAGCCAAACGTAAGTTGGCAATGTACTGTTGGTGTTTAGGCACATGATGCATTCACACTCCAATCACTGCCCACCTCCAGAACCACCCACACATCCAAATACGGAATCATGCGGTTTCAAAACAAACAGAAACTCAAGATGGCGCTGACAGCGAAACCAATCACTGAGCTGTCAATGGCTGTCGACTGGAAATTTAACATGTACAAAACCACCAGTGAAAATACACATATTCACACTGAGGGGAACAAAAAAAAGAAGATTCCCAACGAAAGCACAGCTCGAGTTCCAGAATCCTGCCGCCCACATATTCGGTGCAATAGGCAAGTCACTTTTCTATCGTCCCACCCGGCCTAAATAATTGAGTTTTCCCCCACAGAGGAGAGTGTTAATGAACATTATCATTACACTGTGCCATTTTCTGAAATGTCTCTGGGCAGCCCTCTTGCTGTTGTGGAGAAGCTTTGCAGAGAAGCTGCTGCTCTTTCCTGAACCCTGCATTCCCAACCAAGTCCACAAATGTGGTTTAACTAATACATTTAAACTGCAGAGGAAAATGTTTTTTTATCTGCTGCAAAAAATACTGTAAAATATTTGGAGATAGGTACTCTGATGGGAAACTAATGCCCAACATGAGCGAGTGCGGTACAGTGACTGTTGTCCACTGAACTGGAGCTGGTCACAGCACGCTGCTTCTCCAGCAGAATCACATATTGAGTTCTGCGACCTCGACGAATGACTCACCGGCCGATAAATGCGACAGAAAGAAACAGTAGATAGCATGGCTTTATGGGGGAGGGGGGGGGGGGGAAGGAAGACAGAGAGAACAAACAGACATTGTGGAGCTGAGGGGATGGACAGCAGAAGGCATATAAACAACACAGAATAAGACGGTGGAGGACGCGGCGAGGAGGAACAGGGAATATATAGATATAGAGACCATGGACCAACGGATGGTGGTTATTCACACTGAGCCTGTATGTGCTCAGAGATCCACTAAGTGAAGGAGCTTGTTTACGGTGCAAGCAGAAGACTCATTTTGAGCAAATATTTAAGGGAAATGTGTTATCACCTGAAATGATCAAGTCAATATTTATTAATTAAAAAAAAGTGGGATGAACAGAAGAAAACTGTCTGTGAATCTGCAGACAGGGGCGGGACTACGTGGTGCTCAGTGGTGGCTGTGTGATTAGTTGACAAAACAGCATTTATTTTTTTTTACCCAGTTTTTTTCATGTATTTCTGACGTGATAAGTTGCCTGAATTTCGTTCTTGGTGGAAAAAATTAACCCTAACCCTAAAAACCCAACCCTAAGCCTACTCAAAGAAGAAATTTAATGCAACTCTCAACCTAACCGTAGGGCAGTAGGAACAAGCTGAAATGTTTGGTTTGTAATTAGTATTCAACATTTGTGACGATTGCTGATCTATAATTCATAGGATTGGTTGCAGACCGACTGTGGTGGGGTCACACTGAAAACACTTAATAATAAATACAAACACCTGCAGTAATGATTAGGAATGACAGTCATGGAGACATGTTGGGCGTCTACTTGTTGCCGCCCCTGTGCGAGTCATCGTGTCACCCTGTCGCCACCCCAAGGAAACATTTCTGGCTCCGCCACCGCCTGCAGACGAGAGAGCGTCTGTGACAGATGGCATCAGGACGAGAGCAAAGTCTGAACTCTGCTAGAGAAGCAGGAGGAGGAGAGACGGTGGTGGAGGGTGAGCAGACAGACACACAGACAGACAGTCAGACAGACAGACAGACAGACAGACAGACAGACACCGTCAACTGGGCCGCCGTGGGAGCTGTTCAGCGCGCGGCCTTGGCTGTCACACTGCGATGCTGCAGCTGGAACAGTCAGCGAGGTCACGCAGGCAAACGGGTTTGCACGAGTGCACGGTGGCCGATGGTGGCGTGTGCAACAGAGAGTGTCTGTCTGTCTGTCTGTCTGGCAGCCCAGGAAGCCCCGTGGCCTCGCGTCCACATCACATCCACACCACGGGCACGGCTGCCTGCGTGTCAGCGTTCTCGCGTTTGCCCGCGACACACGCGGGGTGGTGGGTGTGGGTGTGTGTGGGTGTGTGTGTGTGTGTGTGTGTGTGTGTGTGTGTGTGTGTGTGTGTGTGTGTATGTGTGTGTGTGTGTGTGTGTGTGCGGAGTGGGGGAGTGGGAACAGGGGCGCCAGCCAAGCTGATGCATCGGCTCAGTCTCGACCTTGCAGAGGGAGAATTCTTCATTGTCATTATACAACAATAACCAACTTGTGGACAATCCCAATCAGTGTCAAAAGATGGTAATGCAAAAACAAACAAACTGAGATTTTAATAAACTGAATTAGTTAAAAAAAAAAAGGTATAAATATATGTGTATAAAACCAAACAACAACAACAACTGTACATTTAGCAGCAATGTTTATGTGTATTTACTGTGTGTATTGCAAGGTTGAAAATTTAAGAAACATTTATTGCACAGATTTAATTTAGGAATTTAGATTCATTCATGTCTTTTGTCATGAAATGTTTGACATTACAGCGAGTACAAGGGAATAGAAACAGAAGCCACAGGTAGCTGCCAGGGAGAAGGTGTATTGTTGTTCTAAGGTGTATTATTGTTCTATCTATCTATCTATCTGTCTATCTATCTGTCTGTCTGTCTGTCTGTCTGTCTGTCTGTTTTTTAAAACAACATTTCTTTGGCGTCCGCACTACAAAAATGATTTTTCTCCCCAGCAGTTTTGCGCCTGACACTCCGGAGCCACAAATGGATCACATTATAAATGGAAAGGTCAGAAAATGATTATGACTATTTGGAGACTAAATGTCACACCTACTGTTTTCCTCTCTGATAAAACACACACACACAAAAAAAAACAGACACAAAAGAACCTTTTTCCCTGCCACCCATTGTCGTTGGTAGAAGATAATGCGCCCTCTGCTGCGGCCGGCCGTGGAAGTGAATATGTTGCAATAAACACACCGACTCTGGTGGCCTTTCAGCGGCTGTGACCTGTAGAGCGGCTTCTCTTTGTTTCAAAAGTTCTCCCTCACAAATCAACAGTGGTGCACCTTCCCGTGTGGGCTGTCAAGACCTTTATTTGGCTTTGGTAAAAATCTGCTGGAGCTTTTGTGGCAACAGGTGTCTGGCTTCGATGGCCAAGGTTGCCAGGTTTAGCCGCTATTATCACACATCCAAATGTCCTGGATTCAGTTCAGCAAAGAAAGCTCGGCAAGAAGAGCCGGACGCTGCTCCTCATTAGCAGTCTAGGAATGTTTTTTGACCAAAACATTCCAGAGCAGCTTGTGAAACGTAAGACTGGATTTTTCTCCCCCGACTGCACTGATGTGCAGACAGGCACATCGATTTTCAAAGATTTCACACAGATGTTCTTAATAAAAAATAAATGAAAATACTTTTTCAATCATTACCCTTTACCCAAACTGGCTTCTCAAGTTTATACTTCCAATTTTTATCTGAGATCACAAAGCAATCTTCTTAACTGTGTCTCATGAATTTTTCTAAGCCTGTTGTCATTTAAAAAAAAAACAACCACACACACTCTGGAAGATTTCAGCAGATGCCGTTTGAAGATCTATGAATGTGATTAACTTCATTTGGAAATTAGACACTTGCTGATTTAAAACATTGGCAGACACACAGTCGCTGTGCGCAGCTTTAATGAGCATCAACAATTTGCCTTTTGACATTTGCCTGCAATCAGCTGCCTCCTGGCACATCGGTGCTGGAAAAAAAAACAAAAAACAGAGAGCGAGAGAGAGAGAGAGAGAGAGAGAGAGAGAGAGAGAGAGAGAGAGAGAGAGAGAGAAGCAAAACAGGGTGCGTGGGAAGTAGGGGGAAGTGGAAGAAGGGCTGACATGGAGGGAACGTGAAGAGAAAGATGGGCTGTCTGATAAACACCTCTGAGACGCTGTTATCGGCAGCGTTTCGGCCGACTCCAATCATTCCCGCACAATCTCCAGAATAAAAATGGGATGTGTGAATAAGAGAGGCCGGTCAGCTAATCAAATTGTGGGGGAAATGCATCGCAGAGGCGACTGAAGTCATTCCGCCTCTGTTGAGATATTGATTTCTCATATTAGGGGCACCTCCTTCACTCTCAGCCTGCTTTTGAAAATCCTCTGAGGCATCTGGAGAAAAAAATAAATGCATATATAGCATATAAATATCAGAGAACTGTTCCTATGCTAAGGAGGGACAAGTCTTTTCTTACATTGTGAGAAACTTGACTTCAAGGAGACATTGACGGATCATTTCACACTGAAAGAATAACCAGCATCCTTGAAATCTACACTTTATCCAGATGTGTGTGCTCCCCTCCAGCTATAGGATGTTCAAGCCACATGATGCACTCCTGCACTACTTCTACACTAAAATAAGATTTTAGAATTCATTTTTTCAATAATCAACTTGCAACATGGTCATTGACTTTCCTTCTGCTGGCACAGTTAGCCTGGCTGGCCTGTGACACAACGTTGGTCGCCTGCATTAGAACATACCAGGCATCACTGACTCCAGGTACACAGTGTCAAATGCCAGGGTGCCATTAAATGCCTTGTTCAAACACTCTGAAGTCTCAAGTGTGTGGGGTCAGTGACATCATTACACAACTTCCAATCAAGTCAGAGCCGCTGCAGCTTTCCAGAGGAAAGATGTTGTGAAAACATCAGCAATCATTCATCTGTTCATTTTCTGTTCAGGCACTACACTCCTCCACACAAGGCTGCGGGAGCCAATCGCGGCTGTCCCTCGGGCGGAGGCAGGGTCGCACTTTCGACAAGTTGCCAGTTTATCACAGGGCCACATAGAAAGACACGCAACCACACACTCACACCTACAGTTCATTTAGAGTTCCCAATTCCTCTTAGGTTCATGTTTTTGGACTGTGGGGTACAGCTCATGTTGGTGGAGGCACCCTAATGAAACAATTTTTTAAATTTTCTTATATATGTCTTTTTATGTCTGTTTAATATTGCAGGGGGGCAATATGTTAAAAAGATGAAGTCCCAGTTATTGTCACAAAAGATGCAAAATTTGTCCTCCACATTTGACCCGTCATCACCTGAGGGAGCGGTGGGCAGCAGTGGTGCCGCACCCGGGAATCATTGGGTGATCTAACCCCCCGATTCCAACCAAGCAGAGAGGGAATGGGTACCATTTTAACAGTCTTGGGTATGACCCGGCTGGGGTTCAAACCCACAACCTACCAGTCTCAGGGTGGACACTCTACCACTAGACCACTGAGCTGGGAGGAGAACCTGGAGAGGAACCCACACAGACACAGGGAGAGACACAGAGAAACATGTTGAGTTCACACAGAAAGGCGCCTTGGAATCGTACCCACAACCTTCACAGTGCTGACCACTGCAGCACTGTGTTGATTGAATCAGCAACCAGATGCTGCATATCTACACACCACACAGCTTTGACAGGGCTTATGCATCCCCCCTCACACAGGATTTCAACCACATGCTGTTTCTCCCTCTCAGGACGCTGCTCTGATGACGATGCTCCACCTTTGTTTTTCCGCCAAAGTCGTGTTCGGTCTGAAGAGGCTCGTTGAGCTCATGTGACTGTGAAATTGCCACTGTGGAATCGTTTCTGGGAACAGCAGGGCTGCGATTTCCTCTTCTGGTTGAATCATACAACCGGTGAAGATCATACTGTCAAAAAACTATTCAATTTGTGCTAAAAAACTTCAAGATCATCTCGTAAGCAGCCAATTAAATCAGTCTAGTTGATGGGTGATAATAAAGGCAGGCAAATTTAACAAGTGAATACATCAACGTAATTGTCCTGACGTTGCAGGTCTGAAGTCATGGAATGTCCAAAAAACACAAGCAAATTGGATTTGTTCAGACAACAAATGAGCCCAGACTATTTCCTGGAACATTACCTTCCAGAGTGACCTTTTATCATCCCTGCAGTGTTTTTACAGCGAAGCTCACAGGACAAATCTCTGAGCCTGAGTGACGTAAAAACAGCTGCGCTATGACAAATATTTGAGTCAGACCGACAAAGCCACGTGTTCTGAAGACGGATTGTTTGCAAAGGAGGATGTACAGGAAGGTTTAGGGACAGTTCGACAAACAAGCCACCTCACACCTAAGCTTCGCACAAAGTTTCCCTCATTTGCTTTGCGCCTTTATGGCTCAACCATAACTGCACACCTCGACTAAATAGGTTATCAGCTCCAAAGCGGAAAATCAGAAGGCAGAATATCTCTTAACTTTAATCTTCATCTATCGTTTTTGCTTATCACTCCAATAAGCGCAGTCATTAGGTTCTCCAGCAAACCCCTGCGACCCTGAGTGCAGGACAAAACGAGTATAGAAAATGAATGAGTGAAAGTCCAGTAGCGCATTAACTGCCGTGCCTGCTATGCTACACTTTCTCCTCCAGTCCTGAAAAAGCTGCTGGGATGAAACCACATAATGGCAAAAGAAAAAAACATATATATATATACATCGATCATTTTTCGATTGCAAGAGACCTCTGCTTTGCATTAAATGTCACACAGCTAATGGACTGTGAAATCAACCTGAAATCCCAGCAACCTGGAATCCCAGCAATAAACAAGGATTTATGTGGCCTGGATACCTGCCGTTCCTTTACACTGTAACCACAGCTCTGAGGACATATTTACAGTATATTGTCTGGAAGCCGGAGGGACACCAACAGCACACACTAATTTCCTGTGGTTACACACACACACACACACACACGCACACACACACACAGATCCATGTGTATACCGACAGCCCCACGCACAGCCTTAAATCTCCAGTTGTAATCCGCCAGCCAGTTGCTAGGCAACACTGAAACTTGTAATAGCGCTCAAAGATCGTGGCTCTCAGCGCGGGGAGGGGCTGAGGGGAGGTGACGGGTGAGGAGGTTGCAAGGGGGGGGACTGAGGAGAAGCCCCTGGGGGCTGTTGCTGTTGCTGTTGCTGTTGCTTGTGGTTGTGCAGCAGCGGCTGGATGACTTTTGCTTCACATGTTCTCTGACGGAGACTCTCAGTGTTTTGCGTCACTTTTACAGAAGCGGACTACGATGATCAACAGGGGCAGGCAAGGTCAATAATTCTTTTCTTGTACGGATTACAAAGCACTGTGAAACCCGAGGACATTGTAGTCACACCAAAGATGACGTGAACATATAAAAGGTATAAACGAGACACTGTGTGTGTCAGCTGTAAAGAAAAAAGCTATGAATTAAACTTTTTTTTACTCTTTTACAAATAAAAACACTACATGCAAGTTAGCAATGAAAAGATAACTGACAGAGACCTGATTTGGTTTCATACTTTGTTTCCTTTTTATTATTATTCTAAGCTACCAGCTATTTGTTGGCTTCAACCTGCATTTTCCTTCATAGCTGTGAATCATGGGACCGCAATTTTATTTGTGTGAGATGAATTCATTCAAGTACTGAAGTTGTTCATTTTCAAAACAACATTATGCAACTTCCTGGTTATTTTTAAAAGCATGCTTCAGAGCATCAGAGCTGCTGAGCTGTTTAGCTACTGTTCAAATTCATTGGCCAATTATTTCCCTCGTCTTCTGGTCAATAATCATTTGTATTTCATCTTTTAAATGAAAAACAAGATAAACGCCCCACGCGAGATCTTCTGTTCTTTTCTTGATTAATGGATAATAAGTTGAATGAATCACCAGTTGATTGTGATTGTTAATAGAAAAAATAAGATGGAAATATATGTATATATAAAAATACGTAAATCAGCAAAAGAAACACTGAACAATGATCAAATTGGCACACGCAAAAAAAAAAAAATCATGATTCATCTTTAAACTTCTCTAGAAAATGATGTGACAAGACTATCAATTAAAAGTCCTCACAGCCAAAAACGAAAGGAGACACCTATGGAAGACTGACATAACCTTTTATGTAACAGGAAGAAAAAAATAATTGCAAAGCCCGATAGGTTTACATTCAGCCGGAGCCGCAGTGACAGCCGTCATCCCATCCTGCATCCTCGTTCTGCACAACCTAGGAGCCCATTTGTCAGGCTTCATCAGGCTTACTGGACGCTGCAGTCGCTCTCCAGGCGTAACTAAGCAAAGCGCCTTGGATGTACGAGTGGCGCTCAAGCGTGCCAAAAGGGGGCAATTTAGAAAACATGATGAACACACGAGGAGGAACATCTTGGGCGACTCTGTTGGCGCATGAGGGTCGTCTTGACTGCTGATTGGTTTCGCTGCGGCGCAACGGGCTCCTTTGTTAATACAGTGTCCTCAGAAGACTCCAGAGGGAAATATTTGCATTCATTATTAAAACAGCTATTTAGGATAATGGGCTTTAGTCCAGATGCAGACATACAATGTGACCGTTGGTTATAGGCTGTTTTTGTTGTTTGCACAACTGCAGCAAGAAGTGACCCATAGAATTAAGTCATGACTAAAGCTTGATGTCGTTTTTTTCCTCATTGGCTAGTTTTCCCACTAGCTCCTCCCTTTTTTCCTTCCTGGTTCAGCCAGTGCCATGTCTGTTTTTTTTTTTGTTTTTTTTTACATAAAACATGTTGCACACAGAAAATGCGTCGATTGGAACTGCAAAAGGACAACGAACAAGAAGAAGGAACCTGTTGCACCACCTGGTTACGGTGGCCACGGTTCCCTGCACTGGAGTCCATCAGTGCAGCATCAGCTTCAGTCTGCCGTCTTAACACGGACAACTATAAAATATGAAGGTTGGTCAAACACTGCAGCCGTTTAAAGGCCGAGTGCTTTGTGTGTGTTCAAGTTCAATGCACATGACGACGGCACAGTGATAATACGGTAGACTGACATGGTGGCTTCCGCGCTTCATTTACTCAGGAACTTATGTTCTTACTCCACCTCACACAGAAACTGCTGGTCTCCTTTGATTTTGTGTCCGATCGTTGCCCCAGAAAGCCTGTTCAGCCACTCTTTGTGTGTGTGTGTGTGTGTGTGTGTGTGTGTGTGTGTGTGTGTGTGTGTGTGTGTGGAGGATCTCCAGAGGATCACAACCTGTATGGCTCAGGCTGCCTCAGGATGGGGATTTTGGAGGGAATAAATACTTTCCGCCTCCTCCTGGACTTCCCCCGTTTTAGCTGTGGAACACGGGTGAAAAGATAAAAGCACAATTCTGATCCTCCCCGAACCTTTTTTATTCCTCCCTACTTTTACCTCTAGAGTGAGAATGCCCAATTGCTTCTTGGGTCAGAGGAAAGAGGATAACCGCATTTGTTTTCTCTGCTTACATCCATGGTCACATTTTCACTGCCCGCTCTTCCTGCACGTGTTTATCCTTTCTTCCGGTGTGTGATTCAGTGATCGTTGCAACAAGCGGCCACAGCTCGTCTCATGAAAGGCTTCAGGCAAGTTATCCACTGACGAACACGAGTGAGAAACACAGAGTCGCCCGAGTCAGTCCACTCGCTTCTCTTGAGTCAGCTCAACCTTCCATCATACCACAAGTGTGGAAGTCAACAGTCCTGCACAAAATTGGCACAAACAACCCAGGATCCAATACGGCAGCCCATTCTTTTCAATGGAGTTGCTCACTCAGCGTCTACGCCCAAAACGTTTTTGGCTTCCAGGTTGCTTCCGCATACTCAAGTGCTGCTTCAGCCAATCAGAACGAGCCGAGACACAGCACATAGGACGACATATGACATCACACTGGGAATAAATTGGGGATTTTCTGGCCTCAGGTCAGAGCCATGCCATCAGCCGTTTCTTTTTGTATTGCGGTCTATGGGAAAAACACTATGGGCCGCATGGGTTTTTCCCGCAGTACCTCGAGTGGCCACTGGGGAAAGAAACTCACCACAACGCCATATTGGCAGTTGAGTATGAAGTTCTAATAATACATCCGTGGGTTGACATCCCACCATGGAAAGCCAAGATGGAAATACAATAATAAAGAAATAAAAATAAACACAACAATCCCTCTAATGAGCGGAGAACTAATCCTTGTTGAGCTGATTAAGAATCCATGGTGAGAAAAAAGATTGACTGCTTTTTTTGTGGGACGGGGGGCGGGGGGCGGGGAGGGGTTAACTTCCTTCTCGCTCGATGAAAACCAGCTTAGACAATTTGCCGTTGTTTAAAAACACTTTGTCTCTCTAACGACTCATGGACCAAGATTGTATTATGAAGCTGCAAGGTGCTGGGAGAAGCTGTGGCCATGTGCAGACATAATAGGAGCAAGTGATATTCATCTTATCTAATGCCATGCAGGTGGGGAAAAAAGTGTTGCTTTTGTCAAAACTGGATCTATTTCTTTTAGTTCAGCGTGTTGTGTGAAGATGATCAATACGGCTTTTTGGAACCTAGCTGAAGAGAGATTCAATAACTAGCGGCAGCCTGCTGTGTGTCCACGTCAAAGCCTGCTTTTCTCTCTTTTGTCCAAATGTCAAAAAAACAACATCTTTAACACATAAAACTTCAACTTTCACAAAATGAATTCTCCATCTAATGCCACCTGGCATCAGCAGTGAGCAGGCAACGCCACAGACTTTATAAGCCTGTGCACTAGGGATGCAACAATATTCAGAAACTTACCAAACAGTTTGGTACGCCAACAAGATTGGTATGTTTCAGCCGGGAGCTTGGCATTGGTCCGACCTCCCATTAGTCTGACAAATTGCCCATTGGTCCAACCTCTCCTAACCCTAATCGTAACCCTAACCCTAACTCTAATGGGAGGTCGGACCAATGGGCAATTCCCATTTCGGCCAGTCACAAAACTCCATCAAAACTCGGCACAGCCATGATGTTGTGCAAGTGGATCCACTCAGGAGAAAAGACTAGACTACATTCTGTTTTCTAGACTAGTGGCACGCAGCTTTTTGACAACCTGTGGGTCCCGCAGTTATCAATAATTTGACTCGTTCCAGGAGCCCCCAAGAACCACATTATCACAACCGGCCTCAGCCCGCAACCCGCTGTCATTAAATGAACCAATATGTCTTTGACCATGGCTTTTTTACTCCATCACAGAGCCGGTTGTAAACAGCCTTCATTGGCTGATGTCACTTACAAATGCCAAGTGCACGAAACAACAATGACCAGAATACTTTAATAATAGTAACCCTAGCATTCTCTTTGGGCAAACCAAGTACAATATAGCAGCCTAAGATAATAACTATAGTCCAACCATTGTCCTAAACTCGCTAATCTTTCTCCTCCCTGCAGATTGGCAAGTGCCATTGTTATTACAACGGCACTTGCCAATCTGCACGTTTGTGATGTTTGCGTCAGAGCGCTTGCAGTTTATGTAACATATGCATTTACCTAACGTCCATTTTCTAATATTAGCGAGTTTAATAATATATCCATTTAAACTGATTTATTTTCAATCTGTTCAAAATACATTTCACCATTTGAAAAAAAAATAATTATACATTTGACCCACTCAAGCCCAATACAATGAAAACGTCTCAATTTGGCTGTGAGTGGGTTAAAAATGTAGTTTATTTTTTATTGAATAGTCATAATAATTTTAGATTTAATTTGCGTGATTTTATGTTTAATTTGATCTGATACTGCAGGTTTTTTTTTTTTTAATTAAGTTTGTGGTTTGATTGTATCTGTGCTTTTAATTATTTTTACAATACAGTACGATATTGCCTTTGCCACTCAGAATACTTTTATTTTAAATAAACCGTGCCCAAAAACCGTGATGCATATCGAACAGTGGGAACTGTACGGTTGCATCCCTACTGTGCACACGGTAAAAGCACGCCCCCCTGTGGAGAGAGGATCCATGAGCAAACCAGGGGCACTTCAAGAATCTAAAACCAATTTAGATTTAGAATATAAGCTTGAGTGATGGCTCTCTTGACTTTTCCACACCCACCAGACATCAGACTGGACCACTGTGCTCGGTGACCCCAGTTGTTGTCCTGCACTACATGAGGGTTACAGCCAAGAGTTTGTGCAACAGCTACTTCGATATTTACTTCAGCAATTTGGTGCATTTGTGCATTTTCAACTTTAACTGTGGAGAAGTTGTTTCTTTCGTGCTATTTGGTAACAGATGTATATACACTGCAGTCATTAATCAATGGTGGGTGCTTTCTTTGCTTGACTACATTCTGTTTTCTAAAGTTTTTTTTTTCTTTCTTGCATGTGTATGGGGCAATGCTCTTTAGAAGCAACTTCATCATAAAGCGAAACAGGAAGAATAAAGTGAAGAAAGAAATGATTCCATAACACCCGACGGTATGAATGCACTTATATATGCAAAGTGGGCGCATGGATCACCTTGCAAGCAGATGGAGTGCCGCTTGAAAAGCTCCAATTTGAATCTCCTCAGAGGAGAAAGAAGTGTGAGCTATGGCCGAGGTTGATGCGCTCAATTATAAATCGGAAATCATGTTTTCCAAGTTTATGGCTGACTGAGTCATTGGAAATACCCCTGAAATAAGTGTTTCCACACACACACACACACACACACACACACACACACACACACACACACACACACACACACACACACACGTTTCTCAACATTGCATAAAAGTCATTCATTACACTGTTTATTACAAACCTTGTCTTATTATGAGTCATGGAAAAGTCATACTATTGTGGCTGCTACCAGAACATGTTATAATAATAATACATTTTATTTGGCAGTGCCTTTCACAGCACTCAAGGACACTTTACAGAAGAATAAAAACACAATAAAAACAAATAAAAACAACAGACAATTAAAAGAGAACAATAATTCAGAATTCAGAACAGAATTAAATCATCATAAAAAAAAATAAGGTTTTCCTTACGGTGCTGGGATTTCTTTTGGAATATAGCTCTTGCTGGAACACGTTGTCTGAGCGGTCTTCACTCTTCCTTAGCCAGCTAATAACCAAATCATGCGCTAAACAAGAAATGTCGTCAGTCCTCTTCAGTTTTATCTTTCTGGTCCTTTTGGCTGATTCCTTCAGATTGCTCTTCAAAAACCACATCACAGTCGCTGTGGTCACGACATGGTCCGAAACGCTCGCCACTTTCCTCGTGCTGACTGTACTCCTCCCTCCTCCTCGACGGACCAGGCATGGCCTCCTCTTCAGAGTCGTAGGATGTGGCAGCTGCCTGCTCACTAGGACCCACATCCGACTTGCGTACAATTTTCAAAGGTGGACCGTGCAGAGGGTCTTCTTCCAAGTCCTCATCTCTTCTCGCGTTCCTTCTGCGTTTTCTTGATGGACCAGGTTGAGGGTCTTCCGCCGAATCCCAAGCGGCACCCACGTGATTGTCTGGACTTCTCTCAAGATTTCTTGGTACTTCCCGTGAGGATACAGGCTGGGGGTCATCGTCAGAATTCTCATCACTGGCATCTGCGTGTTCCACTGTTTTGAGTTTTGAGCTCTCGTCTGTATATTCTTGGTCAGAGTCAGGCAAGTCAATGCCCGAGTCAGTCGACTCATCGTACGACACCAACCTTATGGCGTCATCCTCACTGGAGCTACTTGTCGAACTTGACGTTACAGACGGAAAGGAAGAGTCTGCGTCTTCATCCTCTATATCGCGATGGCCTTCCGAGTCAACTCCAGGATCGGCAGCGCCGTCGTCACTGTCAGATTCCTCACCTGCATTGTTGCCATCGCGGTTGGCAACATTCCCCTGGTTTTCATTGATGTTGAGGTTTTCCACCTCCACAGCCATATCCATCCCCACCGCATCGTCATGCTCAAAGAGAAACTCCAGCCAGATGCGTAGTGTACCCATGACTTCCTCGTCTCCCACCCATTCGCCTCTTGGAAACAGGCGTATCAGAACTGCAACAAGAGTGCAAAGATTTCATTTCACTCACTGCTAATGGGTACTCATGATGGTATAACGCTTGTGAAGACTGTAGTGTGCCACATAGCATAGGTCTGTACTGAATATGAGTGCGAGTTTGCAAAGTGCGACGACCATGAAGTATGCCAAAATGCAGTGAAATTACTTGTATGTTAGCTACTCTACAAGCTAATGTTAGGAGTGGCAAGTTTACAACAGAACCATATTTTGGTCGGGCAGTAACATCGTGGTGCATATTTGGTCTGTGAAAAACCGTCAGCTTTAGTATTATTTATGTTCACGTTTTGCCTGAATAAAAAATGGTAGTACACAAAGCAGAAGTTAGAACTACATGTGATTAAAGGGAATACTTACAACTTCTACCATTGTGCCCTCCATCTCCCATATTGTCCATCGCAGGTAAATATTTTCTTTCTGACAAAAAAAAAGTGTTTTAATGGGGCTATGCTTTTAGATGAATGAACACCGACACACCGAATGGGGTAAAACATTTGAAATTGGCTATATTTTCAAAGTTTAAGGCAGAAAAGAAGGATGTGGTGCGCATACCGTACTCTCAAGAAATCTAGCTAAATCAGTCATTGTCTCTCTAGCACACTGGCTTCTGGAAGTTTCTCTGCTCCAAGCGAAACATCAGGGACACACAATGTTTCAAGCCTTGATTCAACGTCGTCTTCTTCCTCTTCGTCTCCTCCTTCGTCTTCCTTTGTGAGGTCTAAGGGCAGCTGGCATCCATCGCAACGCATTTCTGCCGCCTCACTTTTGATTCTTCATGAGTATCCGTCTGTTCCTGGAGGCGCTGCACTTCCAGGCCGAAGCATGGAGCTACAGAGCAAATCCCTGGTTTAGCGCCCTGTGCCAAAAAGAAGTTCATCTCTTTAAACTCGCCTTTTCTTTTATCTCTGGCAGTGCTTTGATCTTCCCATCATTCGAGCAGCCTTTCGATCGAAACAGCCCAAACATAAATAAACCACATAACAAACTGTTGCATGGAATGAAAAGCTGAGATTGTCACGTTGGGTGTGTTACGAAAGTGCATGTTGTTTGATGTTGTAGCTCACAGAAAAACCTTTACAAATTAAATGTAAAAATCTGCAATTGTTTTTCTGTTTGTGATATTAGAATACATACTTGTGTTGCTTTTTTAAATTTATTGAAAGTTGTTTTGCATCTTCCGTTGCTCAATAACTAAATGTGAATGGTCAACACCTATTCAGTTTAGTGCCCCAATTACTGGCTGCATTCTGTTTGGGTGTTCTTTTCAACCTTCGTTACTACTTCTTTATTACCACCCTTGTAAAAACTAAAACTAGCTCCTCTGTCTTAAAACTAGAACTTCACCCCAGGTGATTTTTTGTCCAGAAAACAATTTAAAAAAATAATTACCTGGCCACAATGGAGATTGCAACACGTTAGGCAAACGAGGCCCAGAGCTCCGAAGATGAACAATTTTGATAGTCTGCAGCAATTAAAACACAAACCTCACAGGACATCTGCACTGTTTTTGGTGTAGTGTTATTGATTTTATTCTAAAGAAAAAATACAATTTGAACAATGGGATATATTACATTAGATCTTTTTGAAAATAAGCACCCCTTTTAATGCAACTATCAAGAGTGGTCCACAACATTCATTGTCTTTACCACTGAAGAGTTGAGCTGGGTGCTTCTGCTACTTGTTCTTTCTCAACCCCCTCGCCAGAACCTCGGCTATTTTCCGCTCCTGTCACTTTCCGCCCGGTCCCTTCTCCGTTTCCTCGATGGACCAGTCAGAGGCTCATCTCCAGAATCATTAGAATCCTCGGAACAGTCGCTTGGGCATTCAAGTGATTCTTCTTCCTCTGCGTTTCTAGTCCTCTTCCAAGGCAAACTCGACTGAGATTCCTCTTCAGAATCCTCCGTACTTGTGCTCTGGTATGAAATCAAACTTTGCTCACCCCTTGGTGTCCACTTTGAGGATGGTCCAGGCAAGGGGTCGTCGTCATCCGACTCCTTGGCACTGGAGCTTACAGTGTTCCCGCCGTCACTTTCAAAGTCCCAGGGCTCTTCCCAGCAATGACTTTCTTCAGCCTCCTCACTCGACTTTTGTCTCAGCTGCGCAGTCGAGGGATTGTCATCCGGGTTGACATCTTCCTGCTCACCTGCCACACCAACCTCACCGGTGGCATCAGGGGTGGCAGCATCACTGGCAGAATCAGCAGCGTTGTCATTACTGTCCTCAATGACAATAATTTCAGGGCTGTCAATGCTGAGGACGAAGCTGCTGCTGTTTTCATTAGCTTCATTGTTCTCCTGGTTCTCCTCGCCGTCTGTGATTGCGGGAATGTCGGGGTGTTCCAGTATAAAAACTATGTCCCACCTGCCTACTTCATCATTGCTCAGGAGTTCCAGCAAGGCATGGATGAGCAGGAGACGTTCATCCGGCGGCCATTCACTGATGGGAAACAGACGCAGCCTGACTTCTATGTCTGTAGGAACCCGTCAAAGACATATTTTAAAGAGATTAAAGTCAAAAGCAGCAAACTTGTCTAATTCTTTGACCAAGGGTGTGGTGTGTTTAACGAGCAAAACACTTACAATTTCTACCGTTGTGCTGTCCATCTCCTCTGTTGTTCATTGTGACGTTTGAGTGACAAGGGTTTTTATAGTTTTAATTCAAAACCGGGTTTAGATGCAGGTAATTCTTGCTGATTGGCCAATTAACGATGTTACATGTTTGCCTTGAGTCCATGGAGCGAAGCAGTGAAACCTCTGCTACAAGGAGGTGGAACGACTGCTGGCACCTGCCATGTTGCAACACAGCCATGGTCGGATTTACTCCTTCTGTCTGTGTTACGCAACATCAGGTCGGCGCAAGCGGTAACTAGGGAGAGCCACTATTCCATCACAGTATCTCAGGTGGGATCAGCACAGGCACGTCACCGCAGAGCAGGCGTTCTTCACACTGTTTGATCAGCTAAGCATTTAATACATGTTCAACGTTACTGGCACTGTGGTTTCTTTTTGCACTGATCCGCTTTGATCTAACGTGACTGCTGACGTCACATCCTTTGATCCGCATTGTCCTTTGTTCTTATCCTGTCGTCAGACGTGATTTGGGGCTAAGGGAAAATAACTGGTGGATGTGTAGCACTTTGTGCGGAGACAAGAATGACTGGGAAGAGATGAGGAAGAGGGAGAAGAACGGGAAGGAGGGGGAAAAGACCAAAAAAAAACATCACCTGATACTTTGCTGTCATTTTTACAGATTGCAACAAGAGAGAAATATTTACCCTCATATACATTATTTAAGTACAACCAGTGACTTCTGCCCTATGTGGGTTTATGCCTGAACTAGTGGTACTTTTCTGAGCAACTTCACACCATCAATGTATTCAGGATTCCTCAAGGCCTTTTATGAAGTCAACTTCTATTTGCAAATGATTTCTTGACAGTAAATGTACGCAGAGCCAACAACATGACTAATGTGTCATAAAACCAACGTAATATTAAAAGGGCTGGTGTGGGCTCACGGGTCGTTACATACAGAATCTTCGGTGTATGATTTCCCTCACAGTTGTTCGTCTCGATTTCACTGCACTTTTCTCGTGCGTGCTTCTCAAGTCAAGACCTCCAGCTTATATTTTTAACTTCGTCGAGTTCAGTCCTCCAGTGGGGGGCGTCTAAATGTGGCTTCGTCTGCCTTCCAGTTGCACGTCTTACGCACGCGGCCTCGAGATAGTCAAAGAAAATAAGAGAGGGAAAAATAGTGCGATTACTTAACTGAACGCCGACTGGTGCGACGTCAAAACGGGACCTGTGACCTCTGGCTGAGCTAAATCAGACAGCAGCAGCAGCAGCAGCAGCGCCGAAACCTGCTGAACACCACGGCTGCAGCTACTAAGCACCGGAGCACCGACGTCGACTGCAGCGTGAAGCCGCCTGGAGACGCCTGGCTTTGGGACACGACGGGTCGCGATGGAGCGGTGAGGCTGCGCTCGCTTGGCGGAGGGATTTTTAGGTTAGCGGCGGTGGCTGCGGCAGTAGCAAGTGCAGCTGTTGCAGCCGAGAAGCCTGTGACATGTCTGGCTGACGCGTGTGCAAAAATGATCACTGCATGTGGAGAATACATCAAAATAGTAATAATTTCTAGCATTTTATCTTCCGCGTCTTAATAAAATTACACATCACTGCACATGACAGTCATACCCACTATGGGAGCTTTTAAGGGATAAAATTAGAATGTGACAGGTTTGAAATATGCTACTACTCATAATAACAATAATGATAGTAAAAACTAATAATGTAGAAAACAGCTTTATTTGCTGAGTTCTTTAGAGAAAAATGAAACAAACTGACACAATTACTATTAGGACAGTCAGCTGCTGAATGTAGCCATTTAATACTTTTATTTGTGGGTTAATGTGAAGGGAGCAGTAATCCAAATGTTCATGTTGCAGAAAAACGGCCACAGTGGAGAAATACAAGGCAGCCATGCTGCTGAGCGGCACTGGCGATGCCCTGGGATACAGGAACCAGCTGTGGGAGTACAATGAGTCCGGGCCCGCCATCCATCAGGTTGGTGCCACTAAACAAGCATGCTTCTGTGTGCAGAGATAACGTTTGCATCATTTAGCCCTATAATAAAGGGGGGTGGGGGGGGAGAAAAAAAACCTTATCTTTGTATTTCTTCACAGGAGCTCAAAGAGCTGGGTGGCCTGCAGAAAATCAAGGCGGAGCTCCCTGATTGGCCGGTGAGCGATGACACAGTTCTGCATCTGGCGACGGCTGAGGGGCTGGCCACCGGTGAGCGCCAGCGCCACCTCCACGCCACACATGCACTCGCTCGGCCTCCCTGACTCTTGCTTGTTTAATTTTCAAACGGAATTGATTGGATCGATCTGATTGCAGGCTTGGCGCTAACAAGGTCTCATCAGGATATGCGCGCCGCAAAAGGCTAACCCAGATTTATAGTCTGGCCCTGATTTGCTGCACTATTATGTCTCGCCGCAAGTGCTTGGGAAACGGCAGACGCTTCACTTGACCTTTGCTGTGATAAGGCCAAGCCAGCCTTGCAAACAGATGTGTTAGATTTTTCAGAAACATCACAGCCAACCATGTGTGTGGTGTGAATAGATTGTCGTCCCCCCTGCAGGAAAGATGGGGGAGGAGCTCCTGCACGAGGTGGCTGCTCGATATGTGGAGGGAATGAAAGACATGGACGGGAGGAAACCAGGTCCTTCCAGTATTTTAGGTAAGCAGTTGTCTTGGCTTAAAAAGGAAATAAAAAACATGTGATTGAGGACATATGTAATAGAGGTTTATGGGGAAATGGCCTTAACTCTGTTTTCAAGGAGTGTCGCAGCTTAAGCCTGGACAGGAAGAAGGCTATCGAGTACTCTACAACCCAGAGGGGACGGGCTGCGGAGCAGCCATGAGGTCCATGTGCATTGGACTCAGGTAAGATATCGGTTAGTATATAAGATATATAGTTAGTGGAGCTGATTTATTTAGATCCACTCACATTTTCAGATCTTTATATTTCGACACTCGTGAAGCATTTTTGGGATAACAATGAATAAATAAAAGGGAATATTTAGCCCTCTGTTTGCAGCGTCCTGCAAAAATGCTCAGTTTCCTGCTAAAACTGATACTTTGTTGGACCTGCCACGTGATTTTGCGAGGGACATGACGGTGAGGCAAGCTGCCAAGCAGGGTGTCTGAGAAGGCAGAGAGAGCGCTGAGACGTTTGTGCCCCTTGTGACATCATAAAGAGGAGGAGGGATTCCAGAGCCCTGCGTTTAAGCCACTTGGCTGTGAGACAGCAAAAAGTGAAGGAGGACTTCCCTCTGTCATTGACAGTTTGCTGTGGATTCATAGTAGGAATTCCAAGTTTTCCACTATTACGTGGAAGCTCGACGGGGTTGCATCTCATATGTTAGCCTCAGGATACAAAAATAGTCTAACCATTAATCCTTTCACTAGTAATTACACACACACTGTAATTTGAGGGTCCATCTGGAGATGGTCTGAGTGTCAGTCTTTTTCATTCAGCCAGTATAGTAGAAAGCATATGTTGTTGTAATAGTGCTAAAATGAAGCTACACCCTACAGTCTGTTAGAGTTGTAAAAATATTTTCTCAGGAGGAATTTGATATTTTCTCCACCAGGGCCGCAGGTCCGCGCACCATCTAGTGGACGGTGGTGGTACTGGATATTTTTCGAGGAAATGCATCCATTTTCTATTACATGCACTTCAGGGTGTTGGGGAATCATCCCGCCACCGTCTCGCTGTGAGGTGACAGTGCTTATCACTGCACCACCATGTCATCCTGAATCATTCAGATACTTTCTTCAATTGTTAAGAAGGAAAAAAAAAAGCAAATAAATTCTTTAGTTTGAGACTTAAATCTAAGCGAGCACTAGTTAGGCAGTAATTCTCAAGGCAATCAAAATAATAAATAATCAGTATATTAATCAAAAGTAATTACCTTTACCAGGTATCCGAGGCCTGACCAGCTGCTGTCGCTGGTGGCGGTTGCCGTGGAAACAGGCAGGATGACCCACCCTCACCCCACCGGCTTCCTGGGCGCCGTGGCGTCGGCCCTTTTCACTGCGTACGCCGTCCAGCGCAGGCCAGTCACGACGTGGGGCCTGGGCCTTCTCAACGAGGCCTTGCCCATCGCCAAGATGTTTGTCCAGGGCCGAGGCTACGCTGTGGAGGAGACGGAGAGAGACTGGAACTACTTCAGTGACAAGTGGCAGTGGTATGAGCTGCACGGTGTTTCAGCTGCATCCGCCGGGGGCGTGGTTCAGCAGATATCAAATAACATTTTGACGGTTGAGAATAGAACCTTTGTTTACTCGCGTCACACTGAAGGTTGATTGTCGCTAGCGGATTGGAATTTTCACCTCCGTTCCACAGGTACCTGGATCAGAGAGGCATCTCCAACGGGGTGGGGCCTGTGATTTGGCCTCCTGCGTACGGCCCTGCAGAGAGAGACGAGGCCTACAAGAGCTTCAGCCTGTCGGGGTGGGCGGGGCGCAGCGGCCACGATGCTCCCATGATAGCGCTGGACGCCCTGCTGGGTGCCGCATCCAACTGGGAGGAGCTGATGAGCAGAGCCGCCTTCCATGGGGGTAGGAGGAAAATTAGTCAGCCAAGTCGCATGTCACGCTAACCGCGTCATCCTATCAAACCACTCTCACGCAATATTAACTTGATTTTTTTTCTCAATCTTGGCCAATGAGTATTTGACCATATGTTAAAACTAAGACTTTTAGCTAAAGCCAACTTCTAGCTGTGCCATTGCTTCACAGGAAAGTAATTGACAGTGACGTGAAGTTAAGGATGGGTTTTTTTCTATTATCTCAGAAAATTCTGGCTGGCAAGAGACACTTTGTACTTCAAAAAAAAGACTATCTGGTTTACCGCCATGTCAGTTATTTCCAATCCATTTTTAATGACACTTTTTATGGTACCTTCCTTTGAAGCCTGAAAGGAATCCATACCAATTAAGCGCTAATTTATTATGGAGCTCTGCATCATGCTGCTTTTCTCCGTTATCTCCTCTCCTTCCTGCCCAGGGGACAGTGACAGCACAGCTGTGATTGCCTGCTGCTGCTGGGGTCTTCTCTACGGCACTCAGGGGGTCCCTGAAGACAACTATTTGAACCTGGAGTACCGGGAGCGACTGGAGCGCTGTGGAGAGCAGCTGTACGCTCTGTCGCAATGAGGGTGCCACCACAGCCTGCTGCACCACCAGCAAATTGAAAGGAATATAGAAATATATATTTCTGTATATCATTTCAGTCAAACTAGGCCAACAGTGATGCAGAATTCATCGGTGCCTTTGTGCTGCAGCGAACTGTTGCATTAGTGTGGTTGTGGTGTCTTTCGCCCTGAAGGGGAAGCGGAGTGACCCACTAACCCAAAGAATCACCCTGCCACATCAAGGACCTGGAACGGCTCCCCCTAGTGACTGTTTTGAATATTTACGCAGAATGGTTAGTGGAACAAATTCCACCTAATGAGAAAGTGAAGATAATACAAAAAGTTGCCCTGAGGTAATTAGTTTGTCATCATGACAAAGCAGTTGTTTACCCTGCCTTCAATTGGATGTGTTGTTATTGTCCGATTAAAAACATTAATTTTGGTGCCTCATTGGAATTCTTACCTAAAGGAAGCCCTCCAGCCAAGCACAATTACAACACAGTAAATAATTAAATGCAGAATCCTTGTTGTTGAGTTGAAAACTTTTATTTTTTTTTTAATCTTTTTTTTACGTTTTTTTTGTCTGTCCATTTTTTATTTATTATATTTTCCTACAGGAGAAAAGGTCATGGGATGGTTTAAACTAGTGAATCAGGGTTTAAAAAAAATATCTAAAAATTTCCACCTCCACTCATGACAGTTCGTGTGTCCTAACCCTTTATCATCGATGCCCCCATGAAATGCCACGAGGCGAGAGGAACTGGCCACTGTGACCCTCACTTTGCTGAGGATCAACTTCTTTTTTTTAACCATCCTCTGACTGCTCCAACCAGCAAGGTGCCTGTGTTTCTGGAGGAGGGAGGAGTTGGAGAGAGGAACAGAGGGATGGCAGTAGAGGGGGGGCCCGGGATGCTGCTGCCGTCGTCATCTGCCACCTTCTGAGTTGGGGTGAAAATCAAAAGGTTCTTCTGGTGTGGGATCAACACCGAGGTCGGAAGCGATGACAGACAGTTCAACCAAAGTGGAAGGTGCTGCAAGACTTCTTCGTCCTCTTCTGCAAGTCGAGGGCTGCCTCACATCCGGCAGGCTGTCAGGGCTCATTCATGGGAACAGTTGGGAGGGGAGGCAACGGTGGAGGGGTTCAGGAGGAGTTTAGTTTCCAGACGGATGGAAGGGAGCAGGGTGGGTTTGTACCTGCATCGCTGCAGAGAGGAAACAAAAAAAAGCGCATTAATGCCCACTCATTTATATATCTAGTTCTAAAAGTCATCCCCATCTTTGCATGACACCTCCTACCTTGTGGGTGTCCAATGTAAAAGTGTTGGTGTGCCCCTTGCTGAGGTCCATGCTGGGGGTGCTGGGGCACCGAGCCGGGCCCCTGCTGAGGAGGCTGCAGCATCACTAACTGGGGCTGATTGTGGCCACCTGAGTGATGGGGACCAGACATGGCTCCCTGGACATGAGCCTGGCGGAGGACAAGAGATGGCCGAGTCAGAAAAGACATCCAAGCGAAACGACGAGACTACGTTCAAAAATGTGAGTAGTAGTGAAGCTGTGACGCACCGTGCGGCACCGCAACTCTGGAGCACTGTGAATCCATACCTGTGCGATCTGCCCCAGGGGATATGTGGGTGGGATTCCCTGGTGGCTGTGGAGGCCGTAGCTCTGGATGGGATACGAGCCCTGTGGAGACGTGTGGCCTGGCGGCATGTTGGGTGGGGTCGGTGCCGACAGGGGGCCTGAATGGTACAATGACGGGGGCTGCGGACCAGACTGAGCGTTCTGAAGGGGAGGACGCAGCATCAGAATGTTAAAACTGGCCATGTCTGAGTGGAATGACGGATTCCTCCGAGCCATCCTTGTCCGGGAATCCCCTACCTGTCCAGGACTCGGTGCAGCGTGCTGGGGAGGGGGCTGATTTCCTGTCGGAGTGCTCGAGGGCTGCGGCTGATGAACAGCGCCCGAGTGATGCGAGAAGGACTGCGGGGCTGGAGAGAAAAAGAACAAGTTGGAATTGACATTAACAGGCCTGTGCTCGCGTTCTCGTTAAAGCAAGAGGACCAGGGCAGTTACAGTTCGGGATCAATACGACAGGAAGGCAGTAGAGGAAGCATTGGGCTCACCATAGATGCCCTGCTGTGGCCCCTGAGGAGCTTCTCCTTGTGAGGGGAACTGGGGTCCTCCTGGGGGACCAAGGGCCTGTGGGTGGGGACCACCACCCTGGCCTAGCATCCTGGCTCCACCCTGGAGCATGGAGTACATAGGCTGGACCTGTGAAAAGAGTGGAAGAAATTGGTGATGCATTGATGATCTTCTGCAAGTACTGAAATTCAGACAGTCCTTCAAATAAGAGAGAAAACGAGGACTTTTATTTATTTTTTTACCTGTCCAGCGTAAGGTGCCATGGCCTGGATGACCTGCTGCTGGCCGTACTGTGGTGGGTTGTACTGGAGGTAAGACTGGGGGTATGGGGAAGCAACCAGTGGGGCCCCGGCTGCAGATGCCGCAGCCTGTAACATGGGGGGTGCTGAGGTACCGTGGTCAGAGCGCTGAGCGACAACTGAGCCTGTCAGAGAAACACAGCAACAAGTTAAGCACACCGACGATGCCCTGCATTGTAATACATGAAACCATGACATCTCAGCACAAGGCGGTTAGCTTTAAGGTTAAATTGAATATATTAGCAATAATACAAAACTGTAAATGGAGATAAAAATGAGAATATTTTTTGCTGTATTTACCTTTGGTCCTTGGATATTTTCCCTGGCTGACTGTTGACATGGTGTACTGATACATCGGTGGGGGCTAAATGTGGTGGAGAAAAATCAAGTTGACTGTTAGAGCACTAAATTAAAGAACAAAGTGTTTAAACAGATTTGGATTCAGTGTTGAGCGAAGGTGGAAGTTTATTGGGAGGTTATAAGCAAACCCATATGTACCTGCACAGGATGGATCTGTGATACAAAGGAGAGGTAGGGGGTGTTGTAGAGCGACCCCTGTCCACCCGGATGCTGGAGGACCACTGGGCTGGGGGGAGTGGGTCGAGGCGGGGTGGGCGCTGTGTTGGGTTTCGTCTGTGCAACAGGTAGTCAAGACTGAGGTCAGCTCAGCAATAAAACTCACTCATTTTCCAGCAAACCGAACAATTGAAGACACTTGCAACTATGAAAGAGTCAAATTGAAACATTTGTGTTTTACTACTTCCAGTGCTTTGACAACTTGGATATACAATTTTAAAGAAGACAGACCCTTACTAATGACAACCGAGGCAAACTTGAGATAAATTGTCTTACCATCGGCATTTGAGCTTTGATGGGGTTGAACTCTTTAGCGTTGGGGTTTAAGGTGGATTTCTTTACTTGGCTGAAAAGCAGAAAGTAGGGAAAATATTTATGAATAACATGTTAGCGAAATTACAATATTGACATCAATGTCTCAATCTTTTTCTTTCTTTTCTTTTAAACTCACTCGGTCACGCCCTCTGTCCGCTCCGTCGTCTCCGACCGGACCTCCTCACTGCCTGGGGTTCTGGCCGGCTGTGGGACAGCTGGCGAGTGCCTGTCCGAAGCCGGCGAAGCGGCGGCGGCGGCTGCCACTCCAGCCGCCATCGGAGCGTCCTTGGCGGGCTCCTCGGCGGGGGCCGGGGAGGGCTGTGGCTGGGCGGGACTGCCGGCAACCGGCTGGGGTCGGGCCTCTGAAGCAGGGTGAGTGTCTGACTGCGAGAGCTTGGCTGCGACGGGTTTGGCAGCCTCACCGATGGCAGGTGGGGTGGCTGCTGCCGGGGAGCTGGGGGAGCTGGAGCTGCCGCCAAGCTGTGGAGACGGAGGGGAGCATTTAAGGTGACTGAACGTTGGTTTAGTTGGAACATTATCGCACATTGCATCTTTCTCGACTCTTATTTCTAGCAACTGGCTAAGCAAAAAACAAAAAAAAACAAAACAATGGCAGCTTGTGAACGTAGATACTCCAATAGGCAGGTTGATATGATGCATTAAGGAGAAGAAGTCAAAGAGTGTAAGATTCGAGGGAGGTATTTAGTAGTTATTAAGGCTACCGTTTTTATTCAGTGTTTCACTTATTGCCCTGAAACAGCAGGCGAGCCAGACTGGCCGGTCTGGGCTAAACCAGTACATCATGATTCAGCGTAAAATGAAATAAGTCACACCCAAAATAATTAACCATCAGTGACATCGTGTTACAAAGTCATCTGACATGAATGATATCAGGGGTCACAACCTTGTGACTGTTTACATATTTCCTCATTTCAAAGAAGACGAAGACGGAGACGAATGAGAAGGAGAAGGAGAAGGAGAAGGAGAAGGAGAAGGAGAAGAAGAAGAAGAAGAAGAAGAAGAAGAGGAGAACGCGGAGCACATACCCTGAACTCTTTGCCAAATTTTCGCAGCTCCTCAATTTGCGACCTTTGGACCGATGGAGCTGCTGAAGGAGGAGGTGGTTAATGAAAATGTAGACATTACAAAAAGAAATGGCCACACACAAACTGGAATACACTTTTACTTGCGTATGCGTTTCCAATTGAACTGTTTGTAGTACACACACACACACCTTTACTACTCTTGCCTTCCTCCGTGCTGCTTGGGCTCTCCATTGAACGCTCCTTTGCCGCGGCGCCCAGGATTTCATTCACTGTTGGGACAAGTGGTAAACTAATTAGTTTGACTGCGTCGTCAGACGTCTTCAAAAGCTCTTGTTTACAGATAAGAGCCAAATGTCTTAGTGAGGCAGGAGAAGTTAATTTCTTTCTGGAAAAAAAAGGATTTTAACTTTCATCTTTTTAATTAAACAGGCAATGAGAAGTGCGACAATACCATCAACAGGGAAGAGAGGGGCGGGGCCAGTTGGCTTCTGGGTCGGCAGAGAGACGGATGACGTGTCTAAATACGGTGTGTCCTGGGAAGAGCCTGATTTTGGAGAGCGCGTGGCTGCAAAGAATGAAGGCAGACAATGTTTTCGACAGACTCCCCTCGATGAAACCAAAGCTGATTTTCAACAGGTGCTGAACTCACCTGTGGTCTGAGAGTGAGAGTTTGCAGCGCGGACCGTTCTGCTCGACTGCGGAGGTCTTTGGGCTTTGGGAGATGTTCTGGCAGATACTGCAGAGGAAACACAGCTCATTAAGACATTAAGACGAATTAAGGAGTCGTCTTCATGCGAACAGAGGAGCACACGAACCTCCATTAACAGGCCTGCCAGCTTCAGACAGGGAGTGTGGAAGTGAGTGGGAATGTGGGACTGCATGGCCGTGCGGGGCGGGGGGGCTGGCCGGGGACGGGGCGGATGGAGTGGACGTGGGCGTGGCTCCTCCGGACGAGGAGGGGGTGTAGGGGCTGGCGGGGCTGGAGCCGGAGCTCGGGCTGGAGCTCCCCTGGGGGTGGTGCGGGGCGTAGGCTCCGCCCCGGCCCGACAGGGGGCTGTTTCTCTCAGAGGGCGAGACGCCAGACTGCGGCCCGGCAGCAGAGGGCAGCGGAGGTCTGGGCGAAGAGGACGACGGCGGGGTGGAGCGGTAGCCGCCGCCCAGTCGGTTGTGGGACGGGGGGCCGCCTGGTCCCCTCTCTGCTCGCTCCCGCTCGCGGTTCATCTCTCTCTGGCGCTGCGGTAGAGGAATGTACTTCCCTTCCCTTGAAAAAAAAAGAAGAGGGAGCGTCAGAAAACATTATTATGGCCGTAGATCAAAAGTAGTAAAACCCAATTTAAGGACATGCAACACCACAGTCCACCTGGTGGCCTCTCACCTGTTGCCAGCGCCGGGGCTGTCTCGGCCCCTCTCGCGCTCTCTGTCCCGGGGGCTCTCGCGGCCCCTCTCGCGGTCGCCGCCCTCCCGGACCACAGCGCTGTACTTGTCCTCCTCGCTTTTGCCCTCGTCATTTTCCAGGTTGACGCGATGGCGATACTGGGGACTGGACTCAATCTCGCTGGCCAGCCGAGCGGCACGAGCCTCCCTCTGCCGGAAGATCTCGGAGTTTCCCTTTTCCAGTGGCACGCTGGGAGCAGGGGGTACACAGACGTGTGAGCACTTGTCATTTTTATTTTTTGAAATAGCGAGCGACGTTAACATGAACTCTTCACAGACAAAACTTACGTGTACATGGCCAGACTCGAATCATAAGTCGATGTCACTCCGTACTTGACTTCATTGAAACGGAACATCTCGTTGGCGTCCCATCCATTGGACTAAAGACAGACATGAACCAAGGTAGAATAAGTTTCTGTAATTAGAACATTGGTGCTACAGTTTTTTTCTCCACACCGAGGCATCTGTGTGCACAAAACAAACTGAGCCACTCACTGCGTCATTGTCCAGGTCATAATTCTCTCCGTTACTGTCTCCTCCATCCCATCTCTGCAGAACTTTTTCTTTGTGTTCTCCATTTACACGGCTGGAGCTGATGGCCGTGTCTGTGAAGGTGTCTGGAGCCAAACACCGGAGCAAGTAGATGAATCAGACTTTTCAACGTTTCTGTTGGTTGCCAACATTTTTTCCACAGTCGAGTTGAACAAGTTAATTATAGAACCATTTGATCAGCTACTTACTTAACCACACCACAAAAAAAAAAAAAGAAGAAGAAGGAACCTTGTTGTCAAATCTACCATTATAAACCTTCACATTTTGCCCCTTGCTACTTATTTTCAATTTCAGTTTCAATCTCTGGCAGCTTAGACAGCACTTTGGCAAAAATGCAATCTTGATACTTTAACAACATGCTGTTTCCTCTTTACAATGAAAAGCTAATCAATCGTTAGTTGGTTTATACCTCTGGTAGCAAAGTTGAGGTCAACATCTCTGCAGGTCATAGTCACAAGGTCTGAAGGGGTGAAGACCATAGTGTCAGTAATTTCTTCTCTGCGTGGCGGCGCCGATGACGAGCCTTCCTCCTCACTGCGCTTGTGTACAGCGTCCACAGCCAACTCACACTGAGAACAAAAAAGCAGAAGGTTTTCAGGAACTTGCGACGCGTCAGAGATTAAACACCAATATAAAACATACGGTCCTGACATTAGTAAC
This sequence comes from Nelusetta ayraudi, assembly GCF_046127955.1. NCBI lineage: Eukaryota > Metazoa > Chordata > Actinopteri > Tetraodontiformes > Monacanthidae > Nelusetta > Nelusetta ayraudi. The sequence goes on along the minus strand of NW_027466092.1, from coordinate 10,704,909 downwards.
AGGACACTCTGGCTGTGGGAAGTGCATCTGTGTGGTTAACATGAGGTTCTTACCCGAGAACTGAGTGTCTTGAATATTCCTTCAAAAGCACTTCCATTCTTTACTCTTACGTCGCAGGTGGAACCCTGAGACAGACAGACGGGTTAATAGGTCAATGAACCCTGGCAATTGCAAATACATGTGCACTGTAAATGATTTATATTAGAGCCGATGACAGAAGTAATACATATACGTGGTACAACACAAAAAAAGTGTCCTACACTTCTCAACCAAACACAGCTGATATATGCGACTCTATAGCGTAGAAGTGACAAGACGTCTGCAGCCATCGTGGTGTGTGCCAGCAAAGGGGGGATAACGCAAGCAAATCTATCTCAGGTTAAAAAAAAAAGGATATAGAGGGTTAGGGTTAACTATGAGGAAGACGTACCACGACAGCTGTGAGGAAATGAAGCATTCTGGCATTGCTGTATACACCCTCGAACGCCTGTAGATGAAAAAAGTCAATATGAAGCACCACCAGGGAAATGAAATCTGGATATAAGACTCAACATTCTGGATGTGCCCTGATATTAAGGGTTATTTGGGGGGTGGGGTGGGGGGGGACAAAAACACTACGTATTTTAAGCGGATCAATGAAAGGCAACACCAACGTGAAAACTGAAACTTCACAAAGCCTTTGCACAGAAAGCAAGGCTTGTTATGATTTGCGCTCCATTGAAAAAGTTTAATCTGCACTTGATTTATATTCTCACTGTCTACAGTGACAGCTTAATCTGGTCATCAAACTGCAGTTAATTGTATTTTAAGAGTACACAATGTTTTTAACTTTCGGGAGAATTTCTATCAGTGGGGGAGCAGGACAGTGGGGGCAGTGAAACCAGGGGGTGAGGCAGCAGGGTTGGTGTATTAGGTGGTGGGGCAGGTTGGGGTTGGTTTCTACAAACAGGAGTGAAACACCCTCTTCCTTACAGTTAGGGTGATTAACAAATGACTGCTTTAACACACAGTGGTGTGTGTCGTGACGTTGGATAAGGCAAAAACACAAACGCTGACTAACACTTTGAATTGATTCATCATCATTCATTGATTCATCTGTTATGATGCACTAAAAGCTCAACAGAAATACTCACAGGTGACTGGAATGATGGCTTTGCAGAGGGTCGGTTCCTGTGGGAAGATGCACAAGATCAGCATGTTCATCAGACAACTTGTTAAAGAAGAAAAACTTGTTTAAGAGAGCCATTTCCGGCTGCTATGCATTCCGCAGGTCACGCGAGCTCCAAAAATCATCGCAAAAAGCACAAAAGTCATTGCAGTTAATACTTATTAGTTATCCTGAATAAATTAATGCAATTGTATGCTTTATACTACATTCAGCCAGCCTTTCATATGTTTGGGACGCAGTATTTCCCTTTTCACTACTGTTAAATGTAAGAATTGGTTTGAGAATCTGACAATATTTCTGGGAGTGGAAATACATCTATGAAATCACTGTCAAATTTTACTCTACAACACCGAATTATGCAGTAACTAAAATTGCAAAACTTGGGACATACACGACCGTGTGTTGGTCAATGAGCTTCCATGTTGCATGAAAATGCTTCTGCACTTGTCATTTCAATCTACAATGCGTATTACCGCACATTTTACGATCCGAAAACACAAAAGTCCCACTTGAGGAGCGAACGGGTCAGATAAACTTTGCATCGTATCGACAGTCGACTCTTTCACCGAACATGGAACCTCCTCAAACAGTAGCTGCTTTCATTTCCAGATTGTGATTGGCCTACGGCCACTGTCAATCTACAGTACAGTAGCATGATTGGCGAGAAGAGGGGGACTATTTCCCAGACACACCCACTGAGCACACATCGCTTTAACCGGTAGGCCTCAGAGTCCCAGGACAAGCCTCGGACTCGCCTGAACACCGAAATCCGCTTACCTCCCGGCCGGTGTCCTGTTGCCGCTGTTGATGCCGCTGACGGGGGAAGACATAGCACCAGGGCCCGATGTTCCGTTAGACGCTTTTCTCCCGCCTGAACCGGGTTGCTGCTGTTGTTTCAGCATTGCGAAGCACAAGGCTTAGACAGTACCAAGCGTAAACTAAATGATAAAACACTGATACTTGTCGATGTGAAGTTGCTTTCAAAGCGACTATCTTTAGCAATATATCCTACCCTATAAAGCGCAGCGCCGGTGTAACCTCACTAAGACCGGCCGCTGTGGCTAATCTTGCTAAGCGAACACCAGATTGTGGCCTAAGATGGTGAAGGCAAAAACCCTCACTACATGAGAAACATAAAGCATGTACCTTAAAGATTACTCTCCCGACACTCTGCTCTGCTAGCAATGTGGCGGTGTTTTAGCGAGCCACTTTAAGAAAATGCTACTACTTTCCAAAAAGAAAAATATTTAGCAACGGCTAACTGAGTTAGCATTAGCTTTGATCCTCGAGCTCACTTCGGGCGCCTTCCCTCCGGATTTACTTTCTTCTTGGCTGCCGCGTCGCCTTTGCTCCAGCACCGCCGACCCTCCCGATACGATTTTAGGTCCTAGAGTTATTGTCAGTCGCGTCGAGAAGCTCGATTCTTCAGGTTTCTTTCAAAAGAACCCGCTGCGGTCGGTCGGTCGGTCGGTCGACGCCACCGCTTGGTAGGCTCACTCGACTCAATCTGCGCGCGACTGGCCGCAAAACCGGCTGTAAGGGGGAGGGGGGCGTAGACGTGCGCGTGCGCCTTTGACCTACTATTGGGCGCGCGCGCGCGCGCGTGTTGCAACGTGGGCAGCGCTGAACAGACCAGTGTTTGGCTTGATTGATTGACTGACTAGTTGATTGATTCATCTTCTGCGACAATGCCTGGGTTTAAACGCCACGGTACACGTGGCAGTCAGTTGGGCGAAAGAGTCTGTTGTTCTGTTATTGAAATCCCACTTTGATACAAGTTATTTCAACCCGACTTTTCTTTGCCGTTGTCTTCTGTAACAGTTCCGTCAAATGACATCACGGTTATCTATCTACTAATGACGGCTGTGAAAGTTGGTCGCCAGGTTTAACCTGGTTGACCCTTCCAAACAAGATTACTGTGCGTCTGTACAGCCGTTATTACGACTGTACGCTGTCAACAATATGGCGGCCGCCATGGGGACGGTGTAACTTCCAAGAGGCAGTTTAGTCATTTACACAAGGTCCTCTGGTCTCATTGGATCTCATCCTCGATTATCAGTAGCTGTGACTTCAACCCAAACCACGGCATTCAACACCTCTTTGGTAAGTAATATTGCATTGTCTATCGGCGATGTTTGACTTGCTGCATGCGTTCCAAATGTCATCTTGTTACCTTGAACCAAGTAAGTAAAAGAAAAACGGTCAACAAATACAAAACCTAGTTGTAAATATACATCATTTCGATCCTCCCCCCAAAAGGACGTATGTGCAATTTTGCAGTGTATTTTTAAATTGTGGGTTTCACAAGTGCTTCGACTTGTTTCTTTTTGAAGAAAGTAAGTGCTTAGCTTAGTAGTGTGTCTAGTGACTAAAACGCTGTTTTGATCAATATGTTTTACAACTAGTTGTCAGTCTTTCCAATTTCTTTCATGTGTTTTATTTTAAAAGCTTGAGAAAACATCATGACATCGCCATCATTTTATTTACATTGCATTTTACCTTTAGTGGTATAAATAACCAGTAGTATTTACAGTCTAAATAAATTAACAAAGTACCTTGAATTGAATTGTAAAATATTCCATAATAAGTATACATTCATTTGTGAAATCACGGTGAATAGTTTAGTACTGTTGTCATTTCTTCTTTCTTCTGTAGGAGTGCACCTCACATGTTGACCAAAAAGCTTCCGCGACTCCATAGTTTCAAGGCGCTCGTCTCCAGACGTAGTAGCCAACGCGCAAGACAGCAGTATGACGTCGTTGTCGTGGGTGGGGGTCACGCGGGAACAGAGGCGGCGGCGGCAGCGGCCAGAGTGGGAGCGGAGACGCTCCTGGTCACACAGAAAATACAAACTATTGGTGAGTCACAGGGTCAGATCAGTGGTAAAGGTTTAACCATAAATTGGCCCCGACCTCCCAACCTTTTGAGCGCAATTTCTTTTGCAAAACCAGGTGCCCTGTCCTGCAACCCATCTTTGGGAGGAGTAGGAAAGGGCCAACTTGTGAAGGAGGTTGACGCTCTAGACGGGCTTTGTGGTCGGGCAGGAGACTGGGCTGGGATCCACTTCTCCATTCTAAACCGAAGGAAGGGACCTGCCGTATGGGGCCCGAGAGCCCAGCTGGATCGGTCGCGCTACCGAGAATTTATTCAGGTGGTTTGCTCTTGGTTTAAAAATCTGTGTGTTATAGTCACAGACAGTGAGACTAACCTTTTCTGTGCTGTTCTTGCTTTTTCAGTCTGAGCTGCTGTCTACTCCCAGACTGACAGTGCTGGAGGGCTCAGTGGAGGAGCTGCTGGTAGAAGAACCGGACCCAGAAGAGCCAGGACACCACCGAGTTACTGGGATACGTCTGGGTAGGAAGCAAATGAAAGAAAGATGTCTAGCAAGATGATGTTTTACATCGTATGTGTATGCAGTGCACTATGGATAAAAGATTTTCTCATTAGTCAGGAGTTGTGTAAAATCAAACTGCCTGGCAGGAAAGATGATCTTCTGAAGCCATTGTCACTGTTTTTTCCCCCTTAGTTTTTCTCATTCAAGGTGGAAATATTAATTCAAATAAGAACATTGTCTGTTCGTTCCAATGTGTTTATCACTATCTGACATTCATCAACAGCAAATAGCAGCCAGAAGATCTCAGCCAGCTCTCTGGTTCTGACCACTGGTACTTTCCTGTCCGGATCCCTGTTTGTGGGCCAAACCTCCAGCCCAGGAGGTCGGATTGGAGACGCCCCATCGAGCGCTGGGCTGTCCCACACACTGAGGGAGAGGCTTGGGCTGAGGGTAGGACGTCTGAGGACCGGCACCCCTCCTAGGATTGTGAAGGAATCAGTTGACCTGTCCTTGGCTGAGGTCCACTTGCCTGACAGCAATCCAGCCCCATTCAGCTTCCTTAATACACGCACACGCTGCAAGGTAGAGTTCATGTTAAGCGCTTATATTTGAAATGTGATTATTATTTTTATTTTTTTTGAAATCATTAATATTTTAAAAGATGCACTTATTTTTAGATCTTTATTTTTCGTGCTGAGGTCCAGCATTTCACAGTTTATTATATAAAAAACACTCTTTAAGAATCAAAACATTTGGTATTTAATAATTGTGAAAGAGCTCTAGAGAGCATTTTGGTTTTGACGATTGAATAATTTCTTGGTTTCCAAAGCCTGAAGAGCAGCTGCCTTGTCATCTGACATACACAACACCTGGTGTGGAGAGAGTGGTGAAGGAGAGTTTTCATCTCAATTGCCACATACAGCAAGACACCAAAGGTCCCAGGTACACACACACACTAACAATATTGTTCCCAGTGTGCCCTGAAACTGAGCAGTCGTCATCTTCTCCAGGTACTGTCCCTCCATCGAGTCTCGGGTGCTTCGCTTCCCAGGCCGACAGCACCAGGTTTGGCTGGAGCCTGAGGGCCTGACAGCCGACCTCTTGTACCCCCAGGGTCTGTCCATGACCATGCCACCTGAACTGCAGTTGCGCCTCATCAGAGAGATTCCTGCCCTGCACAGAGCCGAGATTCACACACCCGGTACGTCGTCTCAGTCCCGTTTGATGTCCCTGCAGCTAATGGCATCTGGCAATGAAACTTTTTTTGTATGATTTATATTTTTTCCTTTCAGGTTATGGTGTGCAGTACGATTTTGTGTGTCCCACTCAGCTGAGCCCTGCCTTGCAGGTGAAAAGCACCCAGGGCCTTTTTCTGGCTGGTCAGATCAATGGAACGACAGGATACGAAGAGGCTGCTGCACAGGTGGCTGCTGCTTTTCCTGTTCTTGTTGAAAAAGACAAAAGCCATCGGAAAAAGCAGAATATCATCATAGTTAGATGTTGCTATTTTAATAATGGTCAACAACAAACTATAATGTCTTTTTTTAAGCATATTTAGCCCTCCACAGAAAACCGTGTTCTTAGCCCTCTGTTTACAGCATCTCCGTAAAACCCTCAGTTTAACTTCTTGGTAAAACCGAACTTGGGTTTATCTCAGGTAGTTTCAGATTAGTAAGAATAAGATGGATAAGATATAAATATATAAAACATATAAATGAATATGAATAAGAATAACACGCTCTTGACTTTAGAAAAGATATCATATATCAGTGGCTGATGTGGAACAAAAACACAGCGTTATTTCCTAATTTCATGATGCTTTTTCTAGCCCCAACGTTTACACAGATTGTGTAGCGGCAGCCTAATGAATGTGAATTCTTTGCCGTCCTGGCAAACTTGTCTGCGAGCTAATTCTGCAACGCGAGCCCTTCCGTGACCCACTGGCAGTAAAGGTACGTTGTTTCTGCAGGGCCTGTGGGCGGGAGTGAACGCAGGCCGCCAGGCACTCTCCATGCCTCCGGTGGCCTTGTCCCGGACCGAGAGCTACATCGGGGTTCTGATCGACGACCTGGTGAGTCGCGGCGTGACGGAACCCTACCGCATGTTCACCAGCCGGGCCGAGTTCCGCACGTCTCTGAGGCCCGACAACGCCGACCTCCGCCTCACTCTGAAAGGTTTGTGCTGGCCAAGTTTGAGCCACAACACGTGGGAACGACTGTTTAGAATGTATCTAACAATAGACGATAAAATACCTACAATATGTAATTTGGCCATAATTGGAACCTTGCGACACTGATCATACTTGATATTATCTGTGCATTTACAACAAATGAATACTAGAAAACACTGAAGAATTTTTTGTTTTGTTTTATTTTTTAATTAAAGTTTGACTTTTGACTGAGGGGATTCTCTCCCCTCAGGGTTCGAGGAGGTGGGATGTGTGTCCTCCCGCCGTTACCAGGAGGCTGTGAGGGTGAGGGACAGCCTGCACAAGGCGATGGCAGCCCTCCAGGCTCTCGCTTTGTCTCCGTCCAACTGGAGAAAAACGCTGCCCGACATCAGAATGAGCGAGGCCAAGGGCGCGACCCTGAAGTAAGAGAGCAGCGTTCTGTCAAAGTGCCTCGTTGTGGGGAGACGCTGCCTCCTCTGATTGCTGCTGTTTTCCCCTGCAGTGGCATGGAAGTGCTGCGGTACAGTGACATGTCCTTTGAGAAGTTGGCGTCATGCTATCCAGAGATCCTTTCACCTTACATGGAGTTCGCACAGAGACTAAAGATAGAAGGTGATTAAGGCTTTGTTCGCTAAGCAACGCTTTTTCTCTGGGCTTTTCACCCACACGCAGACAGCTTGACTGTTTGCTTGCTTTACAACTACCATTGTGCAGGAAGTGTGTTTGTTTTTTTTCTTTGCCTTCCTCGTTTTGTTGAACATCATCTTCTGTGTGGGACGTTTGTGCGCCCCTCCCACCAACGCAACAGCAGATAAATGTGGGAAATGCCAAAAAGCAACCCAAGTTTTAACCTCACTAGTGGGACTTTTTACTCGACACCAACTCATTGTACATCCATTCAGCCATTAAATCTGGAAGGAGAAATTCCCTTCATTTCATTAACTTTATAGTCTCTAGTCTAATATTGAGAAGTAGCTCAACTTCATTGTCGGCCCACACATTACTTCCTCTTCCTGTGGAGTTGAGCCATTGCCAGTAAAGAGCAATTTCTGTTGTTTTCTTTTGATTAACCAATATGTTCTTGCGCTTATTTGATGTCCTCTTTACCAGACTTAACAGCCTGTTTGTGGACAAGACTGTTTTCTATTTAAGCTCTGTTCTTTCCTTCTCCCCTTAAAAACCATTTGCAGCCGTGTACAGGCCTCATTGTGATCTCCAAAAGAAAGAGATTGAGAGAATCCAGCGAGAGGAGAACATGTCTCTCCCACAGGATATGGACTATTTCTCTCTGCCAGCGTCACTGTCGCTGGAAGTCCGAGAGATTTTGGATCGAGTGAGGCCGAGCACTGTAAGCCTGCACACTCAGGACAGTGACGTTTAACAAAAATGTGTAAAAATTTGTTGTTGTGTTGTTTTCCATCTGACTGAATCAGAACACCGAGCAACGTCTGTCCTCCTTTCTCTACAGCTGGGCGCCGCATCGCGTTTACAAGGCATAACTCCAGCTGCAATCGTCCATCTTCTCAACTACGTGCGCCAGACAAGTCAAAAAGACAAACGAGCAAAGAGGAAGCAGCCGCACCAGAAGGAGCAGAGTGAAGAGGAGGGGAGTGTGAGAAAGGCCTCTGTGACTCGGTGAAATATGCAAAATGACAGAACTGCACTCGTACCTTCTGGAAGTTCCTCGAGATGACTAAGGTTACAGCTGCACAGCAGCGTCAGTGAAACATTGAGACATATACCAACATGTGTTTATTACTGCAAATGTTAAAAAAGATAAACATGTTCAAGTGTTCACAACTTTGGTGGTTTTTTTTCTTCACGGGAGATCCTTTATTATTTTTTTTAAAAATCAAATAATAAACTATTTTCCTTGCAGCAGAAAAAAACACCCCAAACTTTCCAGGCTGCTCTGTTGTGATTCTGCTACCTGGTGAAGAATTCTAATCCTGTTAGTAACATAACTGTGAACAGCATTAAACTCCATGTGACCTCCTCCGCGCCGCTGCTGGTGAAAACAGTGTGGCCGTCCAGCTCGGCTGTGCCGCGGGTGAAGAACCCAAATGGAAACTTCCACTGTGGCTGAGGGGCACCCCTGGGGGGATCCGGGTAAACTGTAGTGTCCACGAATGTCACTTCAGTGGTCACAGTGATCGGGGATGGCGGGGAACACTGGGAATAGAAGGAGAAAGAGACAGAGGAGGAAAGTGTTTGGAGTTTTAGCTGGAGGTGGAATAGTTTGGACTGAGATATTAGTCTCATACGGAGTCAGCATCTTTGCCAACCTTGTATTTTTGACACTGGAAAACGTATTTGGCCCCAAGAATGTAGTTCTGGGGAAGGTCCAGGTGGCCAAGACGAGCCCAGAGCACTTGGACCAAGAGGGAACTGGGGAGGACACAGCCTGATTCACAGCTTTCCTGAGAAAGGAAAATTGTTAGTTTTATTTTAAATTATTATTTGAAAGTCGACACTCTAGGTCACCTAAAAGAGACAAACACAAAATGTTAAAATAAAAAATAATTTAAGGTTACATTACATTAAAATTAAAAACAAAAAAAGTAAAAGACACGTCATCACTTTCAAGGGAAATTTGAAACAACAATTAATATTATTCAGTATCATAAATACGTTATTTTAACGTTAATTCGTATTATTCAAGGAAAACATGACTCAAAGGAGATACTTAAGATTGGCTGCAATGTTGGATTTTAATGTAAAAGTAAAAACGAACACCCTCAACTCTACCTGTGGGCTGATGGGACACCTCTGCCTGATGACTCTGGTCCACTCCAGCTGGGAGCCCCCGTTCATGGCCAGCTCGTCAGGAGCCACCTGCCCCTCTAAGATCTCGTAGAGCCGTGCACGCACCTCCGAACAGTTTCCCGATGGAATGCTACCGGACACGCAGGGTGAAATAATTCAGGGAGGGTTGAGTAGAATGCTGCAGAATTACTCTTTAACCAGGAAGGTGAGCGCGGGTCACCTGGTTGTGCAGCCAGTGATGGTGTTGTGTGCAAAGAGGACGGGCGTTCGCCAGCTGGGGTCGGAGTGACATTCTCCACCATGTGACACTGCCAGAGTGGTCAGCTGACTCACCGTCAAGAAACCGTAACCAATGACCGAGTTTAAAAGTGATGTACAAAACATTGATACCTCCTGGACAGTAGGTGTCACCCTCACTCTTGCCTCACTATCCTATTCTACTCGTTGTCAGGTTGACTCAGCTTCACCTCTATAATATTCCTTGTTGATTGAAAACTGTGTTTCCTCCACAAGCCTTGAAGTTTGGCTACAATAAGCGTCGATGTTTCTGAGGATACAGGCTTCACTTCTCCATCAGAGCGTGCCACAAGTGGAGACCCCACGCCAAGTCCGGCCGTTGGTGGCAGCGCCTTCGGAGTTTGACCGGCTGCAACCAGCTGAACGGAAGAAACAGTGGAGGTGGGATTTTATGGATATGTAGCTCATTTGGTGACAAACCCTGTTTTCGTGAAGTTACCTTAAACTGCACCGAGTGGGTTTGCAGCAGCAGGTCACCGAGATCCACGTCGGCTAGTGCGACATCCACTGTTGCATCAACAAGCTCCCCTCTACCATTGTACGATATGACAAACTCCACCTGTAAGAGAGTCAGAAAACGCAGCGGTGAGAGTGATAATAGCTGGAGAAAAGAAACACTGTTTTTTTTTTTTAATCTTATGCACAATTTTCTGGCATGGCTGAATGAAAAAGAAATGATTATGGCTCTTCCCATGCTGACAGAGAGTGGTCCCATCTGCTTGTCTAGTTTTTAGAGGCACTGGAGACGGTGTTTGTTTGCCTTTTAGTTTCTTCCCTTTTTTCTGTTGTCTTGTGTGTTTGTCCCCTCGAATGTATTCTACAAGGCATGATTTGAGTCTGAAATAAAGACTGAATTGTTATTAATCATTTACCTTTTTCACCACGTTGAGACAAGAATCGTCCTGTTGCTTTGGCTCAGGCCAATCAGACAGCGGAGTGACAGAAATCTAAAAACAAGATATTAAGAAAGTTTCTTTGTTAAAAAAAAATGTCCGTGTGATATTTAAAAAAAAATCATTTTCTGTGCACAAGTGCAAATCTCCAGACCTTCCTGTCAACAGCTGATTAGTTTAATGTTACTGACACAGCTTTTCATACTGTCAGTACATTTGAAATGCTGCGCTGTTTGTTGATGTGCGTTACGTGCATTGTTGCCAAATGACAGCCAAGAAAAAAGTGCTCTGTCAGCTGACAGTTAACTTAGGCAAAGATAAGCAAAAGTGCAAAGTGCCAGTTCTCAGAATGACGCATGTCTTTGAGTATGCGCAGACAGTGACCTACCAGAAGATCTGAAACTTGTACTGTCCTTAGTACAGGAATCTGTAAGCACATGTTCTTTGTTAATTCTCGCTGGAAAACCTGCTGTGAGATTTTTTTTTTCTTTCTAAGAATGACTGGTATGCAGAGAATGTAGAGCAGGCAAACCTACTGACCTTGATCAGACTCAGGTCTGAGAAGTAGGAGCGGGCGTTCAGGTTTGTGTCTGCAGTGCACGACTGAAGAGTTACTGTGCGGCTGCAAGACAGAGACCCAGATCTCAAGAACTCTGCAGGAGGAGAAAAACAAAATTCATTTCGAGGTTGACAACGTTTGAAAGCAGAAGTTAAAAAATAACAACTTTTTAGTAAAAAGAAAAACTGAAAAAATACTGCAGTGCAGAAAGTAAAGAACGAGTATGAATTTAAAAAAAAATCCCAAAATGAAAAATCAGCCTCCAGCAATCCCATTTAGTAAATTAGGCGCATTCTAAGATCAGCACATGGTGAGAATGCTGCTTTAACCCTCAAGTTTAAAAAACAACTCACCACTACTTCTAAAAACCAAGAACTATTTTTTAGGCTTTTAGATTTCTAGTTAACAATCAGATTTCAATTGGCTGGCACATACTTGCAGGGTTACGGTTCCAACAGAATGCAGCAGCAGCCCCTGGTGAAGGCTGGCGGAGAAGACCCCTCACCGAAGAAGTGGGGAAATAGGTCAGGATGACATCATCAACCTACAAAAATATGTCTTGATCACTTCCAGTGCCAGTGTCACACGATATTTCATTCATATGAAACTGATGATCAAAGAAATGCTGTTTACCCTGTAGAAATCTCTGCTGTAGCTGCTGCTAGTTGGCAGTGATCCCAAAAAATGGTAGGAGTTCCCTACAGCTGGAAGCTGAGGTAGAGCTGGGAGAGGCTGAGGTACATTATCTGGAGGGAGACAGTTTAAGAAATATAGAGATTGCTGATAGATTTCTACAAATGTTACTTCCATAAAATACCATAAAACCAATAATATGCATATCATGGTGACAATGATAACAATTACTCTTTCCAATTCATTTAAACTAAAACATCCATTTCTTAAGTATGTGTGTATCACAACGATACCTTTAGTCCGAATGCAAAACAAGGAGTCAGTCACATTGACAAGTGCTGGATCCACATTGGCCCTGAACATGAGCCACTTCTCAATGCAAACTCCTGACCTGTAAAATAAAGTTTTATTCAAAAGTTAAAAATACACAATTGGAAGCTTTAATTCAGACATGTGTGAAGCAAACCTACATCGCTTTTTGTGAACATCCTGTGAAGACAGTGGTCAAATCCGCGACAGCACAATCGACTGTGTCGCAGCAGCAGCCGATGTCACAGAAATCAGGGGTTAAGTCACAGAGGCAATCTTGACGACAGAAGAGAAGGAAATACAATAGTTAGTTTGCATGATTTCCAGTTGTAATATGTGGTTCTTCACATCTGCACCAGGCTCATATCAGAGGCATGTGTCCCTCAGATGCCTCTGATATGAGGTCCTGTCAATTCTAGTCACTGCCAAAGAGAAGGTCAACAACTTGAACCCCTGCTACCTTCAGCCATAATGTCTACTCAATATTTCTACGTATTTAAACAATACCTAGACTAGAATGCTCAAGACAGGGCATGAAACTGCGACATGTCCTGGGGAAACAGGACGTTTAGTCACCTTACTTGACTGATTGATCACATTCTAGGTGGAAAACAGGTTAGAATGAGAACTGATTCTATTTTATGTCAAACTTAAACAAGTGTTTTTATTGTCATCGAAGCCAAGTGGGTTATATTACAAGTAGAGACAGCCAACAGAGGAGCAGAACGATATTCAGGTGATGGTGAGAGAAAACTAATGCTTAGAGGCAACTGAAAACGGTTACCCTCCGCAGGCACCACAGGCTGGGCTGTAGGAGCAGGGGGTGTTTCGGTGAAAACACCCGGGGTTTCGGTCTCCTCCATTTTGGTGGCCTCAGGTGAGCTCAGGCTGACCGCTTCGGTGGTCGCGACGCTGGTGGGGTCAGGAACCGCTGCGCCCCCCGCTGGAGGTGTTGGTGGACTAAAGGCTTCGCCGCTCGTAGTGCTGACATCACTGGGTGAATTTAAGATCGATTCTGTTGCCGCGTTAGTCGCACTTAGACACAAAAAGATAAATATCTGTGCTAGTAAACATGACTCCAGGCGATTCATTTTTTTCTGTTCAATGAGACATGGTGTAGTAAGCAGAGTCCGCCTGACTAGCTAACTAGCTCCATATTAGCCAGATAGCTTCTTCGATTAACTAATATTCAAGGAACTAGCCGCACTTTACAAGTTGTTCTCACTTATGGCCTGTACTTGCACCCCTTTAGAATAAGAGCTGTAAAAACACACATCTTTTAAGTCTAAGTAAAATTACCAACCAGACATGCTTTTAAAATATTAATAACCAAGCTTCTTGTTGCCAAGGAAGTTGTTTTGGACCACTTCCGTTTTCTAAAGCGGAATTACCGTAAAACTTGTGAAAGAGACGAAAGGAAATAATAGCGGAGCTTTTGATTGTTGTTGTTTTTTCATTCGAGCATTTTTTCCTGTTTAAATAACATTTAACGCAGTCATGTGAAACTGATACCACCTGTGGATAGCTTTTGTTTGAATACATAGTGATCTACTGAATTGTAAATAAATTCATTTTCTGACACGATCTGTTGAAACTGAAGAAACACTTTGTATGCGTGAGATGCCGTGATCAGATTAGCAGCACCCCGCAAGGCAGCTGCCCACAGTGAATGCAAATCAGATGAGGGTGACAGAAACTGTCCTTTGAAATGCTCACAGCAAGAATTTCAGTCTTTTTGAGTTGTAAATTGTGAGGAAAAATGTATCTTGATCGTATTCATGTTACAGCTTGGATAGCTGAGCCTGTAGTAATCAGCTGTGGCTGTGCTTTCACAGCATAATTCATCAGTGTAAACATGACAAATGCTGAGCTGCAATATAATTTAAGGTCAAAAATACAACACAAAAAACATTATCTGTGACCTTTGACCTGAATTCATTTTGCCCCAGCGTTAGGAAACTGAGAACAGCGTAGTTCAACTTAAAGGTCAATGTTCTCTCCTCCCCTCTCACCTATTGCCTGATCTTATCTCTGCTCTACTTTTGCTTCAGTCATTATTACTCTCTGTCTTGATCACATTGTTTAAAACCCACGTTGAGAACGTGCCACATTTGACTGCTACAGTTCCATAAGTAACACTATCCTTTGGTCAAGCAGAGCAAAAGCCTGAATCAGTATTTTCTAAGAGAGCGAGCTCAATATTTACACTTGGGGTTGCAAGCCTGAACTCTGATCTGAACCACTTGGCTCAGGCTCCCCCGAGAGCAAAACAGTTCCAAAACTCTGCTGATGCAATCTGCTCAAGATAGACTCTAGCAACACTTCTGTGCTTGTCCAGGGGGCAACCCAGCTTTGCAGTGTCATACCAGTGAAAGTTCTTTATTTATTTGCTGGGAAAAATATTAAAGCAATATTTACAATGTGAGAAACCAATATTGTTTATGTAGAAAGGGTTAAATGAAGACTTCACCTCAGTGGTATGTAGGGAACCCTGCAGACCCTCCCCTTCCCCCATCTAAAATTACAGGAAAGCTGTGCGGATCATTTGGGGAGGGAAACAGTGACTTGAGAATGTTACATAAAGGCACTTTAGGTTAACTCAGAGTCCTAGTTATTGCTGACAGATAAGAACCTGGAACAAGCACTCAGACGGCCAGATCACAAAGATAGAAAAGTGGAGAGCGGAGGCATATTTTAAAGTGAGCGAAGCACTCAGGCTCCAGCGGCGAGCTCAGGAGGGGGGGTGTTTTTGGTGCTGAAGAAAGGGGAAAGGAAGCAGAGCAAAGTGAAGGCAAGAGGAGAAGCACACAGGGGGGAAAACAATGACGGCGTGAAGAGGATTTCCTTACAGCAAGTGTGGACTGGCCAGCAGTAGGAGGAGATTTTGCAAGCCGGTTTATATCAGCTCTTTACCAACCTGTGAATGTTTGATAAAGGGCACAACTCATCTGAGTGCAGCGCTGCAGAACAGAGGAGCTCAAGGGGAGCCACTGCGCTGGCAACGCACAAAATATTTCAAGTCCAATTTCTACATTCTCGGATTAAAACTTAAAGAGCTGAAGCCATGTCAGGGAAGGAAGAGGAGTTAACCTACAGCGAAGCCATTGAGATGGCCCACGAATCCATCACGCGCTTTCCTCTCATCCCAATACAAGGAGTTCCTCTCATGAGTCTCATCGCAAGTGACTGGGACACTGTCTGGGCTTTTCGTCCGGATCCGTCAGACATCCTCATTGCCACCTACCCGAAAGCAGGTACAGACAGATGCAACTCCAGCTCATGCATACAGAACTGGGGGGCGCGGTTTAGTGGACGCAATCTTCTTGGTCTTCTTGTTTTACAAGTATGTGTAGAATAATATGTCACCTGGACTTCACACTGGAGTGTTTAGAGTCTTTTGGGTGGTAATTTATACTCCTCATGATGTGTCAAAGGAAACTGGGGGTGAAATTGTTAATATGATCAGGATTTTGTGATCTGTGAAATGCTACCAAAAAAGAAAATATACCAAAATATACCAGTTCAATAATAAGATGTGCACATACGCGTGTGTGTGTGTGTGTGTGTGTGTGTGTGTGTGTGTGTGTGTGTGCGTGCGTGCATGCGTGCGTGCGTGCGTGCGTGCGTGCGTGTGTGTGTGTGTGTGTGTGTGTGTGTATACATATATATATATATATATATATGTATGTATGTATATATATATATATATATATATGTATAGTTATTCCTGTGATGCTTAAACTAGTGAGGTCATCTGAGTCAAATTCCAATCCAGAGGGGTCAGCTCAGGACTGGACAGGAAGAAGGACAAGAACAGAAAACACGAGAGAAAGAAACTATGCGAAACTGCAAAACTATTCTGGAAGGCTGACAGGATCATCTGGGACAGGGGTCAAGGGGAAGGAACTCATCTTAAAAAGATGAAGAGACACAATGTTCGGACACTTGGCAGTGAGGGAATGATCAACACTTGAAACCAATGACAATCCCTTAGTTTCCATCTCCTGCCCTAATTATTGAGAGATAGGCTGGGGAAATACATCAAGACATTTAAAGCAACAAAAAACTAAAGAAAAAAGCTCCTTTGAAATTAAATTGCCTATAAAATGCCTTAATGGCTCAGATTTTGCTTCAGCTAGACTTTGGCATTTTGTGGAGGAAAAGAGCTTTTGATAATCCTGCTAACTCTTTACTAGTTCACTTTTATTGCAGAATATGTTGCAGAATAATAAAAAACTTGGTCATTCCAGCTCTGCAGACAGAGGTGAAGTGCATGTCAGACAGTGCAAAAGGGCACTTTTACAACTTTTCCTGCCCCAGCAGTGTTACAAGGCTATAAACTTCTGGTGCTTTGTTCACAGTGTTACTGTTAAGAGGATGTTATAGTGCGAATCTAAGGTGTTGGTTATTTGACATGAGTCTTAAGAGACAGGAAATGGGCTGAGGAAGTTGTTGGCTTGACAAAGATAAGAGCTTTTGTGGCCCACGTGGAGTCAACTCCTCTTATATCAAAGTTTGCAAGAATGACTAACAAGGGGAGGCAGAGTATTTTGATTAATCATTTCCTTGTGTAGCACTAATGTTTTGAAATATCTAGCTGTTCAGTCCAACGGATTCATCAACGTTGGCCTCTACTGTGTACACGCTGACAGAAACAATCTTGCAATATGGAACCAGCTACGATGTGTGACTCAAATTTTCAAAATTGTTTAACACACAGCAAAGGGAAATTAATCTGGTCTGATGTATCATCTTATCATATAAACTAACCTTTTTCTGAGACCACAACTGTCACACACTAATGCAGACCTAAGAGATTGTTGATGTTGGTGAGATGTTGCTCGACAATTGATCAGGAGGAAAACAACAGGAGATATACCAGTCTGGCCAGTGCACATATACAGATAAGAGCACATACAAACAGATAAGAGGTGAGACCCCAAATGTCTTAAGTTCACCACAAACGGAAACACTCTGTGCACCTTGGTTGCACCTTGTTTGCCCAAAGTAAAGGCTGGCCAGTGAAGGCTCCCGAAGCCCAATAGAGCTCAGAAAACTGGACAAGCAACATATTTCATACCTGTATTCGTCTTTTTACCACATTCCAATGACAAGGGAAGAACAATTGCAACATTTAAAAATAATACATGCAACTTCTGAACTCATCTTTCTCCTCCTTTAAATTAAGAAAAGGCCTTTTAATAAATTGTGCAGAAAATATGGGGCTAACCCCAACCAGTGTGAGAACAGATGATTGATGACTGGCACGTTTCATTTTAATACGTGATATAAACACACACACACACACGCGTGCACACACACACATATACATATACATATTTTAGCATACTTGATACAGTGTGTTCTAATGACTGACTGGATTTAAGGGACCACATGGACTCAGGAGATTGTCGACCTGCTTCTACACAACGGAGATGCTGAAGCCTGCAGACGAGCCCCAACACCCATGCGCAGTCCTTTCCTGGAGATCAAGAGTCCACCACCCATCCCTTCGGGTGAGCCAATGCTCATTTAAAGTCAATTCCCTTTCCTGGTCAACATCCTGTGTTTGAAATAATATTCCAACTGTGCAAGATTTTAATTTTTGTATTTCAAAATGAAATTTGATTGCCAGGTTATGTGACTTCTTAGGGACATAGTAATTGCAGACTATAATGCAGATAGTGGGGAAAACCCGTCTTGTGACACAGCCTCCAATTTAGAAATTAACATGCTCACACACAAAGGCAGCAGCGGCAGGCAGGCACAGGCGCTGTGTCTTCCTGCCATACATGCTGTTAAACTCATAACATCATATGAACAAAAAGAGGAACGTGGGTCGAGGAAATTATATTTATTAAAGAAAATACTTTTCTTTCAGGTCTGGATCTTCTAAAGATAATGACGCCGCCCAGAATCATAAAGACACACCTTCCCTATCAGCTGGTTCCTCCTGCATTTTGGGAAAACAAGTGCAAGGTGCGTCTCCAGCAAACGCAATGGTACGAACGGCCCAACAATGCCGTTTGTGTTGCCATACCATGTTGCCCTTCCTGCTATTGCTGTTGTAAATCCCCTCTTTATGTCCCTTCTGATCTCGTTCAAAGACAATCTATGTGGCACGCAACGCCAAAGACAACCTGGTGAGCTACTTCTTTTTTGACATGATGAATAAGACCCAACCTGAACCCGGGCCGTGGGACGGCTACATCCACAAGTTCATCCAAGGGGAGCGTAAGTTGACCATGTCAGGTTTTTTGTTTTAAAATATCTTTTTCTGATCTGTATCTAGTTTATCTTCAACTCTTCTATCATTTTCCTGTCAACACCTCACTTCTAACTTTTGCGAATACGTCCACAATAACTCTGGATGTTGTTGTTGTTTTTTATGAAAAAAATGATCATAAGAATGAATACTTAGCCTGTCCGAGGTCTGAGAGACTGTTTTTCACAACTCCTGATTGACTGAATCAAACTGGGTCTCAACAGTTTCATGGGGCTCCTGGTATGACCATGTGAAAGGCTACTGGCGGGAGAAGGAAAGAAAGAACATCCTTTTCCTGTTCTATGAAGAAATGAAAGAGGTGTGGAAGATTCACGTGCATGTGTCTGATTACAAAGTCAAACACTTTGCTGGAGGATGAAGCTCCTTGCTTTGCCCTGCGTGCTCTCTCACAGAATCCCCGTCGGGAAGTTGTGCGAATCATGAAGTACCTGGACCTGTCGCTCTCTGACAAGATCATCGACGAAATCGTGGAGCTCACATCTTTCAAGAAGATGAAGGAAAATCCGATGGCCAACTACTCCTGCATCCCAAAGCCTGTCTTTGACTGCTCCATCTCCACCTTCATGAGAAAAGGTGTCAATTACTGCAAACCAGCTCTGTGTGACATCTTGCAGGAAACATTCAAGAAAATTATTTCAAATTTGTATATTTTTGCTTTTGAATATGTTTTAAATAATTCCCTGAGTATGCTTCTAATGACCTATAGTTTCAAAGTACTTCATAGTTTTTGCTAATTGACCAAATTCTCTATTTTCCAGCTAAATGAAGCCTTAAAATCTTTGGAAGGCTGTTGAAAAGTGCAACAGACCCTTTTTCTTTCGTATTAAGGAAACTGACAAATTATCTACTTATACAACATGCACACTTATTGTTCACCATTAACAACGCAAACCCTTTGCATTCTCTATTTCAGGTGAAGTTGGGGATTGGAGGAACCATTTCACACCTGAGCAATCAAAGATGTTTGATGAGGACTATGAGAGACAAATGAAGGACGTCAACATACCATTTAAAACTGACCTCATCTGATGAATAGATCTTTTTCTTTTTGTTTTTTTAGTCTTCTTGCAGCTCTACTTATACCAAACACTCATCAACCAAATCCGTGCAGGATGCTACTTTTTTATAACCAAAGCAAGAGGCACTTAAGAACAAGTCACAGCACTACCTAGAGTTTTAAGTCTGGGTTCACCGAATATGCATTCAGAATGTCAATAAAAACGTGCGCCACGCTATGAGTCCATGAGTTTGTAATCATCACTTTATTGCAGCTTATCAAGTAAACAATATATAAGACCAAAAAGTGTTGTGACCAAGTGGATATGCCCATTTCATGTCAGGAGACCTCCAACAAGTCTGCCTACTGCACGGAAGCCTGTAAGAGAGCACTGGCAGCCGGAGCTAAGTGGGTTTTATTTTTTTCCTGTCCATGTGAAGTCACTTTGCAACCCTACGTCACACTGTACACAGCTCAGCCAAAAGCAGCGAGTCTGCACGGGACACGAGCGACACAGAATAAAGAATAAAAAGAATGAGCTGGAAAGTCAAATCATATGAAAATGGACAGAGGACACAAAAACACAACGGCAGAGAATATCCAAGTTTAACAAAAAATCATTTTTAATACATACTTTATTTCTTAGAATAAAATCTTTAAATATTTTTGAATTCGTTATCGGCAGGGAGTCCTCTCCCTTTTATTTCTCGATCTCCGTCCTTGTATAGAGGCTATGTTTATGTTGATTTTTTGTTTTATTTTAATTTTTTTATATATTTTATTTTATATTTTCTTCTTTCTCTTCTATTGGTTGGCTCACTATAGTGACCCATCTGTGGGTTTATCTTCCGCTCTCTCTTATCCGCCTCCTCCTTGTCCAACCCTTAAGATCTTCTTCTTCTTCTTCTTCTTCTACATCTCTATTTAGCTCCTGCACCTAGCAAAAAGAAAAATACCAAATTAGACGAGGAAGAGGCTCGGGCATGTTTGCACACCTTACAGTTATTTTCTTAAACAGCTAGCAAACCATTAATGGTGACAAATGCGTATTCATAACTAAGCAACGGAAACAGATAATAATGCAGTCTGAAGGCAACTTCTAGCACATATATTGACAAAAACAATACCACTGTAAGACATTTTTCTGTCTAGACATCTAAACAGACACCAGTCTCGCACAAATTTGGACAGAAACATCACATTGCTGACATGAGCATCTCAGAGGTGATCAGTTCATCTTCTGAGGCATCACACAAATCTGCACGACATCAGGAATGATAATAAACATGGAGGCCAGCAGAGGGTGCAGGCTTGAGACAGGAGCAGGAGCAGCAGCCTCACTTGACCCTTTTGTGAAGTCGCTGCGGCAACTGGCTGCAGATGTTGTTGGAGCGACGTGGAGCACCATGACAACAGGAGAACAACAGTGTGTACAGGGCGACACCAAGGACGGGAGGTTTGAATGAGCCATAAACACGAAGACAACAGAAACCGAAAGCAAGACACACTCAACACAAGGGCAGCCGTGGTTACCTTGGTTTTAGTTACAGGCTAATGGTGGTTGTTGACTGTTTTTAATCTGGAAATCAACAGAGAGGTTGGAGTGAGTTAAAGATGGATGGGGAATGTTAGAGGAGAGGAGTCAGGCAGAAAGAGAAAAAAGAGACACTGTGGAACTTGTGATTGGTTGGTATGGGCAGATAAAGGTGCAAGTAAATGCAATGGGAGTTTTAAGATGAAGGTGAAGTGTATAAAAAGGAAAGTATTAATTTAATTATGTTAAATATCATGTTAAAGCTTAATAGAAATTGGGTTGAAATGTTAGAAAATGAGGAATGTGATTTTTTAATGCGTACCAAGATTAAAAAGCTCAAACACAGGGGTACTTACTCTCAACGTAGTTGCGGGCAACAAACTTCAGCACCTCATCAATGAGGATGACGGGGAAGGAGAGTTTCAAGACTACCATCCACTGTTCGACGGACAGATGGGTCAACTTGAAGATCATCTGTGGGCAGAAGGAGAGAGGAGTGTCAGTGGGGATTGGCGGCAGGAAAACAGAAGATGAAGCAAAGAAGAAGGACGTGCAAGTTTGGTGGAAGACTTACGGGAAGAGGGTCGACATAGATGATCATGAAGTGCAGAGACATGGACAGGGTCATGGCAGAAAGCAGCCAGAAGTTGCTCCATGGGGGCATACGAATCAGGGACTGGTTCTCAGACAAGCTTGGAAATTTGGGAGAAAAACAGCTCCAGTTAGACTGATTGGGGGTCGCTCTCCTTGTTGAGTCCAAACCCGCACACAGACCAACACAGTTTTCAGCTAAAACGCTAAGTTTAGGTTACGCAACTGTTGTTAGCATGTTTACTACACAACAAAAAATGCTTCCAGTGCACATTGTGAAAGACGTCTTTGTACATGTAGGTTGCCCTGAAAATCAACACAGACAAAATGACTGTATTCATTTTTACACAAAATTGTCCCTGAAGTCTGAAGAACCGAACACCTGGTCTTAGTCGTCGACCACAACTCAGCTAATCATCCTCTGTGTCATGAAGCTTCTTTTTTTTTGCACTTACCTGTTGAGAGCGTTGCACATCTCGATGGTGACCAGCACAGACAGGGCCATGGTCATGGGAGGGCAAGCCTCAAAGATATCGCAGTCAACGCCGGCGAAGTCCTCGTTATCGTCATGGCACTGCATGAAGTGGGACTGCACGGCGGAGATGGGAGATTAATCAGCATTTGGTTAAACTTCTACTGGTGCGGAGGCGCAATGGGGGGCGGTTAGAGTCTCTGTAAAAGAGTTGCTGTTGCATACCAGCTGGTAGTAGGAGACACCGGGGCCAGTTTGGTCGTACAGGAACCACCAAGCAGCACCACCAACGGTGGCGGCACCGACGTATCCTGGCAGGGAAAAGAGGAACAGCGTTGGTGTGGGGAACACAGTCTTACAAGGCAAAAAACCGGGAGAGGACGCTTCAGCTTTACTCACCACCAATGGCCATGTATCTGAAGAACAGCCAGCCAGAGATCAGGGGCTCCTTGGGGGAGCGTGGGGGCTTGCCCATGATGTCCAGGTCAGGTGGGTTGAAGCCCAGAGCGGTGGCGGGCAGACCATCAGTCACCAGGTTGACCCACAGCAGCTGGACGGGGATCAGAGCCTCGGGCAGACCCAGGGCAGCGGTCAGGAAGATACTGGCGGTGGAGGAAAAAAAGGATATCAAGTGGATGATGAGGTGGAGTTTGAGCTGATCGGCAGTTGCCGAGGCGCCGGCTGGACTTGCAGCACTCACCAGACGACCTCACCAACGTTGGAGGAGATGAGGTAGCGGATGAACTGCTTCATGTTGTTGTAAATAGCTCTGCCCTCCTCAACAGCAGCCACAATGGAAGAGAAGTTGTCGTCAGCCAGGACCATCTCAGAGGCAGACTTGGCAACGGCAGTGCCAGAGCCCATGGCGATGCCGATCTCGGCCTTCTTCAGGGCGGGGGCATCGTTCACACCGTCACCGGTCTGGTCCAGAGAATGGGAGGAGGGAAGAGGAGCGAGAGGTTAGCCAGGGAAGTTCTCTGCCGATGTTAGCCGTGCCACACGGCAGCCAGAGTGGAGCTCGCACCATGGCAGTGATGTCATCGTAACTCTGCAGGAACTCCACGATCTTGGACTTGTGGGATGGCTCCACGCGGGCGAAGCAGCAAGCCCTGCGCACGGCCTCGGACTGCTCGTGCAGGGGCAGGTCGTCAAACTCGCGTCCGGTGTAGGCCTTGCCAGTGACGTCCTGCTCCTCGGAGAAGATGCCAATGCGACGGCAGATGGCGATGGCGGTTCCCTTGTTGTCACCTTGTGGAGGAGCGAAGAGGCGGAAAACACTGAGTTTAGCCACTGCACGTAACTGGAAATGGTCTTTTTTTTCTCTCTTTTCTTGCCTTATCGTGGTGTCTATATTCTTTTTTTCAGCTACCTACACTTGCTCTCCCCTGTCTTACAAAGATCTAGCTTTTTACTGTAGCATATAAAACTTTGTCATTGTTGAATACATGCTCACAGTCCTATTGTTTTTACAAGATGTTATTTGCCTGTTTAAAAATATCATAATAAATATTCTCACTGCTACGGCTTCATCACTAAGGTTTTATATTGCACCAATAGATCTACGGTCACGTTAAAACCAGCAATTCTTGCTGAAATCTCTCAACTATTGATTCACAAAAAAAATGTAGGATGAAATGCTTATTTTATGTGCTTATTTGTCTTCACCTAATCGTTGTAATACTGACCAGTGATCATAATGACACGGATTCCGGCATCCCTGCACAGCTCAATGGAGCCAGTGACCTCCTTGCGGGGAGGGTCCAGCATACCCACGCAGCCAACGAAGGTGAGGTCAGTCTGAGGAGATGGTGGGGGAACAAAGAAAACCATTTCATTCAAACACTGCCACGCACGTGGGGCTTTGCGCATGTGTCCACCACAACGGTCATTCAGCATTCGGCTCCGCACCTCGTAGTCGGCGAACTTGGTTGAGTCCTCGAGGTTCATTTCCTCCATCTTCAGTGGGGTGTCGCGGGTGGCCAGAGCCAGGCAACGCAGGGTGTCACGGCCGGTACCCCAGTCCCTGATCACAGCCAAGATCTTCTCCTTGATGGCGCTGGTCAGGGGGACGCGGGTGGTGCCAATGCGGACGTACGCGCATCTGTCAATCACGCCCTCGGGGGCGCCCTGCGGAGGGAGCAGCGAGGGTCACTGTGTGTTGATCGAACGAAAGGGTGGCGGCGGCAGAGCAAGGGAGGAAAACTCACCTTAACGAACATCTTGGCGCCGCCGTCGCCCTTGGCGGGGGTGCAGTACACAGACATGGACTTCCTGTCGCGGGAGAACTCCAGGGTGACGTTCTTCTTCATGAGCTGCTTGACCACCTGTGGGAGGACAAAAAATCACAGCTTGAAGGTTTGCCTAATAATTACAGATTAAAGTGAATTCTTTAAAAGGTTCATTATATGCCTATGGATTTGTATAAGACAAAGCCATAAATGTAATTATGGATTATTCATATTACTACAAGTGGTAGCGATTTTGGGGAAGTAGGATAGACATGATATATATGTAAGTCATTTGTGTAGGAGAAGGGAGTGGGATTGAAAAAGTTTCAACTTCTTTCCACTTCTTTTTGAACACGGATAACTTTTTTTTATCACTTGTTGTTGTATTCTTTACTTTTTATTTTATTTTTGTATGTTATTAAAACTTTAATTAATTAATCAATCAATCAATCAATCAATCAATCAATCAATCAATCAATTAATGAATCAATCAATCAATCATTAATTTACCGTTCGTTTTTTTTGCATCATCTTTAAAAAAAGTGTGTGCTGGAAATGGTCAGTTATGGAATTCTAACATTTATTCAGCATTTTTTGCTGGATGCTATGAACAGAGGGTTAAATAAGCTGTTTATGGATATCTATAGAGGTTCTTGGATCATAACTGATCCAAAAACCTCTCCTTCACTGGAGTCCATAAACATTACAAAATGGATTTATAATTTGGATGTCTAACCAATGGCGCTCCACTATGTTGCTTTCACTGTCAACATATAAAACATCTTCAGTGGCAGACGGTAACGTACGGAGCAGCAGGTGTTGGCTCTCTCAATTCTGGACAGGTTCTTCACATTGGTGTTGAACACATTCATCTTCTCAACCAGGCAGGACAGGGCAGTCTCAGTGGCCTCACCGACCTTCTCGTAGATCTTCTTGGACTGGGGAAACCATCAGCAGCAGCGATTGAGTTACACCAGAGACAGACACCAGAGAGGTTTCACGCACCGCTGGTCACAGTCTCACCTCGTTGTAGTCCAGAGAGGAGTCGTTGCACAGGGCGCAGATGGTGGCCAGCTCAACAAGACCGTCATAACTGCTGCAGTTGACCTTGCTGCCGCCCTGGGAACTGAAAGGCAACACCGAAAATATATATATATATTTTTAAATAGAGGGGGATTTTGTACAATGGGATACAAAAGTGGGGTTTAGAATAGGGAGAAGTTTAACTTACACTTCTCCCTCAGGGGTGTACTTGGAGCCAGAGATATCGAAAGCATCAAGGTCGACGTGCTCGCCACTCACAGACTTGATAATGAACATCTGGAAGAAAATTTTTATAATATTTAGAATAACAATCCCCAGGAGGAGGAGGCAGTTGGGAATAGACTGAAAGGGGACATGAAGTTAATCAGAATGTTGTGTTGTCGAAAAGACTTTGAGCAATTCTTTCTAAACATTGCTATGAATGTTTTGTTTTTTGTTTTTTGTTTTTTAAAAAAAGGAGAATCCTCGCATTTTGGAGCTGAATGTGGACAGAAAAACGCTGCCATGCGGACCGCCTACCTTGGTCACACACATCTGGTTGGTGGTGAGTGTGCCTGTCTTATCGGAGCAGATGACGGAGGTGCAGCCCAGGGTCTCCACGGAGGGCAGGCTCCTGACAATGGCGTTCTTCTTGGCCATACGGCGGGTGCCCAGGGCCAGGCAGGTGGTGATGACGGCGGGCAGACCTGCGGCACAAGGTGAGTCAAGTCAAGTCAAGTCAAACTTTCTTTATAGAGCATGTTTAAAAAGAACCAGAGTTGACAAATATGAATTACAACAGAGAAAATGATTGATTGAACACAGTCAAAAAATGCAAAAAGGCCATCTTCAGGCCTGCATCCGGGCGTACGTCCTTACCCTCAGGGATGGCGGCCACAGCCAGGGCGACTGCGATCTTGAAGTAGTAGACGGCGCCACGGATCCAGGAGCCACCGTGGACGGGGTCGTTGAAGTGGCCAATGTTGATGGCCCAGACAGCGACGCAGATGAGGGAGATGACCTTGGACAGCTGCTCGCCGAACTCGTCCAGCTTGGCCTGGAGGGGGGTCTTCTCCTGCTCGGTGGCGGCCATCTGGTCACGGATCTTGCCGATCTCAGTTGCGACTCCGGTGGCCACAGCCACACCGATGGCCTTGCCAGAAGCGATGTTGGTGCCCTGCGGCAATGAGGAGGAGGAGAGAGCTAAGTTTAGCTAAAAGGAATGAAAGGGATTTTTTTTTCTTTGTGATGAACAAGCGAGGAAGGCGAGGCGCTCACAGAGAAAAGCATGTTCTTCTTGTCCTGGTTGACGGCCCTGGGGTCGGGGACAGCCTCATTGTGCTTGATCACACTGACGGACTCACCTGGAGGAAGAGGTGTCGGGGGGGGGACACAAAATTAATGAGTGGAAATGACGACAGAAAAACGCGTCACGGAGTCAGTACTCAGTGCGCTGAGGCTCACCGGTGAGGATGGACTGGTCGACACGCAGGGTGGTGGACCTGACGGCAACAATCCTGATGTCAGCGGGGACTTTGTCACCAACTGGGGGAGACACAAAGAGGCATGCTTGTTATATTTCACTGAACAAAAAAAAAAATAATAATCATCATCATCATAAGCAAATTTTCTTTTTTTTCTGCTTAATTACGGTTTTAACACGCAGAGGTCTGCTTTCTTCCTAAAATCAAAAAATTGATTTTAGCCTTAATAGCATTGCCTTATTCTAAAAAAAAAAAAAAAAAAAAAACTGTAATAGGTTAGAAATGTCATAAGGCGCAATAGCTCGAAGACACGTGACAAAAAAAGATTGAGGAGAAAAAAAAAAGCATTTTAATTTTCCGATCTTACTGTGAAAAATCAAGTTCTCACAGTCAATGCGCTGATTTCAGACTGTGACGCAACCTAAAGTGACACCGGAGTGGCTCCATCGGGAGGCCAGCACGGCTGGCAGGGGTGGGAAGAGCCTGCCAGAGAGGCAACAGGTGTGCGATGGCAACAGCGCAGAAGTGAGCAGTGAAGAGGGAGGAGGGGGGGGAGGGGGGGAAGCCGAGGGGAGGGGGGGGGGGTTGGCAGGTGGCTGTCAGGGTATTTATACTCCCGACTCTGCCTTGCCTCCGTCAGCACGTTTTCACAGCGGTTGCCTTAAAAAGACACGAGTCTTTACCATCGGCCCCTGACAGATGTATATGCTTATTTTGTGCCCGCAGGTGTTATGTAACTGTATCTGAGCGAAGACCAACTTTAACTGTCTTACCGGACACCTCCACAATGTCTCCAGGGACGATTTCCCTGGCCTTGATCATCTGCACACTCTTTCTGTCAGAACGGTAAACTTTGCCCATCTCAGGCTCGTACTCCTTGAGAGCCTCGATGGCATCTTCAGCGTTACGCTCCTGTGCCACAACAATTGGTGGAGGAGAGGGGAAGAAAAGTCAATAAACAGGAAGAAATATCTCTGGCGAAAATAACAAGTCATAGATTTATGAGGCTGAACCGACGAGGGAGATGTGTACGGTCTGATTGCCAAAAGCGCCACGTCTGTTTATCGCTGTTTGGGTGTAAACCACACTGAGGTACCGATGGCGCCCTCTAGCAGGACTTAAGTCATTGCACGGAGCTGAGGCTAAACCTACAGACGACACATGAGAAGATCTGCTATCTGATGGGCAATCCTCTCTTGAAAAGTGTGACAATGTGTTGCAAGTGTTTCACAGGTTGTTGTTTGTTTTTTTTTTTTAATGCTTCTGTAAGGGTATATTTAAGAAGAAAATATTTTTCAAAATTCCATTAGAACTGTGATGCTACTTAACGTGGAACTGCAACATTAATCTTCTGATGGGATCTAATGTCACTTCTTTTTTCTCATGAGGACGGAGCTAATTTCCAATAATTAACCTGGATGCGATGGCAATAATGTTCAATGTGACTGACGCCATTGCACAAGTGTGTAGCAACACTCGCGTGATACAGATCCTCCACCCAGTGGTTTCAAAATGTTTTTAAAACAGTTTTTGTTTACTCCAATTTTGTCCTGTTTTGTAGCGGCATCTCTGGAGCGCACGGCAGCTATTTCATCACCCCACAGCTGCAGCACTGATAGTGTTTCAGTTGTGCAACAAGAGAGCGGTAACTGGAACCCACCTCCCTGTCGCCGCTGTGACGGATGTGTCTAATTGTGCCTCTACGTGCAGGGTGCGCCTCCACTGACCTGCCACACTCCAACGATGGCATTGGCGATGAGGATCAGAAGGATGACGAAGGGCTCCACGAAGGCGGTGACGGTCTCCTCACCTTCCTCGAACCAGGCCAGCACCTGAAGTTTTGGGGGTTGTAGAAGGTCAAATCATACAGCTGGCACGTGTCGGAGAATGTGTGCAAACTGCATTTCGAGGGTCTTCTGACTTGGTTGGATGTTTTTATTTTGCCCTTGTAAAACAATTGCCTTTGCCTTATTACCTTTCACCATGTAAAGAATGCATAAAGTATTAGAAACAGTAAAATCCTTCTTTAGCAAGGCTCTGTCCTGATTTCAAAAAGCAAGCAGCATCGACTGCCAAGGGATTTCAATTCATTCATACCTTGCCACCTGCTATTCTGATATTTTTGTTTTCCATAACATGATTGGATGATTCTTTGTTTTATCATTTGATCTGTTTGTCCCATAACTATCCCATAACTCCTTGCGCCATCTGACTCCGAGCCTGTTTTCTGCAGAGGCCCTCCCGCTCCTTCCTTGAGGCTTGACCTTTCCCGAAGGATTCAGTTTCTCTCCTCAGCTTGGGCCTTTCTTAAAATAAACCCTTACCCTTCAAGCCCCCCTATATTTTTCTGACCCCCACTCTCACTGCCTCCTCAATATTTGCCTTCTAAGGCCATCGTGACAGCTGCCCAAAGGGGTGAAAGCTGTGCAAAGGAATTAATACACCTCCTACAGGCCTGCCACAATCTGCCTCCGTCCTCTCAAGTTATCGTCCTCGAAAATACACGGAGGGCTGGAGGGACGAGTTCGACTGGACAAGCAGTGCAGAACAAGACACAAGAGTCTAGTGTGACCATGTTCTGAATGATTTCTGAATGCGTTGGATGAACTGTCCTACATGTGTCAAATAAAGCAGAGTCTTGAGGTGTGATGTTGGAATTTTACGGACTAGTTTGCTGTTCTCACGTGTACTACAAAAAAAACCCTCAACATAAATTGCAAACAAATGTGGCAACATTGTCTGATTACTTACAAAAGAGATGCAGGCAGCCAGCAGCAGGATTCTGACAAGCAGGTCCTCAAACTGCTCAGCAATCAGCTCCCAGATGCTCTTGCCTGGAGGAGAAGAAGCAAAGTCAATCAGTCGGCCAATCAACCTTTACATCGAGCAACTGAAGGACCTGCATGGCCGCAAAGTCACCGCATGTTTTACAAATTTCAATTTTGGGACCTTCATAAAGGCAACGTGCAGACTGGCAGCGATTAGAATGTGTACGTATGTAATACGACGTCCTTCAGATAAGAAGCCGTTTACTGAAGTGTTGACGGAAATGTTGCAGGTGGTGAAGGAGTGAAGACTCACCCTCCTCAGCGGGCAGCTCTGGAGTTGGGGACAATCGGAGAGGAAGCAGGACGGGGGCAATGATGCAGAGAGGGGAGAGAGAAAAAAAATCATAGTTAGTCATAATGATCAACTCAGGGAGAAATAGTGATTTAATTCAGACAGATCATGAAAAATGGCAAATGCTACTCTGAATTCCCTGGCGTCCATTTTTCCAAAAGCTGCAGCGTGCTTGAGACAAGCATCCCTCCACCCAAAAGCTATCGCTGCTGAAAAAACAACAACTAATGCTGCCCTCACTGATCTGATTCCAAATCAGTTCCCTTTGAATGGGACTCTGGGCCTGGATGAAAAAATATTGTACTGTAAATACTGAAAATACATTTTCAAATTACACACAATAGACTTTCCTCAAATCTGCACCCTGCTGTAAGCCTCCATTATTTTTTGAGGACAATACCATCACGTCCCAAAGTGTTGACTTGGCTTAACACTTAACTGGCCATCCCAGAAGTTATTGATAAGCAATCACATTATGGGTTGTTGCACCATTAGCCATCTAAGGATCACCAACCCTTCCCATTTTTTTTCTTTTTTAAACCCGGGGCCTATAATTATCCATCTCTGCCTCGGGTGCCCGCCCCCTTTATTACCCAGGAAGCTTCTTGAGCCATCACCTGTCTCTCTCGCTCTCCAGTCATCTTCTTTGGCTATCTTTAAATAGCCCCTCAAAGCCCTCAAAGTCTCTGCTTCTCAGTGTCTCTGCATTTTCTACCAGCTGTTGTTAGCTCCCCTCCAAAAAAAACGTCCCATGCAGAACAGTCGACCCAGCAGGGACCCCGATGAGGACCTCTCATGAGGAACTCCACCGGAGTTGAGTTTTTGGGATAAGCAACACATGCAGGAGGAACAACCCCCAGCAATGCAAACATACAACATCTTCCCCTCTTCTCTGTGGCCTTGTAACTAGTCAGCCGCATGCGTTTGGTTTGAGGATGCCCTCCCGCCCCGCCTCGTCCCAGGTCACCATCCCGCCGA
The DNA here is from genome assembly GCF_046127955.1 of Nelusetta ayraudi. NCBI lineage: Eukaryota > Metazoa > Chordata > Actinopteri > Tetraodontiformes > Monacanthidae > Nelusetta > Nelusetta ayraudi. The sequence continues at coordinate 10,674,067 of NW_027466092.1, read as the reverse complement.
CGCCCCAGCGGCTCTCACCATTGTAGCCATACTTGTCCAGGTTCTTCTTGAACTGTTCTGGGCTCAGGCCGGTATTCTCATTCACCCCAAAGTAAGACAGGCATTCTGCCGGCCCCTTAGTGTGTGCGTTCTCCATCCTTCTGGGTAGACAAGGGTTGTGCCCGTCTAACCGTGCCTATCCGCGCTCTTTCACTTCTGATGGTTTTGCTGCAGTTTTCACCCTTGGTCCAGCAACCTCACCTTGAAGTGTGGCACTCTCCAATTCAGGAGAGCTGGACTGACAGAAAGAGCAAATAAGTGCACGCACGCTCAGAGTTTTATACCAGCGAAGGGCTCGGGATTGGTGGACGGTCCGGTGACACACGCCCCCAAATTCCAAACTCTGGGAGGACATGATGGGGGGGCCATGGGTGGGGCTCGAGGTGGTGCAATTGGGAGGTGTGATGTGGGCTTGGACAGGAACTGGGGACAAGGTTTGGATTTGGTAAGTAGGCTGGTGCAGGAGAGTCGGAGGGGACGGGGGTGGGGGGAGCGGGTGGCGTGGGGGAGAGGGTGGGGGTTGCACCGCGGAAGAAAATGAGATCTGTTTTTGGAACATGCATGGTCAGTGGAATAAGACGAAGGGAGAAGGTGAGAGAGCGAGACAGAGGATCATCCAGAGGGGAGGTGGTGGTGGTCATGGATGGGGCAGCGGGGAGGGGGGGGGGGTAGAAATGTGAGTGATGGCTCAACTGGTCTGTGCTGAGGAAGGTGGCCTAGGAGGGCAGGAGAGAAGCCGGAGCCATACGCAGGAAGAGGCCCAAGAAGATCCGTAACGTTTGAGAGAGAACTTTTACCGCATCTTTTACGAAACGCGACATCAGGTTTGATGTGTGACTTGGGAACACAAAAACACGCAAAAGCTCGAACATCAGCGTCCGTATTGATGTCGAGCTCGGCACACAACATGCATGGTTGAAATTAAAATAAAATAAAACAATGATGATTAAACCAACTTAACAGTGTCGTGGAATTGATGAAGAACTGAGGAAAGTGATTCTCCAGAGGGGAGGGAGGGGGACAAGAATGCCGGGGTGGGGAGTGGGGGTGTGAGGGTGAGGGTGAGGCAGCTTGAGTGTCACACTATCACACCTCAGAAGAAAAGCCCAGGCTGCAGATACAGGAGGATAGAGTTTTATGTCTCCTTTTTTATAAGAAGAAGAGGAGGCAGCGGGGAGGTATGCAACTGTACTCTGGTGCAGCTGATGATCTGAGCCCTCTGTACTGCATTAACTGAAGCACAATGGCCCCGTGTGGCGAATACAGTGAACTGGGAGTGCATTTGGCCATTAAAATGCATCTATGAATTAAAATAAAAAGAATCACATATTCACAACGTGTTGTATTTGAATAAAGATTTCCAACAATGTTATCATTATTATTTTATTTTTTTCCGGCAAGGCCGCTTTGTTTTGTATTCTGAATAACCATACAAGAAAGTTTATCTGGAGAAAACAAAGTCTGCCATAAAACTCAAACTTGAACACAAACACGGTTGATTTACTGTTTGTTTGAACAGCAGTAAACAGGTTCCGTCGGGTTAGTCGCTGCTGCTGATCCATACACTCACAGGTGGCGCTGCTCATCACGGTCGACAGCAGCGACCCGCAGCACATCTTCTGACTTTTTACTATTTCATATTTTATTTTATCTTTTAACGTAACGAGTTGCGATCTCTGAAGTTTATTTATGGCCCTTTTTTTTTTTTTACTGCTCCGGATGTCGGCCCTCCGCACGCACGCTGGCAGGGGGCTTTGACGTATCGTGTTGCGTTTGATAGCCGCAGTAATTTTGTTAGTCTACCGAGTACAAACTGAAACACAAGTCGGGCCAAACACAACTGAGTTTTAAAGGAAAACGGATGATGACCGACATCCACAATGTTCACATGCAGAATCGCGCACCGCACCGCGATCAGTCTAACCGGCGGTTTGAAAGTGAAGAGGTAACTTTGATCCGGAAAATAATGTTCTCAAAATAAGCAGCGGCTAACTCATTGTCCTATTGCTGCTATTACCTAGAAACAAGATAAATAAGTTGAAGTGTGTAGTGAATTTTCATTTCCATTACATTAGTGTCTCTTTCAAAGCCGTTAAACTTCTAGTGACACAGTCAAATTCGACTTTTGTGGAGCCTCTGCTTGCAGGACTAGTTATTTATTTAAATTTCACACCAAATTTACCCTGTAAGTGATCATTTTCACAGCTGCCGCGCGGCCCCTGTGATTTACGTGACCTCCACCGCTCTCATCAGGGTGCGAATGACAATAAAATCCGGTTTAAGACTTTCCACGAGCCAGTAAAAGTGACAAGAAAAGACTTGAAGGGCAACATTTTCCTCCGCAAACACGCGACTTTATTTTCATTGTCACTTTCCTCTACTTATTAAAACATGACCACAGGACTGTTATTTTAATTGATTATAAACTATTTCTGTTTTTGAATCTTCTCTAGTGAGACTTATTACTCCAGGAACAAACAGTGAAAAACTCCACCAATTCTTTGATTTCCATTTTATAAAACATAGCCAAACTTTATTTTTTTATGTGTAATCTCAGATGAGAGACATTCTTCTAAATTGTATTTTGTTCACATCCCAGAATTGTGCTAAATACAGCATAAATGGGCATTTGACCATGACATACTGTCAGTATGCTGCATAAGTGGAACTGCGTGTTTGGAGCATATACGCTATTGGTCTATTTGTGACACAATCGTGAGCGTGTGGTGCTCCCCCACAGAGAATGTCTAAAATAGGAAGTTGTTTTGTGGCAGCTTTCAAGTTTCCAATCAGCTGCCGGGGTCCAACTGACCCGACCATTTGGCCTTCTGCGGAGGAGCAACCTCTCACCCAAAAGGAGAGAGCGAGAGCAGAAACAGGATCAGTGCATTTTTCAAACCTTGACATGAGATTAAACAAAACCAGAGCCGTCGGCTTAAAGCACACAAACACTTTTCTTTCTTTTGCAAAGTGGAGTGGATGCATGCATGTGGTCGCAGGACTGTTTAAACTCATTTATAAACTCAATTCAAGTCTGAATTAACTAATAGGTGTGTATCTGTATTTTTTGTTCTTATGTGATTTTGTGCTGCAGTTCACGCAGCACAAAAACGACTAGTGCTGTGTTCAGAATGCACATTCAAGCATGAAGCTAAACTGAGGTTGCTTCATTCAAAGGTGCAGAAACATTTGCTGTCCATCTGCCAAGAATAAAGTTTTTTTTTCTTTTTTTCCCCCAGCACGGCCGGCCCAGCGATCTGACGCTGAAGCGTTTTATTCCCGTACTGTTCGCACCAGCGCACCACCGGCTCTGTTTCACCCGGCTCTGCTGCTGCTCTCCGGGCCACAGCTGTTGTGCAGCCACTGACCTCTGAGATTTGAGGGGCTGCGATCGGGGTCGGCCTGTCAGTGTCTCCCTCAGGCCACGGCAGTGACATTTAACTCAATATCCCAGTAGGATAAGGTTTCCCCCCCTCACCCTCCCACCCCCCGACCCTCGGCTCCAGCTCCACTCCATCTTCCGCTTCAACCCACGGAGGTGTCGGAGGGGCTGCGGCTCCGGAGGAACTACTACTACAGTGTAAAGAAGCGCCGGCGTGCTGGGACACCCTGCCCTCCCTCCCCAAATCCACCTCCCCCAACCCCCTGCGAACATGCCACACCCTCGTGCCAGTCGGAGGGATCACCATGTGCCGTCTTCAGCCCCGCGGAGCCCTTACCAGTCCTTCACTTGTGAACTCTATACTTGTTCCCGGCTCTGAGCAAGTGTTAAGTGCCGCGGTGGTGCAGCTTTACGCGCGCCTCGTCTTATGCAACTAAGTCCGTCTCTGCTGACTTGCACGGCGCCGGGCTGAGCGAGAGGGACGAAGCGACATTTGTCAGCCAAGGCGGAAAGACCCGAAATGTTTTTTAATCCCCGAAAAGAACGGCAAACTTTTATTTCTATACTTGAGAAGGTTGTGCCTCTGGGTGCAAACTGAGTTGTTGAGTGGAGTCCCTCAAGGCTCCGTACTGGGACCGTGGTTTCTTCAACATGCTGTGTCACTGGAGGGTCTGCTCTGCTACTTTCAACTCTGCTCGGATATGTCTAGTAAATTAACAGCGGCCCACCATTCTTAGAACACATCAGAAAACATCAAGGCAGAGACCACTTTAGCAACCTATAACTAAAATTCAAAAAAGAATTTTATAATATTACTGTTACATGCAGCACATTTCCTGGGGTCTTGAATGACAAAAAGCTCTGGAAAGAAGATGAGCATGATGGAGAGTGTTGGTGGCAATCAGCGAGGTATCAGTGGCCTTAGTGACATCACAAATGGATCATTCCCAAAACTGTATATAAAGCACACGCTTACACTGTGGACATAGCAAAAGAAGCAAAGGATGTTGATGGAAGTTCAGTAAGAAAGTTGACAGATAATTTTATTATTTAAAAAACATATTTATTTGAAGTCACATGCGTCAGTATTTCTTGACTAAGCCAAAATGTATTTTGACTTTCCAAACAGTACAAACTCAAACACTAATGTCAGTTGAAGAAGCACTTGGACATGCAAGATGCCTTTGGATGACTTTGCATCATTTATAATTTATGCCGTTCCGCCTTTCTCGCCAATCTTAAAATTTAATATCTCCAAACTGCCTCATGACTAAATAATGTACGGTACCGAGAGAACATAATTGCCGCGCCGAATTAAGGAAGAGCATGAAGTAGCTACAGTGTCACTGTGAGCTGGGCACTTGTTACAGCATTAGCTAATAGTAATAATAGACGTGGCAGCTGAGTCTCTGAATCCAGGATTCCTGAGCGGCTATAAATAGAGCAGGTGACACCGTGCCTCTGGGCATGGCACCACAACAGCTTTGTGGCTTTTTTTATGTGGGAATGCCGCATCTTAAGTTCAGCCTGCACTTTGGTGGCGCGTTTCATTTATTGTAGGAAAATAAGATAGGATGACATGCGAGCGCGCACTTGGCTCCACAGCGCCGGCCGGCGGGCTCCATGTGGTGGGTTGTTCACACCATTCCACACACATGGGACCGCGCTATAACAGCAACAGGGGGAGCTGACAGGAAACTGATCCCGTTGATCAAATGTGGATTTCATTTTACTGATACTGTGTTGTTTACTTGGATACATTTTTAGAGTCCGGCCCCCAGTTGTTGGTAGGGTGTTGAAACAGTGGTAAAGCACTCTACGGCTGCAGAACTCAAACCCTTTATGTGTAGTCACAGATAGTCAGCAGTGTTTTTATTTTGTTTAATTTTTTGCAGAACATACTTTCACCTGTGACAAGACACAGCGTCAGTCTAGAGCAGCTGTGGGCAAACTTTTTGACTGGTGGGTTCTCAAATTTGACAGAGGCACCTATAAATATGTATGAGGGATATGTAGAAAACATATCATGTAACTTTAATGTCAATTGAAAATGAACAAAAGCTGCAGTGACGACAAAGTATGTGTATTTGATTCCCCATAGTATTTCTCTCTTTATTGAAATAACTCTTATTGAAAAATGGATGAAATACAGCTATTTTATGACTTACTTACTATTGATACAATTTCCTCAAGTTTGGTGGGCCAGATTAAAAAGCTTAATGGGCCACATGTGGCCCCCAGGCCGTAGTTTGCCCATGCCTTGTCTAGAGCCAGTGTGGACATTGATGTTTTCAGTCATGGAGATAAGTGAATATGTTCAGGAAGAAACGTGTTAAGGAAGCATATTGACCTTCACATCACTGACACCAATTTAAACTCTCCTGTGTCATAAACAAAAAAAAAAAACTTGCAACAAAATATCACTGCTGTAAGATGCGTTATCTTGCCACTGCCAGAGAGTGGAGCTGCAGTATTGAGTTCTGACCCACGTGCCCTCCCATCCAATCCCGGCCAGGGCTCAGATGTCCATCAAGACTTTTCACGCCATTGTTTATTTGAAACCTTTCTAAGTATGAACACGAGTACAAGGATATGCATCAACACGAGGAATAGATTAAAATAACAGCTACTGGGAAAAAACATCATTGTGGTGTCCCTCGTTCTCTTAGAAATCATTAAGAGCGTATACCACGGCCTAACACTAGGGGGAATATGATCTGCTCAGACTTCATGGAGGTATTTAGACAGCAGGAAACAGATTTTTTTTTTATTATTTTTTTCCTTCAGGATGACTGGGGCCATCTGCACAACAAAATCCTTCTGGCGTTTCATAATAGCCAACATTAATTACAGCACCAAGTGTCTCAGGCAAGAATAGCAACATGAAGTAACGTGCAGTATCTGGTATCGTTTAAAAGATGAAGTCTTTGACTATCTTCAGTTTCTCGTCTATTTTCAATTGTCCCATCCAGCCAAGAGGCCAAGATATCTGGGTGAGCTGCCAACACTACCGGGGGAAACTGTGCCAAGAAAATTAACTGCAATCTGGAAAATTAACTGGAGGGGACAAAAACAACTTTAAAAAAAATACAGTCCTGTGTATCATTTTCATGCAACAATACTTTTAAACAAAATGAATTTTTGATTTGAATTCAGTCAATATGATTTCATGGAGGGCTGCAGTTGCGTGTCAGACTACAGCCAGATTGAAAATGTGATGGGTAGGATGACTCAGGCTTTTGATTATAGTAGTAATTTATCAGTGAAGGAGAATCAGAATGGCTGTTAAAAATCAGAAGAACATTTAGTTGCCTTCAGATTTACATCAAATGAGATCAATATACAGTATAAGGAACTGCCCGATTTCAGTGGAACCTCTGCTGCAATTGTTGCCCCCACATTTATAAAATATAATATATAAAATATATATATATATATATATATATATATATATATATTTTTTTTTTTTTTTTTTGGTCCATTTAGAAGTTTTCTTTTTAAATTCTGCAACCATTTCTTGTCAGCAACCACCCCACACATCGTCTACAACTAGAAGGTAAAATGATGGACAATCTGCAACTGGAAGGTAAAATGATGGACAGAGCGTCTTGAGGAGGGGTACTGCTGACAGGAAGATGAATGAAAGTGAATTGAGCCAGGGGAAATGCCAAGGAAAGAAACTGGATCCTGGATAAATATAGAATGCGGAACGTTAAAGAGTTGTCACTTAGAAAACGTTCAACACTGTGTAGCAACAAAAAGTGAATCTCACTATTACCGTAAAAGCATTTCAGCCATATGGCCCCATCTTTTCAGCTGAATGAAAAAAATATGTAAAAGACGTGAAAAACTAGTGAAACATTTCACATTCATTTTGGGTGCAGATTGTATTCTTTTTTTGCGAAATATTAAATAACTGCTCCTGGTCATTTTTATTACTTTTTAAATTAATAGTAAACACGAAATTACATGCGGTGCCTAACAACCGAGTATTGAAAAGAGATCAACAGCATCCTCCAGTGGACAGAAAGTGAAGTGAATTCGAGTGGACATATTTTCCACAAAGGAATCAGTGTACATTTACCAGGATTCCTTAAAATTTATTTTAAAAAACAGCCAACATATAGATATTATTTACTTGTTTTTTGTTTTGTTTTTTAACATAAATTCTAACAAAAACAAACAAACAATGGATGTAAAAAAAGGCACTCAAAATCATTTTGCTCAATGATTTGGCAGATTTTCCGTTGCTCCAACTGCTTAATTTTAATGCTTCATGTCAATGGTGTAGAGATAAAACACTGTAGACTTTTTTGACTGGGATGGTCAGGGATTAACATTCAGTTGTTGCTGGTCACAAAAGTATGTAATCAAACAGCGTCTGGGGTTCATGAAACTATGGATCATAAATCTGAATAATTCAATAAATAATAACCTTATTTTATAAATTAAATCTGACTTGATGAAATATTTTATTGAAAAATATTTGTGAAGTGAAAAAAAAAAGATTTTGACAAGTAATGTATTACAAACTAAATAAATCATATGTATGCATTGCAACAAATAAACAGACTGCACAGGAGGTATTTTATTTCAGATTCTCGCTTTATTGGTCAACTTGATGAAAGACTACAAAACGAATTCACAAAAAATCTCTTTCAAGTAATCAAATCTGTACAAACCTAAAACTGTATGGTTTTTTTTTTACAGCTCTGGCTCATATGAATCTGAAGTCAAACGCGCAAAAGTGTGTGTCTGTTTATGCGTGCGTGCGTGCGTGTGCACGTGTGTGTGCGTGTGTGCATACGTCTGTAGCTTGTACCTATGGAACAGGGTGAGATGCTGCTTCCTGTTAGGGGGAAAACTAAATGCCACACTCAGACAGGCAAGACTCTGCATGCACACAGACGCACACAGACGCGCGCACACACGCACACGCCCGTGTTTGACATTTTACAGTACAGAGGATGGGGAGGGCAAAACACTCTCTCTCCACTTGTACGGACACACATCGCCAGCTGGCGGCGGAGAGTTTGCTGAGGAAAGTCGCCGAGTCAGCAATTTCCCCGCACTTTTAATTCCCGAACCCTGCGTTTCAGTCAAAATCACTGTACAGACAGACAACGACTGTGGTTTTAACCATTCCAGTGAGGAGCAGTAAGAGAGGGGGAAAGAAAATAAAAAGAGAAGAAAAAAAAAATCTCTAATACTTTCGCACAAAAATTTTACACGTGCACACATGATTTTAATGCTCACCGGCAGACGAGGCGGCTTTTTCGTCATCTGCGCCACGCACACTCACGCTCGCACTCGGACAATTTGTAACATTAAATGTTTTTTTAAGAAGTACAGATAAAAAAGGAAAAAAAAGCCCTGGGTATAGGTTTGATTTCTGGCTGTTTGGTGAAAGAAAGGAGAAAAGAGGTAGAGAGGGCAGTAGGTAGGGTCAAGGGGGGAGTGGGTCAGGAGGGGGGACGGGAGGGGGGGTGGTCCGGGGTCGGAGGTCGAGGGCAAAACTACTCTTGTCATTTCTTAGCTTTCCGTGGGGGGGTGACCGGGCGGCCGGAGCCCATGCCTCCGCCGCTGTAGAACAGCTTCTTGTCTGCCGGTTTGAGAATCTGGGACAGAGCAGACGGAGAGAAACACTTCAGCAGGAATTCCACAACCACGATAACAGTCAGTAGCTGCGTTTCCAATACAGTTTGACGCAAAATGAAAGTGGTTTTTCTAAAGGTTCGACAAAGTACAATTGTAATTTGCAGGTGTTTCCATTTTTAGGTGTGAAGTTGCAATAAGCCGTAATTCTCGTAAAATCTCGTCCCATGACAATTACGAGAACTCGCGCGGGACATAATTCTCGTCAAGTCTCGGCAGCAAGATTCACGAGGATTACGTTTGCGTTTGTTTGCCGTCAAGGATGGTTGTTATATTTTTCTCTTTGATCGCTTGTAAAAAATATTGCGTCTCCTCCTCCGTCCAAACATAACAAGCCATTTTTACTCGAAGTGAACTGGTCATGTAATCACGTACGTCGCGTCCGGTGACGCGTAAATGTGAAAAAAGTGTTTCCATGACACTTTTGCAATATTTTCCTCTATATTGCTACATCTGAAAAACCACCTCATGAGAGCGTCAAAGCCTTTTAGCCGTATGTGAGAGGTCTTTCGAAGTTCAGGTGTTTCCATTACAAGTATTTTATCGCAATATTGAGCTTTTGCACAATTCTAGCGGTAATGGAAACGCAACTTGTGTGTTCACATGGATGATAGTAATTTGACTGTGAATAGACCCTCTTTGGATTTTTTTTATATTTTATATCTTTTCCTGACTGGTTTGCAAGTGTAAAGCTTTTATTGGGTTACTAGAAACAAAACCAAAAGAAGCTTCGGCAGCTTTCGTCCAAATACAGACACCTGCTGATTACCTGCACAGCCGGGACAAATAAGCAGCGCAACAGACGTGGTTGGAGGGTTAGAAAACGGCCCACGTCCTGCAACCTGCTGCCCTGGAGTTGGACACAGCGGCGGCCTCGCACCACCAGAGGTGAGGACAAGTTTACTATCTGCTGACGCTCTCTTCTTGGGGCGGATAATCCCGATACGCAACATGAGACGCCAGACATTTAATTGAGCCCGAAATAAATCACAAGAAGTGCAGCAGGTTGCACTGTAAAAAATATGAGCATGTGCGGTGGAGATGGAGGGTAATCAAAGCCGGGACGCCAGCTAGGATCACCAGAACCTGGTAGTGAATATCTACATTTCTCTGTGTGCACCAAAGCACCACATCCTGAACTGGATTAAAACCCAGGACTAGGCTCTTTGCCGACTTTGCTCACAGGCACTGCGGCAGGGTGAGGAACTTCTTACCTGGAAGGAGCACATGAGGGTCTCGTCTACGCTCATCATGGCGCCGGCGTTGTCGAACTCGCCGCAGTAGTTGGGGGCTGAGAACAGCGTCACCAGCTGCCTCTTTGCAAAGAACTCGTATCCGTCTTCAACCACCTGGCGAAGCAACGACACTTCATTAGTGGCTGCTTCCGACATATATATATGTATGTACGTATGTATGTATGTATGTATGTATGTATGTATGTATGTGACACAGTGGCTGAGCTTTTTGAGTATTTTTTTAAAAAGAAAATACATTTCACGCAGTCAATGACATTTTTAGTTTGTTTTTTTTAAATGTCTTTTTGACTTTCATTTCGATTTAGTACAATGTCATGAATAGTTTTATGTTTTTCAAATAACGTATTCAAATTCTATAATTAAAGCTGTGTGCTCCACTCAGCTGACCTACCTGTGAAACTGCCTCCGTCGCTGCGTAAATTAAACTGCTGCTAAATAAGTTTGCTTGTCGCTAAGAACAAACAAAAAACTCTGACTTGTTCGACTGATAACCGAGTCACTAATCTGTCACTTGCGAACCCGTCTGTTATTCAATTCCCTTAGCAGGCGAGGATGCCGGTCAGCAGGTGCCTGGCCATGCTGGAGGCGTTTCCTCTCCTGGTCTGCGAGACTCTAGAGCATCAGTGTCAAACTCTGGCCCGCAGGCCAAATTTGGCCCACAGTGTAATTGTCTTTGGCCCATGAGGCCAATACAAAATCACTATAGAGCTGGCCCGCCGGTATTATACAGCGCATGTACTGCTGATACTACAAATCCCAGAATGCTCTGCTGGTATTCTGGTGCATCAATCAGGACAGGATGTTCATTGAAGGATATTATTATTGCTTCATTTTATTTATGTTATTTTATTTTTAAATGTATTATCAGCCGGTGGAAAAAGTTTACTATTTGATTTTGCACATGCGCAATATTGAGGTGTTAATGGGGAGTATTAAATGTTGCTTGTTTTATATTCAAGAGTTAAAGCAAAACTTGTTTGGGTCCATATGTAAAGATTTACTGTTATATCTGGAGGAAGATTTTTTTTAAATAAATATCAATGTTGCGACTTTGTCCAGGCCTTACATTTTGGCTCACTTTGGACTGGAGTTTGACACCGCTGGTCTGGAGTCTGTCTCACAGCCAAGCTGAGGTACCCGTCTCGCTGCCTGTCTCTCAGCCCCGACCGTCGACTATACAGACAAAATCAGGCCAATTTTCACTCCGCGCCTCGTTTCTCTGGCCGCAGACTGCAGCAGCCCGCAGGGGAGCTGCATGCTGGAGGCCGTATCTGTCGCTCTCTGTCTGACTTCACACGGCACACGCGCACGTGAGGCAGAGATAGTCGCCGCCCTCCGCTGTGAAAGGGGAGCCAGAGAAGGCGTGGCTGCAGACTCGCAGGCAGCCTGACTTCAGAGGCCTCCGACTCAGAGACGTCAGGAAATGACTAAAACTGAAAACAAGTGGTCGTATTTAATTTTTAACAGTGTAATGGATTTTGGGTTTTTTTCAAATAGAATTAGTGTATTGTGTTACAATCACTGTCTTGTCTATTTTTAATATCATAAGATTGTTTCTGTTTCAACTGTTTAAAACAATTATGCCTGCATCATCTGATGTGCTCCTCAAGCAGCAGCATTGGCGGTAGAAAATACATTAGTCAACCACTCAAGTTACGAGTCACTACGAGCAAAGAGTCGAGATGGTGAAGCAGGAAGTGGAACAAACTGTGTTCAGCAGCCTAGAGGAGCGGTGTGTGCAGTGATACAGGGGCACACGAATGTTTAGCATTTGGACCAGATGATTAAGTGTATACGTTGAAATTAGGGATGCAAGTTATCGATCAATTTATTGATTGACCTTATCGATCGATTAATGATTAATTGATAAGCGGCATTTCTTCCTGAGATCCTAAATTTCACAATGAAAAATGTGTAAGGAACACATTATTTAACCCTTAAATAATGTTGAGAGTCCAATGTGACCCCTTTTTACATTAGAGAACAGTAAAAACACCCTCAACATTTATCCTGACTTTAGGGTGTCTTCTAATAGGTCACTTTTTTAAGCTGTTTAAAAGTAACTTGTTCTAGGTATATTATGACTATCACAGTATATACAGGTGAATTGTTCTTTCATGCCACTACACTGTCATCATGATATTACCTACCCATGTACAAAATGTTCAATTATCTGGGGCTAATTCAATTTAATTAACTAAATTCTTGGAGCCATTTTCATTTCAGGATTTCTGCACACATGCTGAAAAGAAGCAGTGACGAGGGTCCACATGGGGAGCAACGTGACTAACAGTTTTGAATCTGCTCGCAACTGCATGATAGTAATGGGACAGAGTGGGATATTCATTTCCATTTGCCATGGAAACAGCCAAGAGGGGAGGAAAAAGAAAGAATTAAATAATAATTTAAATAAAAGCGCTGTGCGCTCACCTGATGGGCCCGACAGATGAGGTCCATGTCGTGTTTGTGAAGGAACTTGGTGACCACGTCTGCGCCAAAAGTGAAGGAGACGCCGCGGTCGTTTTCGCCCCATCCCAGCACGTCTTTGTCCGGGTCGGCCCACAGCAGGTCGCACAGCAGGCCCTGGTCGGGCACGTCGGTGGGACGCATGACCCTCCGGACCTGCTCCATGGACTGGAGGTCTGGTGACAGGCCTGCAGGGGGTTCACGAGTTAGAATGTTTCATTGCTGGATGTGGGGGTGAACACGATGTTATGGCTCTGGAAGTTCTGGGTTCGAGTGGTGCCAGAGTTTTGAAAAGACTTTTCCTAAAGGATTCTTCTTTTCTTAGACACGGACTGCTGAAGGTAAGAGTCACACAGCCGACAGCCAGGCCTTATCCACACGCAAGTGGGTATTTTTAAAAACATGTCCATCCCCCGGAAATCAATAGAAATCTTTCCACACTACGGTATTTTAAAAATAATCCCATCCGCATAAAACCACATACGCGCTTTGTCAGGCAAAGTCTGTGTTTGCCAAAAACACGAGGCAAAGCTGTCATCTTCACGCATAAAGACACGTCAGCCAATCAGAAACCTGTAGAAACTCAAAACAGCACATGAGTAACAAAATGGCCCAACAATAACTCAGAGCAGTGAGTGTGGAGAGAGACTAGTATTAACAGTCAGCTCTGTCATACTAGAAATGTGATGAGCGTCCAGTCATGTTAGGTAGAACACTTCACTTTATGAACAGGGTTGCTAAGTAAACAATGTTCCACACGAGCGACATAAAAATGTCTTTGCTTCATATATACATATATATTAAAAAAGGAAAGGAAAGGAAAAAAAAACACCCCCGTACATGTGTGCAAGATTGAAACTAATTGCTTGCACACCACAACTTAATGAAGACAATCTGAAGTGGGTCACCAAAAGGGCTGTGGCTCCGGAGTTGCCGTGTGACAGAATGTGCTCGATCCTTCCGATGTCTTGCTCCTTATGTAACCTGCCGCTAATGTTTACCCCCATTATCAGCGCCTGCGAGTCTGTTTACATATTTTCTGTAGCGGGTTTCAGGCACAAGATGGCTGTGGCAGGCTGGTGGAGTCACGTTGTCGAGGCCCCCTGGTCCAATCGGTTACACAATTTATGTTCAAAACATCGCCGTGTTCTTTTAGGAACCAAATGATGTTCTTTCTTTTTTTTTTGTTGCTTTTATTGGCCCTGTTTGGGATGCTTTGTACCGTCCGTGGCTGGGGGAGATCTGAGCTTAGCAGCTTTATTATTATTTTTTTTTAGTAACTGCAGCTGCACAACATGAACCAATTATAACATGGAAAAGGTGGATTTGTGCCTCAAATTGTCTGCATGTTTCATTTTTGCTGCAGCAGCAGCGCTTGCAATAAGAAAACGTGTTCTGTAAGCATGACTGCTGAAAGGGCGGGAACAATAAATCCTGAGCAGGCCTGCATGCCTGAACATTGTGTTGACAGTAACTACAGCGCAAAGACACGTGTGTGTGTACGTCGTTCCGGATGAGAGGCGACGGAAGGCACGAGACGGGCAGGAATACCTCCGTGGCAGCAGAAGATCTTCTCGTCCACGATGGCGGCAACGGGCAAGCAGTTGAAGCAGTCGGTGAAGGTCTTCCACAGCTTGATGTTGTATCGTCTCTTACCTGCGAGAGCAAAGTCACCGTTCAATAATTCTAATCTCATCTCGGGGCTGAAAAAACCTCAACGACCGCAGCCATTGCATCACATCGGAAGCTAGACATTTTATATAATCCTGCCTCTGTGAATAGCAATGAGAGGCATGTGATTAATCACTGCTGCCTGATCATGTGTCTCAGCCTGGAGCGAGGTGTGAGAACGGGTTACTGGTGTTTGTAGCTTTTATTATGACTAATGAGTCCCATTCCTTGCCAGAATGAAACAAATGCTGTTACTTCAAATTGAAATGATTCCCTCCATATAGATTAAAATGCTTCCCTCTCACACAAAAAAATCCAAAAAAGGAAATACAAGTCATCACAACAAGATGGTGCAAAGTCACTCACACTCATCATAGAAGCCATATATTCTGTTGATGGAGGCGCACTCATGGTTTCCTCTCAGCAGAAAGAAGTTCTCTGGGTATTTGATCTTGTACGCCAGCAACAGGCAGATGGTCTCCAAGGACTGCTTGCCTCGGTCTACGTAGTCGCCCAGGAACAGGTAGTTGCTCTCCGGCGGGAAGCCGCCATACTCGAAAAGCCTGAGCAGGTCATAGTACTGCCCGTGGACGTCACCTGGTGAGACATCAAGCAAGGATCAAACATTAACAGCGGCCAAAGGTGAGATTGTTGCGTCTACGCGCACAACAACAAAACTCAGAAGGGGGAAAAAAGAACAAAAGGTGTAATCGCTGGCTCTTAATGAAGCACTGCTAGAGCCAATGAATAAATGCGCCACCCTGCACTTAAGTGTGTGTGTGTGTGTGTGTGTGTGTGTGTGTGTGTGGAAGCTGATGATTATTACTGCACTGTGGGATCAGCAGGATGACACAGGGGAGCAACTCCAGGGAGACGTGTGTGCAAAACAAGCCCACATTATCAGTTTCTCCCTCTAGCTGTGCAATAAAGACGCAAGGTCACAGTCACACACTTGCACGGCTGTTTAAACAGCTATGTTGTAATCATTTTTTTTTTGTTAAATATAAAGTGGCCTTTAAAAGTTTTGAAAACGCACAGCATCATGTGAGCCCCCCGTGTGTTAATCCACCACTGTAAGCTACATCAGCCACGTACCGTGTTTGCAAATGCTGTGCAACAACACGAGTGAATTCCCCAGACAGAAAGAAAACAACTAAGCCTCACCACAAATCTTGAGGGGCGCCTCAAGTTCGAGCAGGATTGGCTGGCTGAGGAAGATCTCCCGGGATTTGAGGCAGAGACCACGGATTTCGTTCTCTGTCAGCTGAACATTCTTCCCAGGTCTGGAGCCTTTCACTGTGAGGGAGAGAGAGAGTGAGACAGAGCGAAAAAAAAAGGCCCTCGACAATGACAAAAATCACACTGAACAAATTAATATGTAATCAAAATCTTTGCACCATTCAAATTAGGATTATTAGGCAGGTGCCATTTTCCCCCTCACATTTGTTTTTCAAAATAAACATTGTGATATGACTGTATTGCCACTTGCTGAGCTAAATCGCTTGTATGGTTAAATAGGGCAAAGTGCCACGAAAAATTGGCACACTGTGAGGTCTGATGTTTTGTGCAGGCAGCGTAGTATCCGCAGACAATATCTCCATCATCGTTTCAACAAAATGACTCTCCTTCATCCACTGTGCATGGTATTTCATTAATTCACTGACTATGCAAATTTTAATTGGCATCTATGAAATCCACATTATTTGCAGGGGTTGCACATCTTTTCCCCATTTGTGCAGCAACACATGAGCACATTTTAGTAGGAAACCACCTCATTTGAATGAACGCTCAATCGATGGGGTAAAATGAATCATAAGAATAAGTAAAGGAATGCCACCTGATGAGGAGCCGCTGTTTCCTAATGTCAAGTTACACATGCAAAATATGCAATAAATAATAATATCGCTAAATTACAAAATTAGGGAGAAAAAAATTTGCAAAATATTACATGTAATTATTATTACTAACAATAATATCATGCAAGTTTTTTTTTTTTCCCCCGTTAGCGGCGTTGCAAAGCTTTTTTTTTTTTTTTTTTTTTGTTCCAGGGACAAGACTAAGATAAACTATTTGTTCAATGATTCAACCGGGTTGAGGGACATAATTGTTTATATCTGTCGAGCAGATTGCCGTTTTCACGGACAAATGTGTAACCGGCAAGAAAACCAAGCGTAAAGTTGAACAGCTAAGACAGAAAAGGTTGCTATCGTTGTCTAGCCTGGACAAGCTAAAATGGCTACCTTGGTGAATAAATATCGAGCAAGTTAACGTTACTCTTACCTTCCAGCAGACGTTGTATGATCGAGTCGATGTTCAGCTTGTCGGCTTCTGCCATGCTAGAATTCTATTGGGCTCGATTAAAAAACAACTCCTCAAAATGTTGGACGTCTTTAATATTGGCTGACTACCTAGTTACCGTTAACTGAACTAGTTTTTTAAGCGTTAATCGGCTACCGTTAGCCCGCTAGCTGGCTAACCTTGAGACAGAATTTACAACCTCAAAATTGGAGGCTGGATGTCGAACTATCGGAGATGCGATGGCGCTCATGTACTTTAAAAATCCACTTCGGATACCGCGGGCAGCATCGAGTAGGCGAATTCGCTAAAAGGACGAGTATTTTCTCGTAGGAAGGATTCTCTCTGCGGTAGTTACAAGCACCATGCCATCGACAAAAAGGGCTAGGGGAGCGTTAGCCTCAACGACTATTGAACGGAAGAGGACGGAGAATCTTTGCGCTCCCATTGGCTGCTGATGCGATTTGCCGGGGAGTGATGAAGCCGCCGCTGCCTTCGATTGGCTGCTTCCGACGCCAGTCAGCATTTGCCTTATCTCAAACCACAAAGCAGAAAATGCACAACCAATTCTTTGTTTTTTCTCAGGTTTTGCTCGCCTTTGGCACGCAAGTGTGGAAAAGACGAGCATCGCCTCAAGGTCAAGGGCGCTTCTCTTCCATCAAAGCGCGCTTTTTGCATTCGTCTCAGTTCATTTTTTTTTCCAACGTCAAAGTGACACCCACGGAAGTGACCGCGATAGAAAAGGATCGACGACGTATTTTGGTGTATGACGCAATGTCCAGGCGCCTGGCAACACGCAGCGAGTGATTCATTCCGTGCTCGACATGGCTCGGCTAGCTACTTTGCCGTTTCACCGACATCAAAAATGACTGTAACTCGAGTCGACTCGAACTCCGGCGCCGTGAAGTGATATTAAAGTTGATTACCGCAGCCGTCCGATCATGAAGTTGCTTCATAGAGATATCGAGAAGGATAATGCCGGGTGAGTGAGTGAGTGAGTGAGTGAGTGGCGGCGGCTAATGTTAGCCTGCTAAAGCAGCATGCAGCTGACAGTGCATGTGTCCCTTCTCTAAATGTAACATATGGCCTTAGGTTTTCGCCCCTATTGACATTCTTGTGAGGGTTTGGCTTAACCCTGGATGATTTGGTTGTTGATATGAACCAACATAAATTCAATGTGGTGTGGTTGAGTGTTTAGACTCACATTCCACCAGTACTGCTTTGTGTTTTTACATTACTTATCTGGATTAACTCTCTTCAAACCTTGCCAACCTTTACTTGTGATGTAAAAACCTGTCATTCCCCGATAAATGGCGTCATGTTTTAGTGTTTGGTAGCGTCCCGAGCGTCACCCTGACTCATGCGATTGGCGGCCAGTGAAAGGCTGACTCACTGTTTTTGCTTGCCTTCGTCAGGCAGGTGACCCTGATGCCAGAGGAAGCAGAGGACATGTGGCACACCTACAACCTGCTGCAAGTAGGAGACAGCCTCAGAGCCTCCACCATCAGGTAGCCACCGGGGACCACCTCTTGAAAAGTTTCATGCAGTTATAAAGCTTTGACGATATTTTTGTGCCTTTTTTTCCCCTTTACCATGGAATAATTCTAGCTTCTTCTTTTTTTTTCATTATTATTGTTTGAGCGTTCCTGGTTTAATAATCTAACTGTCTGAGGCACTAGACCAGGGGTGTCAAACTCAAATGCATAGTGGGCCAAAATGTAAGATTCAGACCAAGTTGTGGGTCAACAGTGATATTTATTGAAAAAAAAACTTTCTCCAGATAGAACGGTTAAGGACCCAAACAAGCTGCTTTATCCTGAATATGGAACAAGCAAAGCTTATTGCTATACAATAAATAACTTAATATTGCACACATGCAAAATCGAATTTGAAATGAAAAAAAAAAAACCTCATCCAAATAAAAAATATAAATCGTATGGCTCTTTTTCATTTGCAGACTTTTGATTTAAATTTCATAATTTTTCCATGGACTAATAATGAATTAAAAAATAAAATAACGACACTAAACCGATTAAGTAGTAATAAATAAAAAATAATAAGCGCCCTGTCATGGTATGTCAAAATATCAGCAGAGCATTTTGGGATTTGCAGTATTAGCGGTACCGGCGGGCCAGCTACAGTAGTGATTTTGTATTGCCGCGTGGGCCGCAGGCCAGAGTTTGACACCTATCCACTACATGGAACTGTATCATCCATACAGCTTACCGTGATTCTAAATCCAAGTTCATCGTGTTTTAGCCACCATAGTTTGATGTTAACAGAAGTCTGAATGATTTTCTAACAGATTCTTAATGCTTCGTGACTTACACCACGGTGCGTCTCATCTTATACCACGACAATGCAATTGATTTGCACCCCGGGAAACCTCCGACTGTGTTGTGACTGAGTGAGCTGTAGCTAATTGTCGTGATTTCTGCCCGAAATGTCCTGAGAATTCTATCCCCATTTAAAACCCAAATTTCTTTCCCTGGTTGCCACAGGAAGGTGCAGACAGAGTCCACTACGGGAAGTGTGGGCAGCTCCAGGGTGCGCACTACTCTCACCCTCTGTGTGGAGACTATTGATTTTGACTCGCAGGCCTGCCGGCTGAGAGTAAAGGGCACTAACATCGAGGAGAACCAGTATGTCAAGGTCTGAGATTCCCTAACTGCCTGTCAGTTGCATTCATGTGTTTGTCTCATATAGACTAGATTATTAAAAGGCTAAAATCAAAGTTTTTGGAGCAATTATGTCTGAAAAGTTTGACTTTTAATGGTGGTAGGTTGCTGTACACACTGAGCACATACTAAAACTAACTTGACTGACAAAATAGAATTATTATTAATAAAAATACTGATCAAATGATCAGTTTACTATTGTTTCGCTGAAACACGATTAACGTGATAAATTATAAAACATAATATGCAATAAGCTTTGAAAGAAGTGGTTAGTAATGATTCTCTGTTCATTGACCAGATGGGGGCTTACCACACTATCGAGCTTGAGCTCAACAGGAAGTTTACATTGGCCAAGAAGAGCTGGGACAGCGTTGTGCTGGATAGGATTGGTAAGCAAGTGCCTCTGTTTCGCATGTATTTGCCTTTTTATGGGGCAAAACTCACAAAACATCAACATCCTTGGGCTAGCTAGCCATTGTGTTTGGCCAGCTCTGACTCGCACAACAACCGCTGCTTGTAAATGATGATGACGTTATATGGACTTGGAAGTGTCTTGTTTCCAAGTTTGGGTGCAGTGGGCTGCTGTGATTAGACACCCTGCAGCGCTGTAGCAACTGCAGCACCTTGTAGCAATAAATATCACTCGGGTTGTCTTGTTTTTGCCAAATATATTTCAACAACTCATTTGATATTAATGGTGGTTTTGTGTTCATCGATCAACTTCAATGCAAAAACAAAACAAAGAATAATTTCACATTTGTAGGAATGAAGGAATGTAGGTTAATTTCCACCTTGATTCTTCAGAAGGGAATGTCTGGGTTTATGAATAAAAAATGTAAGATTAGTGAATCTGGAGAAATTGAAAAGCATTTAGAATAAAAGTCTTCATTAAGCCTTTATCTCACATTGGGGAAATTTGCGTAATTACAGCAACTAAGTAGTGCAAATAAAAATAGAGCAAGAAAGAAAAAACAAGATCATAGGGACAGTTTAGATTTGACAGTTGTGTTTTGTCTCTTCTTGGCTGATGGCTTTTAGACCAGGCTTGCGATGTGGCCCAGAAGGCTGACGTCGCCGCTGTGGTGATGCAGGAGGGCCTGGCCAACCTGGTGCTGGTGACCCCGGCCATGACCCTGCTCCGCGCCAAGGTGGAGGTGACCATCCCTCGCAAGAGGAGGGGCAGCTGCACGCAGCACGAGAAGGTCAGTCTCCGCCCCTGTCAGTCTCCGCCCCTGTCAGTCACCGCCTGCAGGAGTCCCAACGGCGTGTCTCTCCGCCCTGCAGGCTCTGGAGAGGTTCTACGAGGCCGTGATGCAGGCCATCCTGCGTCACATCAACTTTGACGGTAGGGCCCAACGACGCACTCGCCCCTCTTCCTTCTTTCAAGTCTCCCACTTCTCCTTTCCATCGCGCTGGTTCCTCGTCAGCTGTGCTGCTCGTCTCCTTTTGTGGTGCTTTTTTTGTGGTTTCTCACTGTGACCGCGTTATCATGATTTTCGTGATTGTTTTTAACTTCATCATAAGGTCATTCATCCTTGCTAGGTTAGGCTGTGTAACTGCAATCGATAAATTCTCAATCACTAACATTTTCATTGCGCAATAAAGCACTTATTTTCATTTATGTTTTTTACAATGTAATGTGAATAATTTGTAAAAATTGAACTGTCCATACAGATGGAAACATTTTTCCTTCCTCTCTTACTCTATAGTTGTATTCTTTTTTCTTTTTAATTCATATAATTAATTCCTCTCTATTGCACTACATGTTGGTCTAATTATGTAAATTTCTCCAACATGGGATAAATAAAGGCATTCTTACTCTAGGAAATCTAATTTTCCTCTGTTTTCTCCCCTTCTAGTGGTGAAGTGCATCCTTGTTGCCAGTCCGGGCTTCGTGAAGGACCAGTTCATCGCCTACCTTTACAAGGAGGCAGTGCGACAGGACAACAAGGTCCTGCTGGAGAACCGGCCCAAATTCATGCTGGTACACTCGTCATCAGGTCACAAGTACTCGCTTAAAGGTACCGGCTGGTGGTGTATGACACACAGATAATCACAATGTCATCCCAAGATCACAGTGGAGAGGAAAAAAAAATTTGTGATCAAATCTTTTTTTTGTTGTTGTTGCAGAAATTCTCTCTGATCCCGCTGTGACAAGTCGGCTCTCTGACACCAAGGTGAGTGCGTCAGCCTGCGTCATTCTCATCCTTCAATCCAACACACTGGAAAGATTTAGTGACACTGTATATTCACCTGCCAGGCAGCAGGCGAGGTGAAAGCGTTGGAAGACTTCTACAAGATGCTCCAGCACGAGCCGGACAGAGCCTTCTACGGGTGAGCCAGAAACCCCCCCCCAGGCACGAGCCTCGATCGGTCGCGCTGATAACCGCCAACCTTTGTATCTCCACTTTCTCAGGCTGGCTCATGTGGAGAAGGCTGCCGACGCCCTCGCCGTCGACACCCTGTTGATAAGCGATAAGCTGTTCAGGTACTTTGTGTCTTGTGACGGATGCCAACCTGCTTACATCACACCTGCAAGGGGCAACTAGTTTTTCCAGACAGATTTATTGGCTGAACAGGTGGCTGCCAAAGTTTTTATTGCCGCCATTTGACAATAAAAACCTTAGTTGAGTAACTCACATTAAACAAAAACCAAATCATGTCTCTTACGTTTTTTTGAAATTTAGAATAAAGAATCCTATCAAAAAAATCATACATTTTTAATAAATGTGTGTCTCACGTGTCTTCATCTGTGTGCCCAGACATCAGGACGTCCCAACAAGGAGTCGATACGTCCGATTGGTGGACAACGTGAGGGACAATGGCGGCAATGTTAGGTGCTTGTTTTATTTCGTTATTTCTCAAAGTCTGCCTCTCTGTACAGTAGTTTAAATCCGGGAGAGACCTAATACGTTTTCTTTTCTACCACAGAATATTCTCAAGTCTTCATGTGTCCGGGGAACGTAAGTGAAAATAAATTACTTTTCATCCATCCATCCATTTTCTATACATGCTTCCTATTGCTCTCAGGGGTCTGAGTATCCCAGCTGTCATTGGGTGAAGGCAGGGTGACACCATGGACAAGTCACCGGTTCATTGCAGGGCCACACAGAAAGACAAACAACCGTTGTCACACTCAGACAGGTCAATTTAGAGTTCCTAATTCACCTCACATGCCTGGAGGAAGCTGGAGAACCTGGAGAGACCCCCCCCCCCCCCCCCCCACACACACACACACACACACACACAGACAACATGCAAACCTCAGCCCCAGGCCTGGCATCGAACCCGCAACCTTTTTGCTGTGAGGTGACAGTGCTCACCACTGCACCACCGTGTTACAAAGTGTGGCATCAGACAGTAAAAATAAAATTTGCACTGGGCTTTCTTACTGCCAGATGAATCTTACAAACTGGTCGTGCATAAAGTCGAAGTAAACAGAAAACTGTCTTTCGACTTTATTCTTGAAATTTCCACTTTAATCATCCACAACTTTATCCTCAGAATTTTGACTTTTAATCGTGAAATTTTGATTTTAATCTCGAAATTTTGACTTTATTCTCAGAATTTCCACTTTAATTACAAAATTTTGGTTTTAGTCTCGAAATTTCGAATTTATTCTCAGAATTTCCACTTTAATTACAAAATTTTGGTTTTAGTCTCGAAATTTCGAATTTATTCTCAAAATTTCTATTTTATTTATAAAATTTCAACTTTATTCTCAAAATGGAAACTTGGAAAAAAAAAATTCTCTTCTTGTGGCTCTTTAAGAGGTTTATGAAACTGGAACACAAAATAGTTTGATAGTGTGGGATTTGCAGTCATGTCATCATACTAACGTTAGTGCTCATCAGTGAAATAATCTGCTTCTCTCCAATAGTACAATTGAATCACAGAGCTCTGTTTCAACTGCAACTTTCCTCTTCAGAACTAACTCAGCTGAGCGGAGTGGCCGCACTCCTGCGGTTCCCCATCGCTGACCTGTCGGAGGCCGAGGAGGACAGCAGCTCTGACGAGGACTGATCCACAAAATGAAAACAGGACTTGCTCAATCGCAAACACTTTGAAAAGAAACGCAGGAATGCTTCGAAAGGACAGGCTGCGATTTGAAGCGACTCAGTTGCTGTGTAACGAGCCACGGAACCCATATCTGCAGCATCAACAACCCCTCGGTCTGGAAGTCATTCACGCACACATTTTCCCCTCAAATCCCCCTGAATTTCACGTAATTTGTTGCAGTTTTCGGTGATGCTTTGGTTTGAAGGTGCCACTGTCTCATGAGTTTATAACTTATAACATGGAATGTAACATTTTCTTTTGCCAAGCCTGAATAACAAAAAAAGATGATAATCTTAGTGACCTTTCACCCCCCCAAACATGTATATATACTTACTTCCCTTGCCAATAAACAGCTCAAGTTTTCAACCACCATCTGACTCTGTTCCATGAAGCTTCTCCATCAAACAGGAAATAATCAATACAAAGTGGGATATAAAAATAATTTATTATGTACAATCTTTTTGTTTCCGTCTTGAAACCACTTTTGGTTATTTTCATTTACCCAAAACTACTGCATATTCACTAAAAAAAAAATGTATTTATCAAGTATGCTCAGGATTGTGATTTAACAGTGACATTAGAGTCTCACAGTTACACTCAACAGGTTCCTCATTTTCAGCCATGGCAACATTGTAGACTTCCCTTGCCGAGGGCTTCAGCGGCTAGCTAAAGTGCATTCTGAAACAACTTTCTTCTCTTAATTCTCCTGCCTCAGCGGCTCCTAAATCTCTTTATTGGCAACCAGCATTGCCACGATTATTGCTCGAGCTTCTGCAGCCGATGAGCCCTGTGTCACTCAGTGGGACACTGGAAGGTCTTAATCCAGGCTAAATCCTCCAGTGTTCCCCAGTGCAGGTAGATAATAGCACAAACCACCATGACGTGCATGATCTGGTGGCTGTTGCCCCAGTTGTCAAAGAGTCCCGGGACTAAGCGCTCGGGGATCTGGACAATGTTGACCAGTCCTCCCAGAACGGCTAGGGAGTCCATGATGATGAAGAGGCGCAGGGAGTTGGGGCTGCCCACCCCGCTGCCGAACACCCGGAACAGGAAGAGGCTGAAGCGGAACAGGGCCTGCCACACAAAGGCCCGCAGGCGCAGGATGTTGGTGCGAGCCGTGGTGGCGCAGTAGATGCCGTAGGCCGACAGGAGGATGTAGGTGAGCAGGGCAGCCCGCCGAATGGTCGGGTAGCAGAGGAGGGTGATGTGGATGATGGGGAGAGCCCCTGTTGACAAGAGGAGGATGGAACAGGTGATGAAGAAGCTCAGAAGAACTAGCGTTAAACTAACAAGCGATAAAACCTTGCATTGGTTAATTCCACAGTGTTGAGATGTGAGTGACTTAAGTTGGACTCGACTGGACTGCTTAAGAGTCCAAATCCTAATTGGAAAAAAACAACAACAATCTAACAACAACAATTTTCTGAAGTTGCTCTTGCTGAAACTACAACTTGTGTATGTTGCAGCTAATATTTCTTACACTGCAATATTTCCTACTCATTGAGATTTTACTTGGATGGTAAGTGATATAAATTTTTTTGAAAAGTCTAAATATCAATACATCATCAAATTAACCCTTTTATCATTTATATTTAGAAAACAAATTACAATACAATAGAAAGAAATCAAAACTAGAAAATAAAAGAAAACCAGATAATACAGATCTAGTGGAAACATTCTTTAAATATAACCAGCCAACATTCCTTAATTAATATCCCTTAATTATGATGAAAGAAAACAAATTTAGTTTTTGAGTAGAGAAATGGTACCCTGACTTTAATGAAGTCCCAGTTCATTTCCTCGGGCTTTATTCAGTTTCCCCCCTTTTCTTTCTCTTAGTTTGCTGCAAGTCTCAAGTTAAAATCCTAGGAGCCGAGTTTGAAAGAGGATGTGTCAGTGTCCTACCCAGAGTGTTAACGAGGCAGACGCCAAACATGTCCAGGGAGAGGAGGGTGTCGTACACAAGTTCACCTCCCACGTGGTTCATGAACACATGGTAGACCACCGAGCCCACAGTGGGACAGAGGCAGGCCAGATAGTGGACCACGCAGATCCACGTGTTGTCCACCTCCATCCAGGGGATGCTGAAGGGCAGCAGCACCAAGAAAAGTAGAAAAGGAATTCCTGAGGTGTGACGGTTAGGAGTTGGAAAGTGGGAAAAGAGAGAAAAGTGAGATTATGAATCAGTACCAGTTGGTGTCATGTTGGTTTTAGACAGACAAAGGCTTGGAGATGTGGCTGTGTGTTACTGACGGGGTTGGAAAAAAGAGGAATTAAACACTTCCTCGGTTTGTTTCTTTAGCAAGAGTTAACGAGGCTCCAGCTGTAGCTGTGGTGGCAACATTAGCGATGCCCTCAAGCTAAATACCCTTCACTTCCTCCAAGTAAGAGTGTTAGCCTTAATGGACTTAGCAGGATAGCAGTTGGTAAAATGGA
Source organism: Nelusetta ayraudi (assembly GCF_046127955.1). NCBI lineage: Eukaryota > Metazoa > Chordata > Actinopteri > Tetraodontiformes > Monacanthidae > Nelusetta > Nelusetta ayraudi. The sequence continues at coordinate 10,648,130 of NW_027466092.1, read as the reverse complement.
GCACTGCGAAGACACCTTCAGAGGCCGCAGTTTTTTTACAACCGTGCAAGGCATAAGCTAGGTTTTGGAAGCAGGAAATTAAGGCTTTATATAAATAACTTTTTTTTTTTTTTTTTTTTAAAGAGTTCAAGTGTGTTCAAGTGTGTGCATTTTCCCCCCTTGCCTTTAAACACAACTCAGGAATAACTTGTTCACATTAATGAATATTGTAAAATGCAGCTGAAAAGTGCAGGACAACCTGCATCTCTAAAGACCCTATTAGCAGGACGATGGTTCGAGGACGGGGATTTCCAGGGCAGATTACAGTTAATACCTTATATCCTCATTACCTACTACTGTCAAGTACAACTGTAACCGGCCAGAAGTGAGAGTACTTGGCATCTGCGTCCCGTTTGTACATTTGGTCAAATATACATCCATTTAACTGTTAATATGTGTACGTTTTAAATAAAGAGACCAGGATGAAAGTCAGTGGAGTGGAGGTTGACCCTGGAGGTCACGCAAACAGTTCAAGACTGGACTCACCGTGAGTGTAGATGTTTCCCAGCTCATTGTGCATGTAGAAGAGGCTCCTGAGGCACTCCTGAACCGTGGACACTGGCCGGTAACCCGTCAGGACATATTTGTTAAACTGGAGGTGCTCGGGGGTCTTCGCCAAGTCCAACAGCCGCGGTCCCTTGTAGAGCACCATGGCGATTAGCCGTCCCGTGACACCTCACATTGACTTGACAGCGCCTGCTTCCTCGCTACCTACATCCTTCAACAGGGGCCCGCGCTCGCTACTTGGAGGCACCGTGGTGGGGGGAAGCTGGGAACTGGGGTCGCCGTTTGCATCGTTGGACAGGTAATAAGTCCAGACGTGCAACCTGTTGCGCTTGCAAAGTGGCATGCTTTCAGTCCGACCAATCAGCAGAGGGTTCTTATCCCTAAGCCGGGGGTAATCCTCACAAACACCCACGTGCACCACGGGCAGCTGCTCCTTGTCAAGGTTCATAACCTATTCACACCTCAAGCTGAGGTTAACGCATGTGTACATATGCAATTCACTTTTTAGGGGCTGCAAAAACATGTATAGGAACTTCTGTTTGCAGATGAGCCAAGGATCTGAGACTTTATTATGGTTATTTATTAGTGTATTTTTCTTAATTCCTGTTTTAAATGAACACAGACACAGAACACATTTGTTTCCTCTTGTGGTCTTTGTTGGTTTTATTTTCATCAATGACGGTGCAAAAATAAACTGACATTTACCACAAGTAGTAAAAAAAAAAAGCAAAATAAATTAGTTTTGATTCATGTCTGGCAGGATTTTTTTTTTCTCTCCAAGATATCAAATCAACTGATTTGATACGAGAGAGTGAAACTCAACATTTCTGCAGTGAACTTTTTCTTCCATGTATCTGGACAAGTGCAGGTTAACATGTAATGCTGTGAGCATTTTTTTCTTAAAAAAAAAAGAGAAAACAACCAACGATACAAAATGTTTGAATTGAAGATAACTACACTATTTCACATACAAACAGGAAAAAAATGTACAAATGAGAAACAAAATCATACACAACTGCAGAAAGTGAGACTGAAGATGTGATCGTGGCCCGAGTTAACCTGAGTGGAGAGAAGAACAGAGCACAAGGGAACTGACGGCGTCTGACAAAATACACAGTAGAATACTTTTACAGGATGTGTGTTTTTACCTTGATAGCCACCGTTGCCGAAGAAGCCGTTTAAATCATAATTGCCGTTGCTTTTTGTCCCTGAAGAAAAATAAAATCCAGAGAGCAGATTTTGAGCCAGATCTTCTTAAATCACTCACATGGTTCATCAGATCATTAGATTACCTTTGATGTATTTTATGCAAACATACCCTTGCATGCCATTGCGTTGAATTTCTCAAAGAGAAAGTGCTGCATTGTGCATCCAGTTTTAGCAAAGAAACCAAAACTAAGCATTTTCATCATATGATATTAACAGTTTTTTTTTCTCCAACACATCGTTTGCTTTGTTAACAAGCCGTGAGAGGGTTCGAGTGCCTCCATTTGGACGGAACTCTCATTCAGAAACTTGCCTTGGTTGTGGAAGTGAAGCTTGAGATGCTGCTGAATGTGAATCTGACGCGGCAGCTGCTCCTCGTCCTCCGGCTGCTCGGGCTGCTGAGCCACGTCGTGCATTTCCGCGGCTGACTCCGCATCCGGGGCAGCGCCGGCCGCGTCCTCGGCACCTGCCGCAGGTGCTGCGTCAGGGGCGTAGGACGACTCCACGGGGAGGTAGGCGGGGTCGGACGGGTAGGCCAGGGTGGGGCCGTCACTGGGAGCCGCAGGAAAGGCAACGACTGCAGGGAGGGACGGGGAAAGGTTTTGGTTCTGATGTCTCAGCGGTGCACGGATAGATGCATGAATGTTGCGCATTCTTACCCTCCGGCTGCACTTGTCCATTTATGTAGCCCACGTTTTCTGCAAGTCAAGTACAGTTTCACAACACATGAGGATGGAGGCAGCCAAGCATGCAGAAGTGCCCTCTGCTGCTCCGTACTGACCGTACTGAGACGTCTGCTCACCCTCCACCGTCGCTGCAGCCACTGGGGTCGGCAATTCTCCATTCACTGACGTAGACAGAGGTAGAGAAATTACAAATCCTGGCTGAAGTCCATGTGTAATTTTGTTTTTTCTCAATAAAATAGACGTACCGTAAGGGCTTTCGGACGAGTACAGCAGATCAGCAGGCGCAGGTTCAAAAGATAAACCAGCTGTTTCTGTTGTCAACAAAAGCAAAACAAAGATATGTATATATGCGTACAGTATATTTGTGCACTTTGAACTCAACTCACTTAACAATACAGACGACAAGTCTACCTTTAGGTGCAGAGTCAATGGGCTGCGGCTGGTAGGGCCCCTGGTGTCCTGCAGAGAGAGATTGTCATGGAAACACAAAGAGGCTGAAGGGGAAGCAGAGAAGACGCAGGGTGATGGACCTTACCATATGACGATTTAGTTTCACTCCCAAAGCCCAGTTGCTGTGGTGCATAGGAAGCCTCACCAGCGCCACCTTGCAGTCGGAAAGCAAGCGGACAGGACGTGTCAGAGGAAAGTAAAAAAAACAGTCAGATAGCTGCTGCGTTTGCTGAATCTCACCGTATTTACCAGACGACTTTCCACTTTGCTGATACTGAGACCCAGCCACGCCTAAAAGAAGGAAAAAACCCTCAGACTGCTAGAGACTACTCTCTTAAATCATTATTAAGTGTTTTCCAGCTAAATAACGTGAAATGCTTTCATACCATATTGTCCTGCAGACTTGGCCTCTGGGCTCAGTCCAGCTGTTTGGGGTTCATAAGGCATCCTCCCATAGCCTGCAGCACAGCAAGCACAATGCAACAACAGTGAGCTTATTCCAACTTCTAAATTCCAAATAATGTGTTTTACTCACCATATCTGCCCGCTGCATTTCCGTTAGTGCCGAGTCCGCCATAACCTTGTGCTAGACAGTAACAGCAAGAAGTGATCACACTTTTTCCAGATATGAAAATCTTTTTCGCAGTGAAAAAAAACAACTACTTTTGTTCCTACCATATTTAGCAGCTGCAGGATTTCCGCCCATGCCGGCACCATAAGCACCTAGAAGCAAAATAAATGAGATGAGGAACATGTGTGGTTGGAGCTCAGCTCAACATTTTCATTGATCTCTTCCTGTTTCTAAAGGATAAAAATAAACAACTCATTCACCATATTTCCCAGATGACTTTCCATTGCCAGCTGACCCGTAGGGACTTCCACCATAACCTGAATGATCAATAAAAAAAAACTCAGAAGATAAATATTTGTATGTTAATCCCTTAAAATGGTAAAAATAGACAATAATCAAGGTTCTGCTTCATTCAGTTGGAAGAGCCAAAGTTGTTGCTGACTCTGCAAAATTCTTGAACGGGTCTGTTCAGTTTACAGTGGAGTGCATTAACAACAGATCATAGTCATACCATAGTTAGCAGCACCATTCATGCCAGCAGTGTGAGGTTGGACACCAAACTGCAACCCTCCAATGCCTGAATTAGAGCAGAGCAAGAGAAAAAGTATTTTCTATCTCTTTAGGGAGTAAATGCAATTAGATTTATGTGAGATTTTAATCACGGCAAGAGGATTATTCATTATGACAGCAGGCACTCACCATATTTGGGGCTCCCTCTCTCTGCACCCATTCCCATAGCAGGGCTGCCGTAAGGCGAGCCACCCATTCCTGTGGCATCAGAGAGGGAGTTTTTTTTTTTTTACCGTGAGCAGGCTTTCAGGACATGGAGCTATAGGATTAGTTCAACACGTGGAGGGAATAAAGTTCCACATACCGCCGTACATGCCGCCCAGTTTCTTGTTCGGACCGAGGCCTGCAGACTGAGGATGGAACTGGCTCATTCCTGCAGAGCAAAACAAATGTGCATGGTTTTGCTTATGACACTGAATTAAATTGATTTCTTTTTTTTTTTTTAAGTCACATGATTTTTTTAGATTTTGAGTTAAAGCAACTAGTCTAGCATATTCCACTGAGTCATCAGAAAGAAGAGAAAAAACTTGGGACCACACTTATTGTCAGCAGCAAATAGGAAACCGTGAAGTGGCTTTTGTTGCTACGTCTTTTTTAGTTTTTTACTTTATCGTCAATGTCTTGTCGGTCTCAGTCAATATAAATGCCATCCCATAATTCCATTTCATACCTGATTTGCCATTAGCGGTGGGTAAACCCTGGCCAAGGTCTGAAAAAATGATTTTCTCAAGTAAATGAAATGACTTAAAATTTCTGAAAAGCATCTTTTTTAGGCAATGTCCTAAAATACCTACTTGCATAATCTGGCTGCACACCAGCACTGTAGCTGTTTCCATATCCTAGCAGAGGCGACATAAGACAACATTAAAGAGGTCCAATATTGTTCCCACGTTCAGCCATGCACAAACAATTATCAAATTAAAAACGGCCCAACAGATTTACAACATTTATTTTAGCCCTCTGTTTCATGCTGGACGCTTTAATTTCCTCCTACAAACTGGAAGGAGACAATAACACAGTCGGGACTCAGAGGTGCAAACCAACCTGACTGCTCAGTGGTTAACTTTGAAAAAATACAGGTGAGGTAGCGGCACCCTTTGTGACATCACATGGGGCTGAACTACATATTTTAAAACACACTTTGTGAAAAGTAGAACAAGTAAAAAAAGATGAGCTTTCTCATCTCTGGGGAGTTTATTAACAGGCCAAGGCGGGAAAAATCTTGCACAATATGGGACAATGTGATTAAAGTCAATTCTACCTGATGTGGACTTTCCTGCCTCACCAACTCCTGCATGTCCTGCAAAACACGTTGCAGTTAAAGTCAAAGTCAGACAAGATACTGAGAGACTGGAGAGAGATCAGTTTGTCCTTTTCACATGTCCCTACCGTTTCCATATCCAGCTGCGGGGTACGCCCCCTGGCCATAACCTGAGGGTGCACAGAACAGATAAATCAGCAAACTTTAAATTACATTTAATTCTCCTCTGCACCTGGATGATGTCAATCGTGGAAGGACAACTCACCAGGTTGCTGAGGTTTGCCAGCATATGGAGATCCAAAACCTGCAAACATGAAATCAAAGGTACAATAAAATAAAGTCGTGGAGCGTTTTTTTTTTTACTACCCATACTTAAAAAATGTTAAGTCTTACCAGCTCCAAACCCATTGTTCTGTCCAGGGAACGTGTAGCTTCCAGCTCCATGAGCTGAAGATAAACAAATAGGTCTTTGCATTAGCGGTAATGAGAGGATGGGAAACACTTTTTCCACATTAATGAACGCATTGAATCAAATGTACTTTAAAAGGTGCAGTATTTATATATTTTCTATTTTAAATACATTTTAGATGTATTTAAAACTTGTGCTGCCCTCAGCTGGGCCCCAGTGTATATTCTAGAAGTCTGATAGTTTTTGCTTCTGTTAGTTTAGATAACAAAATACTGCTATAGCAGATGTCCCCTCCATAGGTCCGTGAAATACTTTCAGTTGCTAGATTGGTGCATAATAAGACACTAGTTGATTATACCTGGTTTGTTGGTTTTAGCTCCCCCTCCATTTGAATGTTCCCCTGCAGCAGCACCGTATCCTACACACCATGGCACAAACACATAAGTCTACACTCAGTGTGGCATTTACATTGTGATGACGACTCAGGAGTATCAGCGATCATGTGCAAATGAGTTTCATAAACAGTATAGCCAACTCACCTTTCGTACCATATCCATTTTGTGCAGCAGCACCGGCACTGTAGCCTGAAAAACACATAGATAACACACTGGCACCAATGACAAATACATGCATAAAAAAAAAAATACATGATGCTCGTCCAAGTACCTTTTGTGTTTTTTCCAGAGGCTTCTCCAGCACCTGCACTGTGACCTGACCAGAACCAAAATGTTCATTGTGGATGCGCTACTAAAAGTCATACAATCATAACAACGAAAGCTTAAATAAGGGAAGGGAATAGTATTTTAACGTTTGGCTGTAAATATCTCAAGAATTCACATCAGTGCTGCATTAAAAATGTCTCAAGTCTTACCAGGTCTGGGAACTTTCATCCACTGACCATTTGGTACTCCTGATGGTCCACATTCTCGGAGAACGATGTGGAAACAATGTTATTATTTACTTCACTTTAGCATTAAGGTGTGAGAAGACACCATAAAGCTGAGAATCATTTATATCTGAATAATAGAATGTGTCACAGAATGCACTTTTTTTTTTTTTTTTACCAGGTGTGGGTTGTTTAGCTCCCTGGCCCTTGGAGAAAGAAGGTCCTTCACCATTTTCTGTAGATTAAAGATGAAGATCAGCGATTTGGTTTGACACAAAGAATTTGCACACACCAAAAACAAAACAAAGAAAATGCAAGAAAAGGGTTAAACAAAAATTTCAGACTATGCACAGGATGCAGAATGTAATGCTGTTGTTCTGTAAAGTAAATGGAAAGGGCTTGTTTTTTCTTCTTACACAAACATGCTTTCTTGTTTTCTTGCCAAACACTATCCAGTACATAATGATTAACATCACTCATGTTGGAAAATTATGTATAAATTTAGATAGCAACAAGGAAAGAGTGGCGTGCAAAAGAGTCCACCTTTTCACATTTTTCTACGAAATAAAGCACCAGGCACATTTGAAAATGCAACAATCTCACACTTCAAAAAGATAACTGCTGGAAAGAAAATCTGTTCTCCAGAATATTTAAAAGGTACCATGGTTTGATTAAGGGACAAGAAGCAAACACATGAAAAATAATGAACTATGGTCCTGGAAAGACAAACAGGAGAACATGCAAGAAGTGTTGGAAAGAACTGTAAAAATATCTAAAACCAGGAATATCCTGAGCGCTCGGTAGGACTCAGAGTCGCAATTTGCAACATCTTTGTGAAAGAACACAAATCAAACAATGAAAAATTATAGCACATGCTAATAAAGATTCCAACTTTTAAAGGTGGAGTGAATCCTGAAACAATGAATCAACACAAATCTTGGTGTGCACACTCTCCCATGCAGTGGTGTTAATTTTTGGACAGGGCTGGGATTTAGTCGTTGTTTCCTCATGCAAAACCTCAGGAGACGTCCCAACAGGTTACCAGTAACTCCGCTCTCTCCTGCTGGGAGGCCTTTGACGCCATTCCTCTCTGGTCCGGCAGCCTCAGCTTGACTTTCGACATTGGCTTCCTCCACCGTGGTGACCTCAGTCACACCCACATCCAGCGTCTGCTCGGGGATGATGCTGCCTGTGTCCTCGACTGACACTGTCTCAGGCGCAGCTTTAGTTTTTGGAGGGACGGTGCTTTCAGGGACACCTTCAACGGTGGGTTTTACCTCAATAAGAACTTCTGTCTCAGGCACTGTGCTTCCCGTCACATAACCTAGAAGCCATATGTTTCAGCAGCATTAATGTTTTAGTCACCTGTACTGATGTTGCGCAACTATTTCGCAGAAGCAAAAAAAGAGGGTCCATGCATATGAAGCTGAAAGCTCAAAATATTTCATACTAGTAAATGTACAACAGGTGTGTCTGCTGATAATATCCTTGATCTAGTTTTTGGAGATCAAGTTGAAGCAACTGGACTGGTTTTGCTATCAAGATGGAAAAAGGTAGCCGCCTCAACCAGTTGCCAAAACTAAATCTCCAAGCACTATGATGACCTGGATGACCGAGAGCCTAAGAAAACTTAAATCACCTTCAGGTAGAACAAAAAAAAGAAGAAATTCCATAAATTCTTTGGAATCCCCAAATCAGAAAATACAAGCGGGTTATTTCATCTTTGCTTCTTAATTCAGGAATGGCACAGCTCCAGGAGAGTGACACTTGCCTTGAGGAACCTCCTCGGCCTCCACCTGTCCTGGGTTGGCCTCAGTGACGACTGGAGCAGGACCCAGAGTGACTGCCGGTTCAGCAGGTGTGGGTTCGACAGAAGCGGTAACAGCAGGCTGCGGGTCTTCGCTTTGAGGTGCAACTGGCTCAGGTTCCACCGTGGCCTCCAGCTCTAGGTACTTGTAGCTTTTTCCTTGAGGCACGGGCGAGGGCAGCTTGTGATGTCTCTCCCGGGTGACCATCACCAGGATGCCGCTGGTCGGGTCGGGGACGACCAGCGACGCAGCCTCAGTCGTTGCCTGTTGCGGTGTGATACCCGTCTCTGGCGCTGCGCTCGGCTCAGCAGGAGGGACGACTCCACCTTTATGGCCGCTGCCATCCAATGCACCTGCACCCTTCGTGCCCTTCCCGCTCGGTGTCATTCCATAACCTGAGGAGCGATCAGCATTGTGATGCACAATGAATTAGGACGTGTGCAAAAGATTTTTTTTCTTTTCGAAATTTTGTAGAAGCACATTTTGCAAATGTGTGTACATTTAGGTGGGGCCGCTCTTAAATTGTATTTTGTCCTTTTAGTCCATACATACGCACACCAAATACTGCAAGTATTAGACAAATGTTGCACAATTCTCACCATTGCCAAGATTTTTGGCACCCTCATTGGGAGCCACTGGACCAACTCCTTTAAAGGTCTGAGGCTTTGAGCCGGTGCTTGGCTCTCCATATCCTGGGAAGAGGAGAAAATGACTCATTCGCAAGAACTTCAGCTTGAGATTAAAGTTTTAAAACCACAAACAAATACCATGAATTAATAAAGGACCCGTCATATTATTTACCTCCATATCCACCGGGGGAAGCACCATTTCGAACTCCATTACCTCGAGAAAAGAGACATTTTGACTGAGGCATACACAACAAGGATCAGCTGCATGTCTTTGTATGCAATGTAGGTTCATATGATCAAGTTTTACCATTTGGTCTGCTTGGATATCCTTTAAAAACTCCAGCTCCTGCTCCAACACCTTCAATGGAGCAGAGGAAAAGCATGAATAAACAGTAGGAAAAATAGAACACTCTCCCATCTATTAATATGATTAGTTACCATTTGTTTTTGTTCCATATCCATTGGAAGCAGCTCCATTTCCAAAACCTTGCAATTAAACAAATTATCAGAAATATACAATTCTAAAACAAACCCCAACAACTATTGAACAACTTTGACATAAAGGAGTACCTGGATGAGGTCTTGCTTGTCCTTTAGTTCCTCAAATTAATGAAACACTGTTATTAAGGCACATAACTTCATATTCTTTGTGAAAATAAAGGCAGCAGTAAATAAGTGGTTCTACCTTTGTTGTGAGTGGCACCATTTCCATTAGAAGGATTTCCATAAGCTAGAAAAAAAAAAATTAATGAATTAATAATTGATAATTAATAAAAACACAGATACGTATGTCGGCAAAGTAAAACTAGAGTTGCATTTAAAAAGCTGAATCTTGCTTCTGGTCCACATCCACCTGGTTTTGATGGCCTTGTGGCTCCACCGCTGGGGTATCCGTAGCCTAAATTATTTGACAAACATGATGAGTTCAACACATTCTCTAAAGTCAGTATAGGACAGTTTCTCCTAAGGTAGGGTTCACCCACCGTTTGGCGAGGCTCCGTTTCTGTTGGCGGCTTTGGCTCCTTCATAACCTTGAGATTACAGGCTGTGAGTATCGAGTCTTCACAACACATTTCTTAATTCACATGTACACGTGTTGCAAATGACATTAAAGTCTTACCATTAGCTTTTGCGCCTTGACCGTGAGTTGCACTACCAGCAGCGCCAAAGCCTGAAATCATTAAACAGCTTCAGTGTTTATTATGAATGCAAATCAGAAAAAGATGTATAGAAGAACTCATTTCTACCTCGCTGTGGTCCCTTCATCCCTCCGTTTCCATAGCGAGGTCCTAGTCCTAAACCAGCACTGCCATAACCCCCATTGAATCCTGTGTAAATACAATACACATGCATATGCATATGTTAACAAAAATCTGTGAAATAAGTGAGTTATAATAGTGACTCACACACAGTGCCTGACTCACCTCCCATGGGTTGACCCCCATAGCCGTTGTAGCCGTTTCCACCATATGCTGGACAAAAAAAGAATGAAAAAAATAAGAGATACAAAAATTTGTGTGCTCACAGTTTAAAAAGTTTCAGCTTCTGTTTTTTTGTATCCCAGCTTCCACTCACTGCCTGGCTTTTGGTTCCCGGCCAGCTGAGGGACACCCAGACCTCTGGAGGCTCCCAAACCTAAACCTGCGGCTGAAAGCAGGTAAGTTCACACGTTACTGTTGGGAGACGGCTAATTCTACAACTAATCCACACAAGATACTGAGGAGGGTTACCTGCCCCGTAGGAAGGCCAACCCAATCCTTTCATGGCCTTCCCACCAACTCCTCCTTGTCCTGTTAGATGAAAACATGCTTTCGTTAAAATGGGGCCCAGTGACGACCCAACCTCCCATAGTTGTGGCATCATTTATATTTCAGTACCGTTAGTTCTAGCCCCATTCCCGTTATATCCACCACCATGTCCTGGAAAATAAGGGAAAGCTCATTAGTCAACACTTAATGGATACGATTTGCATTAAAGCCAATGATGCAACTTCATTTGGTCATTACACTTTATTATAAAGCCAATTTTAAAGGTACAATGTGCAAAATTTGTCCATCTAGTGGTCAGACTTTAGAGCTCATTCGCTCACCCTCCTCCCAAGCGTGCCAGTGAACTACGGTGGCCTGTGAACGCAAACCTGGATACCTCGTCCACCTACTTTGTAGGTTTATCTGAGGACACTTGCAGTCACCCTAAATAAAAAACACGCTGTCAGGTGGGCTGGATTGTCCACACTAGGCTTCCTTAGAAATATGGCGACACAAGATGGAAGCCAACTGGAAGCAAGACCCTTGCTCTATGTATACTCTTATAAATAACTAAGAACTGTTCTAGGGGTAGGAAACTATTATTGTACTGTGAGTGTACACTTAAAATATTTACAAGCAGTATGTTAAGCTTTTACCAAAATATAATATAAAAATCACAAATTAGGCCAAATTTTACACACTGGACCTTTAAAGATGGTAGATTACAGATTAAAAAAAACAATCATGCATGAAGAAGAGGTGCAGCCCCACCCAGTCCTTTTGAGCCAGCTCCATTTGTTCCCGCAGCTGCAGCGCCGTTGCCTACAAATGGAAAAATAAAAGAATGATCATACAACTCATTCTGCATGCAACAGAGACTAAAACAAATACGGACATTGTTAACCTCCTATAATTAGAATATCATTGTATGTTAAATACCGTTGCCTTTAGTTCCTTGTCCTCCAGCGTACGCACCATTACCTGTTGCACGAAAACAGAAGTTGACGTGTCTAGTTCTTGTGTGATGTGCGTGCGTGAAGGTTGGAGAAACGTGTGCATGCACTTAACACTAAGATAGAAACCATATTACGTACCGTTTCCTTTCATCTGTTGTCCGTGGGCAGGACCGGCTTGAACACCATATCCTGCAACGGCAACCACAGCGAAACAATCTGACGGTGAGTCGTCATAAAAATGAGCATGAGAAATACTTCCGAGATGCAGATTGAAAACGTTAGAAAAAGTTTATTTATTCTACAGGGGTAATTCAGTTAATATTTTGGCTGTCCTGCACTTTTGCTTTACAATTTAGCACCGTATGAGATGAAATACCATTTCCTTTGGTTGCCTGTCCACCAGCTGGTGCACCATAACCTGCCAATAAAAGTCATTTTAAAAACACACACACACACACACATTTAAATCTATCTATTTTTTTCATTAACACTAATATCTGTCAATATAATGTATAACTTTAATGGCCCAAAGAGGGATTTTCTGTAGCATATTTTTGCCAACAAAATACATTTTGAACGCTTCCTTCAGTGACACACATTTCAAAATCAAAGCTGTGAAAACTCTTACCATTGCCTTTCATTGCAGCTCCGTTTTGTGCAGCGCCGCCGTTACCTTCAAACAGTCAAAAACATGGATTATGCATAAAGTTTCTGACACACATCACCTCTCTGCCATCAAGACTCAAAAGTCATAGCTGCATAGAATACCATTGCCTTTAGTAGCTTGTCCACCGTATCCACCAGCACCATATCCTGCCACAAAAAAAATAAATGATTCAGTAGTTTTCATTTCAGACCCACTAATGCAAAAAGCATTCCTTTGGTACAATGTATGTTTTATAAAAAAATAAAATAAAAAAAATAAAAAAGCTGAGAAGACTTACCGTTGCCTTTCATTGCAGCTCCGTTTTGTGCAGCGCCGCCATTACCTTCAAGCAGTCAAAACAAAGATGATGCATTCAGTTTTTGACTTGCATGACCCCTCTGCAATAAAGAGCCAAATGTCATAAATGCAAAGAATACCATTGCCTTTAGTCGCATGTCCACCGTATCCACCAGCTGGTGCACCATAACCTGCCAATAAAAAAAGTCATTTTAAATATATATGTTAAATATTCATATATGGTTTTATTATATTAGAACTAATGTCTGTCAAAGCCATACATAACTTTAATGCCACAAAAAGAGACTTTTTGTAGCATATTTTCACCAACAAAATACATTTTGAACCCTTCCTTCAGTGACACACATTTCAAAATTTGTTGAGACTTTTACCATTGCCTTTCATTGCAGCCCCGTTTTGTGCAGTGCCGCCGTTACCTTCAAGCAGTCAAAAACAAAGATTATGAATAAAGTTCCTGACACACACCACCTCTCTGCAATCAAGACTCAAATGTCATAGTGGCATAGAATACCATTGCCATTGTATCCACCAGCACCATAACCTGCCACAAAAAAGAAAAAGTTGATTCAGCGGTTTTCATTTCAGACCCACTAATGTTAAACCTACCGGAAAAGCATTACAATAAAATGTACGTAGTAAAATGTATGTTTTAATAAAAATCAAAGCTGAGAAGACTCTTACCTTTGCCTTTCATTGCAGCTCCATTTTGTGCAGGGCCACCGTTACCTTCAAGCAGTCAAAAGCAAAGATTATGCAATAGCAATAATAAGTTTGACATACATGACCTCTCTGCAATGAAGAGCCAAAAGTCATAGTTGCATAAAATACCATTGCCTTTAGTCCCTTGTCCACCGTATCCACCAGCTGGTGCACCATAACCTGACAATATAAAAGTCATTTTAAATAAATATGTTAAACATAATGTTTTTCGGGACTGAGCCCCGGCGATAGACCAGCTCTGAAGCAGAGCAGGTCATCGCAAGGCGAAGACCCGATTGTTTTTCATTATATTCCTCCTAATACCTGTCAATGCCATACATAATTTTAATGCCAAAAAGAGAGACTTTTTGTTGGCATATTTTTGCCAACAAAATACATTTTGAACCCTTCCTTCAGTGAGACATTTCAAAATCAAAGTTGAGACTCTTACCGTTGCCTTTCATTGCAGCTCCGTTTGGTGCAGTGCCGCCGTTACCTTCAAGCAGTCAGAAACATGGATTATGCATATGGTTGATCACCCCTCTGCCATCACCACTCAAATGTCATAGCTGTATAGAATACCATTGCCTTTAGTCGCTTGTCCACCGTATCCACCAGCACCATAACCTGCCACAAAAAAAGAAAAAAGGGATTCAGTGGTTTTCATTTCAGATCCACTAGCGTTGTTAAACCTAACGCAAATGTATTCCTACAGTGAAATGCATGTTTTTTTGTTGTTTTTTTTATCAATCAAAAGCTGTGAAGACTCTTACCGTTGCCTTTCATTGCAGCTCCATTTTGCGCAGCGCCACCGTTACCTTCAAGCAGTCAAAAACAAATATTATGCATTCAGTTTCCGGCACACATCAGCCCTTTGCAATGAAGACCCAAAAGTCATAATTGCATAGAATACCATTGCCTTTAGTAGCTTGTCCACCATATCCACCAGCTGGCGCACTATAACCTGCCATGTTCAAAAGAAAGTAATTTATTTCTTACCCATGCAGTTTAATCATTTGCAGATACAAGGTTAAAGGCACCCTTTCACCATACAAATCACATTTTGAACCATTCAGTAGAAGTAGTTCCATTTTTTCTAAATTACCATTTCCTTTCATTGCAGCTACGTTTTGTGTAGCAGCTGCTGCACCGCCATTACCTTTAAAACACAGGAGAGGAATAAACAGATTAGGCAGACAACTCCAAAACAAACTGCATCACCCCCCTGCTGTTAATATTTTATACACACACAACAGGTGTCAGATCAGTTCAGTTACATAAATACCATTGCCATTAGTTGCTTGTCCACCGTATCCACCAGCTGAAGCACCATAACCTGCCACAAAAAAGAAAAAGTTGATTCAGTAGTTTTCATTTCATACCCACTAATGTTAATACCATTCAAAAAATACTTTCAATGCTTCAAAAGAGACTTTTTGTAGCCTCCTTTCGGCATTCAAGTCCCATTTTGAAGCATCTCGTCAGTAAAACGTATCAAAAAATCCAAACAGTGTAGACTTACCATTGCCTTTCATTGCAGCTCCGTTTTGTGCAGTGCCACCGTTACCTTCAAGCAGTCAAAACACAGGAGAGTGAAAACAAAGATTAAGCAGCACCCCAGCACCCACAGATTAGCCCTCTGCTTTTAAGATCATTCAGACACATAAGCTTTAATTGCGCTGTGCAGTGCCGTTCCATAAAACACCTTTGGTTGCTTGTCCACCGTATCCACCAGCACCATAACCTGCCACAAAAAAGAAAGTGATTCAAAGGTTTTCGTTTTAGATCCACTAATGTTGTTAAACCTACCGCAAAAGCATTCCTCCAATGAAATGCATGTTTTTTTGAAAAATCAAAGCTGTGAAGACTCTTACCGTTGCCTTTCATTGCAGCTCCATTTTGTGCAGCACCACCGTTACCTTCAAGCAGTCAAAAAAAAGATTATGCATAAAGTTTCTGACACATATCACCTCTCTGCCATCAAGACTCAAATGTCATAGCTGCATAGAATACCATTGCCTTTAGTCGCTTGTCCACTGTATCCACCAACTGGCACACCATAACCTGCCATGTTGAAAAGAAAGTCATTTATTTTCAGCCTACGCAGTTCAATCATAACCTGCCACAGAAAAATAAACACTTTCAAAATAATTTAAACTGTGAATAAAGAGTTTCAATGACAATCATTGGGTAAAACGTCAACATGAATTTCAAATGAACACTTAATGCTGTTACCGTAGCTTTTCATTGCAGCTCCATTGTGTCCTGTAGCTGCAGCACCATTGCCTACAAATATTTAGGAAACAATAAAAAAAAAAATTATTCAGATAAGCCTTGACACGACATGCAGTCCCAAACAGTAGTCAGAGCTTTTTTTACGTTCATTACCATTGCCTTTAGCTGCCTGCCCACCATATCCACCAGCTTGACCACCATAACCTTCAATGTGAAGAAAACTTTATTTAATCTACTCTTACTGTGTGTGTGTGTGTGTGTGTGTGTGTGTGGTTCAGCAGATAGGTGATACATGCAAATGTTCAGCAGGAAGATATGGTTCATACCGATACCTTTAACTTGTTGCCCCTGGTTTGGACCAGCTTGGGCACCATATCCTACAGCGACCGTCACAATAAAACCATATTATTGGAAATAATAATTTAAAAAAAGAAGAAAAAAAAAAAAGACGTTTCTTATAGAATTGCAAACGATGCATGCACGAAACAGGATGTATTAAATATTTAAACAAGATAGTAAAACATGCTGCAGTTGTTTAGCTGGTTATTAAGTTCATAAGATCCTCCCTGAACCATGTTTGAAACTTTAATTTGGCTTGTTTAGACCGCGAAACACATTGGACATTTTCTAGTACTACCGAATACATGAAGACAAAGTTAGTACCGTTGCCTTTGGTTGGTTGTCTGCCGTAACCTCCAGCACCGTAACCTGCCACACAAAAAACACATCTGAATTGAAAGACCTTCCTTCTGCAGATGGATGTGTGAGGGACGGTGTGCTCATGCACCATCACTTCCTCTTTGAAACTTTTTGTACCGTTTGATTGCTGTCCGTTGTTTGGGCCAGCCTGGACCCCGTAACCTACAATGTGAATGATATTCGAATTAGGAAATAATACAATCCTACAATGTAGATTTTATTTTTTTTGACAAAGCATTCCAACAGGCATGAAATTCTTACCATTAGATTTCCCTCCATATCCATTTGGGAAAACTGCTGGGTTTCCTCCTGCATCAAAAAAATTAATGAATTAGTAATTAAGTCTTTTTATCCTCCTTATAAAGAATTGTTTTTTAATAAAATGAGACGATTCTTAAGCTCCTACCCTGTGATTTACCAGCTTGCCCATTGGTTGCACCAGCTTTTGCTCCATAACCTGAGACAACAAAGCAAACAACGGTCTTCCACACCTCCATTCATATTGTCCACAGTTAAAGGCTAAATGTGCAACGTCAAGTGAGTCTTCTGACATGAAATGGAATGCAAAAATACAAAATGTATATTTTTTGTTATACAAAAATCTTCAAAAAATGTGCATTTGTGAATTTTGGTGATTTATAGTCAAATACAGTTGAGTCCAGAATGTGGATCTGCTCAGTCTCTTTACCCTTTTATCTTTATCATTGAATAGGAAACACCTTTAGCACTTGCAATATCCTTTCCTTCCAGTAGATGTCACAATTTTTGACACTGGGCCGTTAATTAAAGATGTCAGGACGAAAAACCAAACAAACAAAAAGCAACTTGCCTTTGGTCCCCCCTCCCATGGTGGCACGAGCAGCTGCACCGTAGCCTGGAATGAACCAGACTTGTAAATCAAAACCAGCAGCCTGACCAAAACTCAAGCTGCTCCCTGCTGAAGCAAAGGACTCACCCATTCCTTTATTTGGGTATCTACCAAATCCATTTTGTGCACCCATTGCCTGACCAACACCTGAGAAAAACAAAACAGCTTGACATGACATTGTCACAAAAGGGGAAAAAAAGCAGGTACATTCTGATCAGTTACCTTTTGACGGCATTAGCATTCTTCCAATGCCGCCACCATTCTGAGGTTTCTTCCCTGGATGTGAAAAAAAAATTATATATATGACAACAATGAGCAACACTGTCAGCCATGAACAAAATGATGGGTTTTCATATTTCTTACTTGGTACAAAAAGTACCAAGTTCATGGACTTACCATTGGGTTGTGGCCCTTGTCCATTAGTTGGACCAGATGCAGCTCCATAACCTCAACAAAACACATGAGAGAATAATGCACGTCAATGTTTTGAATAGCAGTGGAAAAGAAAAAAAATCAGCTATGCATCTACGTAGTCATTTTTTGCTTTACACAGAAATGCCATATTGCAAACAAAATGTACAGACCTAGAAAAGATTGCAAGATTATTCTAAGTGGCCTTAACTGATGGCTACAGTAAGCACGTTTTTAATTAATAACATTTATTAGAGTGTATTTATCAAATTTCTCTTACGTTTTCTTTGTTTTTCCTTATTTTCCTCTGAATGTTTGAGATTTTTTAGATTCTCTCACACTCGAGTGGGGGGAAACAAGTTATGCTGTTGAGGATGTTTCTCACACCCACAAAGTCTTTGAAGTACAATCGCACACTCAGTATTTAAAAGTCACACACAGACTCGGGGTGTCTCTGATCATTTTCGGGATGTGGCAAACCTCCAGACTTTTGCACGAGTCAATGGAGCGACTGTGTACAAGCACTAAAAACTATTCTCTTCCCTCCTCACATGCAGATGTTAAATTTAGACTGCTGCCGCCACGGAGGCCCGGCCGCCTTTGATTCCACAAACCGAAGCCGACGGCAAAGAGAAAAGAATATATGATTGCTTGGTGTCGTGGTAAGAAAGGCTGTCGGAGGGCCGAGCATAGGTGCAGGCGGCAGCGAGTGCTGCCGAGGGTCCACTTTGGCACGATGGTTTGAAATTTGACAGGCAGTCCAGAGCATCTGAAAGGCATCCATCTCAGCTGGTTGATCTCTTCACTCTTTGACTGTGTTAGTGCTTTACAGGAGAACTCCCTCCAAGAGGGCAGGAACAAGTTCTTTCTGTAGGTAGGTTAATGAATGATGGCTTCAGTGTCTTACCATTTCATTTGAAGCCCTGAAAATTTTACCTTGTGTAGATTTCTAAATAGAAGGAAGAACACATGTCAAGTGCCCATCGATAAGAAAACTGATTGTTTAATTTAAATGCTGCCATTTCGGTCAGTGGAAACTGGACACTCTAATCCCTCCATAAGCTTCAACTGGTCCAGAATTCAGCTGCCCGCATCATCACCCGAACCCCATCCATCCACCACATTCCACCCATTCTCATACAGCTTCACTGGCTCCCCATCAAATTCCGTATTGACTTCAAGATTCTCCTCCTAACCTTTAAGGCCATTCACAACCTCGCCCCTCCCTACCTGTCTGCCCTCCTCCATGTCGCCACTCCCTCCCGTACACTCAGATCCTCTGCCTCTCTTCTGCCCGTCTCACCACCATGGGGAGCAGAGCTTTCAGCCGCTCGGCTCCCCAGCTCTGGAACTCTTTCACTCCACCTCAGAAACATGGACTCACTTCCCCTCTTCAAATCCTCCCTTAAAACCCACCTGTTCAGGACTGCCTTTTCTCTCCGATTTGATTTGTTTTGCAAATTTTCATAGCTTTGATTTTACTTGTTTGCATTTTTTAACCCCTTTTTTACAGCCTGTGTTTTTATGATTATTATTTATGATGTCTGTAGGGTGTCCTTGAGTGCCAGAAAGGTGCCCTCAAATGAAATGTATCATTATTATTATTATTATTACTCTGAACCTTCATGTGAAACTTTTTACAATCAGCCGCACTGAAAGATTTCAAGATTAAAAAAAAGAGAAAAAGAAATAATCACAATGATACTGAATGACACTCGATGTCCACAGGACTTATTGTCATCTTAACCACTGAAAGACAGACAAGTTTTTCTATCAAACATTTCTATATTTCTTAGAATCGACTGGAAGAATTGGACCAAATAGAGGTAACAATTGTTCTTCTGAGCTCCACAGCTATTATCCAATTAAAATGGCTGCATCCTTTGCTTTCTCAGCCAAGTCACATCCTGCATCTTAAACAGCACTGGCCTCCATCACACCCACCAAACAATCCAAACTACAGAGTTGATCACATTGTTTTCCATCGGGGGGGCCTCCAGCTCTGCCTTCCACTCACCCCCTGTGTGCGCCACGTGCACCAGCCAGAGAATCACCGCGCTCTGCAGCAGCACTCGTCCAGACATCGTGGCGGCTCGCAGCAAGAAGGAAGATGTTGCTGTGCTAGTGGGAAGACCAAGAGGCAGCGGTGAAGCAGGTGACGAGGAAAAGGGTCAGTGGTGCCGGTGGCGAGGGTCTAATGTACCCTCTGGTCCGAGGGGCCCCGCCCAGCCATCCACTTCTCCTGACCCCTCCACCACCACCACCACCCCTAATTTGTTGGTAGAGACGCCCTGGGTATACACACAGACACACACACACACTAACCAAACAATTGGTCACTTAAAGGGCATTAACACGTGAGGGAGAGAAAGAGTAGCAAAGAGAGGGAATCTCCAGGTTGGACGCTGACTGATAAACTGAGGATGGAGAAGTTGAAGGACATACAGTTGGGCTTCCATCACCAGGTTCATCAGCGCCGTGTTCGGTTTTTCACACGCTGTCAAACCATCGAGGCACACATCATACATCACACTCATTAATCATGAAGTCACTTAAAGTACAGGTTTCTCACGTGTTGACTCAGTACTACTCACTGCTACGTCCAATACAATGCAGCCTTCAAAGAAATGTAAACAGCTGATCCATTATCTCTTTGGTCAACTTAAAAAAAACACATTACACACTTCTGTAAAAAGCACACATTATGATGTCACAAAGGGTACAATACCTCTTCCAGGTTAGTGACAACACTGTTCCACCTCAAGTCCGTCCAGGCCTTTGGAAAGTCCAATAAATAAACAGTTTTAGCAGGAAATTGATACCAAACTTTTTTTTTTCTGCAGCCGTGTGCAAACAGAGGGCTAAATTTGAAGTTTTCCTGACATCTGAAGAATCAGAATGTCTTTGTCATTGTACAAAGTACAGCAAAATTAAAAAGTGCAATCCTATACATTAATTTCTTTTGGAAATCAATTACACAAGGCAGCGTTGAAATGGGTAAAGTCTGGAACCATAGAGTAATGACATCACTCCTGCACACTGAGGATCCAGTTACATGAAGAAATATTGAGAGCCTCAACCCTCGTCTCCATGGTCCCAACACACACATACACACAGCTGGTGACGAAGAGTGGCCCTTATACATTTTTTAAAGAGTAAAAAAGAAAAAAGAAAAGATATCTCACCTTTGACATAGATTCCTCACTTGAAGTCCAAATCCTCTTCTTATGAAGTCAAGGAGAGGTTAACGGCTCCCACCACGGCCTACCCAGACCTCTCACATACTTGGCTTCTTTACAAACACTCCGTGGCTCCGCTGCTGCTGACAAACCGTCAGTCCAACCTCTCACCATCTGGTAACAAATGGCCCTTTCCACTAACTAGGGATGAGAAAAAAACTTGAGCTTTCCATTAAATAAACCTTTTGAACAACTTTGAACATTTGCATTTCCCTTTCAGAAAAAGACAATACAAATATCTACTGAGCTTTATCATAAAATGCTTCCAGTAGCCCAACAGGAAGAAAATCTCCCATGGACTGAGTCTCTTTTCCTTTACTTTTGTCAGAGTTTTGACTTAAAATGAAAACAGCCATGCGCTCAAATATCCACACTGGCATGCAACACCAAGCATGCAAGCAGTAGTATTTATTAGCATGTATCTGCCAAGTCTGCAGCACTTGTCTTGTTTAACCCAGTTTACACCTCCAGCAGTTTACGGCTCTTCTGGCTGACAGCTGTCCCAAGTGTTTGTTCTGTACTCGACATGTGAGAATGCCACATCAATTTCATCAACTAAACAGAAACATTTAACCCCCTAAAAATATGCTTTGCAGACTTGAAGTCAGTTTTAAGTTTCTACAACTGGCACTCA
Organism: Nelusetta ayraudi; assembly: GCF_046127955.1. Taxonomy (NCBI): domain Eukaryota; kingdom Metazoa; phylum Chordata; class Actinopteri; order Tetraodontiformes; family Monacanthidae; genus Nelusetta; species Nelusetta ayraudi. The sequence continues at coordinate 10,626,655 of NW_027466092.1, read as the reverse complement.
ATGAGGGCATTAAAACAGAACGGTGTCAACAGGCATGGAACGACCTCTCTGTATACAGGGTCAAGACCTGAACTAACAAGTTGGTAGACTTGATCCAACCATGACATATTTTCAAATATTTTTTTTTTTATTTGTGTTGCAAGTGCTTTACAGTGGTGTCATTTAATATCCTGTTTCCAAAAGAATACAACTTAAAAAAGCTTAACTGAAACCATCTAAGAAAAATTACATCAAATACATCATAATCAGTATCAACACATGGATACAAAAATGTACACTTTTTTTTTTTTTTACAAAACAACCCAAAATACATGGCTTATGATGGACCATGCCATGATAGCTTTTTAATAGTTATAATATTAACATATCGGCTCAGCTGTACAATCATAAATTACGATACAATCCTTAACCTGGTCAACATTTGGACCAACATATTTCTCATTAATGAATCCTTATTTCTTAATTTATGATAAATGTTACCTTTTTTAAATTAATGTTATGCAAGTTCATATTGTGGATGGTATAGGATTTTTTTTTCAGAAAGAAAAATAAAATGTACGTTTTTGACACCGACTTCATTTGTTGGAGATCACAGGTAGGAAAGTAAAACAATCAGATAAACCAAATAAAAAGGAAAACAGTCAAAGAGTGCAAAAGTGTGAAGGGATGAGGGAGGGGGGGCCCAAAAGTAAAGAAAATATTTATACGCATTATATTACATGTTTTTTTTTTGCGCTGAACACCAAGTTAGTGAGAGAGCTCTGCTCTAATGCTCAACACAACCAGGCCACTGGGCCCATCGTCCTACTGGCTCCCACTCATCCTCAAGACGGAAGCGCCAGAAATCCAGTTGCAGACCTACATTCAAAAAAATGTATATACACATATCTAGATATTGGGTCCATTGGCACATTCATTATGTCTAACAATATCATGGCCTTGCTCCGAGGTGTTAAACAAAATGGAACTCACTCCATGTTGCTTTTCAGCTGGTGCACGGTGCGCTTGTCCAGGTAGCGACAGAAGAGGGTGAGCAGGTTGGAGGGCAGGAGGAGCGGCTCCACCAGGGAGCAGTGGGACAGCTGCTCTGCTACCTGGAAGATGATGTCCGTCCTAAAAGACAACAAAACAAAATAATATATATTTTAAAAAATATATGAGATGCATGATCCAGTCATCTCATTGATGTGAAATCCACGCACCATGTCTCAAAGTCACCAATGCTGGGCTCCAGAGGAACACCTGAGGACAGCAGCTTCTCTCCTTGGGAGAGCAGAGCGTACAGCAAGGACAGTCCGAACTGAAAATTAGGAGGAGGAAAGGTTTGATGAGCTCCATACAGAAATATATATATTTAAAATAAGAGGGAGGTGGAGCAAACCAGAGCAGACCTTGTTCTGACATGCCAGCGTGAGGGACTCGTACGACGTCACAGACGTCAAATCTTTGAGGACGTTGATCAGCTGACTGAACGTCAGACCTCCGATCACATTACGCAGTGAAGGGTAGAGCACAGGAAGCGCCTCAGTGGGAAGAAAAGAAAGTGTAATTGTAAAATGCCTTTATTTTACTAACTGAGCATTGAGCAAGTATTTTGCCCTCAGATAATACAAGAGTCAATCTGCCCTGGACCAGAGGAAAAAGGGAGAAAAAAAAAACAAAACATTCCAAACTGCACTTGGACACAGGCGGCTACCTCTTCTGCGTCTCTGCTCATCAGTGTGGGCAGATTTGTGGTCACGACTCTCAAGAGTGTCAGCGCCTTCTGATGTTTCAGGAAGGGGAGCAGCCGAGCAAACAGCTTTTTGCCTTTTGAGACAGCCAAGAAAGGAAGAAACTCCCCTGCTACATCTCTGCTTGAAAACACAGCAGGGAAAAAGAAAAGCAGTGCCCCTATTTGACACAAACATTCTATTGATTCTGAGCAAAAACATGAACCCGTCATCGTCCACATCAAAAGCAGGTTCCGGTGTAACTCACACGGACTCGTGGTGCTGCAGCTGTGAGTAGATGTGCTCCACTTTCCTCTGAGTCTCTTCCACCAGTTTCTTTTCCTCTGCCTCAGGCAGTGCTGTGGTTTTCATCCTGTCTGTCTCCTCCACCTCCAGAAGAACTATGAACAACTGAAGAGCAGAACACCTTATTGGGAAACCAGAAGAGTAAAAGAAGGTGAAAGACATGCAAATGTAGCCACACTGCACCTTTTCTATCTTGCTCAGGACCTCCAGCCGCTGTTGTCTGGTATCTTTTTGCTCCTGTCGTAATGTCAAAGAAGAAAAAACATTTGGCTGCAATGAAAATGTCAAATTAAGGCAATAGTCAGTGGCTTCAAGTTACTCCTAATGGTCACCTCTTGAGGACCTTGAGCTTGGACTGCGTGCACTGCACCAATGGCCCGACGAGGAGAATAACAAGTGGACACAGCGACTTGACCCAAAGAGCCTTCAATGTGCACCACTGAGAAACAAACCAGACAGTTTCTTTTTTTTAGTTTGAAGATTCTGTTTCAGCCTGGAAACTTACAAGGCAGATCTACCAGAGCATGATGGGTTGTTCTGACAATGTCGAACACAAAAACTAACAGGGGAAGAAAAAAAAAAAAAAAAAGACTCCAGGAGACTTGGAGCATCATGTCAATGAGCAGGAGAACCTGGTGTGTAGGAGTCAGTTTTGGTGATGTATGGCGTGGTGAGCTTTGGCGGCTCCTTCTTGCCCCTGATGCCCAGCTCCTCCTCTGCCATCTTTGCCTCTATCCGCCGGTAGTACTCCTACGACCAGGCCAGACATGCTGCTCATTCAAACCATCAGTCTTTTTGATCCAGCGCTCACAAATGTGCTCCCCTCAGCCCCACCTGGTAGTAATAGTCTTCAAGGTAGGGGTGTTCACTCTGCAGCTGAATCATCTGCAACCTAGTGATCCACTCCTTCTCCTTGGCCGTCATCAGGTTGCAGAACGGATCCCAGCAATCTGGTTTTCTTCAAATATGAAAAGCATACATGACGAGATGAAGGCCAAACTTTTATTTTTTTTTTATTTGTATTTTTTTTTAAATTCTAAACTAGACAGCAGGGGACGTAGGACCGACCTTGGGAATGCTCTTTGTTTCTGACTAAGGAGCCTCTTGTGCTGGGGGTGGAGCTGAGTGGCTGGTCCAGGGTACCTGCTTTAGCAAACAGTTTACAACCATAAAAACATTGATTTAAGAAAATTCCAACAGAACCCTTTTGGTTAATTTAAATCAACAAACAAAGAACAGAATTCACTTTTAGAAGCTGCGTATAAAAAAAATAAAAACCCTCAGGAAATGCAGTACGCTTTGTATCAATACATGGTGAGCATCTTGAACATCTGTATTCATACTCTAGTGTTTTTTTTTGTTATCCTCAAATCATGCAAAAAGTCAGTGTTACCCTGCAGAGGAATCTGCTTATGCTTCTAAAAACATTTTTTTAAATGACAAATAATCGATAGCTATGAGGTGTTTGTTTAAAAAAAAAAACCAAACAGATACGTACCAGGTTTGCGGCATATGCAACTACACAGAATGGCATTTCTAAATGCCATTAAGTAGTCGAGGGATTTATTTGCCCGAGAGAGTAAACCAACACTTCATGCTGAAAATACCAGAAACCAAACATTCCTGTGACACGATGCTACAGCACTCGCCTCAGATGCTGCACCGAGTTAGCCGAGGGGCTGTAAAAGGGGGACGGTCCTGGAGAGTTGGCACCAAAGCGGAGCTGCATCATCTTGGGCGCCAGAGGGCGAGGGGTTGAGGGGCGGGGTCGGTTCAGAGGAAACATCAGGCCTCCCGTCTGCGTCAGGATCACAAACGGTCAACTCTGAAATGTGTGAATTGAAAGTGCGAATAGAAAATACACCTCATGGACAGTTTGTCCATGCTGGTTAGTTTGAATTTGGTATTTCAGGTGATAAAAAAGGAATATTTAGCAAAACTAAAGATGAGAAAGCTCACATATAAAGGTCACATTAAATGGTCCAATGTGTCACATGAGATGGTGCTGTAAGTACGAGAACAGTGAAGTATTTCAAAATATTTAAAAGGAAAAAAACAGACTGCAATATGCAAAGAAAACAGTTATAAAAATAAAGGCCACCAAGTAGAAGTGATGGGACCTCTACACTTGAAATAATGGAAGACAAAAATTCAGATCATCCACCTCGATGCTTCTGGTGAGCTTTTACAATAATTGCTCATACATCTACTGTGATTGACGTAATCTGTTGCAAGAACAATTTCTCTGAGCCTCAAAAAGAAAGAATTGAGCAGATTTATGGCTTTCATTTCAACACTGGCTCATTTACGCAAGGTACAAACCTGACTGTAGTGCTGTCGAGGCAGTAACGGCTGACGTAAAGGCATCTGCGATCCTGGTACTCTGGGGGCGTGCATCTGCAAAAGGGACGATTTAACAAAAGAAGCAACACACCAGGCCGTGGAGTCCAATTGTCTGGACTCCAGACAATAACATAACATAAGTGCATTTTTGAATAGAAGAGCAAAGAAGAAAAGTGTTGTTGGTTTTTAAGAAAAAAAAAAATCTTTCTGTGGAAGGCGTCCTTCAGCCTGAGATACAGTGAGGCCTGAAAAATCAACAAGGAGAGCTCAAGGCATTCCTCAAAGTGTTGAAATGCCTTTATTTCCACAGCAGAGTCACGTCATGCCTTTCAAACATGCTCTAACGTGCAAGCAGGCCTAATGTTACCAAATACCGTCAAAAATTCCTGAAAGCACGTTTGATGGCATTTTAAATTGTCTCAGCAATACAGGCTTTTTTTTTTTTTTTTTTTTTTAAACAGTGCCTTGAAGTCTCCTTTTCGATTTGTGAACACACAAAAAAGTTTTTGTCCTGGGCAAGAGCTGGAAGTTAATTGGTCAAACTCTCTCTGAACCTGAGGGAGGCCCCTGTGGCCAGGCTGTCTTCTGGGATAGTATCCTCGGGGTTCCCCCCTCCTGCTCCTGAAGGAAGACATGGAATAGGGCAAATCCGGGAAGTTGGCCGTCGGATGCGGACCTCTGCGGCCATCTATCACACACACTATAGCACTGTCCTAAGAAACAGAGGCAAAATACCCAAAACATTCCTGAACCATACTGTTATTCAGCTTACAGCTTCATTTTAAATGATCCCAACCTGTAGTATTGATCCTGCAATTCTTCTGCTCTTTCTGGAGGATGGTGCCAGACACTAAAAGCATTAAGGAAAACATTTTAGTTGAGTAGAGATTTTAGGGGGGGGGGGAGACATATTTCAAGGTGTACTCTCACATTGTCCTCGCGAGAATTCCAAGACACGGCATTCCCACAGTCCACTATGGCACTGTCAAGACCCTTTTGAAAGCAAACACGGTTTAGTGTGAGGACAAGCTGCAGCAGATTCAGCTGATAAAAAAAATAATTCAAGGAGCGAATAAATTCCACACCACCTTCAGACTAGGCCTCCCCTGCACTATCCTTATCACTGCCGGGTCCTCGAACATTTGCCCCCTGCCCAGTCCTCGTCTGTAACCCCTGCCTCTCCCCTGCTGCTCTGCGGGGGCCTGAGGTTGGTAGCGTGCTCTCTGTCTTGGCGGGGAGTGCGAGCTTTGGCGGGACAGCGGAGGTTTGGGGTCCGGCGGAGGTGTTGGAGGAGGCTTTGCGAATGGGAGGAGACCACTGCAAAGGTCATCTGTGCTTTCTTGTGTATCGAGATCTGGAATGTAAACAAATAAAATGTGCTTGAAAAATGAAAAAAGAAATCTAGCAAAAAATATTATTACAAGCAACGAAATATCTATTTTTAAAGTGTACATGTACACACCCACGCCAAACGTCTCCTCGTTGTACACATTGATCTCCTCATCCTCCTCTGCCATGGCCTGCAGAAGCCCACAGTCCATGCTCGTCCCATCCTCTGGATCGCTCCACTCTGCTCCATCTTCAGGCCACTGAGCCTGAGACTCCTGGGGGAGGTGGCGGGGTGGGGTGGGGTGAGGTGAGGAGAGATATAAGGGTAAAATAAAGAAAGCCATTTCATTGAAAATTCAGAGCACCAATTTGTGTTGTCAAGGTAAAAAAAAAAAGAAAGAAAAAAGATTAACATATTGAACTGTTGGACAATATTTATTGGCACAATATGGCTGTTTCACAAACGAATCTACTCTTCATAAAAATAAAAATCTCACTTTTATTTTGGTGAATTACAATGAATAGATTCCAGAGATTTAACCCAGATTAAAACGAAGTAATCAAATGAAATACTTGTAAGCCTACATATTTTTTTCTTTGTAATTTCATGAGTAGCTAAATTTAAAATTCCTCTCATGCTGTAAGAAACGAGTGTTTTCGAGTTTCTACATCGTTACCTAGAAGCAAAGGACTCCAATTTATGATACAGCTTCCCCCCAACACATGGAGAGAGAGAGAGAGAATAAAACAGACCAACGATAACTACTTACTTGTTGCTGGTCCGAGTCACTCATTGTGTGTGTTTTTAATGTTTTTATTTACGCCACGAGACAAAGTCCCTTGATGACTTGCCTCACGAGGTTATCTGCTCTCTCTGCGGCCCGCGAGGTGTCGCTCATTAACCCCTAATTGAACTCACCTGTGAGCTGCGCAGACGTCACACACGCCTCTCCGCAACCACTTAAGAGCTGTTTTTGTGTGTGTTTTTGTTTTTTTTTTGGTTTTTTTTTAAGTGTAATTTTTGGTCTATTGTTCATTTTTAGTTTTTGAACTGTGATCAAGTATGAGTTCATTATAGTTCCCTGTATGGGTTCACCATGATATTTCACACATGTATTCATGTATGAAATATCATGAATTCATGATGAATAATAGGCACGGGCTCTGAATTGTTTCATTCTGGACAGATACCAGATGACTGTTGCATTGTTTCGACTGTTTCCTTGTGATGTGTTTTTTTCCTCGATCTTTTCATCGTTGTCTGCCAAGGCCGCAGCCATCTTGAAATCTCGTGACACCAAGCGGCCACCTTATTGGTCTAATGGGAATCTTTTGACAAAAATAACAATTACGCGTTAACAAAAATTATTCCGACTGTAAACACCGAATGAAAAAAAAAAAACATTAGCAGGATGACACATTTTTTGGTTTCGCACCCTTTCATTAATTATGTAACTCTCCGTCGCTGGAATAAAAATCACTCTCTATTTTCTCTTGGTTGACCTCGCAGCCTCAAGGTGGATTAGTGGGCGAACGGTGACATCTAGTGGTCAAACAGCACAATACCGTTCCCGTTTTATGCAACGTCAATAGATTTCCCACGTAGCCGATTTTTTCCCCTAAAGTTTCTAAAGTTAAGATACGTTTCCTTTCCTTCAGAAACAGTGAAACAATAGTGTTCTATTTCTTTTATTTTTTGGGATTGTATTTGGCAAATTGCATAGTGCTGCAGTGATTTAATAAAGCAAAAAAACAAAAAACAAATCTGTGACATCGAACAAAACAACTTTTTTTTGTTACACAAATGACAAAAAGTAGCAGTCAGCAGTATAAAATTAAAGCAAATTGCAGTGGCACTTTTCCATTACATTTCTTTAAAAAAATAGCTAATATATTAAAGGGTATTTGCACAACAATGCAATTCTGTCACTGAAATTATACTGTGCTTTGACATTCTGTTTTATTTCTAGCTTTGGTGCAACAATTAAAATGCTAACATTCAATTTGAATCAACACAGTATGCAAAAAAGTTCACATACAAGGAAAAAAAAACATTTGGCCTCATTTCAAGTTGGTCTGACAAACGCTGTGGTTCTACTTCTGGCTGCCAGCTTAAATGTAGTTATATAAAAGAAAAATGAAGTTGGTGGTGGGCTGCCTCTTTCTTTTTCATTCCATTTCCTAACAGTTGAAATATTCTTAAGACCAGAAAAGAGACCAGCTCCACCCTCTTTCCCACATAAAAAAGAGCAAGAGTCATACAGCTTTTTTTTTTTTTTTTTTTTTCCAGCGCTGACACAGAGGACGGGGCTAGACGGCGTCCTCAACCAAACAGTTTTATGAAGCAGGGGTGGCAGTAAGGCTTGTTCTCCTGCTCCTTGAAGCATCCCTTGCTCAGCGGCTTCAGGCAGAAGTGACACACGAGGTGGTTGGGGTGGAACTTGGCGCCCATGGCGGTGACGCAGCGGCCCAGGATGGGCTGCTGGCAGGCCTGGCACAAGCTCCCGCGAGATTGGTGGTAGTGGGCCTCGCACAGCGGTTTGCCCTCGTGTTCGAAGAAGCTGCCGTTGACGAAGGGGGTGTAGCACTCCTGGAGGACCCGCACAAAGGGAGACATTCAGAGAGAGAGAGAGACAGAGAGAGGGAGGTTCAGGCGGGGCAACTCACATCACTAGCAACCACAGCGAGGCTGGGGTGCACTGTAATTAGACAGCAGTCGTGTGAAGTGACAGCTTTCTCATGACCCAATCTCAACTTATTTTTGTCTTTTCACACTGGGTGTCTAGCAGAGGGCACTGCCTATTTTAAGGAACATCCTGCTGGCAGTCCTACAGCCGGGGCTCAAATACACACAAAAAAGTGTGTTATTGTTAAGCACAGACGTGGAAAGGCTGTAGAAATAATATCATGTTGATGTGTCATAGTCTTGTTTGCCAGTGTAGTCTTCAAGTGCACCTTATGACAGTCTTGTTTCTTAATAAATCATATGGATTGTGTTCAGGAGGTGTTGTACACGCACAAGTATAGACAACTTGTTCATTCCCTGACCATAGAGCTCAATGACGCCCAAAAAAACACTCCATTATGGTTTAAAAGTTATTTATCTAATTATTATGAATTATTTTATTTCCCTTTTAATGTAAATGAACAGTTACCAGAAAAACCAAGACTCAAACTTAAGCAGCTCTAATGCATGCACTATTACTCACTATTAAAAGCCTCCTGTAATTACATGATGTCACTCTGTTTTGTGGTATATGTGGGACTGACCGTCTGCACATCAAATGGCCACACACAGGATAAATGGTACCTTATAAAATGCCTTTTAGACTGATCAAGCAGGAAAAGCCAGCAAATGAATGTGTTTTCCTTGGTGGTGACAGATGAGAAGCCAATATGCTATATATTACATGGCCTTCTCCTTCAAAAGCTCCTTGGGATACTTCTTCAAGTTCTCTAACCGAGGCTGACCGGTCAAACCTGAACAGAATTTGCTGCGTGCACACAAAGGGCTCGAGCCTCTTTTTTTTTTTTTGCTCCTTGTCAGCTCTTTTTCCAGATGCGGCTGATGCGATGACTGAGATATCCAGGGAAACACTCACCCTACATACGAAGCACTGCGGGTGCCAGAGAGAGTTGAGAGCTGATATGTAGTTTTCCAGGATGGGCTGACTACAGCCTTGACAGCGTGACGCAAACAGAGTCAGGAAGCACTGCTGGCAGTACTGCTGGCCGTCACGGTCATGGAAGCCTGTTGGAGAAACGGCAGTAACAGTTTCAAGTGTTTCTTTCAATATATGTTAAATTCTTGGAAGTTTTTATTCCAGTCTGTAGAACATAAAAAAAATATCTATTTGTTTAATGAGTGCTTACTTGACATTATAAGAGACTGAAGGTGCTTTTGTCAAAGTCTGCTTTGAAGTTAGCTGTTTTTGTGCCAGTGACTCATAGTTTCCTGAGGTCTTTACAGGGTGCAACAAATTAAATGGTTTCAGTGGGTTAGGTGTTTTTTTTTTTTTTTTTTTTTGTCTTTTTATATTAATCCACAAATGAATCATACAGTAATCAGTGCAACTATTTCAAGAATTCGACATTTGAGCTTTCAGCAAACAACAGCAACATATAATTTGTTATCAAATTTATGGGCTACGTGTGTCTTTTTGTGTTTTGGCTTCGTCAGGATCACTGAAGTTCAAGCGTCTGTGCCTTAAACCCAGACAGGAAGTGCAGCTACTTACCTTCCTCTCCAAACGCGCGGCTGCACTTCACACAGCAAAAACACTCTGGGTGCCAGTTTTTATCCAGAGCCGTGACCATTTTCTGAAAAAACAAAAGGTAGGTTAAAATGGCACGATGCGTACGTGCTTGGAGGCTCACGGCACGTCTCCGTCTCTCACGTTAAGGATGGGCTTGTTGCAGTGGGCGCAGTGCGGAGAGAACAGGGTGAAGTAGTCGGACTCGCAGTAAGGCCGCCCGTCCTTCTCGAAGAAGTTGCGGCTGCCCAACTCCGCTTCGCACTCTGTGCACACAAAGTGCTCCGGGTGCCACACCTTCCCCAGAGCCGTGACCACCTGCACAGAAGCCAGACGATGTCTTGAAAGCAACACAAAAAAAGTTGTTTTTCAACCCTCAAAACGATAGCTTAAAGATGAGATTCACAATTCATTGACTTGTACCAGTAAGAAATGCAAGCATGTTATCCTTCCAACTTTGGTTGCCTGCCCGGCCCTCTCTCAACAACATGCATCACTTTACAGCAACACTTCTTGCCTAGTTATCAGAAGTGGCTGTATGGGAGGCGCCAAGCAGATCAAAGAAGACGTTGACGGACAAGAAGCAAAGTCCAGACGGTCGTGTTCTCACAAGAGAGGTGAATAAGCGAACACAATCATGTGAAAGGCCACAGAACGGCGTATCATCTTGATAACTTGCCTGTCCCACCACTGGCTTCTGGCAGGCGGAACAGTTCCCCTTGGAGGACGTTTGAACTCCCTGCCGGCTGAGGTCCGACTGCAGCAGCCCCAGCATACTGTCCAGCGAGCCCCCAGACGTGGGCTGCATTGGTGCCACGGGCTGCGGAGCTGCTGGCACCACTGGATGAACAGGTGGAGCTGGCTGGGACAATAAGGGCAAGCAGGTCAATGGATGGTTTTGGAATAAAAAGAGGAGGAAATGCAGTACTGGGGAAAAATGGTTTTAAACGGTTTCAATGGTTTTAAACAAATTAAAAAATGAAACAAAACATGATCCATTATGTATGTGGCAAGTTTCTATTGCTACAAATATGTTTTATGTAAAGCATAACAGCTAGCAACAATTTCCACTTGATTGAGAATGTTGATGTTGGCAGTAGTAGTAGTCAGAGAAAAAGCAAAAAAAAGCAAAAACTTTTAATCTTATGCAATCCAATCTTGGAAGCATCATAAAGTCAGATCTTTTGATTACATGCTACAGTGATGTCAAAGTAAAATAACTAGATAGAAAGAATAAAACAAGTAGTGTTTTCATTCAGGTTTGAAACTTGAAACATTTCAGGCTATAATCATGTGCATCCTCATCACCAAAACTATTTCCATGCTGCGGCTGTGACTAGGAGGGATTTATGCAAGGGGGTGTGTGTGCTGTGGCCAGACTGTGGGGTCACAGCCGAGTCATCACCCAGTCAAACTGTGTCCGTGAATCCACCATCAATCAATGCAGCTTGTGTTGTGATGTTATTGCCCCGGGGGAGCTGAGATGAGAAGTGAAAAAAATAGTAAATAAATATATTTTTGGATGCTTACTGTGCTCTGAACACGGAAGTCTGACAGTGAAGCCATCAGCTTGTCCAGTTCCAGTGTGGCAGATGTTGCTGATGGCTTTGCAGTGCTAAATAAAAATAAAAAATAAAATCAAAAAATGTGAAAAAAATCCTGCTTTGGCAATTTAGATGCAAAGGTTTTGTTTAATAAACAACAGATGCTTTGCATAATACTGCGCGTAAGTACATGGTTTGAATGAAAATTTTACTGTATTGATCTCCATCCACATTGAGCCCTATTTGTCTTTTAAAAGTAGATCTAGACACAATTGGATCAAAAGAACTGGCTTGAAATGAAAATAAAATGAAAAAAAACAACATTTTTCTTAAATGTCAAATGTATTTGACAGTTTCTGGATAGATACCAATTCATTAAGATAAAAAAATAAATAAAGTGGGATAGTGTCATGTTGTCATGTCACTTTTCCGCCGCTTATCTTTTCTAGACTTCAAAAGAAATGCTATTATTTGAACATTTTGCCTTTGACCTAAACAACATTGGCGAGGTTTGGCACCTGGAGGACGTTGTTGTCTTCTCCTTAATCTTGTCCTTCTCATCTTTTTTGGACGGGAACTGAGCCAAGATCTCATCTGATGATGTAAAAAAAAAGAAAAAGAAAAAAAGAAGGTCAAACACAAACCACTTTTACAGGAAAATGCACAAGCACAGTCAAGCAGGCTCACCTGTGATGTTGAACTGGGTGGCGTTCAGCTCCTGTAACAGGTGGTCCAGTTCACTCAAACCTCCTCCCAGCAGTGATGAGGAGGAGAAGGCTGGAGGAGGATCCACCGCGCGGGGAGAGCGCGGTTTACACACCGTGCTGCACGATTCAAGTCAACAACAGGAAGACGTTAGGCACCCCTGGGTGACAACATTTCTCAAACTGTTTTTTTCATTTCACAGGTGATCAGAGGACACTCTAACGATACAGCAAGCTGGAGATAACTCTCATTCTTTGATGATGATTTCAGAACTTAACACAGACAACTGAAGTTAATTCTTATATTCTTAAACATTCAAACTGCCTTCTGTGAATCTGAATTTTATTTCATTATCTCTTGTTTCTGTTTATCTGCTGATCTCCTACTGTGAACCTGAATGTGTTGCTGCTTTTAACCCCTACCAACCTCTTGTTTGTATGAGAGAGAAGGAATTTCACACATTTTTAAAGATCTAATTGCCATTATTTATTAGAATTGGTTAACTTTAGCCATTACAACTCCTTGTCATAATATTAGCTGGTTTTGGTTTGGTGAATCGGCAACCAGCCTTTTTGTCAGAAGTGTATGTTAAATTTGCCATTAGCCGGGAGGTGGGAGTTACCTGTATAACTTGTCTGGCTGGGAATTCTGGGAAGATTTCATTGCAGCAGACACAGTCTGTAAAGCAAACATTGGTGAGCTCCGGCACAACTCACAGTGATCCATTAAAAAATATATCAGGTTTTTGCAAAAAAAAACAATCATCTGTATCTGTACCTGCTGCGGGGTGTAGGCAGGTGGCGGCGGCCGACCCTGGTTGGTTTCCTCAGTGGTGGGATCAGCATCCTTGGGAGGGTCAGAGGTGAGCAGGACGGGACAGCGAGCTAACGGCGATCCCGTGTTCTCCAAATCAGCAAGTAGGGCATCTAGAGAGGAGGGATGGACACTGGCTGTTATATTCAATCAAAGGGAAAACTGAACAAAGACTAATTAGGGCTGACTCTATTTTGATTTGGATGAGATTTTAAGATAATCTAGTACCCATCAATGTGTCTCACCCGGATGATGTGATGGAGACGAGACAGTCAAGAAACACATGGGAGGATGCAGCATGCGGTGGAGGCGAGAACGTGCAGGATGAGCGTGGGAAGGTCGAGGCGGCTGAGGTTAAATGTCAGAACGACGGAGAGAAGGGTGACACGCATGCAAACTCGTGCAGAGAGACAGCTACGTACCAAACACAACAATACGAGGACTGAGAGGGTAGTTAGGCGGATCAGACACTGCTGAGAAAAAGACAGAGAGCCTCTGTGACCAAGACGAGCACCAAATACAACCAGACTCCCCGCAGACGACCACTCTCCTCTGACTCAGAGCGGGCGGTCAGTCATTAGAACTACGCAGAAGTGACCCATCTACTCAGTGAAGAGCGTGCATACACACACACGCACACACACACACACGCACACGCACACAAAAAAAAACGTCTGCATTCAGTAACAAGACATGCTGTCACCAATAGGAAGCAGAAAAGGAAGAGTGTTTGGCAACTGATATCGAACTCCCTCAAACCACACAAACACACACACGCACTCATAAACAAACACACACACACGCTCACACACACACACGCGCACACACGCGCACACACACACACACACACACACTCTTTGTGAACATGGACGCTGTCCAGACACTTAACTTGCTCGAGGGTTAGTCTCTGCAGCTGCATGACATCATTTACTGCTGCCTACAGTTCGGACAGCTGGAGGCCAAAGCCTCCTTATTTAGCGCTAGTCAAGTGCCTGCCCGCCTTTTCCTCTCTCTCTCCCTCTCTCTCTCTCTCTCTCTCTCTCTCTCTCTCTCTCTCTCTATTTCACTCCACCATTCTATCGCATGACTTGCACTTACATCATTATTTTCAATCAACCAAAGTCTTTTTGGAACTGAAAATCGTTCAACACAAACGCATGTAAAAAGTGAAATAAGCAAAAGCTGCAATGTATGGACTTTCTGGAAAGTTGGCCGGAGTAAAAGTCACACATTCTTAAAGAAAAACAACAGACATAAAAAATGTGTATAACATTAGACTTGTATCAATGAACCTATCCATGTTTTGCAACCAGATCAAGGCTCTGAGCTCCCGAACTTGACAAAGCAACATGGAATCTTTCAGACAGTCACAGAGTGTTTGTGACCTGCTCATCCAGGAAACATAGACATCACTAAAAAAAAAAAAAATACCTGGAAAGGGAACTGAACGAAAACTTCATCAAACATCTTCATCCAGTTAGCAACAAAATAATTCCTGTTGCTGTAAGCTTGTGGCTTTGTTCACCACTGTCCACCTCAGAAGGCCTACTCCTGCTGATTGGTTAGTTCATAGGACTGGCGAAAGAAATGACTCAGAGAGGTTTTGAAGACGGCTCTGCGAAGATTCAGATGCGGAATCTCAGCAATTAATCTGCTCCAACTGTTTACAAAGGCAGCGCTTGAAAGAACAAAGTATCCTGGCCTTTATTGGCTTTGACGTCTCAATCCAAGCGTCATTTGTTTCAACAGTGTGTGTGCCTGTTTCTAACAGCCAACTTAACGAGAGAGATGGTGACATATTGCTCAATTACATCATTCTGGGTTATTTTTCCCAGTTTGTGCCATGTTAACATTTTAGGGCAGTTTTGGAATAACAGAGTTGGTTGAAACACAGCGAAAAATCATTCTTCACAGACACGACTGTTACACGTACATCCATTGCACAACGCAGGCAAAGCGTAAGAGCTGTAACTACTTAGAGGATGCAAACGCTTCCAAAGACAAAATCTGGAGTGCATATACAGTTCTCATGGCTAGCAGACAGCGGGATCAGTTAGAGTGATATTCGATCCTTGAATACAAACTTAATCCAATCAGAGACACAATCTAGGGCCTCAACAGAAGAGGGTCGCAGGGAGACACGATCGGCAGTGGCGAGATCTGGAAAATGTGGTCTGTGGTTGGGGATCCCCATAAGGTCGTCCATTTCAGAAGCAGAAGCAGAAACGTTCACGACGGTCTTATGGACAAAATCCCACTACGAGATTTTCTATTTTTGTTTCCCGAGCACTTTCAAGGAATTCCTTTCTATGTCGGTTTACAAGTTGGGCTCCGATGTCCATTCTTAACCTTGGAAATTATAGTTTGGAGCACCGCAGGGTCCATTTCATTCTATTTATTCCCAGCAAAAACGTCTTCTAAACGTTACTTGTGGACATTTATCTGATCTGCCCTTCCTACCGTCAACGACGTGACCCCCAGTCTCGTATGTTAATACTGTCAGGGGCGTCTGGACAGTCGGCCAAAAGCATCCGACCTTAACTCATCCCTGTAGACGCTGCCGCCACAGATGATTTGCACTTTTGGTAGAACCACGTGTTGGGAATCTTCTGCGAACACACACGCGCGCGAGGCTTGGCCTTCTCCTCCTTGCTGTGTGCCTCTTTCTCACAAACACACACACACACACTGACGGGTCTCAACTGCTCATATAAGGAGCTGAACTTCCCTCAGCGGGAATTATGACCATATTTAGAGTTGCTTGTCGACTTGTTTGTCTTGGCCAAAGCGTCTTGTAACAAGCGGCCACTCCGAAATGAAAAAAAAAGAGAGAGAGAAAAAAAAAGGGCCCCGGTGAGTTCATACACATACAGTCGCGGGCATTGTTGGGGGAGCAGCGTAAACACAACGGAGTCGCCGCCCGGGCTGGAAACACTCAACCGGTCACCGGGCAACTGGTCGTCACAGTGTGCAATCTGATCCAGATGTGGCCAGATGTGCGCGGATAAACTCAGTCGTTCCCCTCACAAATCCCCCGGTTCTTCAAGTGGGTTCGAGCGGGAGAGAAAAAGCAGCAGGTTTTCTGTTTCGCAGAAATCTGCCTCGTTTTCTTTTCTTCTTTTTTTTCCCAAAACAGCAGCATGGCCCCTTGGCTCTCTTGGGTTGGGGGGGACACTCGAGCAGTTATTCCTGAACATGGTGGAGGTAGTGGCGGTGGTTGGGCGGGGATGGGAGAGGGTCACTGATGTCGCTCTGAGAAACGGAGGACAATCTGGCTCTGTCATCACTGCTTGCAGATAAGGACGGGAACGGCGTGCTTCCTCTTGCGGCTCCATCCACGCTCAAGGAGGATAGCGTTGCGTACAAATTGAATTTTCCGGGAAGAATTTATTGAATTTGCAGGGGCATGCGTGGACCTCTCAGCGGCTAGCGGCCGGGGAGAGACACAGATGTGCAAGGCGACGATTCCTGTCTGTTTGTGCCTCTGCGAGCGCGTGTGAAACCCTACGGTTCCAGTGAGTAATTCTGCAGGAACCGCATGCGGGGGGGAAAAACAATGAAAAATGTCCACGCGTGAAGGGGAAAACTACCTTGCATGTTTTCTGTCTGTGTTTTATGGTGGTGGAGGTCTCCCTCCGACCCCCCCAAATCCCCTGTGCATGCATTTCAGAAATGTAATAATCAGGAGAGGTCTGCCCTACTGTGAGGACCACACTGAACAAACCCTGTTCCCTCTGTTTGGGCACACCACCCCTTCCCCTCTGATCCCCCTGAAGATATCTCACCCTGCAGTCACGGAGCTTGTAATGAGGAGGGGGCATTTTTTGAAAGAAAGAAAAGAGAGAAAGAACCAGCTGGGACACTCACCGAGATCGTCCATGACTCTGTCTTGGCTCTCTTAACACTGACTGGGACTCAAGGCGCACAGCATTAAAATGTCACGATGGCTGTAAACGGACCGCAGGAGGCTTTTTGTCTGCGTCGGTCCCGAATAAACTTCTCGGGCACCGTTATCCGCCAAAAGAGGAGGAAGAGGAGGAGGAGGAGGAGGAAGAGGAAGAGGAGGAGGAGGAAGAAGAGAAAGAGGAGGAGGAGGAAGAGGAGGAGGAGGGCGTCCCGTTTTTTCCATAGCCGACTCGCTTCCTGTGTAACGTCTACCAGGAACCCTCAGACTGCAGGAGGCGTAGTTAAATAAATGTGGCCGCAAACCCCGCATTCCCCGGACGGGTGACGTCACCCTGGACATTCCGAGCCCATATTTGGCAGAGGGTAGAAATTAAGGCGTTCAGATCCTCAGACGCGACGTGATGCGCTCGTAAAACTGATGACAGCTAAAGGAGGAATGCGCGTTATTATTAGTGTCCAACACGGTGATCGCACTTCCATATATCGACTGTTGTGACAGGGAAGTGGAGCGATTCCAATTCCTGTTTAGTTAGACCGCATTTATGAGAAAATGTTGTGCTTTGATTGAAGGAAAACAAATAATCAACACTTGGGGTAAAAAAAAAAACGAACAAAAAAACGTCTTCTCAAAACATTTTGTGTCCCTGGCCTGTCAGTGAACTTTAAAAAAATTGTATGCGTAAAGATCAGCCCCTTGTGAGGTCACAAATGTCGGATGTTGATGGAATTTTAAAGCTGCTCCTTTAGATTGTTTTATAGCAGGATTGGCAGGAAGCTAAATTTCAGCATTTTGGTTGGAGGCTGCACACAGTTTTAACAGTGTCATAAAAAAGGTGAGCTGGGAGTAATTGCTGTGTACAGTTTTCTTTCCTGAAGTTTTTAATCTCTTCCTGTGACCAGCACACTCTTCCTTCCCATCTTGTAGTAACTTCTCCCTGGATGCAAGGTCAGAGTGATGCAGGGGAACGGCTTTTGGAGCCTTAATGTGCTTAAATTCTACCATTAAAATACAGTGAATCAAGAGAGCAGGACATCCATTAACCAAAGGGGTTGGTGGTTTGAATCCTGTGCCTTCCCAGACTTTGGAGTTGTGTACTTAGAGGTAAGACACATTTTAGATAGCCTCCTATGAATATGGGTGATAGTTGGGTGGTGGGCAGAGGGGGCCCACAGTGGCGTGACCTTGACAATTAATTATTAACATAAAAACACAAGCAAACACAATGTAGTTTCCCCATCGCTGAAAAATAAGAATGAGCCACCAGTGTAAAAAACAAACAGGAAAAACTTTTAATTAAGCAAGCTCAGTTACAGACTCTCTTTTTGTGATTTAAGGAAGGTGCCACATTGAGGTTAGTGAAATGTGAATTATTCCTCATTTTAAATCTGAAGATTTAACACAAGCGACTTTTTATGTGCATACTGTGAGACAGACAAAATTTCTTTTGGACAAAAAAAAAGAAAAGAAAACAATCCTTCTGTTTTCAGAGAGGTACTGTGTTTCAGTGCATGACATATCAAACGAGGAACTGACAATTAAAATAAGACGAGACAAACACAATTATTATAAAGACCTTTTTTTTTTCCTGGGTTGCATTTTGAAATGTACAACAAAAAGAGGGAAGGAAACATAACAGCTGGGACTTTATCTTCCTCTGTGAAAAACAAAGTGTCTGGGATGAACTTGTTCATGCAGTTATTCACACACCACAGTCCTTACCTACGCATGTTACTGCTAGAACACTGTGACACACGACTACATCTTCCACTCCTCCGAAATAATGGTGAAAATAATTACTACTTCTCTCTCTTTCACCGACACACAAAACATCAGCTCTGAAACCTACTTCATTCAAAACGTCCGACCGATTGTTTTAAAAAGACAAAACAACAGAACTCCAAGTGATGTGAAAATCATGAGCCGTTATTTCTGTTTCTAAGTAAATGACTTTGTGAAGCAAATTGTGGTGATGAGGGGATGACAACATGAAGGTAACATACATGGGCTTGGTTACCTAGAATGTCCCGATCCATCAACAGAAATTATATTACACATCCTCCACCTCCGCGACCTCCCCCTGCACTTAATCCACACACCCACTTCCTTCATTCTCTCCGGCCCTGTCGCTTCCTCTCGCTGTCATCACTGCACAGCCTGTTCGTTGGCAGTGCTACCGGAGTCCTGAGGCTTCATCACATCGGGGAGCTCTGGGGGGCTGGAGAAGGCCTCGATGTGCAGCTGTTCGAACATCTCGTCTGGTGAGCAGAGGGGACGAGGAGAGATTAGCTGTGACACTGCAGCACGGTGGCCATATGGCTGCATCAGTCGCGTCAACGCTGCTGCAGTGGATGCAGACAGCAATGGGTTGTTCTCCTTCGGTATTTGCAAGAATGAAAAAACGATCAGCTCTGTTTAAAGCAGTGTTCTTCAACCTTTGTTGGGCCACGGCACATTTTTTTTTTTTTTTACATTGAAAAAAATCCCATGGCGCACTACCAACCAAAAATATTATAGAATTACTCTTTTTAGCCTGATAATGACAATATCTCTCCATTCATTTATACTCAATCAATATGAAACCTTGACCTCTTTAACCTGGGAGGAACTGAGGGAGGGAAATAGGCGTATGTTCCTTTTAAAGCACACTCACTCATCAATGGACTGTTTTTGTTTGTTTTTTTAGAAGTGAAATTGGATAATTTTTCACAACACACCTGACACTATCTCAAAGTACACTATTGTGCCGTAGAACAGTGGCTGAAAAACACTGGTTTAAAGCACGCCTTGACTTCTAAATTGTGTGAGTATTATAGAAAAATCGTTTTACCATAGTTTTGAAATAATACAAACATATGGAGATCTATAGTTCTGTTTTTGAATACAAAATTATTTGTGTGAGGCAGCCCAACTGCAGTTAAGTTATTCACTTAATCATTATACTTCCTCAAATGTTTCATTATCACAGACAAACAAATTAAATGCTTTACATTATTGACTTATAATGGCATTGTGAGAATTAACTCGTACTCCATTAGAGTTTGTTTCTTTTGCAAGACAATTCTAAAAGAAGACAAAGACAAATTATTTTGTTGTTTTAAAGTTACAAGAACAAATCTTGGAATTAGTATCGAACGCATTTTGTCACAAAATAAAATAATAAAATAAATTAAAATAAACAACCCTTTCCAAAAACATACAGCTGAGTTATCAGACTATGCATACCACTGATGCGGAAGGCCAGACCCACTGTGGCTGGAGCTTGTGGTCTGGCAGTCTGATTTGTGAATCCACAGTCACCGAGGGTTTTACTGTCTTCTAGCAGCTGGTCATCCTGGGTGACAAGAGAGGGAGAATGTCACAGAACCCTTAAATGCCCTTGAAAGAGCCGTATCAGCGAGTTTGTTGGAGGGATGTTTGGATTCACTATGGGGTAGGAAGATTACAATGATTCCTTTCGCAACAAGAACAAAACACTTCAGGTGAAACGTTTAGGACAAGAGGGCAGGAAGAGGGCATACTTTGTAGAGCCTCTGGTCTTCAGGTGTTCTTTTCAGAATTCCTTCAACAATGCGTTTGAGCTCATAAACAGTGGTGGACTCCTTCGCATCCGTGAAGATTGTGGTCTTGTGACGTCTGATCATTAAGAACACGTCCTGGGGAGAAAACAGTGAGTAAGTTCATGTGGAGAAGTAGGTAGTGGACTGGCAATTGTTATTTATTTATATTCTATGTTAGTTTTATAATATTCAGCTTTGTGTTTTCGAAACAAAGATAAGTTGTCTTCTTCGACGTTGAGTTTGTTGAGACTTCTTCCTGAGGCTCCTTCATCAATTTAGAAACCATAATAAGTTATTAAACAAAGTTGTACCAAGAAAGTCTAATTTTAAGTGATAGTTCCACATAAAAAATACGAGAACATGCGCCGAACAACGATGCTACTCGTAATCTGGCGACAGAGGTAAAGGTGTATGCTTTTATGCTAACGTAAAACAAGACAGCCTTCGGGATTTAAGTAAAGCACCTAATGGTCTATGTAATGGGTGGGTGACAACAGAGGTACAACGGGTACTGTCCAGGAGGGTGGTTTGGAAAACATTAAACTAGGTCCAAGAGAATCCACGCAAATATGACTAGTTAAGTGCAGTTCCCGAATTTGCTATTGTTATACCAGCTCGATGCTAACATAGCAAACTTAGCACTAGCTTGCTAGACGGCACGAGCGTAAATCAACATTTGTTTTTTTACAGCCAACGAAGCAGAGCGCGCTCTGACGCCCGAACACGCCAACTACACGCGGAAAGGAGACTCTGTCTCAGCACAAAGCGACACGTTTCACAAAACAACCGTTGATTAAAAACGACGTTACCATTTCAAGTGGTGAGCTAGCTAGCCAGTTGCGCCAGCTCGGTGATGTGCAGCAAAACCAACCCAGATTGCACCGCTCGCGGATATTGCGCAATTCGGACGCGCTCTCGGCATTCACAGACGTGCTTACGCCACGCTGCGTCGCAGGTTCAGAATTTGGCGCGAGGTGCTTGACGTTCTCTGCGGCGGATGCAGCTCAGGTTTTTCTTGAGCAAGAAGCTTTTGCCCACTGTTTGGAAAGCCGCCACATGTACTGGATGATGGTATGTACTGCAGTGACTTCATTTATTATCGTACATATAGATTTGTTTTTAAGTTAAGACACCAGCTGGCAGTTTAGCGAGTCTTTTTGCGCCAACTGGAAGCTAGGTGACTAGCAAGGTGCTTTAATTGCGCTGTTGATGTGTTCCGCCCGCACGCAGCAAATATTGTGTTTAGTTGTAAGGGACAACACATGGCATCCAGTGACCAGGACAGATAATGCTATGTTTGGCATTGTTGCAGTGATCGCACTAGCCGTGGCTGTTTACTGACTCAACAACTACTAGATAAACATTTGAATGTCGACGTCGTAATTCCCAGGCCAGCCTTACCAGTAAACCAAAGGTCTCTCTCTCGCTCTCTCTCTCTCTCTCGCTCTCTCTCTCTCTCTCTCTCTCTCTCTCTCTCTCTCTCTCTCTGTCACACACACACACACACACACACACACACACACACACACACACACACACACACACAAACTAAATATAAGACTTTTTAATCTGGTTAATTGTCAGGGAACGCAACTGACACTTTAAAAAACAAAACAACAACGTCTGTATCAGTTGTTTTCTTTTTTCAGCCTCTTAATTACAGTCTCTTCCCCGAGGCCATAACCACTGTAAACTCAAACATGCACTGACTATATATGTTGCGTTGTGCTGTGTTGTATCGATAAAAGGCATTCTATTCTATTCTATTCTATTCTATTCTATTCTATTCTATTCTTTATTTCCACAGTTTTTTTTTCACACCATACATTTTAAAGGTTGAATCATTTTTGTCGTTGCAGCTGGCTCTCCCTCACTAAGGAGCTGAAAAAAGTGGCCCACAATGTCGGTGGCAGTGGAAACCACCACGGCCAGGGTGGCTCCCCCTCTTCCGGCGCACTTCTCCCATGCAGAGCAATGCTTCTCCATCAAGAAACGCCGTGTCCGTGTGTCTTCGTCATCTACATCTGACTCATCCTTCTCTTCTCCTTCCCGGCATTCTCTTGCCCCGCTAAAACCGTCTAAAGGATGCCCGTCTGTGTGCAGATTGTTCCCTCAGCAGCCTTCCCCCTGGACGCCCCTGTCCTGCTCCCTCACTAAATCCCCACTTCCGACAACTGAGTACGACCCTAATAAGCAGCAGTCCTATTTTAATCAGTGCTTCAGCAATCTGGGCCTAATAGGAAGAGGATCCTTTGGAGAAGTGTACAAAGTAAGTCAAACACTGTATAAATTATGAATGTAAATTTGGTGTAAAACATGTTATTGATATTCCAAATCTACAATAACAATAGTTACTACAGTAATCATGTAATTTCATGAATTACAACTATTAGGGAACAAGTCATTTTAAATCAGCCTTGGAAAAAAGAACCCAATCAATTTGTATTTTTCCAACATGCTAATGAAAATTGCATGTTACTTGTTTATTTGAGTTTCACTTTAAAAAACAAAAAAACAAATCTGGGCTTGGTTTTCATACCTTTGACCACAACAGTGAAAAAGCGTGAAACAGTGCTTACCTGCATCTTCTGCAGGTGCAAAGCAACAAGGACGGCTGTCAGTATGCGGTGAAGCGCTCCGCTTATCGCTTCAGGGGCAAGAGTGAGAGGAATCGCAGTGTGAGGGAAGCCAGGAACCACGAGCGGCTGTGTCCTCACCCTCACATCCTCAACCTTGTGGCAGCCTGGGAGGAATGTGGCCGCTTGTACATTCAGACGGAGCTGTGCAGCACCACTCTGCTGCTGCATGCTGAGACCCAGTCACCCCGCCCAGGTTCGTCCAGAATATATTGTAATATTGGCCTAATTATGTTTTTTTCCAATCTTCAGAAAACTGCCTGGTCTGCCTTTCTACTAATGAGGCTACTCTACATGTTGTCACAGATGAGCCTGCTGCATGGGCCTACATGTGCGACCTCCTCTCAGCACTGCAGCATTTACATTCTCATGGTTTCGTTCACCTGGACCTTAAACCTGCAAATGTCCTCATGACCGCCTCTGGACGCCTGAAGCTGGGAGACTTTGGGCTGCTGCTTGAGCTCAGAAATAAAGGAAGATTCACTTCAGAGGATGATGTGCAGGAGGGAGACCCGAGGTACATGGCACCTGAGCTGCTCCGTGGGGAGTATGGACCTGCCGCAGATGTCTTCAGGTACACATAGTGACCTTTAACAAAATGGTGTTTTAAAACCTCATAGGAATCTGTCCCTTTTTACATGAACAAATATGTTCTCACAGTTTGGGTGTCACTATTCTGGAAGTGGCCTGTAACATAGAAGTTCCCAATGGTGGTAATGGTTGGCAACAGCTCAGACAGGGTTGCCTCCCGTCAGAGTTCACCAGCAGTAAGACTCCATCTTTCCATTGTTGTTTTTCTATCATTATTATTATTATTATTATTATTATTATTATTATTATTATTATTATTATTATTATTAGTAGTAGTAGTATCATCATTATTATTATTTCTTTTTGCAGGTCTGTCGAGTGATCTTCAGACAGTGCTGCGAATGATGCTGGCTCCGGAGCCGTCCGATAGGCCCACAGTGTCTGAGCTTCTTGCACTTCCTGCTGTCTGGAAAGAGAGATGGAAAAGGCGCATGTTTTTAATAGTGGCAGAGATGGCTATGACGCTGACCTCTTTCTGCCAGGTGCTTGTTTGAAATACTTTTTAGCAATTGGCATGAAACAAAGGAGTTTTGAAAATCAAGACCATGTGTGTAATGAGGCTAATGAGGCTCTTTGCAGTCTTCAAAGTGGTGTTCAACTCCTGAAATATTCAATTAAAAGCAGCCATTTCTGCCCCCCCCCCTTTTTTTTTTTTTTTGTTCAATAGATGGTGGTGTGCTTTGGGTGTAGACTCTGGTCTTCCCTTCGCTGGCCTTTTGTCCCCCACTGGACTAAGGCAGCACCTAGCACTCCTCCTAAGAATAGCTGGGAGAAGGAATTCACCCTTCCCCTGAGTGCCATGCATGGTGACTCGGGGAGTCCTGAGGATGAAGCAGTGACTTGCTGGACTCCCTCAGACTCAGAGCTTTCACCCACTTTCTCACACAGGTAGGCACTTAATTATACACAGCTTCTATGCACCGTTGAACTCTTTGTGAAATTCTGTCCATTTGTTTTTGTTTTTGTTTCCAACAGGGTCAAATCGAGACTGTCTATGGACAACACATCTACCCCTCTTCCAGGTTCACCAACACACAACCATCATAGTCCTGCCAGGACTAAACCGAGTGATTGGGCCACCTCTTGTTCAAAGATGACCACTTCCAGCATTCACTCTAACAGGTCTTACCACACACTGACGCCCAGTTCAAGCCCCGTACTTGCTGAGCTTCAGACAAACATAATGAATGAAACTTCCGCACACAACAGACACCCTTCCTCCGTTAAGTCCTCGCAGCGGCACAGACAAAACAGGACTTGTACAGAGGAAGCTTTGCCTCGACCCAGTTTTGAACCAAAGAACCTGCTCAGTTTATTTGAGGAACCAGATTAAGTCTCAGACTGGAACAGTCTAGGCCAAAGTTTTGGCTCACTTCAACATGTCAGGAAAATGTTTATGAATGTTTATTACTATCGAGTTTGCTCTGTAGCTTCTACTAACTGCTTTTGCCTTTCCTCTGCAGTCCTACAGAGCTCCTTGTATTTGAACAACTGAATTGTTGGGAAAAGGGATAGCATAAAATCAAACCTTATAATGCACTTTTTTGTTGAAATGTTTGTTTGACTGCAGTGTTTTGTTGAAATGTCTTTCAATAAGTTGCACATTAGCTTGCTGTGCTCTGAGTTTTTTATCTCATGAGTTACTACAAAATAAACTGTTCCAATCCAAATTGCTGTGAATTTTGTCAGGAAAATTATACAGTATGTTTTGATAAAGCTTAGGAAACAAGCATTTTGCCTTTTAATGGTAGACAGATGGTTGCTACATATGTATGTTAAAAAAAAAAAAAAAAAAAGACAACGTGAGAGCGTGGTTTTGTGTGATTAGCTTTGACTAGCCAGTAGATGGCAGCAAATGGCTTAAATCGTACTTGTCCCTTACCATAAAATGAGATTTCGGGACATGTTTGAAAACGTCACCATGGGACCCAAACTCATTCATTATTTGAATATGAGTTTGGATATTAGATATTTTTTTTTTGCTTGAACATTGTTGACTGCGGGTGCGGACGAGAAACCAACACCTTTATTTTGAAAGGTATGAGGCCGGTGGACGTTACATTTCCTGGTTTCTTCCGTCGTGCTTTTGCAATATGAAATGTGAATCTCTTTTAAAAAGATTCCAGAAAAGTTCAATGAACATAAATTCAGTGCAACCATCTTGCGGTAGGTGTAATGATGCAAGCAAGCATGCATTGAACAGATGTGTAGGCTGTAATTGATATTCCGCGCCACTAGGTTCTGCTATTTAGTCGAGTGAAGACCAGCACGGAAGTAAGACACAGCGAAGGAAGCGTACATCCCACATGTATGTAATGTTGATGTCTTTTTATTTATTATTATTTTTTTTTTTTTATAAATATAAAGTCACTGCGTACTTCCAACCAGTGTGTTTATTGAACACACATATACAAGATTGCCACGCCTGTCTGAAATTCTGTTTTCTCGGGCGTTGAAAGGGGCAAGAAAGCATACGGAAGTAAGTAATGATGCTAAATTAAGCTAGCAATTTACTGTTGTGGGCGTTTTTGCGTGTTTGTTTATGTCAACAGCTCAGTCAAAAAACGAGTTAAAAATACTATATTCACTCTCCTCCGAGAAAAACGATTTTAAGAAAAAGTTTATGTAGCGCTCTAGACGTTTTAGACATTGTAACAGTTTGATTTAAAGTCTAAATGCCTCCACAGTGTTATCATGATTGTTTTTACTATTCCAGGATGTCTAAACTTGATCGCATGAATGCTCGGGTGGCTAACTTGCTGGCTGAGGCGGTGCGAGAGGTTCTCGAGATTGTGAAAGCGACGGTGTCAGAGTACCAAGAGAAAACAGCCAGAACCCAAAGAGAGAACAGCAGTCTGAGGAGGAGACTACAGGAACTCCAGGATGGTGCGATCAGAGAAAGTGAAGGTGGGGTTTATTAGGAAAATCCACGTCGTTGAGGGTAATGTTTCTGAAGTGGCTTCTCTCTTATTTTTTTTTGTTGTTTGTTTTGTCTGTTTATCCAGAAAAAAAGAACACCATAAATGGGGAAGAAGATTCAGAATTTACTGTGAGGCAGAATCATGACCTCCCTCTCATAGAAGAAAATCCAGTTAGCATTTGCAGCATCCATGACCCTGATTCTGACGTACAGACGCCAAAACAGCTTGAGCGCTACATTAAAACTGAACCAAGAGCTGAATGCAGCATTGCACACGTGGCAGAACTTTGTACAACGGAAGTAGAGGCTGCATCTCAGAATGTTAAAAAGGAAGTCTCTCAGGCAGGCGCTGCATGTGAGATAAATTTGCCTCTTATCAACAGGGATCCAGAACCGACAGACTGCACAAGTTTAGAACCAGCATCTCCCCAAGTACGAAGTGAACGCGTGGAAGTGCATGCAAACTCTTCTGGCCACCACTCTACTGAGGAACACAGGTCTCAAGTTTATGTTGAGTCATGCCGAATTGTCTTGGTTAATTCAAATGAAGTTGTGCTTAGAAGACATTCCTCTGAAAATGGCAGCAGGACTGCTGCGTTGGATGGAAGAAAAATGCAAGAGGAGCAGGTCAGAACATGTAACTCATACTCCTGCAGTGTATGTGGAAAGACTTTCGGCAAGGTAAAGAACCTAAAAATCCATTGGCGCTGTCATACAGGGGAGAAACCCTATGAATGCATACAGTGCGGGCGGTCTTTCTACCAGGCAGGTGACCTGACAAAACACGTGAGGGTCCACACAGGAGAGAAACCATACCCCTGCCACCACTGCGGAAAGAGCTTCAGTCGAAGAGAAAACCTGAAAAGGCACCAGAAGATCCACATCAAAAAGAATTCACATCTGAAATTCTTACAGCAGAAATGATTTATGTACTGCAACACTGGACTCAGAGAAAGAGCGTTCTTGAATCCTTTTATGTCTCATTGCTCGGGTTGTGTGTTTTTTTTTTTTTTTTTTTAATAATTATGTCTTACAGCAGGCTTTATTACTTTTATGTCTCTTTGTTCTTTATCTACATTAGGTTTTATGCTTCTTGTAGCACTTTGAGATTTCTTTATGTAAAGTGCAATATATATATTAAAAAAAAAATCATTATTATTATTATTTTATCTTTATGCTGGTGTCATGTTATTCAGTGTTGCTGGACTTCTTGTGTCTTCTACTGCGAATTCAGTACCCTGTATCCTGATCAAGATGAAACTGGGCTATACTGCAATTAGATTACCAAAGATGTTAATGTTTTGCAGTTAATGACTGATACAAAGGCAAATCATATAATAATAATTCATTTTAATTGTTACGTAAGTAACTATAGATATTGGCTTGATGACTATGAGGACAAACTGCACTAAACTTAACAAGCAGCAGCTAATACAGGTTTTAAATAAAACAGATTATTCTATAAATTAATACACACACAAACACGTAATATAATTCAATTATTTTGACCAATTACACATGTTGAGTCTGAGAGTTGAGTCCAATTTACTGATATGATTGTAGTTTACTGTATGGCGGACATAGTATCTGCAGATGTATTTGCTTGTTTAGGACAAAAGAAAAATTAATTTACACGGGACAATAAATGTATGACTGTACCACACATGACATGGTGAATGACATTTATGTAGTGTAAAAAATAGTTTACACTGCACTACAGTTTAACAAATTATTAAGAAGCACCTCGCAAATCAGTTATGAGGGCAGCTCTTAATTTTTTTTTTTTTTTTTTTTTTAACGTTATTTAGATGGAATCAGTGGCTCTTTCTCAAGAACCATTAGGCAGCATCTAATTACATATCTTAATGTTAAATTACTAAATATAAGTGCATTAAGTCTCCACATTTTGATGTCCTTTTATGTCATTTTTATGTGAGGTAAAGTATAAAGAAAATAGTTACCAGGCGGGTACCACTGATTACAACAAAGGCTTAAAAAAAGAGTAGTGAGCTATTTTCTATTTTCCCCCAATGTGTGTTTTAAGTACAATATGCTTCACGTTTCAAGTTCCATGAAGCAGGAAAAGACAAAACTACTTTAATCCTTCAACACGACTTTATTTTTATGGTTTCTTTTTTTATATTATTTTCTTTGCCACGTTATCTCTGGTCTTGCGGCGTGAATGAAGTGTGTATAGAGTTTGTTTAAGTGGGTGAAGCTGAACACACACCTCCGTCCGGTTGCTTCACTGACGTGGAGCCTCACCTCTGTCACACCTTATTTTTTTTCTCTTGGCAACCAGGAAGTAATTGGCACACACCAACAGACGAAAACAGAAACACGTTTTTATGGCCGCTTCTGAAAAAACAGGTGAGTAACGACTGTGAAGAAACGCGTCTTACCTCACGGTTTTCAATAGGCACAGCGGACTGACACGGTCGGTATATATGGAGCGCAGCAGTCGGCCGGGAGTTATTTTTGTCGACGCGGACTGGCGGTGAGTCCGTGCCGCATTCAAAACAGTTGTCGAAGTTATTAATGGCGGTCACTTTGGCAGCCTTCCCGCACTTTACAAGCCGCATTAGATGGCACGCCGCGATGTTTCAAGAGTTTCGCATTCTGCACAACGTAACAATGCACCAGACCACAAACCTTACGAATAATGTAACGTTGATGCCACTTGTCCATAAACACAAAAAGACAAGGAAGGACAGCCATGTTTGTTGTTGTTTACCGCCGCAGGTTCAGCGTTTGACCAACCCGTGATGTTAAAATGAAGCTTAATGAAAAAATTATCTCCTACTACGAATCCTGTCAGTCGCCGGTGGACAAAGAGGGTTACCTGTGCAAGAAGGTAAGACACTGTGAATAGAACGTCCTTGGAAACCTGTTGTTTTTGCAACCTACTGGCCAATGTTAAATATATAAAATTACAGCAGGTGGAATTGCAGCAGCAGTGGGATGATGGTGATGATGATTATGATTACTAATAATATTCTAATATACTACAGGAATGTGTACAAACCAGCTGTTAAGACCTGACAAATTACATGAAAAGCGCACATAAGAACAATTTCAAATGTCATTGATAGATGTGTTAGGTGGGCTTTATAACAATATGTCATGTGCTTATAAATTAAAAGCATGGCATGACAGTTCTAAGCAGTGCTGAATAAATTACACATTCAGTTGTAGTAGTTGCAAAATGTTCTGTGCTGCCCTTGTAACCAGTAGTGAGTGATGACATTTACTTAAACTGCTGAAATGTTCTACAGTTTGTTATGAATATTTAAAAAGATGAACTTCCTGATTTGGTCTTTGCAGCAGCTAATTTCAACAACACGCTGTAACTTCCTGTAACTCTTGTTTCACTGAGTGTCTTGAGCAAGAAAAATGTCAGGACAGCAACAAGCTGTACTAATCTTCCCAGGGCGAGATCAAGACCTCCTATCAGAAGCGCTGGTTCGTGCTCAAGGGGAACCTCCTTTTCTACAAGGACCGACCGGCTGACCGCGACCTGACTGGACTGATTGTTCTGGAGGGCTGCACCGTCGAGCTGTGCGAGTCCGAAGAGCAGTTTGCCTTCTCGCTGGTTTGGGCCGAGCCAGGACTGAAGACGTACAAGTTTGCTGCCGAGGACCAGCCCAGTCAGGAGAGCTGGATCAAAGCGCTGTTGTCGGCCAACCACAACTACATGTCCCTGCTAGTGATGGATTTGGAGAAGAAGTACAGAGGTGAGATGCTGGAGGGCAGGGTGTCCTTTCTATTTCTGGCTGGAAGAGAGCTGCCTTTGTTCTTGGAGAGCAGCTGCACAAGGCATTGAATCCGTGTGTACAGATACCGCGTACAGTCAACAATCGCGTGTTGGTATGTCATGTGAAGTTCTCTTTATTTATGTAGCATTTTAATACCGCTGACAAACAGTAACAAAAAACATGGTGGTAATATTGCAAATTTAGACAAATTGGACTGTCACATCCTCTTGACACCTTGATGAAAGTGTATAAGTCGTATGGAGTAACATTAGGTTTTGTTGTTTGTGTTGTTTATTAGAGCCCTTGGTACCTTCGAGGTCTTAGATTTAGGAGTCTGTCCCGTCCTGTAAAAAGTAAAAGAAGATAGAAAACATTTACGTTTTCAATTTGGGTGAACTCTAATTTTACCCTATCCCTAATAATGTAAAAGTAAATAATGTACTTGATCTGTGTTTAAAGATCTAGTGAGTAAGATAAGGCTTGATTTATAATTTTTATATTAGTAAAAACTTAAGATACTGCCCATAAATACATCAATAAAAGTGTATTTGCAGTACAGTAAAGGTCACCCCTAGAACGGTTCTCATACATATAAGAATATACATAGATCAAGGGTCTTGCTCCTAGTTAGCAGGCATTTTGCACCGCCATTTTTTAAGGAAGCCCGCCTGACAGTACCCTAATTACGAAACAAACTGTCAGACAGGCTTCCTTAAAAATTTTACACTCTGGACCTTTAAATCCTGAAGGAACAGAACAGCGATGTACTCAGCGGGCCTGCTTTAACTGTATTCCTATTAATGCATTTCTCTGTTTCTCAGAGGCTTTTGCTGAGTTTGCCGGGCAGCCTGTCAAGGGGAACCCTTTCGTCATGCCAGTTTTTAACAACGCAGAAGCAGGATATCCTACAGCCAGCCTGGGCCAGCCGCTGACACCAGTCTCTTCATGCCCAACGTCAAGTGTTAGTGCCGTAGCCACTCAGAGTTCTGTTCTGATGTTTCAACCCGTGAACATTTCACCCAAACCAGCAGCGAAACGCTCACCGATGCTCTGGCCCAAGAGAAATGCTAACGTGGTACCTCTAAATGACCCAGGTCCACCATTAGTGGAGTGGCCAGCAGCGTTTCCAGTCACAAAGGAAGAATTTTGTAAATTGCATGAGGATTTTGGGAAAGAAGTGAAATTACTGATTGCCAAGTGGTCAAAGAAGGGGCGACCTGAAGTTGCTCAGGAAGAAAACTTGATTGACTTTGGATGAAGCCAACATAACTGAATTCAGTTCCAGCTTTAAAAAAAAATTATCATGTAAATAGAAAACTGAAAGCTTTTATTATTAATATATTTTTAAAAAAACACACATTTTTTTTTAAAAAAAGAAGTTTTTAAGTAGTTTGCATAATGTTTTTACTGACCATTTTGTATTGTCAATAAAGAACATGAGCTTTATTGTTTTTTTTTTTATGAAGATGAAAACCCTTTGCAACACCTACATCTCATTTATCTCCATCAGTTCAACTAGATCTCAGTTCCTCTAATAATCCCACACCAAATGGATTACTTCACTTATTAAGCAAGTGGGTCGTACTTTATTAGTATTTAGTATTGTCCACCCACCCCATAAAAAAACTTGCACAAATCTTAATGACTGAATGTGGTACGTTTTAAAGAGCCTTATTAATGAATTTGTTCATGACAGCTAATGTTCTAGGATAGCAGCATACAAGTAAATGAATGAATCAAGTCAAAAATCCCTTTAGTTTTAAAGAAACCTATGTTTATGTGGGTCATAATGAAAGAAGGACTAATATTTTTGACGAGGGCAAACCAGGCCAAGAAGACGAATTGTGGAAGAGAGGTAAAATGGCAGAGAAAGAGAGCGGCGGGTGGGTGGGAGTTGCAAGGCGGCGCTATTTCAGTCACTACAGCTGTCTTGTTTTTATGGTGTTTGACAGAGCTTGGTCTCTTTCGCCCGCTCTCTCTCTCTTGTCACCTTCATGGCTGCACTTGGAGGGGTGACTGCCACTCAAGACGAAAGATTATTCTCTGTCAATTTCTCTGCATTTCTTTTTTTTTTTTTTAAGTAAATGGTAGCATTGTGAATAAGATGTGAGGAAGATTTGGGTCAAATTTTGCAACGTGAGATCTAAGATGCCGAATTAAGCGAAGCCACAGTATCGGTTAACTCCGCTGCTGGACCCCAATACATACCTTAGCTGTTGAACGCTATGATTGATGGCAGCCTGAGGGGCACATATATGGAGTTTTGTGGGTGGGTCTCTGTCCTCCTATTCTAATGCAACTAAACTGGGAACCTCTTGGAGCAACCCAAATTAGTGCATCCATGGTGGCTTTATCAGTATAATCATCAGTTTGTGTATCAGTTTTGCATCCCTAATGTCAATTCATGTTGTAGAAACATAAACAGGTCCTTAAATTACTCAGAGGGGCTATTTGGCCTCTGCAATAACGCCAAAAAGAAGCTGACATGAGTCCTAACTGTTTATTAATGTCCTGTTGGAGGGCAGGATTTGTTTTGATGATTGATTTAGTTCTCTACTGATATCTTATTTGATTGTCTCGAGACTTTCCTAAAAGGTATCTCCTCCAACTCGCGGTGGTCAACATGGACATTTTGCATTAATGCCAGGCCATAAAACTGGTGTCTGATGTGCCCTGGTCCAGCTCCAAAAGTGACACACGACAACGTGTAAACTCTCCTGGCCGCTGCTGAGCCCTTGCTGGGTCCAAATCTGAGAGCAAACCTATCATCCAGACAGGTGATGACTCTGGAATATGTTGACAGCAATTACATGTTGTCACACATTGAGTACTTCCAACTTGATAATCAACATTAATTCTATACAAGCGAATCGAGGATGAAGCATAGCCGCAGTCGGCAGCAACACATTGGGATGTAAAAGGAACAGAAATAGCCACAACAAAGACCTGGTATGTCTAGAAGAAGGCTATGGGGGCAGTTCCCTTGTCCTCAAGCACTGCCCGTCACTCACATTTGCCATATTTGTCCACAGATGACCAAAGTCATACATGTGCGTTGGCATTGGATTCACCTCATTCCAAGACTCCCAAAGACTATTTTGGAGCATCGGTAAGCTGATATGTTCCTCCGTGTTGTTGCTCCTCCTCTTTTTCTCTTACTTTTGCTCAGCTCTGTTTCCCTGCCAAACCTGATGGTGTGGCTAAAGTTAGTCCCCCGTGGGCTAGTATATAAGGCCCCAAGGGTCCAATACTTACATGTCAGTCACATCGGCTTTGGCGTAGGCTTCTCTTCTTGACCAACAACAACCCCACAAACTTGAGAGATGGTGAGTGTGGCCATGTCCCTCTGAAGAGCACTCTCTAGGGATGAAGGATCTTCTCAATGAAAGAAACATTTTCCGTCTGGATTATCAGCTGCGCACGAATCAGAATTCTTCTGAGTCAAGTTTAAGAATGGCAGGATTGGACTCACTCTTGACTCTGCTTTGTAAATTGAAATTTTGCTAAAGTTTAGTAATACAACTAATCAAGAAAAAACTAAAAATTAAAAAGTATATATCATATAATAAAAATTACTTTAATTATCACACAATTATTTGTGATAATTAAAGTAAATTGAAATTGCCAAAATATATTTTTTTAAACTAAATCTCTTATTGAGTAGTATAGCAATTTTTCTGAAAGATTGTAATTGCAAAGTGTAATTTTTGGAATTTTGGCAAAAAGCACAGGATAAAGCAGTTCAGCTGAACTTGTCGCATTACAGATTTTTCTGTCGTAGTGGAAAAATCAGAAAAAAAAGAATTTTAGGAAAGCAACACACCTCTTGTCTGGCATCTTCAGCGATCTCAACTCTTAACAGTTAGCTAAGACCACCGTGTTTGCTGTTGCTGGCTCCACCGTGCATTTTACTGTTAATTCATCCCACAGGCACCCAAGAAGGCCAAGAGGAGGCAGCAGCAGGGTGAGGGTGGATCCTCCAATGTGTTCTCCATGTTTGAGCAGAGCCAGATCCAGGAGTACAAGGAGGTAAAGTTCATCCCTTTGCATCTTGTGCGCTCAGGCGCTGTTTGAATCGAGAGAAGAATGAACTGAGTCCTTCCAGGAAAGGGTGACTATTTGGAGCGCTTGCGTGCTGATGACTCCTTGTGTCTTGTGACCTTGGAGGTAACGCGAGTAAGCCCTCAAGACCCGATCAGCCAGCGTGACAGGAGAGCAAATAAATTTTTTTCGATGACAGCAGCTACCTCCCCTCTGAGTTGGCTCAGTAATCCTCCTTGAATACTCAGAACAGTCGCCCTCTGACCCCACAGGAATGCCTGCCAACAGCTGGCAGTAGGGCCCTATTTGTTGAGGAAGGAGAGTGGCCATCAAAATTGAATGAGATTGAGATTACTGCCTCAGTTTTGGAGTCTTCACTTGGAGATTAGAAGTGAATTGGTCATTCAGCCATAAGTAAGGGTAAAATGCATCCTGACAATGGATGGAATGGATGAGATGGGTTGAGCAGAAAAGTGTTGTTGTATCGATATTTTGCAATTAGACTGAGGCAAGAATTCAAATGTAATAATTAATACATGTTAAAATTGTCTAAAAAATGTCCTGTATGAGTATTTGGAGACATCAGAGCGTTGTTTTACATTGGACACAAGGTCGGGGATTTTAGTTACCAGGCAAAAAAGAGAAGGAGAGGGGCAGTGCAATCAATACCTTCTCCTTAAATGTCGCAAGGGGCTTGTCTTGCATTCTGAGACCATTTTATCACCTTAGAAAGACAAGTGGTGACCAGCTGCCAGGTCCTACAGGGCTTGCAGTGCCATCTTTAGTTTCAGCAGGCTCCGCACCCAGCCATGCGGTGGCGACGCCCTCCATATTTACACTTACACTGCCGGTCAATCACATGCAAATAAGTATGACAAGCAAGTCTTATGACAGGGGCTTGTCAGAAACATGAGGAGCCTGACTTTGACCGTTTGGGTAGCCGTGTTTGTGTTTGCGCTTTACCGGCTTATTGGGTAAGATCTGATAAGCTGCTGAGCTATTCCTACCGCATCACAGGGCCACCTTTTTTTCTTTTCTTTTCTTTTTTTTTCAACTTGATTAATCCGCCTCTCCCGACCTTCCCCCAACTGTCCTCTGGCAGGCTTTCACAATCATCGACCAGAACAGAGATGGCATCATCAGCAAGGACGACTTGAGGGACGTGCTGGCCACCATGGGCCAACTGAATGTGAAGAATGAGGAGCTGGAGGCCATGGTGAAGGAGGCCAGCGGCCCCATCAACTTCACCGTCTTCCTGACCATGTTCGGCGAGAAGCTGAAGGGTGCGCCAACAACCACACTCGGCCCTTACCAAGTCCTCACCGAACTTTTGTTACTTTTATTCTACGGAAACTAAAAGACTTCCTCTCCTCCACTCAGGTGCTGATCCCGAGGACGTCATCGTGAGTGCTTTCAAAGTCCTGGACCCTGAGGCCACTGGCTCCATCAAGAAGGAATTGTAAGGGGTTGAATTTATCCGCTACAATTGCTTCAAAATCCCAGTTTAAAATAAATTTGATACTCTTCTGTTTAAGTGATTCATGTTAATCTGCCTTTTTCTTGTGTTACAGCCTTGAGGAGCTGCTGACCACCCAGTGCGACAGGTTCACCGCTGAGGAGGTGAGCTGAAACATGATCCCTGCTCACCCACCCCCCAACACACACACACGCGCACACACACACATTCACACACACACACACACACACACACACACACACACACACACACGTTTCAACTTTTTCTTATGGCTTCCCCTGCAGATGACCAACCTGTGGGCTGCTTTCCCCCCTGATGTGGCTGGCAATGTGGACTACAAGAACATCTGCTACGTCATCACACACGGAGAGGACAAGGAGGAGTAAATCCCCCTCTCTTCAAACCTCTACCTCCGTTTCAAGAAAAAAACATGCTCGCCCCACCATCTACACTCTCCTTTACCTCCGAACGCCGCGACTCTCTCGCACACTCTCGCGCCCCTTCATGCTCTCTCCGCTTGCCAGCTCACCACACCAAAAAAAAAGACTTGTCTCATTCGTCCAGAGACCCGGTGAGAGGACTGACAGCTGTGGGGGTGTTTGTGTGTGAGTACCAACAGGGGAACATGAGATTATTTTCAATAAAAATAATCTTGTGTCATTGAAACATGCTCTCTCTCTATCTCTGTCTCTCGTTCCTCCACCTTTTCCCGCCATCGCTCATCCTGTCCTAACGGGCTGGAGCCAGCAGTGCACGCGTCATACCTACACACAGCATGTATGCATAGGCAGTCCAGTGTATACAGCGCTCGATCACTGAATTTTCTTGGGTGCTATGGTGCAACCACGGTCGGCCCTCTTGCAACAAGTGAGCAGTCTGACCCCCAGCGGTCTGCCAGCCTCAGCCCGGCGCAGAGAGTTGGATGGATTTGTCCCTTTGTTTGTCAGTGGGGAGAAGTGCAACTGTGAGGGAGGACGGTAGGACTGTGCTAAAATAGTTTGTCCTGCCCCTTTCCCTTTTTTCTGTTACCTCTCGCTCTTCTCAAGCACAGGGCCAAAACAGGAAAACCTGCAGTGAAAAGAGGAGAGCAAAAGCAAAAGAGAAAGAGATGGCGAAAGACGGTGAGGGGGGTGGCAGGGATGATATTAGCAAAAGCACAAAGTCTTTGTTTTTTTGGAGTCTCCTGCCCCCCAGCTCACCTCTGTTTCTCTCCTGTTGTTGACTGTGTCTGTAACAAATAAAGAAGTACAAATAAAATCCACTATCTTTCGTATGACACTGTGCGTGCTGGTTTGAGTGGAGGAGAGGGTGCAGGTGGGCCGAGCACTGGCTGCACCATCAGTAAATAAATCAAAAATTGTAAACCTGCAAGTCGGGGATAAAAATCATAAAGGAACAAAAAATATTTTCCAACAAGAACAAAACCAAATGGAATGAACTAAATTACGTTTAAGTAAATGAGAAATAAATAACATAAAATAATAAAAATAATAACATACAACTTAGCATCGTACAAAAGAGCAGAACAAAGAGTAAAACGATTAGAAGCTTGTATCTAGTGATTGTTTCTTTTGTCTTTAAGTGATGGTTTGGCATAAATAATTTACTTACATTCAGGAAAAACAAATATAAACAAAAAGTTTGATTAAGATCAACTTTGGAAGCTTGATGCATTTCTGGTTTTAAGCAGAAATGTATGCTGACAAGAATTCTTTTTCTTTACTGATGTCAGTTCATGTCAGCCCTGTGACGCTGAATAGGAATAAGCGGGTATAGAAGATGAATGATGAGTTCATGTCAGGCATTTATTTAGCTCCACTAAGACCAAACACTGATTGCTACTTTCCATGTGCAGTTACAATATGTAATGTCGACCTAAACAGACCTGAATAAGGTTTATTTAAATGTACAATGACAGCATTAATTATTTTGAACTGAGATCAATACGACACACGTGACAGACCGGAATTTTCCGCATTCACTGTATCACCTGTCCCATTCAAATGAAAGGACTTTTTCTCCAGCCCGTGAAGCACATTGGCTGTAAAGTTTACCAACCAGACTGCCAGGGAGGAGACTGCTGAGACATTACAGAGCAGAGCAGATCATTTGACAGCACTGTCACCTGTCGAAATGAAGTGGATTATTGTGGAAAGTGGCCCTCACAATGAAACGAAGAATTGGACTTGTGATGGACCCCTTATTATGTGGTTCACCGTCATTGTATTTTCGCTAACTTTTACTTTCCCTGGAGCGCTTGTCATACTGATCGATTCGGTACTGAAAAGAAGACAAAAAATCCCATTCAGTCCTCATGACGTCTTCATGATAAATCTCACCGCCATGGATCTGATTTATTCAACCGTCCTTTCGACAGATCTGTATTTTGGCGATAATTATGAATTTGCAGATTTTGACTTTTTTTCGTTTCTTCAATTCACTTTGTTTTGTTGGCAGACCTCTTCTTATAACCTGTATCTCTGTGGACACCTACATAGCTGTGGTTCATCCAGTGACTTATCGGGCAAGAAAGAACCTGGCTTCCAGGTTACTTATTATTGCTGGTGTTTGGATCGGTACAACTGCATTAGGATGTTATTTTTTAGTTTCTAAAGTTGAGTTGTATGGCGATATACCAACACTGTTTCTGGCTGTGACTCTCTCGATTATCACATTGTGTGATTTCTCCATCTTCTGGACTCTGAAGAAACCTGGCCCCGGAGGTAAAAACATCAATCCACGGAAGAAAAAGGCACTGAGGATTATCATAAACAAGAGTATAATTACTTTTTTAAGTTATTTTCCATTCTTAATGGATTGGCTGTTGGAAAATATTATGAAAGTCAGTGATGGGTACTTTTTTTGTACTTTCTTCATGCCAACACTGTGCTTCACTGTTGCGGGAAACACAGTATCAGTGATTCTGCATGTGAGCAATCTGGACACTTTGGACTTGCTTAAAGTCAATGTTTGCGCTTGTCTTTCGCTCTTCACCTTCTAATTGCTGTATAGGACTTACTAAGAAATGATATTATTTATCATCACAACTATAACAACAGAGAATATTAATTCACTTGCCAAGAAACTGTCTGTTCTCTCTGGTCTTCAAAAGGTATATGAAATAATTAGTTTTCTATATATTAGAATCTGAATAGACCAAAACGTTGTCTTTTTTCAGTTTCCATTTGAAATGTACTTAAAATATAAGAAAAAAATGACAAGTAATTTTAGGACATGTTCTTTCATTAGTTTGTGTTGTATGCATTGCGTATGTATGTTCTATATCTGTAGCTACAATATTTGCTTTGACATAACCTATAAAGATTGAAAAAAAAAAGTCCCCTCGTTTGTATAAAGAAAAGCATTTGCAACTTTACTATTCGTCTTGTTTGTATGTCTCTTCATCTAACTTAAGGGAAAAAAGGTTCCTCGGTAATTTCCTTTTTAATTTTTTTTTTTTTAATATTGTTGCTGAACGGAATAATTCTCGATATAGAACTTAAAATGTCCAAGTTTTCCTATTGTTGTTATTTTTGCCAGGTGCACCCTTGTTGTGCTTTCATAAAAATGTTTGTTTGACCTTTTCACCTCACTCATTTACTTAATTTGACATTCGCAAAACTGCTGTTGGAAAGGCAAAGAAAAAGAGAAATATTTGCAATGCATATTGAGAACATATTTGCATATTCTACAGAAAACATAAATCACACGACAGCATATAGTCATGTTAAAGGGATAGTTCAACGTTTTTCCCATTACCATAATCCCTACAGCCATTTGAGTAGGTACATTCCCTTTAATCTCAGTGGCTGGTGTTTTGGCATACGGGAGTAGAGAATAAGAGAATGTACCAACTCAATTGACTATAGGGATTATGACTATAATCGAATTAAGACGTGGAGTTTGGAGTGGAAGATGTTAGAGTAAAGCTACTGAAGAGACCCGTGAGTTGAACAAGTTTCCTCTTCTCCTTTTCGCCCTACCCAATTTCTTCTTGCTTTTAGATAACGGCATTTAGATTTCGCGTGTGTAAATATGAGAACTGTAGACATGAAGTACCGCAAAGATCGCAAGATCACGTGATTTGATGACGCAAGCAAAAAGAGGAAACGACTTCAACTGAGTCAAATCCAACATAACGTTAAAGGTTGGCAAATTCATAACGCTAACGTGTTAGAAATTTCGTCTCTGGGTGTTATGCTAAGACCAGACAACGTGAAGTACACGAGTCAAGTCAGTTTTGTTGTGACGTTTTAACACGCACAACTATTCCCCATAACGTCGAGCTATCGGAATTTTCTTTTGAAAGTACCATGCGGAAGCGCTGTCGATGCTGAGCTGCACTGTGGTGGTCAGTGAGCAGGGGAACGGCGGACCTCACTGTAAAAACGCTCTAGGTCCCCTTAGGCTGCCGTGAAACAGGAATGGCAGCTTGTTAGGGGGCGGGTTGTCGGCCGGGGAAGCCATCGGTGTTGCAGTCGTCCCCGCCTGCCTGCGTGAGTTCTGGTGGGCCAAGGAGACCCGCGAACATGGCCTTAACGTCTCCCCGCTGCACATCTGTCAGACTCCCCGCCGCGGCCGCTGTCGCCCTGCTCCTGTTGTCGATCAGCAGCACCGCGCTGGGCTCGCAGGGCGACAAGGAGCCGGTGTACCGTGACTGTGTCAAGCAGTGTGTCCGGACCAACTGCACCGGAGCTCGGCTACGGGGATTTCAGGTCGCCCAGCCGCACTACATGGCGCTGACAGGTGAGCGGTAGTTGTTGTTTTGGTTTTGGTTGTTGATGTTGATGTTGATGTTGATGTTGATGTTGATGTTGTTGGCAGGTGAAGTCAAGCTAACTTAGCACTCCTAGCAGCAGCAGCAGCAGCAGTGGCGGCGGCATCATTTTAGTGACTTTATCGCAGCATTTACCGCACGCAGCCCCGTGGCCTTTCTTTGCTTTAAGTCACTGTTTACTAATACATGCTAGCCTGTGCTGCAGCTGCTCCGGAGCCCGTTACGGTCACCCACTTTTACTCTTGACGTTAATTGAGACGCGTCTCGCAGTGCACACAGACCCGGGGCTGAGGTAGGGAGGCCAGTTTTTCTGGCAGGGCAAGGTGTCACAAAAGGGCCATTGTGGCTCCACCCTACTCCTCACTGCCAATGGCCAATTGCGTGATTCAAAACACACACAGGATTGTAAATCAGTTGTTCACAGCGATTTACCTCTTCGAATAATTTGGCTGCAGTTTCACAACTTTTATCACGTCACCAATTGATTTTAATCACCTGGGTCACAGACATCAACAGAGAAAATAGGCCTGCAGATCATGACTGAAGCAAAGGGCTGAATTGTATGTTATTACTGCCTACTTCATATCTGAATCTCTTGCTTCCCATGCTTTCAGGATGGACATGCCGTGATGACTGTCGTTACCACTGCATGTGGACCACCGTGGGTCTCTACCAGGCTGAGGGCTACAGGGTGCCTCAGTTCCATGGCAAGGTTTGTACCAGCTGAAACGACATTCTTGTAGGTGTGCTGCTGTGTGGACCCCAGAGTCTTGCTTTGGTTTACCAGGATCCCAGTTTGCCACATCCTAGCAGCAGAAACCCTATCATGGCCAGCAGAGCACAGCACAGGGATAAATCACTAAACACCACATGTATACGGATAAAGAGAGAAAAAAAGGGACATGGACACATGCTAAGTCATAC
Source organism: Nelusetta ayraudi (assembly GCF_046127955.1). NCBI lineage: Eukaryota > Metazoa > Chordata > Actinopteri > Tetraodontiformes > Monacanthidae > Nelusetta > Nelusetta ayraudi. The sequence goes on along the minus strand of NW_027466092.1, from coordinate 10,585,065 downwards.
GTGTGTACAGGGGCGTCGCTAGCAATTTTGGGCCCTATGTCTATACATATCATATTAAGCATAGAATGTTTTATAACTGTGTCCTCTGAGGCCCCTGTGACTGCTGGACTCAAAGACTCTTCCATGCCCCACCCTCACCTTAACAGTGCCCCAGCATGTGTATATTGTTACTCCGTGACACAGACGCGCAACTATAAATATTTTAACAATAGAATGCAATGAAATCTCCTGACTGTTCAAATCATGTTATTTAACATAGTGATATAACAGTTACTGTTTGTACATATGATAGAAACTCTGAGGACATAAATGTTTTAATCAGATTTTATACAATCAAACATAAACAATTTTTTAAATTTAATTCATACCTTGTTTTAATTAAAATTTAACACCATCATTTTATTTTGATAGAAAGGTTTTTTTATTTCATAATTGAATATTTTTTGCTCTAGTGGCCATTTGCACGCTTCCTGTGTTTCGAGGAGCCGGCGTCCGCCCTCGCCTCTCTGCTCAACGGCCTGGCCTGCCTTCTGATGCTGCTGCGCTACCGGAGCATGGTGCCCCGCCAGAGCCCCATGTACCAGACCATCAATGCCTTCTCTCTGGTGAGCTCAGCCAGCCGTCTCTCTGTGTGCGGAACAGAGCATCGCTTCAACTTTGGTTTCTAACACAAGCCGTGATGTGTTCTCTCAAGGTCTCTCTCAATGCCTGGTTCTGGTCCACAGTGTTCCACACACGGGACACCTATCTCACTGAGGTAAAGCCGACATCCGTCTCTGACGCAATTCTTCCGTATTGCTTTTATTTCTTATTTAAAGAAGTGCTGTTTTTTCTAAAACTGTTCCACTCACTCCTACAAGTGTTGATGCTACTCTGTGTGTCGTGCTGACTGAAGCTTTGAAAAAAATCCCTGCGCAAGTGCCGACACCTCCTGAGCTAATCGGAGTTATCGTCATGCGATGAATGTCAGATCTCCCCTCCAGCTGTGTCTGTTGTGTTCCCTGCCAAACACAGGCCTGTTTGTCTTCAGCCAGATGTTGTTGTAGTTTTTTCTTAACTGCTGTTTTGTCTTGGTTGTGACCTTTCAGAAAATGGACTATTTCTGTGCAACAGCAGTAATTCTTTACTCAATCTACTTGTGCTGTGTCAGGTGAGTGCTCCCAATTTGTACCCATTTACTCATCGCGACTTCTCATTCTGGAATCTAGTGGACCAGTCTTGCATGCGTAATTATCCAAATTACTCTTTAAATCACCAAACAGATCACTGCCTCTCCGCACAGCTCCCCTGAAAATGCTGCGTTTCAGCTTCCTGCCCTGCACTTCTGCGACCAACGCCGGCCCCGGGGTCTTGGTCTCAGAGGTAGCAGTGAGATATCTGTGTCCTTTTGTGACATCACTAAGAGCCATTGCCTCCGAGTACAAGCGACGGGCTGGAGATGTATTGCTGGGCTAAAAAAAACAAAACCAACAAAACTAAACAGCTAATTGATGTTGGTCCTTTAAGATTTCACGAAAAGGACGAACTTTCAAACGCTTTGGTCATTTCGCAGCTTGCTGTCTCTGTGTTCACGCTGCCTCTGCCCCTCTCCTCACTAGAACCCTGGGTCTGAAGCGTCCTGGTGTGTCCAGCATGGTGGGAGTCTTGCTGATCTTGGCCTTTACCTCCCATGTGTCGTACCTGACCTTCGTCAGCTTTGACTACGGCTACAACATGGCGGCTAACGCCACCATCGGTACCGTTTCATTTCAACTCTATTTTGCAGGTTGCGATGTCAGTTTATCCTTACTGGCATTTATGTTCTTTGCTTCTTGCAACAATTGTTTGTCCCACTTTCCAACCTTACCCTATGTAAGTATTAGCATTTCATGACTTTTCTGCTGCCTGAATCCAATATGTTTGTTTTGCGTCAAAGGCATGGTGAACCTCCTGTGGTGGCTGTGCTGGTGCTGGCAGAACAGGCGGACGCTGCCGTACTGGTGGAAGTGCGGCCTGGTGGTGGTGCTGCTTCATGGTCTGGCCTTGCTGGAGCTCCTGGATTTCCCCCCGATGCTCTGGATCCTGGATGCTCACGCTGTCTGGCATCTCAGCACCATACCGGTCCATTTCCTTTTCTACAGGTTGGTTTTCCTTGCACTTCAGCAGCTCTTTTTTTAGTCTGAAAAAGAAAAAGAATAAATTCTGTTTTACCTGGAAATATCAACAGAATACAAAATGGACACCTCGTAAACGACTCTCGTGCCTTTCACTCTCCAGTTTCCTGATAGACGACAGCATCTACCTACTAAACACAGAGAAGATGGGTGTCAAAGTGGATTAGGAAGAGCTCATCGCGCCTTCATTGCGCCCACACCTTCACGCATCTCCAGTCGGGCCAGCTGGACACGGCAACACAGAAGTAGCTCCACCTCCCAGGTGACCCCACCAAGACTCCAAGTCATCGAAGTAGACATCGTTTACATTTTGTTTTTTCCCCCCATTTTTTTGGTGTTGTTTGGCATTCTATTTTAATTCCTTTCAAACGTGACTCTCGATTGCTTGCTCCACTATGATTTGCCTCGTTGCGGGTTCACAGACATTTTCACAAGACATTTGCCACGACTTGAAACAGGAGGAAGAAACACGTGTTCTAATTGCTGCGGCTCCCCGGGAGTTCAGAAACACCCTCGGCACACGACGACTCCATCCTCCCGGGGCTCAGCCCGCCACACTCTGCAGAAACAGCAGTTTACCGTGCCTGACAATAGATGGCACCAAATCCCTTTTGCCCCAGCGATGGAAGCGCGCTCCACTCCAGCATGTGCTGGGGGTTCCTCTGTGCCAAAAGTGGACTGGCAGACACAGAGCCGTGTCCCTTGTAATGGGGAGGGGGCCTGGCCGTGGATTGTTCCAGAGAGAGGGGGAAGGGGGCTCATGTTTCCAGCTGACTGTGTCCTTTTCTTCTTTTCTTGCTCTCACAACCTTTATTTTGCGTGCCTCGATTGTTTCCACCGCTGTCTTTTGTTGCCGTGCTTTATGTTTCATGTTTTCATCGGCTGCCTCACTTGTTTTCTTTTTGTTGTTGTTGTTGTCGTCGTTATTTCTGACCAGTGTGCTTTACCGTGTCGACAGTTTTGCATTGATCACATGATATATGATTTTAAGTTGGGATATGATTCGCTCCATGATCACGCAAAAGAAATGGAACAATATTTATAGATATTTTTACTCACCCTCAATGCCTTGAAGTGTGGGGAAAGAGAAGGAATAATAATGGAGGAAGGGGAAACATAAGCAACAGGAAGCTGTTAGTGTGGGGCTTTATTTGATTTAACTCTGTGTGTGTGTGTGTGTGTGCGTGTGCGTGTGCGTGTGCGTGTGCGTGTTTTGGTCTCCGACATCCTTGAATTTGATTCGGTTGCATCTTTTTGCTTTTTGCTGTTTTCTGCTCCACTGCTTCACTGTCTTCCACCATAGAAGCACATCCACTCTCCTCCATGTCTGACACACTGAATAGACTGTGAGTTTTATTAAAAAAAAAAAAAAAAAAAAAATCAACAATTATGATGTGACTCATGGTAACAAACCTTTCAAACACAGCCCACACACACGTTATGTCTCCATCCTTCAGACGTTCCCTTCCACACGTGCACTTTAAATGTGTCGCATTTTTATTTTTGAAATTCTGCCCACGCCTTTGATTCTTGTGTGCGAATCATGAGCGCCTCATACGTACTGTACATGTTGCCTTGAGCCTGACATTGTGTTGTCGTTTTTTTGGTTTTTTGTTGTTGCCTTGAATCAGTGTGCGCACGGGTTTGTGTGCGTGCGTGCATGAGTGAGTGACTGAGAAGAGAGTTGCAGCTGATCCCTGAACACCGATGCGTGTGAGTGTCTGTGTATACTTTGGAGGTTCTACTGCGTGGATGTGTGCGAGACGACGGGTAAATATAGCTTTGCTGACAGCCAGCCATGGGAACGTGGGGGTGGTGGGGGGGGTGGGGGGGTGGAGAAGTTGCCATTTGTTTAGGATTCTTGAAATCAGAGCCGACACTCCGCTGTCACAAGACAAGACACAATATGAAGATCATAAAATTGCCAGTTCTGTTCGTGGTCTTAGTTTTTCCCCTACCGCCGCTGGGGATCATGACTTCCTCCCAACCATGAAAATGTTAAATTTTTTATTTTTTATTATTATTATTGTTATTTTTTTTTTTAAGTGTGTACGTTTCTCTGATTTCTCTGATGACAAGCATCTTATTCAGAGTGTTTTTTGGCTCTGTAAAAATTTTCTGCCTCTGCTCATATTCCTCTTCCTCACCAACAACAGCAGCAGCACCGCCTCTGTTCCATCACTCACTCTGCTGCCCCCTGCCTGCTGCCCCTGCACACTGACCCCTCCTCGGCTCACTGCTGCGCTGTCCTCCACCTTTCACACAATGTTTGACCAAAAAAACAAACAAACAAAAAAAAAAACATCCTCTATATCTTGGGAAAAAAAAACGAAATAAAAGTGTTTTCTGTTGCTAATTAGTGGAGACTTTTTGCGTATTATCTTTACAGCCTGTATAACTTTTGAACGGAGTAACCTTGGCTTGGACATCAGTCTTCACCAAGTCACCTCAATCCAGCACCTAAATGGGGGTAAGGTTACATCTACTCTCATAACTACTTTGTAGATAATTCTGTCGTTGTCAAATGGTTTTCCAGCCTGATGGTTTTTAATGAAATAATATATGATGAAAGGGAAAGAAAAGGATTCGCAGTTGTCCGTGGACCCTTTGACTTGCAGATTGTATTTCTCAGCCTAGATCAGGCGAGGACCAACTATGGCCCTAGGCCATATACGGCCCATTAAGCTTGTATATATATATATATATATGTATATATATATGTATATATATATATGGATATATATATGGATATATATATTTTTATCTCCGATAAGGTGGGTCACCAAAACACTCCATCCAAACAATCAAGCAGGAGAGCCACAGGCTAGGAGCAAACTTTACGAAACGCCTGCACGGATGTATGGGCTGCTGGAGCTTTTTGTTGTTTTCTGACGGATCTGCTCAGTAGCCTGGACTCTGACCCGACAGCTGTGGGCGGAGAATGTGTAGACTGGGATGAATGAGATTGATTATTCCTCCCTCGGCTCCTGATTTGCGACTATGAATTGAAGGTCATGAGAAATATGAGGATGCTTCAAGCCAAGAAGCCAAAGCCTAAAATGCAAAGTCTTAAAAAAAATAATAAAATCATATTCAGTGGCAGATAGTAGAGTAACAAAGATTCAGTGAGAGAAATGACGTTCATGTTGAATTAGCAAGCAAACTGACAAAACATTCAAAGTCTGAACACTTGTTTGGTTGCATGCTTTGCAAAATTAATTCACATTTCTGGTGGGTAGTGGGCCTCCAGTTTAGATTTATATTAAAGAATCATACATTTTGACATTCTACAATTTATATGTTTTTCACTATTTCAATTTCTGTGCATTTTTTAAGGTTGTGCAACATTTTACGTTGGAAGTTTTTTGCCCAACCTAATCATCTTTAAAGTTATAGGTTCTAAATTTTACAAACAACAATGTTATATCATTGGATTGATAATTTCTCAAGGCTGTTTCGGTGGGGGCCAGGAAGAAGGTTTTAAAATGGTTATGTTGGAACTGATGAAGGACTTTACCTCCTTACTTCTCTATTTAAAATCTGCTAAAAAAAAATCATGTATATCAGTCGCCACTACTGCTGTTACTGTTGCTATGAGTAAGATTTTTTTTTTTTTAACAAGCACTTTTCGATTCAAGTTTCATATGCAGTATCCATGCAACACGCTGGTCATCTGAAGACTTGGGTCGCTCCCTCGACTGAAGTGACGGCCATTATTGCAGGTCTATTTAAAGATCCTCTTCAGCAGGGCTGAAAAAATAAACAGGGCACCTGTTCATAGTGGGAAACCCAGTGTACAGAGAGTTTGCTGGCGTGTAGGACTGGACACGTACAGAGATTCTACTAAATGGCACGTATTTTTCAAAATGAATCAGCTGAGACAATCTATTTACTGAGGAAAATGTTTGTTATAACAGAAACAAAAGGGTCTTTAAAGAAATTGTGACTTCAAAAACAACTAGATGTATTTGGGTATTTTTTTCTCATGTCTAACAATAAAGTTCAGCAGCATCTGCTCAGCTGAATACCTCTCTAATTGAATTGTCTTGGTCGTCTGGCCATGCAGAGCGTTCCTGGACAGGCCTTACTTAACTCAATAAAACCAGACTGGGTCAGTAATCCAAAACTTTTCAATCAGTATTGAATTTCCTGTTCATCTACTCCCTCCTCCCTCTCCCCTGCACCATTGCCATAAAATACAATATAATATGGCGTATAATGATATGACAAAGGCCATGACCTAGTTGTGACTCTGGCTAATCTAATACTAATACATTACGATCTAACTGACTGGCTGCATGACCTGTGCTGCGAAGAGGTGAGCAGGTGAATGATGGATAGATAGATGGATAGATGGATAGATTTTTGATGACTTTTCACTTTTACACTTTCACAAATTTATTAATTTTGGATTTTACATTATTTACATTATTTTGGCGCATCTTGGCTTTTGGGGGCGCCGTTTTAAATGCAGAGATTATTCTATCACAATTTGGTTTTATTTTTTTTAATTTTTTTAATTATCAGCAAATGTATTGTCTCATTACTGGCAGAACAAAAAAAAAAAAAAAACTTAAGTACACTTACTTTTATACGTTTAAAAGAGTTGAATCAGTACTTTAACTTTTATCCATACTTGTACTTAAGTCCAGAATGTAAATACTTGAATCGAAGATAGATAGATATGGTGATGTGGTGGGCGGGGGCGACTCAACCTGCCACTCCCCGCTCTGGCCTTCACGGGAGCGCGCCTCCGCTCCTGCGCGCTCTGACGCTTTACTAGCAGCAGGCTGAGGATTCCAGGGAGGAAGTCGCACAGATTGAAAAAACATACGAGCGCTTGCAGAGGTGCCAGTAAACCAGCCCGGGGAACGAAATAATTTAAATAAATAAATAAATAAATCAGGAAGTCGGGAAGCCACGTTGGGGGAGCGAACAGGGACTGAACCTTCTCCAGCGGGATTATGGACTAAAGTGGAGGAGCGTCGCGGCAGATGGAGGCGGCGAGAAGTTTGCTGTTTGTCGGCGCCGTGCTGCTCGGAGCGGCGGGCGCGCTCGCCAGAGAAGGTGCGTACACTTTTTTTTTTCTGTTGGTTTGTTTTGAAGAAAAAAAAGTTCTATAAAATCCAGTTGGATTTTCGCTTTCGCCGCCCGCTCTCTCAGCAAACCTTCCTCCGGCGCGAACTCAATATTGAAAGCGGAGTGCGGGGCGTGTGTTTCATTGTACCGTCAGCGGAGCTCCGGTTGATATTTCTGGCTTGGACCACATTCCTGCGTGAGTCCGCAGCACCTCGTCCTCACTGCCGAGCCGAGCCGAGCCGAGCTTGTCGGGAATTACTGCAGCCCGGCTCGGCTCGGCAGTGAGTCCGTAGCCCTCGTTCTCACTGCCGAACCGAGCCGTGCAGTGCCGAGCCGAGCCGAGCCGAGCCGAGTATCCCGTCCTCACTGCCGAGCCGAGCCGAGCCTTTCGGGAATTACCGCAGCAGACGCTGCGAGAGCTGCAGTTACAAAGCAATCACACCTGTCACACGCTCTTTTGGACCCCCAAACACACACACACACACACACACACACACACACACACACACACACACACACACACACACACACTTGCAAAAAAATGTTGCACACACAGTCAAGTAAAGTGGCAATGGGGGCGAGTAGAAGGAACGCGAGAACCTGTTGAGCAGCAGCTCGGGACGAACAACAACAACAACAACAACCACAACCCCCAAACCCCAGCAGAAAGGGCCAATTGTGTTCCAAGGATCATGACGATGTCAATTATTCACTAGTGGCACCCAAAGAGGGCCGTTGTCTGCTAGAGGGCCACTGGTGTCAGTGCATCTAGAGCCAACCGAGGGAGCAACAAGTGCAAGTTGTGAAGGAGAAATACAAAAATGAAAATTATCATTTGCTCAGAGGTTTAAGAAGATTAAAATGAAGCATTTTATGACGTTATCGGTGCAAATGTTGAAGATTTACTTCCTTATTAACCCCCTGACACACCACTCATTATATTTTAATTTGAAATTTTACAAGCACTATTTTCAGGGGCAGCTGATCATGTTGGCAAATATTTGACGAGTTTTTCTCTAACAGCGTCCCAGTGAAGTATGTTGCAACAAATTATTGTCCACCTGAAGAGAAAATCCACTTTAGGTCACGTCCTGGATCTCGTTGTTGCCTATTGAACAGCACACAGTCAGGATGTTGTGTCCAAATCAGATGTTGTTTTCTTTATGGAAAAACACCTATCATGTGAAATTGCCCATGTACAGGCCAGGTTCAACCAATAATGTTGTGGCATTCGACTGTTAATCAATATGTAGCATTCAGCCAAGTTTTGTTGCTGTGGTTTTCCAGGATGGTTATGTGGGAGGTCCAACGATGCAAAAGTTTCTGCAGGAAGCTGTAAACAGAGGGCTAAAATATTCTTGTTTTTTGGAGATTTGTGTTTTATTCGTATTATTATTATTATTATTATTATTAATAATAATAATTATTATTATTATTATTATTATTGGATGACTGAGCCTGTCAGGCCACTTGTCAGGAGTAGGATAAAAAAAAAAATCCCTGAATGCAACAACACACTCAAGCAAAAGTATTTCCTTGCAGCAGGTTGCACAGGCCACCCGGCTGAAATCAGTTATATCACTAAACCTCGTTGGAAAAACAATCAGCGTCACGCATGGTGCACAGCGAGGTATCGGCCCGTCCTCCTCGCTGCTAAACACCCCCTTTCGAGTGTCACCAAGTCTTTCATTATCTGTGAGTGCCGCTGCTGCTGCCGCTGCCACTGCTGCTGCTGCTACTGCTGCTGCTGCACGCAAACAAAGTCCGCAAGTCACAGGTGAAATCGTTTCCAAACACACAAGTGCATTGTTGGTGGAAAACAGGTCGGTGCACTTTGCACCGCGGTGTTGATCAACCCCAGCCCTCTGCAGCCTGCTGCTGACTCTCTGACCGAGTCCATCATGTAATGGTGTAAATCAGGCATGGGCAAACTACGGCTCGGGGGCCATACGCGGTCCGTTAAGCCTTATAATCCGGCCTGCCGAACTTGAACAGGTGAGAATACCAGTAAGCAAGTCTTAAGTAGCTGTATTTCATCCATTTTTTCAGTGTTTAGGAGTTATTTCAATAAAGAGCTAAACACCATATTTTCTTGTAACTTTGCTTTTGTTCATTTTCTATTGACATTAAAGCACATTTTCTGCATATCCCATGATATGTTTTTTCCTCCTATGAGGTGGGTCACCAAAACACTCCATCCATCTGCTCCTGTTCCACACCTCCGTCAAATTTTAGGACCCATTGTGACCCACCAGTCAAAACGTTTGCCCACCATCTGTGTTTCACCCTCAGTAGCCTCCAGAGGCGACGCGGCCGCCGCACTTTGTTGTCTCGTTCTCACAAGAGACGTGTTTTGCGGGAACACGGCCCTGCGAGGGAACGCTGTGTGTGTGTGTGTGTGTGTGTGTGTGTGTGTGTGTGTGTGTGTGTGTGTGTGTGTGTGTGTGTGTGTGTGTGTGTTCAGAAGCCTTGCACAGAGTTCATGTCCTTGTCACGCTCCAGCGCACCCACTGAAAGGAGCCCACTGCAGAAGTGATTCAGTCCCCTGGTGGTGAGTGGCCCTCGGTGGCCGTCTAGACACCAACACTGATCCAGGCTGCCCGTCAGCGATCTAAACTGTGAGGATTGACGCTCGTCCTCCCAGCACCTGCCCACTCACATTTCAAAGAAATCACAGCAGCCGTGTTGGGAGTTTATTCCTCTTTCTGATTGTTTTGTTTTTTGATGCTGTTGTTTAGTTTCAGCCGGCTTGCTTTGGAAGAACATGATGCATGCTCTCACTGGAACTAACAATGGCGGGTTGTTAGATTCTGAAAAAGTTAAAAGGAAGATGTGAAATGGGAAAAGAAATGGTGTCCCTGTGACTGAAGTGTTGAAGGATCATAAGAAAGTGAAGGAAATAAGAATCACAATCCCCTGATGAGATATATTTCACCCTTATAAAATAAAAAGAGGCTCTGTGTGATTCAGGCATTTTATAGCAGCGCTTTGTGAATTTCCTTATTCATTCATTATTAATCAGTTGTACATAAGTGCAAATGTTGACTTGTTTAAAAAAAATTGTTGGCAAAAAATCTTCATTCTGCCTTTTGTCATGACCTCTTTCGATTGTTGCTTTTAGCACTGAGCACTTGGTTATTGATGAATATGAATCAAGTTGGCAGTGATTGATTCGCTCACTGCTTTCCTGCCCACAATATCCACGCTGACCCAGTTGTCTGTCATCATTCAGTTCAGGTGACTGTGGGAAGTTTATTTCAGGTTTTTTCAGTGATGATGATGAAGTGGCCTCTCACTTAGTCTCTCAGTTGCTTCCCTGCTCCTGCTGAAGATTCGTCGGCCAGCCCCTCGTCCCGGCGCTCCTCGTCTGCCAACATTTGTCGAGCAACAACTCGTGTTCACGAGGCTCGAAAAAACACAGTGCTGCCACACTCTGACTCCTCCCGCACTCCACATCATTGTTTTGCAGCGAGTGACGCTACCAACAACGTTCTCCAGAGCCGAGTGTTCACCATCATTGTTTTGGAACCCGTTTTTAATAAGGCTGATGATGCGTCCCCGGGGTAAAGGAAAATGGGCCAGCCAGAGTCATTTGTGTGTTTTTTTGTGATTCCAACACGTTAATGGTACTTGTTGCTTCACAGTTCCTATCCGTGCGTGAGAACACCTGCTCCCTAATCCATCCAGTAGCCTCTGCTGTAGTTTGATTTGAGATGGCTTCCAGGCCTCCACATCGACTCCTTGTCCGCTCAAGATGCCTTTTCAGCTCGTAAACGTGTCAAGCAGAGAACGAGTAGCGCCTCAGCGCCACCTTTGTGGCTGGAGTCCTGGCGTGACGGGGTGACTGAGTGAGGAGCTCGTTCCTGCGAATCCCCGCGCAGTACCTGTTCTGCTTGTCCGTTGAGCAATACCTGTTTTCTCCCCGGCGACGGAGCTGGTGGAGGACAAGAAGGAATGCGTTCAAGGTGGCTCGGGGAGAAACACGTCGCAGGGATTAGCGTTGCGTTACAATCTCGGCCGTTCAGTCGGATCTGGGACTCTGTGTGTGTGTGTGTGTGTGTGTGTGTGTGTGTGTGTGTGTGTGTGTGTGTGTGTGTGTGTGTGTGTGTGTGTGTGTGTGTGTGTGTGTGTGTGTTTTGAGGTTTTTATCGGATCCATCGAGAGGAAAGTTGAGCATGCAGGCCGGCTGGTCTTCTCTTTTTTTTTTTTTTTCACTCTGTTTTCCTTGTTTAATATCTGCCTTCTGCAGCAGCAGCATCACTGTCAATGTCACCCTGTCGCTTGATCTGCACTGTGGCACACACACACGCACACTCTCTCTCTCTCTCTCTCTTTCTCTCTCTCTCTCTCTGTGAACTGGCAGGCCGCCACACGCAGGTGTGGCATCGTGCTGCGCACTGGAACTCAGTCCCATATTATCGCCGCGTTCAGAACATTATTCTTCACTGCACTGTTCACTGGGGCCGCCTGTACGGTGTCACTTGACCGAGACGTCGCTGCGTTCGGGCCTATGTGCTGCAACCACGATGCACTTTTAACTTCCTGCTAAACCTTTGCTGCACCTTCCACAACAGGAAATGGGACAAAAACAAGGCTGTCCTCAGAGGGGCAGAACGGACATGGTACATGTATCAGTGAGGTACGGGTCCCCTTTGTGACGTCACAAAGGTGTGATGACCAGAACTTTTGTTTTTGAGTACATTTTCTTAAAAGTCACTCAAGCAAAAGATTCTGAATATGGACTTTTTGTCATTTTCTGGGAGGTCACCAATAAGCTGAGTCATTCAGATAGACATAATATTGGACTTCACATTTTCTGTCATGCATGTGCTAATTACAGTGGTTTGAGTCAGCAGCTGCCATTGAGTTTTTATACATTGCTAGTGGGATGCGTCTCCTCTGACGTAGCCGAGCGAACCGCTTTGTATTTCTCAGCACTGATCTTTATAAGCAAAGAGAACAAACAGACTTGAGGGTGAAAAAAAAGAAACCCCAGACTTATTTATTTCTGAAACATTTGAGTGCGCGAGCTGCTCACGTCAGGCCGGGATGTCGGCGGTTGTGATGAACGACGTGGGTGACATTCCCAGCGCTGTCTTTTGACCTGATGGGCCTCGGCCTGCTGACTGGCCTTTGAACAAGACTCTCAGCTCCGAGGTAGTTTTCTCTCACCCCCACTTCCCCCATCCCTCCTTTGCCCTTCCCCCACCACCAGCACCACCGCCCCCCGTTCAAACTCGCTTGCGTCATCCCCAAGTCATGCAAAGATCCACATTCCATAAAAGTGACACTTTCCAAAAGCAGTCGGGGAATGAGTCACTGACTGACTGCGAGAACTTAACAGGAATGATGACTTTTTCTTTCTTTTTTCTTTCTGTCTTTTTGAAAAGTCACTGCCTCACTTTTAAACGTAGCTACGATTGTATTTCTTCAGCGGCTGAGGGATGTTATGAAGTGACAGTGAGCAGGTTGGGTGCTCAGTAAGTGATAAAACAGAGAGAGTATTTTGGGCCATGGAGATGGAGGGGCTGGCCTCACAAGGACACACACACACACACACACACACACACACACACACGCACGCACGCAGGCACACACACGCTTGCTAGCAAGCGTTGCTGGCAGACTTTTGGAGAGCAAACAATGAAGGATTAAAGGACGAGGGAGCCGAATGCCGGCTTTATCCACAACTCTATTTTTTATTTGTTTTTTTACTGTTTTTTCTTTTAACACTTGGCAAATCTGTTCCGTCGAGTCGTCTGTCGCTGCACGTTCACCTCGTCGCTGAGCTGCGGAGACACCAGCCGCTGACCTCGTGCCGTCGTGGTTCACTTTCACTCAATGCTCACAAGTAAAGGCAGCGTCTCCTCGATGACGCATCGGCAAATATCCACCTGAGATCGAGTTTGTGTGGTGTTTGCCGACCTTTTTTCCCCCTCAACCAAAATACATAACTGCTGAGAGTTACAATCTGTTAAAGTCTCGACAAGCAACCGGAAGCCGCGCAGCACGTGGCTGACGCAGGCACTATGAGCGCATTCCCTGACTGCTTAGCTGCTGGACTATGTTGAAACATATTGTATCATAAAAAACTCCCTCCTTCCCTCCCTTCCTCCCTCCCTCTCCACTCCTGCTGCCCGCCAGCACTTCCTGTTCCTCTGCCGATGAGTTCATCCAGAAGCCGTCTTTCCCGAAAGGAGGCCGATAGTAAAAGGGAAGGACAGAGGAGCGGCGAGGGGGTGTGTGCACCCTGGAAAAGTGGGACGACTATTGAGAGGCCAGTTGAGGCGAGCCAGAGGAAGTCATTTATAACCCCCGGCGCAGGAGGGACTGTCCACTGTGTGAGTGTCTGCACAAGCACGGGAGCTATGTGTGTGTGTGTGCTTGTGCGTGCTTATGTGTGTGTGTGAATTGTAGTCCTGTGCGACCCCTGAATGCAGCGCTGTGTGTGACCCACTGCAGGGAATCTGCTCTCTGTGCCGCCAATGGAAAATATATCACACACACACTGAGAGACTGACGGCGGCTGTGCAGATGGTGCGACTGTCAGGGAAACCGTTCAGAGGAAAGCCGGCGAAAACACCAGGGGGAATAAGTCACTGATGTGTAACGTTAACATAATATCTAAAAGGAAATTCTCCATGTTAAAGGTCCCGTTGTTTTTCTTTGTTGTGGCGGATTCACAGGAGGAGCAACCTGGTGTGATTTACTATCCAAAACACAGAAAGGACACGTTCATTTCATTTTCTAATAATTCATTTATACTTTAAATTAAAGTTGAGTTCCTCTAGTTTAGGTTGTCAAACTCAAATACACAGTAGGACCAAAACTATTATCTTGGACAAAGTCGTGGGTCAACATTGATATTTATTGAAAAAAATCTTCCTCCAACATGAACCTTTTTCATGGACCCAAACAAGTTTTGCTTCAACCTGAATATGGAACAAGCCAAGCTTGATACTATACATGATTAACCTAATATTGCACTCATACATAATCGAATTTAACATAAAAAAAAACGTCATCAAAATAAATCAAATGTCATTAAAAATCTAATCTAATAAAATAACAACACTAAGCCAAATATCCTTCAATAAACGTCCTGTCCTGATTAATGTGCTAAAATACTAGCAGAGCATTCTGGTATTTGCAGCATTAGCAGTCCATGTGCTGTATAATACCACGGGCCAGCTCTAGTAGAGATTTTGTTTTGCCTCGCAGTGCAAATACAATTACACTCCGGGCCAAATTTTGCCCACGGGCCAAAGTTGACACCTATGCACTAGTTGGTGTCCATGTTGAGTCGAACAGATTTTGAAATGTTGTGGCAGACAAAAAAACATTGTCTTTTTTTTCTTCCTAAATCAGCCTTTGTTGGTCTTGGGTTTGATGTATTTATATGTTATTCTCAGGTACATTGGGGTTAATTTGATTCATTTTTTTAAATAAATGATATTTAAAAAATGACTTTGTACATGTTAACCAAAAGTTGTTGTTTTCACTCTTTTTCGTCACTTATTTCCGAGCGCAGCTCCGCTCTTGCGGCTGCCCTGTGTGTGTTTCCTCACGCGGTGCTGAGATGATGTGTCTGCCTTGCAGTTTGCCTGGGCACCGACATGAAGCTGGCCCTGCCCTCCAGCCTGGAGAACCACTACGAGACCCTGCGGCTGCTCTACACCGGCTGCCAGGTCGTCCACGGCAACCTGGAGATCACGCACCTTCACGGCGAGCCCGACCTCTCCTTCCTGCAGGTGGCGCCGCCTTCCGCTCGCGTCACCATTTGGGGGTGGTGGCATGGACGGAGTTAAAAGGGTTCGTCTTTCCTCAGGGCATCGTGGAGGTGCACGGCTACGTCCTCGTGGCGCACGTTTCGGTGAGTCTGCTGCCTCTGGAGAACCTGCGGATCATCAGGGGCAGTCAGCTGTACAACTCCAGCTACGCTCTGGCAGTGACGGACAACAGCCTGGGCGACCGCGGCCTCAGGACGCTCCGCCTGCGCAGCCTCACAGGTGGGGGCGCTGCCGCCGACGCCGCTTTGGGACTTTACTATTGTCGCCGTTTATTTCGCAAACAGAAGTGAAAGCACGGTTAAAATGTCGTCCCTGCCGCAGAGATCCTGTTGGGTGGCGTGTATATCGGGGAGAACCCGCAGCTGTGCTTCCCCGACCCGCGGAACATCAACTGGACGGACATCTGTGACGAGCAGAGCACCAGTCCCAGGCTGCAGTCTCGCGCCCCAACATGTGAGAGAGCCTGGGCCGAACCTCTGTAGACAGTCAGACAATCTGCCGGAGGGCGAAGGACGGCAAAAACCAAGCGGCTGCATGTGCACAAAAAGAAAAAAACAAACAAAACGATGATGAGTTGGTCGGAAAAGAACGATGAGTTGAGAAAACCTCAGATTGCAGAATGGTGTCAGGGAAAGGTGGCGCTGGTGTGTCGGCACAAGAGTGGAATTGTCTTCGCTAGTGTATCATCCCAACACAATGAATAAAAGACAGAATGAATAAAAGAAAGAAACATAAATAGTAAGAATGATGATACGATATAAAAATAGAAATACATAATAATTTAAAAAACAAGATATTTATAGAAATGCAACAGTTCACGCTACCTGGAAGGTGAATATTTTTGTAGTTTTTGCACGTAAGCCCTCATCATCATTGTCATCAGAATTTTAGGTAGCCATCTTTCATATAAAATAATGCACCACAAACTGCTTTGCACGAAGGAACACAAACAAATGAGCAAGAGAATATCCAAAGTTTAAAAAAAGAAACGTAAAACCCCTCACCTACCTATGCAGTCCCTCATAGATGAACACACACACACACACACACACACACACACACACACACACACACACACACACACACACACACACACTTTCTGAAAGAACAGGCATCAACATTTTCGTTGCCGCAGTTAAAGCAAAACTGTGCTTTTTCTACTTTATGACAGAATTTTTTTTTTTCCATTAACTTGTCGTTGTTAGTCAATGCAGTGAGACACATTCTGCCTCACTGCAATGGTATGGCAGCTATAAATCTTTGCTAGCCTGCTGGGCGAGTTCTCGCGAAAAACACGCCCTGCTTTATGGCTTCACTTCAGACGTCAACATGCACTCCACTCGGCTGACTGCGAGAAGCCAGACGGCTCACAATGGTGACTGTATGTTCGTAATGGTCAAAGTGCCAAAGAGGCAAGAGTGAGAAGAAGAGATTGTCGCTGGGCAAGGGAGCCAACAGACGTGTTGAGGTTGCATAAAGAAACGCAGAGCCTAAGATTCCAGAAAATTAGAAAGTCTGTTTGACACCTCTGTCTTAAGGTCACACTGAAGGTGTCTGCAGACACTTGGACAGCTGTACAGCTGTTTTGTCCCTGCTCTGATCTGGCTGTTGTGTGGTCTTGCTCTGGTGCAGGTCCAGCGTGTTCCTCTGAATGTGGTAAGAGCTGCTGGGGAGAAACTGCACAGGACTGCCAGACCCGTAAGAATAAAACTTTGGCCCATTATCAGTGGTTGTGAAAGAGTCAACAGACATGCAGCTAAATGTATGAATTTTTTTTTTCCTGTAGTGACTCGTATCAAATGTGCGTCCGGCTGCCGGCGGTGCAAAGGGCCTCTTCCCAACGACTGCTGTCACACTCACTGTGCAGCCGGATGCACTGGACCCAAGGACTCCGACTGTCTGGTGAATATGTCACACGCACCTCGAGGGCATTCTTAAATAAATTCTTAAATTTCTCATTTTCATTCTCACGTTTGAACTCGCTGCCTTGCTGTGTTAATACCCCCCCCCCCCCCCCCCACCCATTCGCCCTGCAGGCGTGTCGCCACTTCAACGACAGCGGCGTGTGCAAGGAAAACTGTCCTCCACCCACAATCTACGACACGGTCACTTTCCAGACCAAGCCCAACCCAGACAAGAAGTTCAGCTTCGGAGCCACTTGCATCAAGACCTGTCCATGTGAGATCCTCTTTCATAAGAAGCTCCTCCTCCTCCCTCTTCCTCTCTCGCGGTGTTGAGCAACGGCGTTGTCTCTTTGAAACTTTATTTTTTGGAATAGCTTATTTTCAGTTTTATACATTTATCACACAAAATCAACAAAAAAGGTCAATATACCAACAGTATATAGACAGAACTTATCAAGGAACCCATCACTTCAACCCCCCCCCCATTAAATAAATAAATAATTAAAATAAAGTGAAATAAAATGAATAAAGAATAAAAATAAACAGGTCAATGTATGAAACTATTACCGATTACTGATTTAGACACTTGGTGTAACAGATAAATGAGTATAGTCCAGATATGGTTGCCATATTTTCAAAAAAGTGTTATCTGATATGTGATTATTTTTCCAGGGGTATGCAACTATTAATTTCAAGCAACCATCTATCAATGAGAAGGGGAGGGGGCAGATTTCCAAGACACCATGATGCATTTCTTGGCTACACATAGAGCAATTCCCATAAATTTGAGCTGCGATTTGTTTAGCGAGCCACAAATATTTGCTAAGTTTCCCAATAGGCACAATTCAGGGTTGACTGGAACTTCAACTCCAGTGATTTTGGTTAAGGTGGAGCAGACATCATGCCAGAAGGGTTTCACTTTAGTACATAACCAAGTACAGTGCAAAAAGCAACCCACTTCAATGCCACATCTGAAGCAGCTATCTGACACATCAGATTTAAATGAATGTAATTTTTCTGGGGTGAGGTATAATTGATGTAAAATATTATTCTTTGAAACTTTATTGATCTAAAAATCTTTGGCCAGATTTTTTCAGCGCAGATTGTTTTTTCCCTCTCATTTTGACACTTATTTCTTCCACATTTTCACTCAAAGAAAACACAATTTCTGTCTCTGTTGTCTGCAGACAACTACCTGGCAATGGATGTGGCTTGCATGCGCAGTTGCCCCAAAGCCAACCAGGAAATCATCACTAGACACCCCGGTGGCAACGAGACGCAGAAGTGTGAGAAGTGTGAAGGAGATTGTCCCAAAGGTGGGAGACGTTTCTTTGGGTTGTTTGTCCGTTTTTTCTGCCGCACCTTCATCTCATTATATAGTCAATAGTCACTAACGTGATCTTGTCACATGGCTTTGTGTGTCTTGTATATATATTTGGATGTTTCAAGGTCCAGTGTGTAAAATCTTGAAGGAAGCCTGGTAGTGTGTTTAGTATGCAGTGCGCTGTCAGACGGGCTTCCTTAAAAAATGTTGGCTCAAGATGGCAGCTAAATAGGAGCAAGACCTTTATTACTCTGTGTATATTCTTATATATATATCAGAACATTTCTAAGGGTAAGAAAACCAAATTACTTTTATTGTACTGCGAGTATATGCTTTTATTAATATATTTATGGGCAATATGTTAAGCTTTTTCCAAAATCAAAATCAAAATTAAGGCAAATTTTACACACTTACAAACTGAATGAAAGAAATCGAGTCAGTCAAATGAACCCTCTACTTTGCTGGTGCCAGTGTGTTACGGCCTGGGTATGGACAGCTTCGGCGTCATGGACAACCACGGCGTCACCATGGTTACTTCGTCCAACGTAGACCAGTTCAACAAGTGCGGCAAGATTTTCGGCAGCCTGGCTTTCCTCCCCGAGAGCTTTGCACGGTAAGAGGAGCCGCAATTCAGCTGACGTGTACGGAGGGAAAACCATCAAATTGCCATTAATTGTTTTTCATGAAGTAATTACAATTCATGTATCCATGTGGGATGCACTTCAAATGATGTTTCAGGAAAGAAAGACACGATACATGCAGTGCAGTTACAATTAGGCAGTTACATACCGATCTGATCTGATCTGATCTGATCACATCTGACAGTGTTGGCTGATTAATGCGGCAGATTTATGGGCGTTTTGCCACAGTTGGCACTGGGCGGTTGCTTCAGTCATGAGCCTTAATTAAAAACACAACAAAACAGAGCAAAACTATAGACCCAGACATCTTGTGACTAAAGAGATCTGCACAAGTGTCCAACGGTCCTTGTCCACTGTACTTGTGCAAATGAGAAAAAGTAAAATCTCCAGCCCTGAGGACCAACATCTGTGAGTGTTCAAGTGTTCAACAAGATGTGAAATCCTCCTCTGAAGTGTGTGCTTCTTCTATTTTTTCTTAGATATTTATGTTATTACTTACACTTTTTACTGGTTGACACATTATTTACATTTACAGTGTAATGCAAAATGTCTGTTTGCGCACTTGCTTACATTGTTTCCTATTTTTTCATAATATTAAATAGTCATTAAAAAAATCTGTTTAAATGTAACCATGGCTACGTGACCAACGGCAGCGCTCATGAAGCAAATCATTGACCCATTTGTTTCGTTTTTGGCCAACATTTTTCTAATGAAGAACTTAATGTCAACAGGCGGTGGAGAGCAGTAAAGAACAGGCTGGTGTTTTTCACCTCTTGCACAGTAACTTATTTGAACGTTTAACTTTTCAGGGACCCTGCGAGCAACACGTCGGGGCTGAGCTTGGAGCAGCTGAGCGGCTTCAGGAAACTGGAGGAGATCACAGGTACTGAAAACTGGGAGCTGAGAGGCAGTGATGATCTTTCTGTCCTGGGAGAATTTGAATAGAAACACTGCATGTGCAAAAACCCATCATTGGTTTTTACTCTTTAAGCCTTATCCATTAAAAAAAAAAAAACAATTCTATGATACATTTTTGCATCACATTTGATACATTTTGTGTTTTTGGCAAGTTTTTTTTTTTTTTTTCCGTTTTTATTTTAGTTGATTTTATTTTTTTGAGGCTCACAACAATTTCAATTTTAGACACAACACCTGTGTGCCTGTGTGTGTTTCTATTGTAGTAGGCATCAGAAACCCACATGGCAAATACGGCACAAATGGTTTCATGGGGTAAAAAGTTGCACAGCTGCACATTGGCTCCCTCGTGTTTCATTGCATGTGTGTGAATTCTCTGTGCAGGCTATCTGTACATTGAGGCCTGGCCTGAGGAATTGAGCAACCTGAGCATCTTTGAGAACCTGAGAGTCATCAGAGGCCGGATGCTCTACAAGTAAGAAAACCGTCTTCTTCGCATGGCCTTTTTATTCTTTCACCTCTTACATTATTCTTATACTTCTGTCAAAACCAGCTCAGTTTTCACCCCCATGTTTTGTTCAGTCACCCTCGCTGGCGTCAAGCATTTTTTCCCCTCTGTTGTTCACGTCTGAGCCTCTCAGATTATGAGTCTGAGGTTCAGCCGAGACAGTCTTTCAGTTTTCAGGGCAATAAAGGCTAATGATTTAGCTCTGACCTGCGCTCCTGCCATCATGGATCGCAATAAACAGTTTAGTGGAGCATTTCCTCGTCAGGTCATGGTGAAACTGAAATCTGTCTGCGTGACAGCAGTAGAAATGAAGGACATTATTGTTAGTTTGTTGTTTGGCTGCCTGCCATCTGTATACACTTACATCACCTGTTTTTTTTGTTTTTTTTAAAAAACTAAATTCCCCTACAGATATTAACTGATGTCTTCTCTCTGCAAGGGGGGTATTTTCACTGGCCGTCCAGAACCTGCACATCCAGTCTCTGGGTCTGCGTTCGCTGCGCAGCGTCAGCGGCGGCCTGGTGCTGCTGCACAACAACTCGCAGCTCTGCTACAGCAGCTCTCTGTCCTGGGAGAGCCTCCTGCATCCCACCCAGGGACCCCAACGCATCGTCAGCCAGAACAAGGACCCCAAAGTCTGCGGTAGGTGAACGGCGAGGAGGGGTCAAAGGTCCGTTCAAAGCCGCCAGCGGTTGCACTTTGCTCAGACGCTTGTCACTCGGCAGCTGCGTTTATCTGGGTCTTCACCTGGAGCGGGACGCAATCGTGTTTATTGTTTTCCCGCAGAAATCTATCGGCGCTGTAAAAGTTTCATACCTGAACGCTGACATGCATAACCACACGTGTTTATGTGTGTGTAATGAAACCTCGTGTGGCCTTGCCGTCGAGTGCAAGTCGAGCGATTTGAACGTGAGCCGCTTTAATTCTGCCTCTTACGTGAAGCGTTTCACGTCCTAACAGATTTCGCAGCAGAAAAACTGCATGGTGACCGACGGTGTTTCTCTCTGTTTGTGTGAATTCCAGAGGACGAGGGTCACGTTTGCCACCCGCTGTGCGAGGGAGGCTGCTGGGGTCCGGGGCCCAGCCAGTGTGTGTCCTGTCGGTCCTTCCAGCGCGGCACAGAGTGTGTGGAGCAGTGCCACATCCACGACGGGTACAAGGATTAGTGTGTGTGTGTGTGTGTGTGTGTGTGTGTGTGTGTGTGTGTGTGTGTGTGTGTGTGTGTGTGTGTGTGTGTGTGTGTGTGTGTGTGTGTGTGTGTGTGTGAGGTTGTGCCAAGTCAATAAAAATGGTTGCAAGGCCCATCTGTGGCATACGGTTAAATGTGTTCAGTGACAGTGTAATAATGATTGAACGGAGTGGTTTAAGCAGGGTTGACTGGAGCTGCAGCCGCAGTGATGCTGCCAGTCAATCGATTCAATTCAAAAGCTTTTAAATCAACGTTTCCCCTGCAGCAAAAAATAATTCACGTGCACGAGGCTACAGTGTGTTCATGGGCCCAAAATTCTTTGCGGCTTGTGGCATGGAGTGTGTTGTAACCCCGCCGCCCCTTTTTCCAACAACATAAGTTTCTTACGACTTGGCACAAGCTTTTCGATGCAAAGCCGTTCAGCAGCTGGCAGGCTGTTTTAATGCGATGCTATTTCTCATGTTGCTCATGTTGTAGGTCGGTGCGGGAATTTGCAAATGGATCCACCTGCATCGCCTGCCATGCAGAGTGTCGGCCGCTCAACAGCTCCGCCTCCTGTCACGGCCCGGTAAGGCCCTCGGTCATCATCCAGCTTTCCCGTTCCCTTCATCACCCCTTTTATCTTCTGATTTTATTGTTTTAATATTTCATGTATTTCATGAATTTTCCTCTCAGATTGATTTTTCCTGTATTTTCCTGAATTCTTGTTTGACTTTATGGCCACTTTGTCACTGTATTTCAAAAGGTTCTACAGAAATAAAAGTTATTATTATCATACTCCAATCAAAACGATATAGCACCTAACGTAGGCTCTGCATACTTGATTGCGTGTCATAAAAAAGTCTTATGTAGATATCTTTGTGTGTGTGTGTGTGTGTGTGTGTGTGTGTGTGTGTGTGTGTGTGTGTGTGTGTGTGTGTGTGTGTGTGTCCAGGGTGCAGAGCACTGTGTGGAGTGCAGGAACTTCCAGGACGGGGACCTCTGCGTGGATCACTGTCCCAGCGGGGTGAAGGAGGACCAGCAGACGGTGTGGAAGTACAGCAACGCCACGGGCCACTGTCTGCCCTGCGGCACCAACTGCACGCTGTCGTGAGTGGACGCTCTCACACACACACACACACGCCGCAACGTACGCACAAACCTCGTGGACGCTTTCACACCCGGCGTTTGTCCTCTTGCAGCTGCACGGTGATGGACGAGCGAGGCTGCCCCATGGACACCAGGACAGGGTGAGCTGCCTTCTCCCACATTCTCACTTGTACTTGGTCGGACTCTGGTGGAAATGAACAACTTTTTTTCAACAAGCTTTTCTGCTCCTCCCTTTCAGACCTGTGACGACCATCGCGGCTGCCATCGGCGGCGTGGTGCTCTTCTTCATCCTGCTGGCTCTGCTCGTCTTCTACCTCCGGAGGCAGAAGAAGCTCCGGAAGAAGGAGACGATGAGGAGGATCCTGCAAGAACACGAGGTGGGCTGCTAACTGAACTCATAATATCCAAAAATTTCCCAAAAATTTCCATTGGTTTGTATTCTTGGGTATCACTTGCAATGAGGTAAACTGCTTTCTGTTTTGTTTTTTTTTTCTTTCGCTTTTGTTCCCCCTGCGGTGCAGCTGGTGGAGCCTCTGACACCTAGCGGAGCTTCACCCAACCAGGCTCAGATGCGCATCCTGAAGGAGACGGAGTTGAAAAAGCTCAGGGTGCTTGGAGCAGGAGCGTTCGGCACCGTCTACAAGGTTTGTGTCCATCGTCTTTCAATCAGCTTTTATTTTATTTATAAAGCGCTAAGTCACAACCGAAGGCATCTGAAAGTGCTTTGCATAGTCAGCCACCTGAACCATCTGAACCCTCCAGAGCAAGAAAAACTCCCCAGTAGAGTAGGAAGAAACCTCGAGAATAAACGGAGTCCAGTGGACTCATACATGGCTGGTGGTCATCTGCTTTGACCGGTTGGACTTAAAAGGAAACACAAAAAAAACGAGAGAGAGAGAGAGAGAGAGAGAGAGAGAGAGAGAGAGAGAGAGAGAGACCAAATACCCACAAAGATAAATTATTAGTTGATATAAGTATCAGTTTATGAATGTGTGTATATGTATAATAGTGGACTGTTTTTGCTCTTAACGGCTTGACTGCTGTTTTCCTTCTCAGGGAGTTTGGGCGCCCGACGGGGAAAATGTGAAAATCCCAGTGGCCATCAAGGTGTTGCGGGAGAACACCTCACCCAAGGCCAACAAAGAAATTCTGGATGTAAGCACCGTCCGTCTGCGCCCCACAGGTACATCTATACATATATACAGTGCTTGGAAGGAAAGTCACTTCCTTCGTGTGCCCCGCAGGAAGCGTACGTGATGGCGGGCGTGGCCAGCCCCTATGTGTGTCGCCTGCTGGGGATCTGCCTGACCTCCACCGTGCAGCTGGTCACCCAGCTGATGCCCTACGGCTGCCTGCTGGACTACGTCAGGGAGAACAAGGACCGCATCGGCTCCCAGTGCCTCCTCAACTGGTGTGTCCAGATCGCCAAGGTTGGTAGGCAGGAGGCGGCTTCTTTTTGTTTTATCTTTCGTCTGCGCAGATCCACGACTGGGTTGATAATCTTCTTTCTTCTGTTTTCTTTCTGGATTTGATGTGATATTCAGCCTGTATATTTGCGGACACGTGGCTTGTGGTTGATGGTTGATGGTTGATGGTTGTGTGTGTGTGTGTGTGTGTGTGTGTGTGTGTAGGGGATGAGCTACCTGGAGGAAGTCCGGCTGGTGCACAGAGATTTAGCCGCCCGCAATGTTCTGGTGAAGAACCCGAACCATGTGAAGATCACCGACTTCGGCCTGGCCCGCCTGCTGGACATCGACGAGACGGAATATCACGCTGACGGAGGGAAGGTGGGACGAGGCTGCAGCACCGGAGGGGGAGGGGGACGTCTGCACTCATGAGCGAAAACAGTATCTTCTCATATTCATCTGTGGCTTCTGTTTCTGGATCTGACCAGGTGCCCATTAAGTGGATGGCCCTGGAGTCGATTCTGCACAGGAAGTTCACCCATCAGAGCGACGTTTGGAGCTACGGTCCGTATCAAGAGTGCCTTTCAGAGGAAATTTGTGACTGCTGCGATGATAATACAACCAAATTAACTCTTTCTTAATATAAAGTGTTGGAAGGGTGGAATGAATAGTTATGGTAATTTAAATGTAAATGTAAAGGTGCTTTATTTAAACAGTCCTTTAAAATAACCCATAGGTAAACCAAAGTGCTTTGCAATAGATAATAAAGTAGAAACAACTACAACAATAAAAGCAAAAATAAAATGAAAAACTAAAATAACATTGAACAAATGTCAACGAGTGTCGTGCTGAACTAGCAAGTTTTCTGTTTGGATTTCAGTTCTTCATTGAAGAAAAGTAATAATTAATGGAATTGCTTAGGGCAGGTCTTGTAATGAATAATGATAAAAGTTATTACGTTATTATAAGACTATTATAGAAGATTGTATTGATTCATTTGTCCAACTGCTGACCCCCTCCTTCCCAGGAGTGACCGTCTGGGAGCTGATGACCTTTGGCGCGAAGCCCTACGACATGATCCCCGCCAGAGACATCCCCGATGTGCTGGAGGGAGGAGAGCGGCTCCCGCAGCCTCCCATCTGCACCATCGACGTCTACATGATCATGGTCAAATGTGAGTGGTGGCGCAGCGCCGTTAGGCCTGGGAGAGGCGCTGGTGGTGTTTTGAAGGCAGCTGTTGACCTTGCTTGTTTTGTTTTGTTTTGTTGTGTCGGACGGCAGGTTGGATGATTGATCCCGAAAGCCGGCCGAGGTTTAAAGATCTGGTGGGCGATTTCTCCGCCATGGCCAGAGATCCTCCTCGCTACGTGGTCATTCAGGTAGGTCCGCCTCCTGCTGAACATTGGCTGCAGACTTTGCTATATGTTAAAGGTCCCCGTGTTATAAAAAAATTAACAGAAATGGGTCCACCCTTGCCTGCTTTCCCTTGTGCCACTTTGCAAAAAGCTGTTTTCAAAGTGTTGAAAAATGGAATTCTGTAACCCTGCCCTCTGTGATGTCACTATGGGTGCCAAATACCCCAATGCAGGAATAGCCTGGTGTTGGTCATGCTCTGTGAGACCAACTTGGATCGCCTTCCAAGCGCGTGAAAAGCAGGAAGCTGAAACTAGAGTTTTTAGCTTTTTTTTGCAGGAGGTTGTAAACAGAGGGCTACATATGTTGATTTCATGTTTGTGTGCTGTCTCTCAGAACGATGAGCAGATGAGCCTCTCCAGCCCGGTGGACAGCCAGTTCTTCCGGATGCTGATGGAGGAGGAAGGAAACAACATGAGGGAGCTCCTGGACGCCGACAAGTATCTGGTGCCTCAGCCAAACATCTTCCCCAGGTCTCATGTAGATGGCGCTCAGTCCAATGGACCTTCCAGACACCAGTCATACAGGGTCAGTGAAAGAAAAAAAAGCTACAAAGTGGAATGGAGACTTTGGTTTCATCACATGTACCAATTTAAAAAAAAATATTTGTAAATGAAATTGTGGGTAAAAAATGAAACAAAATGGGAGTTTTTCTTCTGCCATTCTCCCTGATGCTCTTCTCCTCTGGCTTACAGAAATGTGCTGTGTTGCTAAAATGTCTCCCGGTAGACCGATCAGATTTTTAAGCTCTCAAAGATTCCCCTTGCTGCACCAAGTACAACACATCCTCAGTTTATTTGAAACAAAAAAAAATCTGACCCAAACCTGTAAACACTGCAGCTTCCTGCAGCATCCCCTCCAGTCCCTTCAGCAGCTGCCTGCCTTGTGTCACTTCCTGTATTTCTTGTTTGTCTTCTTCTGGGACTTTGAAGGGCAGCTTCCCTCAGTTGTTTCCTGGTTTTGTCACAACTTGAAGGGAACTAGACTCCTATCCTAAAACTGAGTGAAAACACTCACTGGAGGTTGGCAAAGTTTTTGAACTAAAACTTTATTGATCTTTGCCAGTGTTTTTTTTAAACCGCTACACATTTTTTTTACATTGAAAAAAATCCCATGGCACTCACTTTCCTTTAAAACACAGTCACTCCAGAATGGAATGTTTTTATTTTCTGTAGACCAATTAAGTGAAATTTTATCATTTTTCACAGCACACCTGACAGTATCTCACAGTACACCAGTGTTCCATTGCACTGTGTTTGAAAAACACTGATCTAGCCAATGTGTAGCGAAGAATAAGTTCACCGCTGCTTCTCAAGAAAGAGGAGGAGTCACACAAAAGTGAAGCTGTTTACAGTCCGAACGCGCCGACTAAACCATCACGTCTTGTGTCGCAGAGTAAAGATCAGGGCTTGGACATGGACTCCTCTGCAGCCGGTGGCGGCGGGGGCCCGCGAAGCGTGTACTCCTCCCTGAGCACCCTGGGCCGGAGCCAGTACCCCACCTTGCCAGTAGGAGCCAGCACCTCCAACGGCATTTGGGCTGCTCAGTTCCCGTCGCTGGCGCGGAGCCCGTCGGCAGGAGGTCAGTCGGACTCGGTCTTCCTCGACTCTCCGGACGACCCCTCGATGCCTCCGGAGAGTCCCGGGCGCTACTGCAGGGACCCCACCTACTCCAACGGCAGCCAAGAGGAACTGGAGACGGACGGCCCCAACGGCTTCTTCTCTCCTCAGAATCTTCATCACTCGCTGCCCAGGCGGAGTCACGCATGCGTTCAGAATCGAGCTTTACCAGGTGAGCAGGCTGGTCTGGACCAGAATTACGACTTGAACACCGTTGGAGCTACTCTTCGTGATTTACCATCCAAAAACAACCCTGGGTAGACCTTAAAAAAAACAGCATATTTAGCCCTCTGTTTACAGCCTCCTGCTAAAACTGTTACCTTGTTGGACTTTTCACGTGGAGGAGACAGAGCCTCACAGGGCCAGCTGTGGTTGCTACGACTCCATCGAAAGTGGTGTCAGTGCCCTTTGTGACATCACAAAGGGGCCTGATTTGGGGCTAAGTGTCTCAGTGAGCACAAAACAGTAAATGAACAGGTGTTCACTGACAAGCTACGCATATTTGAAAAGAAAGGCACAGATGATGAAGGGAATTTTACACAGCTGGTGACATTTAAGACGCTGGTAGTGTTTTAAACTGAATTTGAATTTGAATTTTCTCATCATTTTCTGAATTCCTCCTCCTGTTCAGAGTACATCAATCAGGAGGTCCAGGACCCCAGGCCGGGGGCCCCAGAGAGACCCAGCACACTCCCTCGCAAGGGCTCCAGGATAGACCGACGCCTCCCGAATGGCCTGAACTCTGGCCACAGTGTGGAAAACCCGGCATACCTGATCCCCACTAACACCGGCGCAGGCTCCACCTCGCCGGCGTTTGACAACCCCTACTACGCCAGCGGCCCAGAGGCCCCGGACAGGGACGGGGGAATTCCTCGGCACGTGAACGGGTTCGTGACCCCGACGGCGGAGAATCCCGAGTACCTGGGACTAGCAGACACCTGGAGCGGATATTCCTGAGGGAGCAGGGAGCCGCCTCCGAGAAGCGGCACGATGAACTCTGGCGGAGTCACTGAAATGTCCTGGCTGCCACTGAGATAAAACACGGAAGCAAGAGAGAAATGGAAGATGGTTGTTTGTGTGAAAGCGTTGCTGCGCGTGGAGTTTGCGGACGTTGGGGAGAAGCTTCTCTCGGTGTCACGTTGCCAAAGTCCAAGCCAGCCGAGGGGGTTTCTGGTTCTCCGGCGGATCTTTTAATCTCACTGTGGCAATATATGTGCTCCTGCCTTCCTCTCGGCAACCTGCGCTCGCCGCGTGACGGTTAAGTGCCAGAAAAGATGTCTGCAAACTTCTCTTTGCCTGTACTTTGTGAACTAAGAACTTCATTTCTGGTACGAGAAGGTTTCAATTATCACAAAATCCAATCCAGTTGGCCTGATTGACGATGAGTTCTCCTTGTTTTTGTTTTTTAATTGTAATGTATATTTTATTTTATTTTGTCTAATGAAGCTTTTTTTAAAAAAAGTATATTTTTACTCTTAGTTAACACTATATGTGTGTTGTGAATTGTGATGTGCAGCTCAGGCCAGCTAATACAGGAAAGAAAAAGTACACACTTGGATAAAATGAGCCATGGTCTTTTTTTTGTCTTTTTTTTTCTTAGTATTCCGGTCACATTTTCCTCTGACCTGATGGGGGTCTTCAGCACACTCAAAGCCGTTTTGTTTTCGGCCAGAGAAGACCATGCAGCCCATCTGGCCAGTGGAGTTGCCTCCTAAAAGAAAAGGCATCCTGTGTGGAGTAAACAGGGGCATTGTGCCACCCTGATGTATGGGGGGCTGTTAGTGTCTGTGGCTGCAGCTACTTTGTGCCGAGGCGGGTGACATGTGAGGTGCTAACATAGTTAGTAATCGGGGGGGCGGCGGGACAAACAAACAATGATCTTTCAGTTTTTTGAAGATTACATTACATTGGTAGCTGCGTTTTTGGGAACCTTTCAGGGATTTATGCTTTTAGCACAGAATACCGGGGGAGAGTGCCAATTTTAAATAGTGCACGACGCACAGCATGGCATTGGAACCGCCCTCCCGCCTTCTGCTCTGGGTGGTCAGTCTCGAGCCAAAGCGGCGCCTCCGTTTGCAGGCAGCAGTGAGAAAGAAAGAAGTCCCGCTGGTCGTGTTTTGTAAAAAACGAGGCTGCTCCTCTCCGGCTGGATAATCAATGCATGGCTCAGATTCCACTCGCTGAGAACACACCAGCATCCCAGTTAATAATCAACAGCCCCCCTCCCCCTGTCCCCATGCTAACCGGTGCTGGGCTGGAGGGGGAGAGGTTGGTCGAGTCACAAGTCAAGTCAATGGAGCCATTGTCTCACCCTTTAGTCCTTGTTGGGAAGACCGAGTTTCTCCCGATTCCGCCGTCCCCAACGACCGAGGAAAGTGAGAGAAAAGTTCAAAAACAACCGACGCGGTCAACTAAACAGCTCAGCAGGCCTGTCTGCACACCAGCACCAGTCAGAAAGGCCGTGGGAAGCTTGTCTTGTCACGTGAATGTTGTTTTTCATAGATGTTTCATGTTTTTTTTAAATTCTTTTTTACACTTTAAGAACAAAATTTGGTCAGACTCAGTTTGTTTCAGTCAAGTGATTCATTAAAAAAAAAAAAAAAAAAAATCAGACCTCTTCAAGAAAAGCATGAATAACAAGAATGTGTTTTTTTCAGGTGTTTTGAAAGTCTGAAAATTCTAAATGATGTTTACTTCTAAAATTTAAACTTTGAAGTTTTACACCTCACGCTTTCCTCTGAAACTGAACAAGGTCATTCGACTCTTACATTTCCCAAAGGAAAGTTCTCAGTCTTGGAATCAAAAAACAGGAACGTCTTTGCTTATCTATTACTTGTACGTCGGTGAAGGAAAATTAAGTCCGAGCACAATAGGAGAGAATCAGGCACAGTAGCCAACGTGCAGGAAGAGAGAAAGAAATTACTGTGACGTTTCAGTGCAAAACCTTTGTAAAATGTGAGGGAAATGTGGAGGACAGACGCACTGCACTGTTAGCTCCAGGTGCAAGTATTGAAATTGAATTAGCTTTTAAACCGTCATGATTAGCATTACAGGAAACAGCTGCATTACTTCACTGTTCCTGGCCCAGAAATGGCTGCTGTTAAACTGGTCTGTCAGGTTGCTGCTGTTCCGGGAAGCACGTAGCATGGCAGCAATATTAGCACAACTCAAGAGTTTTATTTAACAATAATTATAAGGGAGCACCCTTATAATTATTGTTATTATTATTTGGGTGTGTTTTCCTAGACAGTAACCCTCAGCAACCACATTTAAGAACACTCACGTTTGCATCTTGTAGCCGTGCACAGGGATGTCAGAGGAAATATTAGACTGTTGTCACTCTATTATTTCTCATTCAGTTCGTCCTTTTGTCTGGTGTATGTTCATGAGGATGTTCATGAGGATGTCACTTATTGTCAGTTGGATGACTGTAAAAACTTTGTTGTCATTGTTGTTTTGTTTTGAATATTCTACCATTCTCCCTGATGCTCTTTGGAAAGAAGCCATATCTTTAGTAGCTCTTCTTAGCTTCACGTCATAGACAGTTACTACTGTTTCAAAGCACCTTTAAGTCATCATTGAGCTTTTTAGTCGTGAGGCTGTTTTGTACACTACCATTGAAAGTAAAACACGCCTAGCATGTGGCAGAAACATTAAAGCTGTAAAATATATGAATATGTAAGCCCTTAAAAAAAGTATTGAATTTCATTACTAATTACACTATCTTCGTCTGTATTGGACAATGACTTTGTAAACTTATACAACACTGTGCAAAACTTTCCCATTTACATTTAGTGCTTTCCTTTTCATTTGGTCAGCATGTCCCTTTTTGTAAATGTGTTGTTTGTATATATGATTTAAAAAAAAAACAACAATCACTTGGTAGCTAATTTGAATTATGAGTATAAGTATTTGTATAAATTGTGAAGTGGGGAAGAAATACATATGAAATTGTTCAATGAAGAAATGATCATTTTTATAAAGGAGTTATTTTCGATGTGAGTCAATTAAAGCAAAAAAACAAAACAAAAACAACAACAACAAAAAAAAAAACCCGCCTGACTTTGCTCCTCTATATTTTTCCTCATCGAAATTACCATCGCTACCGTGTCTGCCATCTAGTGGCCATGACATGATCTCCAACACGATCTACCACTGGTTTACTTCTATTATGCGAAAGAGACGTTGTCTTTCACCACACACACTACAACATATACATAGATACTACAACAGGTCATAAAGAACACATACATTAGAGTTATTAACAACTCACAGGAACTTTGCAGAGAAGATATGAATTGAAAAAAGTGACACAGCACCCCTTCCCGACACGTTGCTGCGAGCCAGAAGGTGACTTTCCCAGATCAAAATTCCCTCTTTTTCCACAACACCAGATGTCAGGCAGAGAGCACCCAAACCTGCGACAGCCAGGTTTCTTTCTATTAACGAAATGTAAAATTGGCATGACAGCTGATCCAAAAGCGGATATAGCATAGCCCGGCAGTTCGATGTTGCAGAAGAAGGCATCACTGCTCATCGTTGTCTTTCCAATGATGACCATGACAATGGGGGGGAAATAAACAAACATCATCATCACCAGGCTGTTGATGAGGGTCTGAACTGCTCTCAGCTTCTGCAGGTGGATGTTTTTCTTGCCAGCGTCAGACTTAAGGAGTGCATGGAGGATAAAGGAATCACAGAATCCCACAACAACAATGGTTAACGTAAATGGCCCTAAGCTAATCAGGCCATAGTGTTTGGAAAATAGGAAACCAATAACACCAAAGGCAAACAGGCAGGCCCAAACAAAGCAAATCATCACAATTCTGGGGGTCATACTCTTCTTCTGATGGTAGATGATGGGATGAACCACAGCGACGTAACAGTCCAGGCACATAAAAGTCATCATCAGGGGTCTTCCACACATATTTAAGGCATAGAAAATGTTCCAAACCGATTCAACCATCAAAACCTTAAAAATCATGTGATTGAGAATTCCAAACGGGATGGTGGTCAAGAAGATGGTGTCCATGATGGTCAGGTGAAGGATGAAGAGGCTGTTTGGTGTGAGTGGAGTCCCACTCTGGCGTGGCTTGAACATCTTCCTGAGGATGAGGACACACGTAGGGAAACCAGTGGCGAAGCACAGTATGCTGCTGACAACCCAAGTCACTCTGCCGGCACTGAAGTTGTCACACCTCTCAAAATAAAAAATGTTCCACGGTACTTCAGACAGTGCATCCTGGTCAGACAAGTTGGAGCGTAGATGCGGCTCGAATAGCATTTTTGATGTGGAGTGTTAAAACCACGTACTGTTGAAGGGTGTGGTGGTACAAAAAAATACTCTCAGGTAGTGACAGAAACTAGTTCCTTTTTAATTTTCCCATTCATTTACGATTCAGCCCAAATTCGTTGAACTTGACTTTACGTTGAAAGAGGTTTAAAAAGGGATGTTTTCCGGACGTGCCCTCACACCTTGCTACCTTGATGTCAATGGAAAAAGGTTGTATGAGCAGCTCTGTGGGTTCTTATGAAATTTAGCAATCATAACATGGTGTCAAAGGTGGTTTGCAAATTGTAGACATGCAAAAAAAAAAAAGGTGGGGGGTGGTGTGGGGAGGGGGGACTCACCCATTTCATCCCTGCGATCAACTAGGAACAATAATCTCCGACCCAGAATAAAAGTCCAATATTTAGCACAAAAATGCTTTAATGTCAGGGACCACATTCACTGTCTCTCGCCTTGCTTTGTCCTCTCAACATCCCTCTGATGTCTCAGTTCCTGATCCAGTCCATCCTGGTCTCTCCCAAATACAAACTCAACATTTTAATCTCTGCTACCTCCAGCTCCACTGAGGGAACTGCATGTGTAGTAAATGACCTTGGGGAACATTTATTACATGTGCAATATTCACAGATCAGTGGCATGAACCTGAAAAGAGGCAAAATCAACTTGTAAAAATCTTTGGTTAACATTGAAAACATGCACATAAATGAGTGGGTAAATTGTGCCAAAATATTCCTATAAATTGGAATTGAGCTTTTATGCCCAAACAAGATGCAAATAGTGTCTGCATTTGCAAATGTTGTTTTAGCTGTAGGCAGGTAAACCCCACAAATCAATCAACAGATATGATTTATCACGCATGAGCTGTCAGAGTCAAAAACAATCTGTTGAAGGACACCAGCAGAATAACAATGTTTTCTGTAGAATGGTTTATTTTCCACTGGAATTATAGTGGTGATGCACATTCTGAGGTAGCGTAGCTCAGGCACAAGCATGCAGTTAATACAAATGGATGAAAATGCGTAATAATTTACCTCAGATTTACTTTTATGAGAAATATTATCGCACACTTGTTAAACCCAAACAAATGATTGATTGCTTTTTCTCAGGCATTTTAAGATTTTTTTTTCCCCAAAACTAAATTTCGTTGAAGTTCCTCCATACAGAGGGAGCAACAGAGTTTCGCAGTAGATAGTGACGTCATAACGCCCGTCTGAGTGAATCCTTCTCGTCCTGCCAGCCAAGTACGACATCTAATGGTGTAATGGTGATCTTCTTGTAAATGGTTCCCTTCAAAGTGGCTAATTAGCATTTTTTGTGTGACCATAACCCTTCAGCACAGGTGGTCAGTTTGTCCTAATTGGTATATGTGTTGTTTGAAACGTAATTACAAAACAATTCCTTTTGGTAACTGATTTGAATAATTAGTGTCAATACTTGTATAAATAGCGAGGTGGCGAGGAAATACATGTTACATGCATATTATTCTGGTGTCAAGCAACACCTTGCGGCTACCGTTCAGTGGGCTTACTGAAGAATTTAAGGTGGCACGCACAAGAGAAGCCCTACAGTACAGGGATTCCAAAGACTGCAAGGTCTCATCAGCTGGGATTGAAGTGAGAACAGGAAGGAAGTGGAAGGCCGCCAAGGCAGTGGAGGTGGCAGAGGCCCGCCTAAGGCAAAAGGCACTGGTGGGGGTTGTGGCGATCGGAAGAGCAGGTTTGGGATACTTTCCAAAGACCCAAGTCAGCCAGGCCCAGGGGGCAGAGGCAGACACCAGCTACTCAAGGAAGAGGTCCGAGCAGGCCTGGAAGAAGAGCGAGTGGGCAGAGCAGTGGGACTCCGGCAGCAGGGAGCATGGACTAGGTGGGAGGGCACGTTGCAGCGTAAAGTCACCTGGTCTAACATCATGCACGCAGACTTCCACCGCGTCCGGTTCCTGCTGCAGGCCGTGTACGATGCCCTCCCCAGTCCAGCAAACCTCCATGTGTGGGGAAAGAGTGAGACACCTTCATGCCTTCTTTGCTCTGGAAGAGGCTCCTTAGAACATCTCCTCAGCAGCTGCCCAAAGGCCCTGGCCGATGGTCGGTACCGTTGGGGTCATGATCAGGTGCTCAAGGCAGTGGCTGAGACAATAGCCCGAGCAATCAGCAGCTGCAAACAACATCGCGCTCCGAATAAGGCAATCCCCTTCATCAAAGCAGGAGAGAGACCCCGGGCAGGCCCACCAAAAACAACTGGCCTCCTTCACACAGCTTCTGATTGGAACCTGCTCGTCGACCTGGGAAAACAGCTGAGGTTCCCCCAGCACATAGCTGCAACATCGCTCTGGCCAGACATGATCATTTCCTCTGAGGCTTCGAAACACCTGATCATGCTGGAGCTTACAGTTCCCTGGGAAGAAAGGATCGAAGAAGCCAACGAGAGGAAACAATCTAAGTACCAGGAACTAGTGGAGGAGTGCCGGGGCAGGGGCTGGAGGACATTCTATGAGCCCATAGAGATTGGCTGCAGAGGCTTTGCAGGACACTCTCTCTGTAAAGCGCTCAGCCGTTTGGGTGTTACAGGGCCGGCCAAGAAGAGAGCCATCCAGTCCGCAAGCGAAGCTGCAGAGAAAGCCACAAGGTGGTCGTGGCTGAAAAGGGCAGATCCGTGGACTGCTACTGGGACGCAAGTCGGGACTTGATCACCCCGGCTGGGTCGCCTGGTGGGAGGGTATCTGATGTTGCAAGACCCGAAATACCCGATGAGCCCAGGAATCACATCACTGATGATGCTGTCCCAGTGCATCCATGAGATGTTTCTTTAAAGTGAGAAAAAAATGTAATTTTTTATGGAGTTTCATTATGTGTGTCAATTAAGCTGAAATAATCACACAAACATACATACAAATAGATTGTGTTCTCCATATGTGTTTTCTTGAAATTAGCATCGTCAGCATTACTCACCGTGTCTGCCACCTAGTGAACATGAAATGAACTACAACATGTCCTTTTGCTGGTTCACATTTATGACGAAAAATGGGCTTTGCCTTTTAACGTCTACTTTACATACATGAAAATATACATACATACATACAACAGTGTCATAATGAACACATGCAGTTGCCAGACTTATTCTAGTATCATTTTTGAAAGTGTGTGAACATCTCATGAACGTTACATTAGAGTTATGAACAATGCGGAGAAGATAGCAAACGAATATTTGTCTCAACACTTCTTCCAGATACGTCGCTGCTAGCCGGAAGGTGACTTTCCCAGATCAAAATTCCCTCTTTTTCTACAACACCAGATGTCAGGCAGAGAGCACCCAAACCTGCGACAGCCTGGTTTCTTTCTATTAACTAAATATAACATTGGCATGGCAGCTGATCCAAGAGTGGATATAGTACTTGCAAAATATGAGCTGAAACAGTTTAAGGCATCGCTGTTAATCATTGTCTTTATAGTTATTTCTGTGAGGATGGGGGGGAAATAAAAGAACATTGTCATCACCAGGCTGTTGATGAGGGTCTGAACTGCTCTCTTCTTCTGCAGGTGGATGTTTTTCTTGCCAGCGTCAGACTTAAGGAGTGCATGGAGGATAAAGGAATCACAGATTCCCACAACAACAATGGTTAACGTAAATGGCCCTAAGCTAATCAGGCCAAAGTCGTTAGCAAATAGGTAAACAATAACGCTAAAGGCAAACAGGCAGGCCCAAACAAAGCAAACCACCACAATTCTGGGGGTCATACTCTTCTTCTGATGGTAGATGATGGGATGAACCACAGCGACGTAACAGTCCAGGCACATAAAAGTCATCATCAGGGGTCTTCCACACATATTTAAGGCATAGAAAATGTTCCAAACCGATTCAACCATCAAAACCTTAAAAATCATGTGATTGAGAATTCCAAACGGGATGGTGGTCAAGAAGATGGTGTCCATGATGGTCAGGTGAAGGATGAAGAGGCTGTTTGGTGTGAGTGGAGTCCCACTCTGGCGTGGCTTGAACATCTTCCTGAGGATGAGGACACACGTAGGGAAACCAGTGGTGAAGCACAGTATGCTGCTGACAACCCAAGTCACTCTGCCGGCACTGAAGTTGTCACACCTCTCAAAATAAAAAATGTTCCACGGTACTTCAGACAGTGCATCCTGGTCAGACAAGTTGGAGCGTAGATGCGGCTCGAATAGCATTTTTGATGTGGAGTGTTAAAACCACGTACTGTTGAAGGGTGTGGTGGTACAAAAAAATACTCTCAGGTAGTGACAGAAACTAGTTCCTTTTTAATTTTCCCATTCATTTACGATTCAGCCCAAATTCGTTGAACTTGACTTTACGTTGAAAGAGGTTTAAAAAGGGATGTTTTCCGGACGTGCCCTCACACCTTGCTACCTTGATGTCAATGGAAAAAGGTTGTATGAGCAGCTCTGTGGGTTTTTATGAAATTTAGCAATCATAACATGGTGTCAAAGGTGGTTTGCAAATTGTAGACATGCAAAAAAAAAAGGTGGGGGGTGGTATGGGGAGGAGGGGGGGTAGGGGGGACTCACCCATTTCATCCCTGCGATCAACTAGGAACAATAATCTCCGACCCAGAATAAAAGTCCAATATTTAGCACAAAAATGCTTTAATGTCAGGGACCACATTCACTGTCTCTCGCCTTGCTTTGTCCTCTCAACATCCCTCTGATGTCTCAGTTCCTGATCCAGTCCATCCTGGTCTCTCCCAAATACAAACTCAACATTTTAATCTCTGCTACCTCCAGCTCCACTGAGGGAACTGCATGTGTAGTAAATGACCTTGGGGAACATTTATTACATGTGCAATATTCACAGATCATTGGCATGAACCTGAAAAGAGGCAAAATCAACTTGTAAAAATCTTTGGTTAACATTGAAAACATGCACATAAATGAGTGGGTAAATTGTGCCAAAATATTCCTATAAATTGGAATTGAGCTTTTATGCCCAAACAAGATGCAAATAGTGTCTGCATTTGCAAATGTTGTTTTAGCTGTAGGCAGGTAAACCCCACAAATCAATCAACAGATATGATTTATCACGCATGAGCTGTCAGAGTCAAAAACAATCTGTTGAAGGACACCAGCAGAATAACAATGTTTTCTGTAGAATGGTTTATTTTCCACTGGAATTATAGTGGTGATGCACATTCTGAGGTAGCATAGCTCAGGCACAAGCATGCAGTTAATACAAATGGATGAAAATGCGTAATAATTTACCTCAGATTTACTTTTATGAGAAATATTATCGCACACTTGTTAAACCCAAACAAATGATTGATTGCTTTTTCTCAGGCATTTTAAGATTTTTTTTTCCCCAAAACTAAATTTCGTTGAAGTTCCTCCATACAGAGGGAGCAACAGAGTTTCGCAGTAGATAGTGACGTCATAACGCCCGTCTGAGTGAATCCTTCTCGTCCTGCCAGCCAAGTACGACATCTAATGGTGTA
Organism: Nelusetta ayraudi; assembly: GCF_046127955.1. NCBI lineage: Eukaryota > Metazoa > Chordata > Actinopteri > Tetraodontiformes > Monacanthidae > Nelusetta > Nelusetta ayraudi. The sequence goes on along the minus strand of NW_027466092.1, from coordinate 10,547,290 downwards.
ATGGTGATCTTCTTGTAAATGGTTCCCTTCAAAGTGGCTAATTAGCATTTTTTGTGTGACCATAACCCTTCAGCACAGGTGGTCAGTTTGTCCTAATTGGTATATGTGTTGTTTGAAACGTAATTACAAAACAATTCCTTTTGGTAACTGATTTGAATAATTAGTGTCAATACTTGTATAAATAGCGAGGTGGCGAGGAAATACATGTTACATGCATATTATTCTGGTGTCAAGCAACACCTTGCGGCTACCGTTCAGTGGGCTTACTGAAGAATTTAAGGTGGCACGCACAAGAGAAGCCCTACAGTACAGGGATTCCAAAGACTGCAAGGTCTCATCAGCTGGGATTGAAGTGAGAACAGGAAGGAAGTGGAAGGCCGCCAAGGCAGTGGAGGTGGCAGAGGCCCGCCTAAGGCAAAAGGCACTGGTGGGGGTTGTGGCGATCGGAAGAGCAGGTTTGGGATACTTTCCAAAGACCCAAGTCAGCCAGGCCCAGGGGGCAGAGGCAGACACCAGCTACTCAAGGAAGAGGTCCGAGCAGGCCTGGAAGAAGAGCGAGTGGGCAGAGCAGTGGGACTCCGGCAGCAGGGAGCATGGACTAGGTGGGAGGGCACGTTGCAGCGTAAAGTCACCTGGTCTAACATCATGCACGCAGACTTCCACCGCGTCCGGTTCCTGCTGCAGGCCGTGTACGATGCCCTCCCCAGTCCAGCAAACCTCCATGTGTGGGGAAAGAGTGAGACACCTTCATGCCTTCTTTGCTCTGGAAGAGGCTCCTTAGAACATCTCCTCAGCAGCTGCCCAAAGGCCCTGGCCGATGGTCGGTACCGTTGGGGTCATGATCAGGTGCTCAAGGCAGTGGCTGAGACAATAGCCCGAGCAATCAGCAGCTGCAAACAACATCGCGCTCCGAATAAGGCAATCCCCTTCATCAAAGCAGGAGAGAGACCCCGGGCAGGCCCACCAAAAACAACTGGCCTCCTTCACACAGCTTCTGATTGGCACCTGCTCGTCGACCTGGGAAAACAGCTGAGGTTCCCCCAGCACATAGCTGCAACATCGCTCTGGCCAGACATGATCATTTCCTCTGAGGCTTCGAAACACCTGATCATGCTGGAGCTTACAGTTCCCTGGGAAGAAAGGATCGAAGAAGCCAACGAGAGGAAACAATCTAAGAACCAGGAACTAGTGGAGGAGTGCCGGGGCAGGGGCTGGAGGACATTCTATGAGCCCATAGAGATTGGCTGCAGAGGCTTTGCAGGACACTCTCTCTGTAAAGCGCTCAGCCGTTTGGGTGTTACAGGGCCGGCCAAGAAGAGAGCCATCCAGTCCGCAAGCGAAGCTGCAGAGAAAGCCACAAGGTGGTCGTGGCTGAAAAGGGCAGATCCGTGGACTGCTACTGGGACGCAAGTCGGGACTTGATCACCCCGGCTGGGTCGCCTGGTGGGAGGGTATCTGATGTTGCAAGACCCGAAATACCCGATGAGCCCAGGAATCACATCACTGATGATGCTGTCCAAGTGCATCCATGAGATGTTTCTTTAAAGTGAGAAAAAAATGTAATTTTTTATGGAGTTTCATTATGTGTGTCAATTAAGCTGAAATAATCACACAAACATACATACAAATAGATTGTGTTCTCCATATGTGTTTTCTTGAAATTAGCATCGTCAGCATTACTCACCGTGTCTGCCACCTAGTGAACATGAAATGAACTACAACATGTCCTTTTGCTGGTTCACATTTATGACGAAAAATGGGCTTTGCCTTTTAACGTCTACTTTACATACATGAAAACATACATACATACATACAACAGTGTCATAATGAACACATGCAGTTGCCAGACTTATTCTAGTATCATTTTTGAAAGTGTGTGAACATCTCATGAACGTTACATTAGAGTTATGAACAATGCGGAGAAGATAGCAAACAAATAATTTGTCTCAACACTTCTTCCAGATACGTCGCTGCTAGCCGGAAGGTGACTTTCCCAGATCAAAATTCCCTCTTTTTCTACAACACCAGATGTCAGGCAGAGAGCACCCAAACCTGCGACAGCCTGGTTTCTTTCTATTAACTAAATATAACATTGGCATGGCAGCTGATCCAAGAGTGGATATAGTACTTGCAAAATATGAGCTGAAACAGTTTAAGGCATCGCTGTTAATCATTGTCTTTATAGTTATTTCTGTGAGGATGGGGGGGAAATAAAAGAACATTGTCATCACCAGGCTGTTGATGAGGGTCTGAACTGCTCTCTTCTTCTGCAGGTGGATGTTTTTCTTGCCAGCGTCAGACTTAAGGAGTGCATGGAGGATAAAGGAATCACAGATTCCCACAACAACAATGGTTAACGTAAATGGCCCTAAGCTAATCAGGCCAAAGTCGTTAGCAAATAGGTAAACAATAACGCTAAAGGCAAACAGGCAGGCCCAAACAAAGCAAACCACCACAATTCTGGGGGTCATACTCTTCTTCTGATGGTAGATGATGGGATGAACCACAGCGACGTAACAGTCCAGGCACATAAAAGTCATCATCAGGGGTCTTCCACACATATTTAAGGCATAGAAAATGTTCCAAACCGATTCAACCATCAAAACCTTAAAAATCATGTGATTGAGAATTCCAAACGGGATGGTGGTCAAGAAGATGGTGTCCATGATGGTCAGGTGAAGGATGAAGAGGCTGTTTGGTGTGAGTGGAGTCCCACTCTGGCGTGGCTTGAACATCTTCCTGAGGATGAGGACACACGTAGGGAAACCAGTGGCGAAGCACAGTATGCTGCTGACAACCCAAGTCACTCTGCCGGCACTGAAGTTGTCACACCTCTCAAAATAAAAAATGTTCCACGGTACTTCAGACAGTGCATCCTGGTCAGACAAGTTGGAGCGTAGATGCGGCTCGAATAGCATTTTTGATGTGGAGTGTTAAAACCACGTACTGTTGAAGGGTGTGGTGGTACAAAAAAATACTCTCAGGTAGTGACAGAAACTAGTTCCTTTTTAATTTTCCCATTCATTTACGATTCAGCCCAAATTCGTTGAACTTGACTTTACGTTGAAAGAGGTTTAAAAAGGGATGTTTTCCGGACGTGCCCTCACACCTTGCTACCTTGATGTCAATGGAAAAAGGTTGTATGAGCAGCTCTGTGGGTTCTTATGAAATTTAGCAATCATAACATGGTGTCAAAGGTGGTTTGCAAATTGTAGACATGCAAAAAAAAAAAAGGTGGGGGGTGGTGTGGGGAGGGGGGACTCACCCATTTCATCCCTGCGATCAACTAGGAACAATAATCTCCGACCCAGAATAAAAGTCCAATATTTAGCACAAAAATGCTTTAATGTCAGGGACCACATTCACTGTCTCTCGCCTTGCTTTGTCCTCTCAACATCCCTCTGATGTCTCAGTTCCTGATCCAGTCCATCCTGGTCTCTCCCAAATACAAACTCAACATTTTAATCTCTGCTACCTCCAGCTCCACTGAGGGAACTGCATGTGTAGTAAATGACCTTGGGGAACATTTATTACATGTGCAATATTCACAGATCAGTGGCATGAACCTGAAAAGAGGCAAAATCAACTTGTAAAAATCTTTGGTTAACATTGAAAACATGCACATAAATGAGTGGGTAAATTGTGCCAAAATATTCCTATAAATTGGAATTGAGCTTTTATGCCCAAACAAGATGCAAATAGTGTCTGCATTTGCAAATGTTGTTTTAGCTGTAGGCAGGTAAACCCCACAAATCAATCAACAGATATGATTTATCACGCATGAGCTGTCAGAGTCAAAAACAATCTGTTGAAGGACACCAGCAGAATAACAAGGTTGAAAAAGTCCAGCTGACTATCAACTGATTCTTTGAAACATCAGGAGGTCAGAAATGCACAAACTGCAGTTCAGTGTCATTTTGAAGCCTCGTCATCATTCTGAACATCCAAATACTGCTTGTAAAAGTGGTCAGGAAACGGAAATGACAATGTTTTCTGTAGAATGGTTTATTTTCCACTGGAATTATAGTGGTGATGCACATTCTGAGGTAGCATAGCTCAGGCACAAGCATGCAGTTAATGTCAGGCCGGGACTTGAGGCAGGACTCAGACGCAAACAGAAAACAAGTAAATTTATTTCACAAGCAATTGTCCGCAGATCAGAGAGATCAAATAAACAGGCTATAAGAATCCTATTCTCACTGAGCGGACAACAAAATCAGAATTACTCGCATGGAGGAAAAAGGACTGTCTAACTAACAAAAGTATACTCTAATAACAAATCTAGGTTTTAACAAAATAAATCACTCAAGAGGAAAAAGACTGACGAATTAACAAAAGGTCTACTCTAATGACAAAAAAAAAAACACTCACAAGGAGGAAAATAACTAACTAGTAAACAAAATCCTATTCTAATAACAAAACTTAGCATTAACAGAAAATCACTCGACCTCGAGGAACACCTGTCTTACTGTGGACTCTTGTGGCTAGACGTGATGGACGAAGACACCCTGCCACAAGACAAGGGGAAGCAGACTATTTGAACACACAAGGTAGCAAGGCACAGCTGGAAACAATGGGTAATTGGGTCAGACGAACAGGTGGAACATGAGGAGAGGTTGTGATCTGAAACGAGAGGAAGTTGTCAAAATAAAACAGGAAATGACGAGACAAAACCTCACCACAGTGTGACAGTTAATACAAATGGATGAAAATGCGTGATAATTTACCTCAGATTTTTTTTATGAGAAATATTATCGCACACTTGTTAAATCAAAACAAATGATTGATTGCTTTTTCTCAGGCATTTTAAGATTCCCCCCCCCCAAACTAAATTTCGATGACGTTCCTCCATACAGAGGGAGCAACAGAGTTTCGCAGTAGATAGTGACGTCATAACGCCCGTCTGAGTGAATCCTTCTCGTCCTGCCAGCCAAGTACGACATCTAATGGTGTAATGGTGATCTTCTTGTAAATGGTTCCCTTCAAAGTGGCTAATTAGCATTTTTTGTGTGACCATAACCCTTCAGCACAGGTGGTCAGTTTGTCCTAATTGGTATATGTGTTGTTTGAAACGTAATTACAAAACAATTCCTTTTGGTAACTGATTTGAATAATTAGTGTCAATACTTGTATAAATAGCGAAGTGGCGAGGAAATACATGTTACATGCATATTATTCTGAGAAAAAAAAATTATGGAGTTTCATTATGTGTGTCAATTAAGCTGAAATAATCACACAAACATACATACAAATAGATTGTGTTCTGCATATGTGTTTTCTTGAAATTAGCATCGTCAGCATTACTCACCGTGTCTGCCATCTAGTGAGTATGAAATGAACTACAACATGTCCTTTTGCTGGTTCACATTTATGACGAAAAATGGGTTTTGCCTTTTACCGTCTACCTTACATACATACATACTTACATCCACACATACATACATACATACATACATACATACATACATACATACATACATACATATATACATACATACATACATACATACATACATACATACATACTTACATCCACACATACATACATACATACATACATACATACATACATACATATATACATACATACATACATACATACATACATACATATATACATACAGACATACATATAACAGTGTCATAACGAACACATGCATTTGCCAGACTTATTCTAGTATCATTTTTGAAAGTGTGTGAACATCTCATGAACGTTACATTAGAGTTATGAACAATGCGGAGAAGATAGCAAACAAATAATTTGTCTCAACACTTCTTCCAGATACGTCGCTGCTAGCCGGAAGGTGACTTTCCCAGATCAAAATTCCCTCTTTTTCTACAACACCAGATGTCAGGCAGAGAGCACCCAAACCTGCGACAGCCAGGTTTCTTTCTATTAACTAAATATAACATTGGCATGACAGCTGATCCAAAAGAGGATATAGTACTTGCAAAATATAAGCTGATACAGAAGAAGAAGGCATCGCTGTTAATCATTGTCTTTATAGTTATTTCCATGAGAATGGGGGGGAAATAAACAAACATCATCATCACCAGGCTGTTGATGAGGGTCTGAACTGCTCTCTTCTTCTGCAGGTGGATGCTTTTCTTGCCAGCGTCAGACTTAAGGAGTCCATGGAGGATAAAGGTATCGCAGATTCCCACAACAACAATGGTTATTACAAATAACCCAATGGAAATCAGGCCATAGTGTTTGGGAAATAGGTAAAAAATAATGCTACAGACAAATGAGCAGGCCCAAACAAAGCAAACCACCACAATTCTGGGGGTCATACTCTTCTTCTGATGGTAGATGATGGGATGAACCACAGCGACGTAACAGTCCAGGCACATAAAAGTCATCATCAGGGGTCTTCCACAGACATTTAAGGCAAAGAAACTGTTCCAAACCAAATCAACCACCGACAACTTAAAAATCATGTGATTGAGAATTCCAAATGGGATGGTGATCAAGAAAATGGTGTCCATGATGGTCAGGTGAAGGATGAAGAGGCTGTTTGGTGTGAGTGGAGTCCCACTCTGGCGTTGCTTGAACATCTTCCTGAGGATGAGGACACACGCAGGGAAACCAGTGGCGAAGCACAGTATGCTGCTGACAATCCAAAACACTTTTTCTGTGATTAAATTGTCGCATACTTCAAAATAAAAATAAATGTTCCACGGTACTGCAGATGTTGCATCCTCATCAGACAGGTTGGCGCGCAGATGTAGCTCAAATAGCATTTTTGTGTTTAAACCACCTACTTTGAAGGAGGAGTGACAGAAACATGAAGAAAAAAACTTTCAGGAAGTGACAAAAATGATAAAGAACATAAAATCAATTCTCCTGTTCATTCATGATTTACACCAGATTAGCTGAAATTGACTTTACCTTGAAAGAGGTTTGGATGTTTTCCAGAAGTTCCCTCACACCTTGCTACCTTGATGTCAGTGTAAAATGGCCGTATGAGCAGCTCTGTGAGTTCTTATGAAAATGTCAATCAAAATATGGTACCAATGGTGATTTGCAAATTGAGGACACGTCAAAAAAATAATAAATTTACACACACACACACACACGCACACACACACACACACACACACACACACACACACACAAATACTTCACCCCTGAGATTAGAAAATAAAAGTTCAATACTGAGCTCATATATTATTTTCTGTCAGTGACCACAGAAGACTGGAAAAATATCTGTCGTAATTTTGCTGAACTGATTAAAAAAATAATACAAAGTTAGTCACGTGATGTTCTGATTGTTCAATGTCATTGAGCTGTAACTTGAGAAAAAGATTCTGCATTTATATGCTTGTATGCTTATTAAACATTTAGTTGCTGACCACAGAAAAATATTCCCTCGCCTGGCTTTGTCCCCTAAACATCCCTCCGATGTCTTCATTCCTGATCCAGTCCATCGTGGTCACTCCCAAACACAAACTCAACATTTTAATCCCTGCTACCTCCAGCCCCACTGAGAGAACTGCACCAGAAATCAGAGAGACACTGAAAGCAGAGAGATTGGACCTTGGGGAACATTTATTACATGTGCAATGTTCACAGATCAGTGGCATGAACCTGAATGAGACTATATCAAACTGCAATAATCTATGGATAAAATTTCACATATGCACATAAATGAGTGGAAAATTGTGCCAAAATAAAAAAAAAATGTTGCATTTGAATGGACTCATTATCCCAAAACTGCATGCAAATAGTGTCTGCATTTGCAAATGTTGTTTTAGCTGTATAGGCAGGTAAACCCAACAAATCAATCAACAGATATGATTTATCACACATGAGCTGTCAGAGTCAAAAACAATCTATTGAAGGACACCAGCAGAATAACAAGGTTGAAAAAGTCCAGCTGACTATCAACTGATTATTTGAAACGTCAGGAGGTCAGAAATGCGCAAACTGCAGTTCAGTGTCATTTTGAAGCCTCGTCATCATTCTGAACATCCAAATACTGCTTGTAAAAGTGGTCAGGAAACAGAAATGACAAGGTTTTCTGTAGAATGGTTTATTTTCCACTGGAATTATAGTGGTGATGCACATTCTGAGGTGATTTTGTCGCTGTAAATTACCATACAGATGTTTATAAATATGTATCAGCTCAGGCACAATCACACAACTCAGATTTACAACTGTCATAAAATATTATGGGACACATATTGAATTTAATCAAATTGTAGCTGTTGTTGTTTTTTTTTTTCAAGCATTTCAAGATTTACTTACAAAATTAAGTTGATGTTCCTCTCTACAGCGCAAGCAACATAGTTCCAGAGTAGAGACATCACAGCACCCCTCTGAGTGTGTCCCCCTGGTCCTGCCAGCCAAGTAGGACATCTAGTGGTGAAATAATGATCTTCTTGTAAATGACTCCTATAAGATAGGATAATTAGATTGGTTGCCGCCACAATTCATCTGGTAGCACGCAGCAGACGCTCCTGTATTGTTGTGTAATGGCTTGATGACAGATGGAGTTTTTTATTAGTTGATTAACTTCTCTCAGATCTATCTATCTATCTATCTATCTATCTATCTATCTATCTATCTATCTATCACACACTCATAATTTAATGCACATAGATACATAGATAGATACGTACATACATACAAATATATATACATACAACGGGTCATCAAAAACACATGCAGTTGCAAAACATATTATTTTATATTTATTTTATTTTTTTAAGGAAAAAGATCAAGTGGGTGAACATCTCATGAACGTTATATTAGACTTATGAACAATGCAGAGAAGATAGGAAATTAAGAAATTGTCACAACACTTTCTCCGGACATGTCGCTGCTAGCCGGAAGGTGACTTTCCCAGATCAAAATTCCCTCTTTTTCTACAACACCAGATGTCAGGCAGAGAGCACCCAAACCTGCGACAGCCAGGTTTCTTTCTATTAACTAAATATAAAATTGGCATGACAGCTGATCCAAGAGTGGATATAGTACTTGCTAGGAATGTCACAACACAGTATGAGGCATTGCTGCTCATCGTTGTTTTTACAACAATTTCCATGAGAATGGGGGGGAAATAAAAGAGCATTGTCATCACCAGGCTGTTGATGAGGGTCTGAACTGCTCTCTTCTTCTGCAGGTGGATGTTTTTCTTGCCAGCGTCAGACTTAAGGAGTGCATGGAGGATAAAGGAATCACAGATTCCCACAATAACAATGGTTATTAAAAATGGCCCAATGGAAATAAGGAGAAAGACTTTAGCAAATAGGTAAAATATAATGCCAAAGGCAAATGAGCAGGCCCAAACAAAGCAAATCATCACAATTCTGGGGGTCATACTCTTCTTCTGATGGTAGATGATGGGATGAACTACAGCGACGTAACAGTCCAGGCACATACAAGTCATCATCAGGGGTCTTCCACAGACATTTAAGGCATAGAAACTGTTCCAAACCGATTCAACCACCCACAACTTAAAAATCATGTGATTGAGAATTCCAAATGGGATGGTGGTCAAGAAGATGGTGTCCATGATGGTCAGGTGAAGGATGAAGAGGCTGTTTGGTGTGAGTGGAGTCCCACTCTGGCGTGGCTTGAACATCTTCCTGAGGATGAGGACACACGCAGGGAAACCAGTGGCGAAGCACAGTATGCTGCTGACAATCCAAAACACTTTTTCTGTGATTAAATTGTTGCATACCTCAAAATAAAAATAAATGTTCCACGGTACTGCAGATGTTGCATCCTCGTCAGACAGGTTGGCGCGCAGATGTAGCTCAAATAGCATTTTTGTGTTTAAACCACCTACTTTGAAGGAGGAGTGACAGAAACATGAAGAAAAAAACTTTCAGGAAGTGACAAAAATGATAAAGAACATAAAATCAATTCTCCTGTTCATTCATGATTTACACCAGATTAGCTGAAATTGACTTTACCCTGAAAGAGGTTTGGATGTTTTCCAGAAGTTCCCTCGCACCTCGCTACCTTGATGTCAGTGTAAAATGGCCGTATGAGCAGCTCTGTGGGTGATTATGAAAATGTCAACCAAAATACCAAAGGGGATTTGCAAATTGAGGACACGTAAAAAAACAATAATTTACACACACACACACACACACACACACACACACACACACACACACACACACACACACAACCACACACAAATACTTCACACCTGAGATTAATTAGAAGAATAATCTCCAACTCAGAATAAAAGTTCAATACTGAGCTCATATATTATTTTCTGTCAGTGACCACAGAAGACTGGAAAAATATCTGTCGTAATTTTGCTGAACTGATTAAAAAAATAATAATACAAAGTTAGTCACGTGATGTTCTGATTGTTCAATGTCATTGAGCTGTAATTTGAGAAAAAGATTCTGACACACTGAAAGCAGAGAGATTGGGCCTTGGGGAACATTTATTACATGTGCAATGTTCACAGATCAGTGGCATGAACCTGAATGAGACTATATCAAACTGCAATAATCTATGGCTAAAATTTCACATATGCACATAAATGAGTGGGAAATTGTGCCAAAATATATATATTTTTTTACATTTGAATGGACTCATTATCCCAAAACTGCATGCAAATAGTGTCTGCATTTGCAAATGTTGTTTTAGCTGTCGGCAGGTAAACCCAACAAATCAATCAACAGATATGATTTATCACGCATGAGCTGTCAGAGTCAAAAACAATCTGTTGAAGGACACCAGCAGAATAACAAGGTTGAAAAAGTCCAGCTGACTATCAACTGATTCTTTGAAACGTCAGGAGGTCAGAAATGCGCAAACTGCAGTTCAGTATCATTTTGAAGCCTCGTCATCATTCTGAACCAGTGTTAATTTTGACAGCAAATTCTAATTTACTCTTAGTCTTTTGGATAGCATACCATTTAGTTTTAGTCATATTTTAATCATCTGAAATCTTTTAGTCTTAGTCGAGTTTTAGTCGACTAAATATCATAAGAGTTCTAGTCTTAGTCTACCGTAATTTCCGGACTATAAACCGCTACTTTTCCCCCCATGCTTTGAACCCTGCGGTTTATACAACGGTGCGGCTAATCTGTTTTTATTTTTTTTTAGTACAGCTAACGGCCACTAGGGGACCTTCTCAACTATGGATTTTTGGGTGGGCTCGGGAAAGAGTGAGACAGGCAGTTCGCGCGAACAACGAAAGCAAAAGTGGAACCAAATACAGAACGAGAGCAAGACAGTTTGCGCAAAGGAAGTTTTCATGCACAAACCCTCATTATGGAAAACACACGAAGAATTGCATATGATGCAGCTTTTAAGTTAAAGGCAGTCGATCTGGCGGTCAACGAAGGAAATGGAGAAATACTGATCATTTCTATATCACAAGAAAAGGGTGAACACAGAACAAGTCAATCAAATAATGTTTCTGAGCACGGCGCGCTCGCGCTCTCGTCTGTATGTTCTCTTGTCTTTATGCGCTCTGTCTTTGTGAGCTCCGGTGCGTTTTTTAATTGGCTCTGCTGCTTCCGCATAAATCAACCTACCCACAAAATGAGATTCGCTCTGATTGGATTTCTTCCCAACTTGTCCCACAAAAGAGTAGTCCTGATTGGATCTCTTTTCCTTTCATCCCGCCCAACACCCGCACAACGTTTTTATTTGTTGACTAAAGTGTCAGTTATATTTCGTCAAAGTCTTCGTCGTCTATCTGACTTCTTTTAATCTAGTTTTTATTTAGTTTTCGTCCGTGAAAAAGTTTCGTTGACAAATATTTTTCGTCATAGTCTTTGTCAACGAAATTAACACTGTTCTGAACATCCAAATACTGCATGTAAAAGTGGTCAGGAAACAGAAATGACAACGTTTTCTGTAGAATGGTTCATTTTCCACTGGAATTATAGTGGTGATGCACATTCTGAGGTGATTTCGTCTCTGTAAATTACCATACAGATGTTTATAAATATGTATCAGCTCAGGCACAATCACACAACTCAGATTTACAACTGTCATAAAATATTATGGGACACATATTGAATTCAATCAAATTGTAGCTGTTTTTTTGTTTGTTTTTTTTTTCAAGCATTTCAAGATTTACTTACAAAATTAAGTTGATGTTCCTCTCTACAGCGCAAGCAACATAGTTCCAGAGTAGAGACATCACAGCACCCCTCTGAGTGTGTCCCCCTGGTCCTGCCAGCCAAGTAGGACATCTAGTGGTGAAATAATGATCTTCTTGTAAATGACTCCTATAAGATAGGATAATTAGCATTGTTTGCCGCCACAATTCATCTGGTAGCACACAGCAGACGCTCCTGTATTGTTGCGTAACGGCTTGATGACAGATGGAGTTTTTTATTAGTTGATTAACTTCTCTCAGATCTATCTATCTATCTATCTATCTATCTATCTATCTATCTATCTATCTATCACACACTCATAATTTAATGCACATAGATACATAGATAGATACGTACATACATACATACATACATACATACATACATACATACATACATACAACGGGTCATCAAAAACACATACAGTTGCAAAACATATTATTTTATATTTATTTTATTTTTTTAAAAAGGAAAAAGATCGAGTGGGTGAACATCTCATGAACGTTACATTAGACTTATGAACAATGCAGAGAAGATAGGAAATGAAGAAATTGTCACAACACTTTCTCCGGACATGTCGCTGCTAGCCGGAAGGTGACTTTCCCAGATCAAAATTCCCTCTTTTTCTACAGCACCAGATGTCAGGCAGAGAGCACCCAAACCTGCGACAGCCAGGTTTCTTTCTATTAACTAAATATAACATTGGCATGACAGCTGATCCAAAAGAGGATATAGTACTTGCTAGGAATGCAATGACACAGTATGAGGCATTGCTGCTCATCGTTGTTTTTACAATGATTTCCATGAGAATGGGGGGGGAATAAAAGAACATTGTCATCACCAGGCTGTTGATGAGGGTCTGAACTGCTCTCTTCTTCTGCAGATGGATGTTTTTCTTGCCAGCGTCAGACTTAAGGAGTGCATGGAGGATAAAGGAATCACAGATTCCGACAACAACAATGGTTAACGTAAATGGCCCTAAGCTAATCAGGCCAAAGTCGTTAGCAAATAGGTAAAAAATAATGCTACAGACAAATGAGCAGGCCCAAACAAAGCAAATCATCACAATTCTGGGGGTCATACTCTTCTTCTGATGGTAGATGATGGGATGAACCACAGCGACGTAACAGTCCAGGCACATACATGTCATCATCAGGGGTCTTCCACACATATTTAAGGCATAGAAAATGTTCCAAACCGATTCAACCATCAAAAGCTTAAAAATCATGTAATTGAGAATTCCAAATGGGATGGTGGTCAAGAAGATGGTGTCCATGATGGTCAGGTGAAGGATGAAGAGGCTGTTTGGTGTGAGTGGAGTCCCACTCTGGCGTGGCTTGAACATCTTTCTGAGGATGAGGACACACGCAGGGAAACCAGTGGCGAAGCACAGTATGTTGCTGACAATCCAAAACACTTTTGCTGTGATTAAATCGTTGCATACTTCAAAATAAAAATAAATGTTCCACGGTACTGCAGATGTTGCATCCTCATCAGACAGGTTGGCGCGCAGATGTAGCTCAAATAGCATTTTTGATGTGGAGTGTTTAAACCACCTACTTTGAAGGAGGAGTGATAGAAACATGAAGAAAAAAACTTTCAGGAAGTGACAAAAATTATAAAGAACATAAAATCAATTCTCCTGTTCATTCATGATTTAGACCAGATTATCTGAAATTGACTTTACCTTGAAAGAGGGTTGGATGTTTTCCAGAAGTTCCCTCGCACCTTGCTACCTTGATGTCAGTGTAAAATGGCCGTATGAGCAGCTCTGTGAGTTCTTATGAAAATGTCAACCAAAATATGGTACCACCAGATGTGATTTGCAAATTGAGGACATGAAAAAAACAAAACAAAAAACAACAAATCATCCATTTTACCCCTGAGATTAATCAGGAGCAATAATCTCCAACCCAGAATCAAAAGTCCAATACTTAGCATGTAAAAGACTGGAAAAATATCTGTTGTAATTTTTCTGAACTAATTGAGAGAAAAAAAGAAAAGAAAACGAAAGAATAGAGTGTGGTCTGCCTCCGCTCTTCCCGGTTGTCACAGTAGTTGACGCACCTACTTCGGACCCAGCGGTGGAATGCCCGTGCTTTGGTCCTTAGAGGCCAGAGGACGCGTCGCCGACCATCGCCTTGCAGGAAACACCGATAAACTGATTCATTCATCGGATTTGAATTACTATGGCGCCTATATCAGCGAAAAGATATGAGCAGTGCTACCGACGTTATGGTCATATCTGAAAAGATGTGCGCACTACTTTGCAAGCTAAATAAATAATGCGGATGATCGTGCACAAACTGAACAATTCTTGACACTTCCGTTTTGAACATGAACGCCACGAGGGAGAACAAAGATCTTCAACTAGTAAAACATGGATTGTTCCCGCACCTTGAAAGGGAGAATGCTGATGAGTTTCAATCTGTACAACCTAAACGGCCAATTAAACTATCATACAAAGCTACTGCTGAAAATGTGGAAAGGCAACTAAAAAAGAAATGTAAGAAAAGAGTGGCAATGCAAAAGAGGTCAAGTGTACACTGGAAAATAAAAATGTTAATTTGTGTGTAAGCTTAAGGTGGCCATGAATGTTTGGTCTCTTTAATGCCTGAAGAGTGTGAAAAACATGCCACTTATAGTTTGCTGCAAACAACAAAGATGGTTTTACTGCTGTTGTCGACTAGTGGTTATAAAACGATGATGAGGACAGTGATGTTCAACCTGATGACAGCAAATCAAATGTTGCCAGCACAAAGCAACTTCTCAATACCTCCTAAGGACTCAACTGCACTGACTCGATGCTCAGGTGAAATAATGCATCATCCACACATACCGCAACAGTGGAACAACAACGCATACATTCTGTACCAGTGCAAGTAGATCTATGTGCAATGTAGAAGAATGATAAACAAGCAGCTCTTTGTGAACAACAAAGCTTAATGTCCTTACCATTTCCACATATTCCAGTATTCGACGTGGATCCACTGCAGTATAAGAACTTCATCTGAGGTTTTGTGCTTAGCGTGGAATCCAAAGCTAACAAAACTGACTGTCTTTATTTATTTATTTATTCATTTATTTTGGAGCAATTCATGAAAGGTCCCTCCCAAAGATGGTGAGTAGTTGCCAGCACATTCCCTCTGAAAGAAGCTACCAAGTGGCTAAAGAGCTTTGTCAGGAGCAATTTGGAAATGAATACTGAATTGCTGCAGCTTACTGACAAGGTCCTTGCTTGGCTGCTGGTGGAGGCAGAGGATGTGAAGGCCCTTCAAGCTTTTTCTGTATTTGTTTGAGGTTGCGACAACTTAATAGAAAAACTTCTCATGCCAACCAACACAAGAGCCATTCTGACAGTCTCCTTTCAAATACAGAGGGCAAAAGAGGGCAACGGCACGTGTTACAATCGTAGAGCAGGTTTTAATGATCTGGTTTTATTCGTCAAACGCCATGTTAAAATAAGTACTGATCCACTGTTTGGGGACATACAAGACATGGCAAGGGGTTCGCCAGGTCGTAGTTGGACCAATCCTCACTCAAGGATCAGCAAGGTCAATGGTAGCAGCTTCGCCACTACAGTTACTGAAGGTCCTTGTTGAGCCCTGCAAAAGCTCAAGGATTCAATAGAAAAAAAAAACATAGGTTGCATGTGTCTGCTCTTCACAGTTTCACAGACTAGAAGATTGTCAAAGGCTACAAGGAATGAAGCATTGGGACAAAATTGACTTCCTAAAGGAAAAGAGGGAAAAGTGTTTTGGCTGCCTGTGTAGTGGACACAGGGGCAAGGATTGCAACAGGTGCCTAACTTGCAAAGATTGTTTGTGGTGATGCACATCCTGAGATGATTTTGTCTCTGTAAAGGACCATAAAGATTCAAATTAAAACATAATGAACTTAACAACCTATGAACATGAAGATGTTTGAATAAATATGTATCCCCTCAGCCACAAGAATGCAGTTAATGCAAATGCATGAAAACGCATAATCATTCACCTCAGATTTACTTTTGTCATAAATATTATGGCACCTTTTATCTAATTTAATCAAACTATTCTTTTTTTTTTTCCTCAAGCATTTCAAGATTTATTCACAAAATTCAGTTAATGTTCCTTCGTACAGAGCAAGCAACATCAATGTATCCAGAGCAGTGGCGTCACAGCGCCCCTGTCTGTTTGTCCCCCTGGTCTAGTGGTGAAATGATGATCTTTTTTTGTAAATTGCTCCTTTAAGAGTAGCTAATTACCATAGTTGGCCACATTGATTCATCTGTCAGCACCCAGCAGATACTCATGATGAATTCTGTTGTGGCTTCATGAGGTAGATGGAGTTTATTTTTATTTATATATCTAGTCATTATTTTTTTTTCTGTCTGCATAGTGAGCAGAGTAACTAAAATGCTGATAGTTCTCTGACCTTTATGAAAGATATGGGAGTACTACTGCAGCAGTATTATTTGCAAATGTGTATTCAGATCCGTGTGCACGTATTCAGATCTCTGTGTGTGTGTAATCAGATTTGTATGTGTTGAACCACATTGCACCCGACCCCTACAGCTCCCTCTGCGGGTGATGAGCCCACAGGAGGTTGGACCCACATTTTCTGATCTATGTACACATTTACAGATCGGTTTACACATTTACAGGTGTCTGTACATTTACAGATCTGTGTGCGCGTTTGCAGATTTATTTTCACTTTCAAATCTGAACACAGATCTACAGATTTTTTCTTTTTTTTTTTTTTTTACACACGCACGAATCTGCATACACACACACAGATCTGAATACACACACAGATCGAGATACACATTTGCAAATGATATTGCTACAATAATAACCCATAGAAAGAAAACCAAAGCAAAAATGTGCAGTGACATTATAATTGCTATCAAACTCTACTATCAGCTACAGCTTAAAAAAATCTGGCAGTCAGGCTGCGGTGTGATGATAGTTGCACCTAGGACTACCTCCTCTCTGTCTGTGTGTCGCTCCTCCTTGAAAGTCACTCAAAATGATGGCCGGTGATCAGGCGACAGGTAGCACAGGATCCGAGAGGTGCTTCTGGATCTCAGACAACCCTGAGGTCAAGTCCAGGTTCCCTGGCAGGGAGGGGTAGCGGACGCTTCCGCACAACCCGGCGGACGGTTGGAGCGGCTGTGGCGTCAAGCCTGCCGGGTTGTCGGTGTCTGGCGTGCTGTTCGGGAAGGTGCTGTCATCTGACGCATTGATGACATTGATCCCACTGGAAAGCGACTCCTGGGGCTTTCTGGTGAACTTAACATCAGTCTGGGCGGAGCTCTAGAGGGAGAAAAATACCAACACTTTCACTTTCATGCACATTATGTCAGAATATTGGCCATTTCTCACAAAACTGATTAAGTATTTATATTGCATAGCTATCTAAATGAACATGTGTGGGCATGTATTGTTAAGATACTGTGTCTAGGAGGGGGCGTGGTTAAGTTTAGACTGATCTTCACACAAGGTGGTGGTGGTGGTGGTGGTGGTGGTGGGGGGGCGGGGGGTGCGGTTATTGGTTGATGAGCCCAGCTGGCTTGATTAGCGCTGTTTTGGAAAGAGTCTCGAGGTGGAGGTAGTGCAAGAGGAGGAAGACAACGAAGACATTGGGTTTTCCCACCGTGACACATGGTTGTAATCCACACCGAAGAGACATTGTAAATACACCTTTTTAAAAACAAAAAAAAACAAAACTGGACAACTAACTGGACCTCAAGAGTGGACCAGCCGAGGGATACATGGATTCCCCAGGCCAGACGCCAAGAGACGCGGCCAAGACGAGACGGCAATTACCAGTGTACGTCGCTGTCACTTTAGCCTGGCTGGGTAAGCCACCAAATTCCGTTTGCCCCCAATAGCTTAGGTAAGTGGCATACACCCAGGTAAGATTAGGCTCTTTGCCACGTAAACTGCGACACGTAGGGAAAGACCCTTAGCTGCAGTGCTAGGCTAGCCTTGTAGCTGTAACAGCATGTATTTATATTATGTAGCTAACTAAATGAGTTGTACATGTATATATGAGTATAAATATATACATACGACTGCTAGACTGATCAGGATATTCTTGTTCTATATGGTATAGGTCATTGCTGGAGGTACAGTAAGTGGAAGGACTCCATCAGTGGAGACTTCATCCTTCTCCTTTTCTTGTCTTTTTTTTTCTTCAAGTCTTTACCTGCGTGGGTGTCCGGCTGTCCACCTGTCTGGGGGAAATGGGGTACATGCTGTGCAGCACTGGTGTCCCAGTTCCATACAGGCTGGGAGAGTCGGTGGGGAGGGTCCCTGAGGAGACGGTGCTGTAAGCTGGAGGCACGGGAGCAATCTGTCTCTGCAGGAGCTGCAGGATAACGTTGATGTCTGCAGTCATGCGAGTTTCCAATCTGGCAGATGAAAATGACAACAGATTTAGTCTCAGTCAACAGTAAGGTGTGCTGCAAAACTGTTCCATATGATGCACCAAATTCCAAGTATAGCTATCATGTTTTTTTTATGACATTTGTCAGACTGTGAGATGCTGTTTGTGCCTTGCAAGCAGCGAGCAGCGCCATTAAAACTCACCTGTTGAGCTGTGAGTGTAAAACCTCGAGGCGAGACTCGAGCTCTCTGGGGCGCTCTTCTGTGAATGGCGGTGGGTGGTGCGAGTTGCGGACGGAGGAAGATTGGCAAGATCGGCTGGAGGACTGTTGTGTTTGCTGGTCCGGCCAGTAACGGTACATTCCAGGCACATTTACCGACGCTGCTGAGGGGAAATAGACGAAGAGAATAAGAAGTTTAGCAGCAGAAGGAACTCTGTCTGGTGTGATGTAACAGGCACCTGTAAACACTGCATCAGTGTTTTAAAGCAACATCTCTTATTTGCTACACTCGTTCCCAATTTGTGCAACAAAAAAAAAAACATTAGCACAGTGCCCTTTTTGGTATCAGACCTGTGTCAGAGACACCTCTCTGATAACAGCACTCCCAACCAGGTGTTGGCTCAGCCCCCTGAGACCACCTTGTTTTGTTGTTGCAGTTTCAGATTAAACTGACTTGTTTGAGGGAGGCTACAAACTGGAGATCTGGAGATCCATCTACCTTGATGGCCGACGTCCAGCATCGCTTCCCTTCCCACTGAGGTGCCACTCTTGGGTATCAGCTGCAGGACAGCGGGGGGGTAGTCACGTCTGGGATCCTTGGGGGGGCAGAGCTCGACTTTGGTGCGGTGGGACAGAGTGTTGGGCAGGTCATCACTGGACTGGGAGCTGGAAGAGCCGCAGCTACAGCCGTCGTCCCACTGGCTCTTAGCAGGGGAGTGATGATGGCGTAAGGACTGGAGCGGGTACGAGTCCTCGTGGTCAATTCCGTCTGGATCACAGGAGTGTAGTAGGGAGCAAAACGTAAACATAAAAAAACCCTCAACATTGTGAATTGTAACTCTCTCTCTGCACTCCATGTGAATTGTCAGCAGTTTATACTCTACACTTCCCAACTTATTCTGAAAGTTCTGTCTGTGCACTCTGTGGCTGTGACTGAAATCACTCACTAGGCACTATGTAGGGCACCACATATAGTGGAGACGCTATTTTGTAATGGTGCCCAAAATCTGAATGGACATCGGTATTCACAAAATAGTCCACTCAATGTATCCCACAGCGTGTTGTGAAAAGTAGTGGAGGAGCCATGGTGACTGACCAGGGTGACATATCCCAGTATGCAGTAGGTTGCTGCATCACAAGAGTTGTATTTGTGTGCGAGACAAGTGAATGGGTGGTGGAAATCATTTAATTAATTGAAGGTATTTTTATTACTTGATAATATAGAATTGTTATATAACTCTTAACTGTTAAATATTTTTTCTCTTATTTTCTTTTGTTCAGACAAATAAGTTACCACATGTATGTATGTATGTATGTGTGTGTGTGTGTGCGCGCGCGCGCACGCACGCACATACACACACAGCGGACACAGTGTGTATTTCCTCCCCCACTGATAAGACTCTCGTGTTGCACCTGTCCCTTGTTTACCTGCGCTTTGATCTAACCTCCTTGACTGTCTACTATTTGGTGGGCCTGTATTTTGGGTTAAAGCTTTGACTCTCTTGGCTGTACTTGGTTTCCTGTGATTACATCCAGGTGCATACCTTTAAAGCAATGGCCACATCTGTGTGTGTGCGTGCAGCTCTCTCTCTCCGTTCTGCTGCAGGTCCAGGTCAGAAGGAGCTGCTGTGGCTGAGACCCCCCCCTTTTTTTAGTTTTAAGATGGATTCCAATAAATCTGCCAAAACTTCAGCTCGTTTGTGTGTGACTGGTTGTGTTGCTTCAATTTTAACCACACCCGTGACATAATTGGGGCTCGTCTAGGAGAGTTTAGTGAGAGTTTCCAGGTTCATTTTTGTCACACTTGGCGCTTCAGCTGTCTGACCTTGTGGTTTTACAATGGGAGGCATGCATGTCCATGTTTACTCAGTTGTAATTTTGCATGAGCTCCCTGGTGAGGCAGGTGAGCATTCCAGATGGACACTCATGCTTCCAACGGTCCACTCTTTTGTTTTTTTTGTTGTTTTTTTTGTGCCTTTTTTATATTGGAGGGTATTCCTGGTGGGGGCATACTTCAGCAGTAAAGCACAGCCTTGGTTTGCTGTGTGGGCTTTGAGTTTAGTGTTTAAAGCCGCCTGTAGCCATGTAGCCTCAGGAGATTGTAAGGGTAGATCTTTTCACCTTCACTGTCCCCATTTTACTGTAAAGCGTGATGTACAGACATACCCCTTACTTTACTTTGTTATATTTTGAGTGAAATGTGGTGCGTTAGGTGTGTTTAGCTCTTTTAAAGCATTTTGTGGGGTCCTTGTTATTCTAAAGCAGAAGTTGCTTTAATTTGATCCAGGGTCGTAACAATCAGTGACATGATTTTGTTAAAACATAAAAGTTTATTGGGTCTTTTTAAAAAATAAATGAATAAATAAAAAACTCAGTTATTTAAATCAATTTCTCTGGCAGACACTTGGCGGTATAAGTTATTCTGTTGAGAAAACAGCTCAGCTCAGAATGCAGAGTTTAGAATTTTCTTAAGAAACTACTCCTGCAAACAGCTAATGTACAAAAAAACAGACAGATTTCAGCTTTCTATGTTTCAGATACCAGATTTCTCACCTGGCCTGATCCTGCAGTCCAGAGTGTGAATTCTGTGTTTTGGCTTGTGTCGATAACCGCAGTCGTCCCCAGAATCATCAGTTGTTACTATGGGTGGCATTTGATCAGCCTGATTTAATCATAAAAAAACAAGGAAAACTGTTATTGTCAGAGCATTTTGTGTTCTTATTGCGCAGGCTTATCTGCCAAACTTTTATATACTGTACTTGAGAAATTCTCTCAGTTCCTCCATTCAAACGGCACCCGTTAAACAGCAAAATCTGTTCTATGTGGGAAAAAAAACAAAAAACAGAATGCAAATCACCCACACTCAACGTACATCTCTCAGGTCATACGTTATCTCCAGGTTCCTCCAGAAGTTGTCTGCAAAACTGGGGTACATATCCAGGACCTCCAGCAGGTCGTCCCTTTGGATGCGGTGCAGGTCACAGTAGGTGATGGTGTGCACGTCTGAATTCGATTTTCCCGGCTCGTCATACAGGTTGATGAGTTCCCCGAATATGTCGTTGTTTTCTGCGAGAGAAGTTATCTACGATTATAATTTTTCTATTTTTTTGTTTATTTTTTAAAAATTTTTGGGGGGTGGGAGGTTAAGACGGGGGAGGACGGGTGCATTTCCCGGATGCGTCACCTAGTATGGCAACAACCACGTCATCCCTGATGACCTGAATGGAACCTCGCGAGATGAAGAAGAGAGAGTCCAGGATGTCCCCGTAGTGGATCAGAATATCCCCGGGAGGAGCGTGGACCGTCTTGAACCTCATACCCAAGGCACGCAGGCAGGCCTGGCTCCCTCCGTGGAAAGCGCTGCAGTTCTGCAGCAGGGATCTGTTCAGGTGCAAACAGATGTCTGCCTGCAGCGACTCTGGGAATCCTTTCAACACCTGTATTTGGGAAGACAAGACCATCGGCGCGTCAGACATTTCCCACTGGGGATGGCCCCGCAGAGACTCGTGACAACTTTGGCTTACGGCGTTCATGTCGATGCCGTTGGTGTAGGACCAGGCGTGCTGGAAGTACTCCTCCAGCCTCTGCCTCAGGTTCCCCGGGATCTGGTGGAAGCGGATGAACTCCTTGACTCGCAGCATCTGTGTGTGGTAGCGCGTCGTTCCAGAGTACAATCGCTGGATGATGGCTGACACGTTGCCAAATATGCTGGCGTACATGAGAGCTGGGAGGGACACAGAGGAGAAACCAGATTGCTTGATTTCAACGTGTATCGATCGTAAATTAATTTGAGGTACAACAGCGGACTTTCTGAAAATTGTCAGGCTGCTGTGCATCAAAAAAGGTGTGTCCCAAACCACATTCATCTGCAGCAAATGTTGGAGTGTTTAGAGTATTTAGAGTGGATAAGTTTGCCTTCACCCTGAGACCTGATTAAAAAAACAACAAAAAAAACAACAACAGTGAACTATTTGTACCCTGACAATAATCCGAAAAGTGTTCGTGTGTAGAAGAATGGACAAATATTGAATTGATGAAATATTGGTGATGTAGAGGAAGTGGCGCCAAGAGAACACAATGTGACTAACGCAATAGTTTCCAGCAAACTACGGCTACACTGTGTGGACACACATTCATCTTGAATTTCAATTGAGTTCATTCAAATCAGAGTCAGTTCCAACATGGGATCAGTAGGGCATCTGGTTTTCTATGCTTTGAACAAAACAACTTAGCCAAAACTGGTTTGAAATGAGCCAGTTATCGTCATTTCAAAACCGGGGTTAAACATCTACGACGTTATATTGGTTTAATTTGCATTATTCCACGTGGTGATCATCTTCACTGATATTTGGAAAGTTTCCATATATGTGTGACAATTTGTTGTTGCTGTCTCACTTTCTTCAGGAGATGGGGAAGTAGTTATGGTTACAAAATTGTTTTCAATATCATTGAATTAAACAAATTAAGTGAAATGAAATCAATAAATAAATGGTCTGTGCAGAATCTGGTGCCACACGACACACAACAGTCCTGTGTTGAAATGAGTCAGCACCTGAATGTAATTTGGGACACAAATAGGAAGCTAATGGAAGAAAGCTGACTTTTATTTCATAATAATGAATTGCTTTGATTCTGCAGTTTCACTTTTTGGGATTCTGTTTAGCAGTATTTCCATAAACAAGTAATTACTTTAAAAAAAAAAAGTATTAAAACAATACAATATATTATTCCACCTTCTTAACCCATCATTGTTATCATACAGTTCCTTTAATGCTATCACACTCACAGCCGATGACCATAACGCAGATGGAGAAGATCTTCTCCGAGTTGGTGTTTGGAGAGACGTTCCCGAACCCCACGCTCGTCAGGCTGCTCAAGGTGAAGTAAAGGGCGGTGACGTACTTGTCCTTGACCGACGGGCCCGACCTGGAGTCGCTGTCGTTATACGACTTGCCCAGCTGCTCGGCCAGGTTGTCCAGCCAACCCGTCTCAGTGTACGGCCTCTCCACGAAGCCGATGGCGTACCATATGCACGCCAGCCAATGAGCAATCAGCACAAATGTGCACATGAGCAGGAAGAGGACGGCGGCTCCGTACTCTGAGTAGCGGTCCAGCTTCCTGGCCACGCGGACCAACCGCAGCAGCCGAGCTGTTTTCAGCAGGCTGGTCAGGGTCGCCATCTTGGGTGTGCCGGGGCGGGAACAAGGAAAACAGCTCGTCAAACTCACTCAGTGGCTATTGACCTGATCTAGAAAAAAGCAGAGGCATGGGGGGCACATTTCATCGGCAGAGTTCCTACCTCGTCTGAGCCCGACCTGAAAATGAGCAGGTCAAACGGGATGGCTGCGAACAGATCGATGGGGAACCAGCCTTTGACGTAGTGCTTGGCAATCCGGCCGGGTTGTGTCACCACCTCGTCGTTTTGGTCCACGTACGTCGTGCGCAGGTTGATGACTATGTCCACGATGAAGAGCACGTCCACCATCAGATCGGCCACGTTGAGGGGGTTGCACGTGTAGCCGCAGCTCCTCTGCCGCAGGTCGCCGTGCTCGTCCAGCAGGAAGGTGGCGGAGTAGGGAGTGAACACGGCCGTGTAGAGAACCAGGATGAGGATAATCCAGTCCCAGAACGCCTTGAAGGGGCTATAGTGGAGCAGGATCCACCATGTGGTGTCGGGCACCTCCAGTTTATACTCAGGCAGCACATCGGACTCCAAGGAGAGTACCTGGGCGTAGAGAATACACCGGGATGCGTGTGAAACTAGTCTGGCAAACATGTAACACTATACATACACTATAAAACAAAAAGCGGTATGATTCCCAAAATGCATAAGAGCAACTTTTGAAAAACCCATTCTTCCCGAGGGGGACCCAACAGACCTTGACAGAAGAAGCTCTGCGTTGACTCTGTTCTTTGTGAAGTCTGGTTTTGCAACCTTGCGGGTGTGCCAGCCCCTTGACCATCTTGTCACCA
This sequence comes from Nelusetta ayraudi, assembly GCF_046127955.1. Taxonomy (NCBI): domain Eukaryota; kingdom Metazoa; phylum Chordata; class Actinopteri; order Tetraodontiformes; family Monacanthidae; genus Nelusetta; species Nelusetta ayraudi. The sequence goes on along the minus strand of NW_027466092.1, from coordinate 10,522,638 downwards.
AGGGGCCAACAGTGGCAAGGACGTAGAATTTCCAAAAAGCCAGAGGGGGAAAAAAAACAAGAACTCACGGGGAGAGCCGGCTGTTGTCGTACAACAACAAAAAAAAACCAGAGTTTAGGATGCTTGCGGGGCGAAGAGCAGCAGCGATGTGTTGGAAGTCGGAGCTGCTGTTCCAGCAGCACCACACACACACCCCCAACACATACACACACACACACTCACCCGCCTTGTGGTCTCTGCAGTCCAGTTTTAAAATGCTGTGTTCGCCGACGTTTAGATAAATTGATGAAGAAACACACTCATCGCCAAGATGGAAAGTGACCAAGTGTCAGCAGGGTCAAAGGTCGTCACAAAAACACATCCCTCGTACTTCTTTCGTAACCAGCGCGCATTATTCCACAGAGGCAGTGATGCAGAACGCTGAGCCCCGGGGCTCCAGCACTGACAGCAGTAGTTTCTGATTGAACCGCGGTTCAATGTAGCTTCTGCTTTTAACACCCAGAAGGAAAAAAAAGACCAAGCCACCAAACCAACCAGTGATTTTTCCACTCGTAGGGTTAATTAGCAGCGAGCGGTGCTTCTCGAAGCTGCTTCCAAAGTGATCTTTTCAAAGATCCAGACGTGAGGTTTTGGCAAAGCGTGTCAACAAGCGTCATCTGTTTTCGATCCTTTTCAGTGAGTAAAATCCCATTGGTGGCGATGGTCCTGTATCGACAGAAGTTTGTTTACCAGTGGGTTTAAAATGATGTTTTCCCCAGGGTTTTGTCGGGAAATGATTGTGCAAGGTTGACGTTTGAACCTCCTCAACCCTCTCTTAAAAAAAATGCTACCTTCCATCTAAACTTTCATCTAGCAATGCTGCATTTACATTTATCAAACTTTTTCCTACTTTTAGACAGCAAATCCTCATTTAAGCATCAGCAATTTAAATATCTGAGAGGATAAAAAGTAAAATTATTAGTCATTTTACTTTTTTATTAGTTGAAACATTTTATTCATTTTGCAAGGGAGAGTGAGCCCCACCTCCCGTACCTGTGTGACCTTCTCTGTGACGTTCTGAGAGCGGTCTTTTACATTGGAGGGGCTGAGCAGCTCCATCCTGGGAGTGGCAGGTGAACAGCATTCAGGGCCCCTGCTGGGAGCTCCCACATTCCTGATGGGCTCTGGGTCAGACATGGAGCTCTGTTGGCTGTCAGATGTAGAGAAAATAATGTTTTATTTGAATATTTAATCACAATAATATTTAATAATGAGATTCTTTTTTATTATTATTCCCTGACATTCACTGGACAACTTTGGGTGTTCAACTGAAACGGTTGATCCAATACTGTGTACAGAATCCTGCTTTGCTGGCCTTCAATCCTCGGTTGGCCAGATGGAGCTGGGTTTTATCCATTTTTCTTTCTGTTAAATCTCGGAACTGAAACAGCGCAGAAGTTTCTCCATTCCAATTGACTGGAATGTAAAAACTTTTTTTTTTTTTTTTAAATTGATTTACTTATCTAAGGCCCAATATTCTAAATTGTGTATTTTTCATCCCAGACTGAAATGAAAAAGCCTTGCAAGAATAATAGTCCAAAAAACCCCACTTCTGAATGGGGGAAAAAATGAAGAATGGATTTCTCAGGTTAGAGAGACGTCATTGTGGTTAGAAAACATTTGCATTGAATTGGACATTCAAAAGTTGTCTTTCTAAATAGACCCAGCAAAAACATAAAAATGTAACTTCCCATCGTCGTCTGCCGTTCTTCACCCCCCACCCCTACACGTTTCCCAGAATGCAAATCTCGCAGTGCCCCTCCCAAAATTACAATCAAACACTGGAGAGTCATTCACTGAGTGTCTTTCTTGCTGCATCGGGAGAGCACGAAGCACAGAATGAGCCCCCCAGTTCTGACTGGTCAAGTGAAAAGATATGCAACATACCTGATTTGAAACCAGAATGTCAGATCCTTCCCAGCCTCTACACAACCACAACTCCAAGGTCCATCCTTTTTTTCTTAAACTTTTCTTTTTCGTTTTTAGCAATTCACTCTTCTCTCCCACTGTTCATATAAGGCAAATCTTCTTTCTTTCCCACATCAGTGTTGAACTCTCCACACTGGCAGGGGGGCACAGAGGTCTGTTCTGCAGCTCGCATGTTGCTGCTTAGCATCGCCCGGCAATGGGAAGCGATCAATGCCATGATATAGTTGAGAGGAAGTGACAACAGAATCAATGGTGGGCATTGACGGACGGGGTAAATGGCTCGAAGCCCATTTACCCCGGACTTCCTCGTCGACATCATATAAGTGCCTCGACATTCCGCCATGGAGGTTTATTTTGGTGGCATGGATCTAGAGCGGAGCTCAACCCGCGACACACATATGTTCATAAAACTATGTCGGCTGGGCCGCTGTATAGGAGCCGCTCGATTTGTTACATACATACTGTTAATGTGGGATCATATCGACTGCAGTGTTGGCACGACAGTAATGTGAGGGCCTAATGACCCGTGATGACTTTGGCTTAAGCTGCCCTTCAACCGTAACCTTCAGTCTAAGGCGCATATTTCAATTTATTCTTTGCTCTGCATGGTGCATTTTCTTCAGTCAGTCAGCGCACACGCAGACAGATGTCTCTTTCCTATATTTATTTGATCACTGCAGAAACTTGGTACTCGTAGAACAAATGCAAAAATATGCATGTATATATTTTACCATTGTTTTCTAACTACAATCTCCATGTCTATACTGTCAGTGAAAAGTTTACTTCTTTCTTTTGCTTTACTTCCTCAAAAAGCTTTAGAAATCAATGCCTTGTGACGTCACACAGGGATGCTTGCAGACAACATCCCTAGGCGGGTGTTTTTCCCACCCTTTGAGGCTTCTTTATGTTTTCTTGTAAGACACCAGTATTTGCAGAAGCAATCTACTGTTTATCAACCCATCAGCATTTTAGTCTTGAGTCTGTCTCAGATATGTTGACGCTAGTTTAGCTAGCTTGTAGTCGCCTCTTGACTGGCTGCAGAGAAGGGGCGGGGAGCAGAACTCCGGTCATCTTGGAGTGAAGTGTAAACATGATGTCCAGTGAGTAAATCATTCACTGCACTTTATTGCAATTCTAAGTGTGAAAATCAACCATCACGCTATCACAATGCAGCCACCAATTTGGAGCAGCTTCTTTTGCCAGGTCTTCTCCTCAGCTCAACTTAGCTTCTCTTGTATCTCCTGCATCTTTATTCATAGCAACAGTCATAAACAACAGGGGCAGGCTGACCATCATTTATGTAGACATCAGTGCAGTCATTTACAAAATTACATCTGGTCACACCAACTTTCACATTAGTCATGAAAAGCAGTGCAGGTGATCTGATGGTAAAAATGAGGAGGAATAAAATAAAATATCCTATTGGAAAAAAAGTCCACAGAATATCCAGGAGGTGTGTTTCAGCTGTCTGCCTGGATGTTATCCCACACTCGAACTACATCTGGGTATTCATTGAGGGCTTCCACGAGCGTCGAAGCAGCGTCTAGTTGGTCCTCGTCAAGAGCTATTTGTGTGCGAGGCACAAACTCCATCCCGGCAGAAACGACAGCCGTTCCCAGCGCCTGCAGCGATGCCTGCACCGTCCTCAAGTCCGTCATCTCGCAGGTGAACTGAGGAGTGACAGACAGGTTGATCATCGATCATCATCGTTGATCTTCACAGATAAGGCATGAATCGTTTTTTTCATTTTTTAGATCGTCATGTATTAAATTAATGTAAAAATAACATGTAACTAAAGTTAACAGTCACAAAACCAGGTTTAAGGCTTTCATAATGTGAGTTGCACTTTAATATGATGCCATTTTAAAGTAATTTATAATGAAAGTGACTCCTTGCAGGAAAGGACTGACAAAAATCTCCCGCAGTTGAGCGCTCGGGTGTATTTAAGCAAGAATACATAGCGCACCGTTCGAGAAGCCTCTTTACAACTGACCTGCAGGAGGCGCTGCTCCTCCTCATCCTCAGTCTCCCTGACATCTTCGGCTCCTGCCTCGATGGCAAGTTCCAGAGCTCGCTCTGTGGAGATGCTCTGGCCCGAGACCACCACCATCCCCTTCCTGTCAAAGCTGTGGCGCGCTCCATCGGACAACGCCCCTCTGTGGACAGGTTCAGAAACACACCTCAGATATATGAAATACACGGACACGGTTGTGTTTCAAAGTGCTTTGTTTGCACTCTAAAGAGAAATATAATGTAAAAATGGGTCACATTGGACACTCAACATCATTTAAGGGTTAAATAATGTGTTCATTACACGTTTTTCATTGTGAAATTTAGGTTCTCAGGAAAAATCAGTGCTTATTAATTAATTGTTAATCCATTGATAAGGTCAATCAACTAACGATTAATAAATTAATCGATAATTTGCATCTCTAGTATAGACAGTTATCTCTAAGATTGACGCAAACTCATCCTGACCCTTTCTTGACAAGGAGGCGTTTAATTTCCTGATGACTGCGGGAGTTGTTGTCCGTCAGCACATCTATGAGCAGCAGGCACCCACCGGGGCCCCGAGCTTCAAACATGTTCTGGGAAAGTGGCTTCGCCTGTGGTGGAAAGACATTGGAGTTCAGGAAATATAAGATGCGTTTTACGTGCACTGCAGTGCCGCACACTGTGCTGGTGGTTGCATATTTGACCCACCGCACTCTTGATTGCAGCTTCTATGGCTGCTTTGGGCATGTTCTTGCTCCTGCACTGCTGCAGCACCTGGGATAAGCTTATGTTCATGTCAGGGTTGGGTCCGCCCTCTGCAGGTTGAAGAGACGTGGAAAATCAAAACTCACTGGCGACGACCTAACAACGAAAACACTCGCCTCCCTCTCATGTCCATCCTTACCTTTTACGGCTATTTTTATCATCATGCCAAACTTCATGAACATCCTCCCCCTCGCCTCGTCTTTGGGTCCTTTAATGTGCCTCACCTTGGACCACTTGTTGTGTCCGGCGCAGAGGGCGGAGCAGAGCTGCAGCGCCCTGACAGGGCAGCTCCTCCACTTCGGGGACAAGGCGCATGAAGCCGCCTGGACGGGGCGTCTACAGGGGGTGACGGCGGCCAGAGTCCCGGTGCGCAGGCCGCGGAGGGTCCTCAGCACGGCCGTCCCCGCCATGCCCTTCACGCGCGAACACACACACACACACACACACACACACACACACACACACACACACACACACACACACACACACACACACACACACAGTCGTCACCAGCTGTTACTCGGCACCGAAAGCGACGGCATGTGCGAGTTAGCGAGAGGAAGCTAACAGCAGGCTATCGGTTTTGCCGCGGCAGGAGTTAAACGTCAGAGAAGAAGATGAAAAAGAGTTTTAAAAAAATAACGGACAGTTACGTGAAAAAGACGTGAAGTTTTGGCAACTTACAGTTTTCACATGTGAAAGGCAACGCGTAGCTGCAAGTGTCCTTGTTGTGAAAACTGGCACTTCCTGGTTAGGCTGACGTCACGAATCGACTCTTCAAAATAAGACCAGTCGAACTAAGTAGATGAAGTTTTAACCTGAATGAGGGTTGTTTTCTTGTTGTTTTCTAATTAATATTATTTATTTGATTAAAAAATAAAAGCATACAATTTCCACGCATAATTCAACAAAAGTTTTATTAAAAATCACTTTATATATAAACTGAACCCCCTCATTGTTGCACTATAACAGTTGTCCCTCAGTTGTCTCAAAACAGCAACACATTCCCGTATTTCCCAATTTCTAATTTGTTTACGATTCATATTTTGCAACTTTTTGAGACCTGTATATATATAATTTTTTTTAATCCATCTAACTGGTACAAACACTGGTGTGAGTATTTTTTCATTCTGTGTTTTATACGATGAAGGGGGGGATTGAGGATGTCTGTGACAGATGACCACGTTAGTGGGTCACAAAGAGTTAAGTGAGCAAGAGTCAACTGCCAATCAAAACCCAGCATCTTCTCAGACAACGCTCTAAAGGGCCTTGGGAGGAGGAGATTTCTTTCCCTCACCCTTTCTCCCATAAGAAGGCATCTCACACCCCTGGCTGACCACAACACACTTCCCAACACATGGCAGCTGACGTCCACATGTGCTGGAAGAAATAGATAGGCAGAAACTACACAGTTTAATGGTGATTTCCAAGACTGAGGAAAATCTTCAAAATGCCACCTAACTTTTTTTGGTATGATTAGAATGCATTGAAAAAAGTGACAGGTGATTGGCCGCTGGAGAAGAGCAGCAGCACACTGATGCAAGTTCCTTCAGCGGAATCTGACGAGAACAACATGATCTTATATCATCCCATGTGAATTAAGAGTGGACCATCATGTGCCCTGCACAACCAAAGGTTGCCGTGGTTCTTTTTTACAGCATCTTAGTAGTGACTGCTCTGGTGAGTGTATCTCTAATATTTAACTTTTTTTGAGAGGGACTGCAATTTGTTTTGAATTAATCAAATTGGTTCTTGATACTTTCGATTTTTCATTATTTTGTATCCCGATTTTCAGTGTTTTATACACACCTTCAGTGTCTTTTAAAATTGCTTTGTTAAATATTTCAGAAGATATGAGTTCAGAACTGCATCATCTAATCAAGAAAAAATGACCAACTCAGATACAATGCAGACAGCAGTAAATTCAGATGACCTTTAACTCAGTCTAAATTTAAACATTTCACACGGCAGCATCATATCTGACACTATAATACGACACTGGGTCAGAAATGAGACGCGGCCCCCACACTGATGCATTTTGGTTCAGAAAAATTGCATGTACCTGCGACTCTCTTTGATAGCTTGGCGATGGGACACAGATTTATCTCTCTGTGTGGGAAACGTGCCAGCCATTCACCAGCAAAGACTCTATGTTATTGAGAATGCTCTCTGAAGTGCTCAGTCTTGAATTGACTGCAAGTGAAAAACTACATTTTGCTGAAGGACTTGTTTTTCTTCTTAGACTAAGTGGAATACTTTACAAAGGAATGAATTATACATTGACCACACGGCGCTGCAATGGTTTGAACTGTTGTCTGATAGCAAGCTGAGGTTGTGAGTTGAATGCCCGGGCCGGGGCCTTCCTGTGTGGGGTCTCCGACTTCCTCCCACAGCCCAAAAGCATGCTATGAATTGGCCGAAGACGCGAGTGTAAAGGCTTGTATGAGGTTCTATTGCGTGTTGGCCACCTTTGCTCAATGACGGCGAGGATGGGCTCCAGCTCCCCCCACTGCGTCCCTGAGTGCAGGAGAAGCAGTAATAGAAAATAGATGTATGACTGGATGAATCTAATGAACTCCAGACGCAGGCAAGAATTCCCCTTGCAGAAACAAGAAGAGCCTCACCCAAAAAACACAGCTGGAGAATTTTATCTCCATCATCGTACGTGTCACCTGTGTTCTGCCTTGTGTCACATGTCCCCAGAAGCTGTAGCCCCTTTTGACCTTTCACCTCATCAAGTGTGTGGGCCAGTCTGGACTGCACACGACAGTTGTTTGTTGTTTGAAGGAACCGTCTCTTTAGCTTCTCCTGGGGCAATCGCGGTTGTCAGCATGAGACAGGCGGCCTTCAAGCCTTGTGCTCACTCAGCCAGAAAATCACTTAACATGGGGAAGACGTAAAGAGTGAATTCTATGATGACACAAAGGTGAGGAGCTCAGTGTTTTTGCTGGAATTCCCCTCTTTGTTTTCCTTTTCCTCCAGCTAGAATGAATCTCTCATTCAAAAGGGCAAAAGTGGATTACCTACAGCATGCATGTTGATGAAATTATGCAAAACGTAAGTAACCTTTTCCTATGAAAGGCTGTTTTGTTGGGACATTTTGCCTGGGAAAAATGTTGGCAATCAATAAAAGATTAAGCTGGAGGAAACAAACAAGACACAGTGTGTAGTCAACAGCACAGAAGCAAGTCGTATCTGCAGCTGAGTGTGTTCGCAGATAATAATCAAGAATGTTAGCTGTTGGATAGCCATCGACATGGAGAGCTCAGCTAGGACTCAAGCCTCTTCAGCAAAAGACATCAGCATCAGAAAGAATGATGGTAGAAAGAGTCAGACACTCAGATACTGGCTGAAGATGTGGAAGAGGTTCACTGTCCCACCTCAAGATCCGAATGTCTTTGATAAATATGTAAATGAATGATGTATATTTTTGTAAAAAGAAAAAAAAAGTCATTTTAGCCATAAAGAAATATGCTTTAAAAAGTTATTGACGAGAATTCAACGAAGAAAAAAAAACTTTTCTCTTTGGGGCAACTACTACTACTACTGCTGCTATGTAATGTAATGTAATGTAATGTAATTTATTTATATAGCCCTTTACAACGTCCTTTTGGAGAACCGAAGTGCTTTACAACAGGTAAAAAAAAAAAAAAAATAGATAAAAAGAATAAAATAAAACAACACAAATAAAACAATCTAAAAACAGAACTACAGAAACAAATAACATAGAGCAGAGTAAGTTAAGATAAAAGGATACAAAGTGCCAACGTGCTACTGGATATTAAAAGCCTCCCTGAAAAGATTCGTCTTTAGCCTGGATTTGAAGAGGCCCAGGTCAGTAAGAAGGCGCAGTTCAGCCGGGAGCTTGTTCCAATGCCTGGGCGCGGAAACAGATAAAGCTCGGTCACCCCAGCGCTTTTGTTTTGACCGTGGCACATCCAGCAACAGTTGGTTAGTTGACCTCAAGGCTCGAGCATGGTCGCGAACAACTAAAAGTTCCGTGAGATAAGATGGGGTAAGGCCATTTAGAGCTTTAAAAACAAACATTGAAAGTTTAAAATGTATTCTATAAAAGACATAGAGCCAATGAAGGGAGTGAAGAACTGGAGTGATTAAAAGCCAGGCTGCAGCATTTTGCACAAGTTGGAGGCGACTAAGGGAAGACTGGGAAATGCCAAAATAAAGTGCATTTCAATAGTCCAGCCTTGAGCTGATTGCTGATTGTTACTACTACTATTACTTTTGTATTGTGTAACGTACCCTTGAACTTTGCAGCAAATACAGCAGTGCAGCTGTGCTGTGTCTGCTGTTGAAGGACCGCACAAGTTTCTCCTCTTACATTAATTATTTAAATTGATTCAATGCTATTAAGCTATCGATATCCATGTGGGAGGGGATCCTGTAATAATGACTTGAGGTTATAATTTTAAAAAGCAAAAAAAAAAACAAATTGCAATAAATGAATCAATTAATGACTAAAATATAAACTGATGATTCTCTAAATGTACTTAAATAAGGCTGAATGTGTTTCACTGGGTAGTCTTTCAAAATCCCCCACAACAGAACTAATGTCAATGTTTTCTCTCAATCACTCTTCATCCCTTTCCGTCTAATCACGTATTCTCACACGTCGGCCTGGCAAACAGTCCTCATGTGAGTTATCTGGTTGCTAGTTTTGTAGAAGTGTTGTGAAATGCACCACAGAACACACGGCCTCTTGTGCCGCCCGCCCAAGACCAGCGAGGACTTGGCCGACGCGAAAATTGCCCCAAGTGGCCGTCGGCTGGAAAGGAGAGGGCTGTAGAGCGATAATCACATTCCCCACCTTCACACAAATATTTCGCAACACCTGGTGGAAGCTCATCAGATCCACAGGAGTGAATGGACGGCTCAGTTTGGATGAAAGCGATGTCTGGAAACGTACAAAAATCCGTCCACACACACGGCAGATAAACAGCCAATACTATACTAACAAGTTTTGCTTGATTTATTATTATTCATTGTTAGCAGAGTGCAGCTATACAGCGGCTTTGCATTGTGAATCCAAAGAGAGGAGAAGGATAAACACCGAAATAAAACATGGACAGGAGACGCTCTGCAGTTTCTCCAAGTCACCTACACACAACTGAACACAGCTGCGGGTGCGGGTGCAAGGCCTTTTATTAGACACGCCCATAGAAGACAGCTGGCCTGTCAATCAAGCAATCAGTCAAATCAGTCAATAAACATAACATCATGACATAACATTAAGTTTACCCATCATAAACATAAAAGTTTAGTTGAACTGATACCAGGATGCAAATGACAACAATTTGATTACATTGTCTATTTTTCTTCAAAAACAAAAATCACAGCAATTGAATCATCTGACTCTTTTCATTCTTCCTACTTGACAAAGTTCATATTTACGGCTTCATGCATACATCTTTATATTTAATATGTTGTCAGTTTTGCACATATTGCCATTGCTCTCTTAATCTTTGCTCAACAGATTGACACCGATGATGTCATCACGCTGGAGGAGCAGGTCTACATTATTAGCGGGGCTCATGCCAAGTGTGACATCAGCATCAAGGCGCAACTTTCCCTTCTCAAAGGTTTGTGCGCTTTGTGCGCTGCCCTGTGTAGTCTTGTTTGACAACATGGTGTTCAGAAACATATTAAACATATTTCTTTTCATTTCAGACTTATCTAAAACAAGAGCTTTTTCTAGAGGTGATGGGCCTTATTCGTGATAAAATAAAGCAAGGCCAGCACCGGGCGCACACCCAGTGACAGAAACAGTATCTATTACATCAATTATTTGTTTGGGATCAGATACGGCAGCCAGCCAATATCCTGCTGACCACTATCAGTGTCTCAATTTGAATGCAAAACAATCGTGGAACGATTTTCATTCAGGACTGTGACGCAAAAGCGTGCAGCAAGTTGCCTCAATGGTCTATTTATAGAAGAAATTCATAAGCCGGTCAACCATCGTTCACAACGAGAGGGACAAGGAGAAGCAATAATGTCTGTTAACTGAGACATTGTGATGTATTAGCTTTCACGTACTGTTGGAAATTATCAATGGACATGATGCTCTTTTTTTTCTACTATAGGGAAAGTTGTTGTAGTTGTTTTAAATGTGCTTTATAAAAATAAAATTGGATTGGATTGAGCTCGGCAATGGTGACCTATGAATTAGGTCATATGACCATGACCTCATTCATTATGACGTATGATCTAATCTTTACATGAATGCGTTCTTAAGCTTTGTAATTACTATAATATTATAAATTATTTAAGGCAGGGAAAACCAGACAAAAAAAATTCAGAGCGTTTTTTTTTTTACATATTTGTACTTTTAGCAGAAATAACTAACTGAAAAACATAATGTAGAAAGTGATTAAAAACATCAAATACGTTATGTTATTTACACCGAGATGTAAAGCCCAAACTCAAAGTGCTGGTGAAAAGTTTAAAAGCAACACGTTCAAACAACTAAAGATAAATTTTCTGATTTTTTTTTAGATGGTTACTGCAGCCCTGAGTGGGATGGCATCACCTGCTGGCCTCCCAGCCAACCTGGTCAGCTGGTTTCAGTGAAGTGTCCCGACTATGTCCACGACTTCAACCACAGAGGTGTGCGGCGACTCCATCACACAATGGAATCAAGTCATTTAGAGGTGGATTTGGGCTGCAGAGAGCCAGACACTGTGGTGCTCTGGCACAATGTCAGTGGGTTCAGTAGGTTCCCCTTAAAATCTACTTCATTATTATTATTGATCAAAGCATAGTCTTTTTGTTTTGTTTTGTTTTAAAATATTGAGCAGTTTTTGAACATTTTTACAGGTGCAGTGGTTCAAGACCATCCCTCCATTCTTCGACAATTCATTGTATGATGACAGTAAAGCCGCTTTCCCTTTACTTTAACTTAAATCTATGTTCACAAAAATATGCTGGAACACGTAAAAAAAAAAAGCTGTGTCTGACGTAAGCTATGGTCAGTTGTTCTCCAGTGTGCTCCAATTTAAGCTGTGTATTTAGATTTTTAATGGGAATGTCAGCATTTCTTTACATATGCAAAACTATTAATTTACACACATCATAGTTTACTAAGAATAAATGTAAAGCAACCAACGCAAGTACATCAGTACCGTGGTCTCACAGAACGTCTGAAATTTGGTGATGGGTTTTGGTTTTACGGTGATTTTCCTGATTTTCAGGGGCCCCCACTTGGCCATTTCACCTGTCAGTACTGTGTCATGCACTCACAGCGTTGTAGCTAACTGCGCATCTTTTGGTTGCGACTGTGCTCTGATCTGCAGGACGAGCCTACCGCCTTTGCGACACATCGGGGCGGTGGGAGTTTGTGCCCAGCGCCAACCGCACTTGGGCTAACTACTCCGAATGCACCAGTTACTTGACCTCTGACCAGAGACTCGAACAGGAAGTGCGTGGGTTTGTGTCTTGTCTGCTTGTTGTGTGTTACTCTCTTCATACGGTCACCTGTCGTCCATAGTTTCGCTCCTTCCCAGAGTGCTTGTATTCTGTTTCAGGGCGTTTTCAAGAGGCTCCACGTCATTTACACTGTTGGCTACTCCATATCCCTGGCGTCGCTGCTGGTGGCCGTCTTCATCCTCTGCTACTACAAGTGAGTTGGGGAAGCTGCAAGGCAACATTCAGCAGAGAGAAGTGCAGAAAAATGAGATGAGTGAGGTCTGAGAAAATGTTATTTCCCTTCCTCCCCTCAGACGCCTCTACTGCACCCGTAACTACATCCACGTCAGCCTGTTTTCCTCCTACATATGTCGAGCCATCAGCATTTTTGTGAAAGACGCCGTTCTCCACAACATATACAGCAGTGGAGCAGACCCAGAGTCTACAGAACTGAAGCCCCACATGGTGAGATGCTACATTGATGTTATCAATTTTTAGTAATGTGATCTACGCCACCCCAACTGAGACCAAGACACTACCAAGACTGAGACCAAGACTGACTAAGTCAAGACTGAGACTTCAGTCGAGACCAAGACCGCCAAAAAGTGTGAGATTGACAGGACAATCTACTGCTAGCATGAATGCTACAATGAAGAATGAATGAAGAGAAAAGACAGAGAAGCACAGGCACTGTTTTTCCATACAGTATATATATTTAACTAATTATTCAACAGCCTTAATTGCCTCCTTCAAAAGCTGTTTTCTTTTCTCAGGCTGGCTGTAAAGTCGCCATTATCTTCTTTCTTTATTTCCTGGCCACAAATCACTACTGGATTCTGGTGGAGGGGCTCTACTTGCACAGCCTCATCTTCATGGCCTTCATCTCTGACAAGAACTACATGTGGGCTCTGACTATCATCGGCTGGGGTAACTAACAGCCTGCCGAATGCAGAATGTCCAGATGTATTCAAACTTCAGGTCAGCAGATTTTTTTCATTATTATTAATTTAATTTATGCTTTTTGACTCCAGGTGTTCCGGCAGTGTTTGTGTCCATTTGGGTCAGTGTGCGAGCGACGCTGGCAGACACACAGTAAGTGCGGTGTGTTCAGCCTCTGGGATCTCCGTAATGCGCCGGCGTTACAGCAGCTAACTCTTCTTCTCTTGCTTCAAGATGCTGGGACATCAGTGCAGGAAATCTGAAGTGGATTTACCAAGTCCCCATACTGGCTTCCATCGTTGTGAGACCATTCAACAAATTTGAAGCAACGCCGTGTAGTTTTTCTATCCAAAAATGTTCAGATTTTTTTCACAATTGATTAACTTGCAATGGGGTCAAAACACACACGACACTGACACCAACAGGTTTACCCAGCATCCTCCTGTGAGAACACATCTGTCAAGCCCAGCTGAGCTACAACGTCTTTTATCTCATTATCTTCTTTATTCTGTCTAGTGCATCTGCCACGGAGATCATACAGTACAAGTGAGCTACACTGCTTTTTACAACCAGGCAAGAGGTCTGGGTGGTTTTGCTCCGAGTGATGCAGGTTCTTGTGTTAAGGTGCTGAGCAGGCAAAGTTTTAGGGTGAACGCACAACGGCCACGTTAGATCCAATTCCAGTCGGTTTGTTCAGAAAGTCTGTTTGCGGAGGAGTGACTGCAGTCCATCTCTGATGCGGATCCAATCCGTTTGAGAACAAAGGCCTTGGTCTGCTTTAAGTGAGCTGCGTACTGGCAGCCAACTACAACGCAGCGCACTGTGGGTAATCACAACCTAAACTTGTCGCAAGTTGCTCTGAGTGAACCAGTTGGTGAGCAAATTTCTTGTTGACTGTTTTGCCTCATCTTCTCCTTTACCAATTCTTGATGCAGTGACACCAGAGGCCAGTGGGTGGAATACATTATGACATATTATTATATACATTATTCAGAACGTCACCACCATTCGGAGTCTTCTGGACTTGTTGGTGTGAAAGCAACCTTTTCAGTTCCAGTGTCAGACCTGCCACTCACAACCATTAAAAGTTAGACAAAAAAAAAAAAAAAATGAACTACAGATTTAAAGGATGTACTGCACACAACAATGCGTCTCCACCAAAACCACGAATGGACATTTGGCACTGACATCTAAAGCAGACCTGTACCCCTGCAGGTGAATTTCTTCCTCTTTGTCAGCATCGTACACGTTCTAGTCACCAAACTGTGGGAGACAAACACTGGACAGTTGAACGCCCGGCAGCAGTACAGGTAATTGGTTAAAATCCATCCTGGCATCCAGGGGGTGGTGCCGTAGCCTATCCCAGCTGTCGTCAGGCGAAACCGGACTTCCAACAACCAATTCTTATATAAATTTAAAAAAGAAAAAGACAAAAAGAAATCACAGCAATGTTTCTGTTTTTTTCTTTGTCCAGGAAGCTACTCAAATCGACATTACTTCTCATGCCTCTGTTTGGCGTCCACTACATAGTGTTTATGGCTCTGCCCTACACTGAGGTTGGTTCGCTGCTGTGGCAGATCCAAATGCATTATGAGATGATCTTCAATTCCTCCCAGGTGAGAACGCACACTTAAAAACAAGCACTCCCAGCACTTATTTCTATAGAATGTCTTTCTTATGCTGTTTTTGTGACTCTCTTCTGCTTTCCATCTCGTAAACGGGGGAACTTAAAAAAAAGTCACAAATTGGGGGCAGAAAAAAATCCCCTCTAAACTTAGAATTAAGTATACCTATGGATTAAAAACCTTCATGTCGTCTTGCAGGGTTTCTTTGTGTCCATTCTCTACTGTTTCTGCAACAGCGAGGTACGAGCACCATTGCTTTAACGGAAGTTTACAAATCAGACACGTTCACGTACATTCTTTGGGGCTGTTCGCACTTCACATGTCACAGCCGCTTGTCTCTCAGGTGCAGGCCGAGGTGAAGAAGGCCTGGTCGCGCTGGAGCTTGACTCAGGACTTCAAGCAGAAAGCTCGCATGACCAGCAGCGGAGGCAGCTGCTACTACGGCGGCATGATGTCACACACCACCACCCACAGCGTCAGCTTGTCCGCCATCCACCCCAGGTCCTCCTCCTTCACCGGGGGTGCAGGCGGCGGAGGCCTGACGGTGAGGCCGGCGCACAGCGGCTCCACCCAGCCAACAAGCAACCTGCTGGGGTACATGCCCGATGACACAGAGACCAGCGACCCCCAGCAGGAGCCGGCCAGGGGGAGCGATTGCGACACGTTTGCCTGTTCGCTCAAAGCCACCAAAAGAGACCATGATGCCAGAGGACGTGAAGCGTCTCCTGCCCAGACCAGCAAAGCAGAAGAGGCAGGCGGCTCCTCGTCCCTCACAGGGATAGAAACTGTTTTGTGACGGTTTCGCAACTCGGTATTGTTACGCACTGAGAATGCCCAGTATGGAGTTAAATGTATATTAAGAAAAAACAAACTGCAAAGGCAATATGTGTTTGCAAATACATGGTCTGATGGTCCGGCTGCTGTGAGGGTCTAACGAGACTGTAGATTTACCAGACAAAACAATTCAAAGATCTGCTGTCTTTCTGATGTCTGGTCGATCTCGTAAATGGCACTTCTGCTTCAGCGTTTCTGTTAATGGTCGTGCGGTATGATGTTGAGCCTCTTGGGATAAATCTTGTAGATTAAAAAAAAAAAAAAAACAGAAAAAACTCATTGTGGTTGTGGGAACATTTTATGTAATTTTGTTAAATTATATTTTAAAACAAGGCTTATGTTCATTGTGACGGAATAAATGCACATTTTGCGCATTGCTGTTGTTAGCTTTAGCGGGGTATTTGCCGTTTTTTATTGTGGGTTGCGGAAAAAAACTTGTTCTTGGTGCATTTGGGGGTCTTTGGGATCTGTTTCAGTTTTCTCACAGCAAAAATAAATTACGAATGACATCAGATTATGATTTATTATGTTTTTGTTAGACAATTAAGAGTAGAAAAGGGGAATTTCTCTGACAAACTTTTGAAAGACTATTGTGTGTTGTTTTTGCAAGCAAACCATCACGGTGGCAACAAAGTGGTGGCTCAGCGCCTGGATATCATTTTCTATTATGTGTGCAGGCATATATGATCGTGCCCAATCTGCTGTAGTGACCCTCCTTGCCCTCAAAAATCAAATTGCACACACTTGCAAATCTCTACTGGAATCACTGGAACCCTATACCCACCTGAAGCAGTTATTAGTATCCAGACAGCATGTCCAGACATTTATCCTCGGCACGTGTTTCAAGATCTCAGTCATGTCTCCCCTCTGCCCTATTTATAGGTCAGATGGAGGGTTGATGCACAAACCTTTATTCCCATCCACTCTGACCTTTGCTCCATTCGACCTCTTCCCTGAATGTCCTCACATCACCCTCTGGAATTTCACATAATGCCCTCAGAGCAAGAGACATGAGCTGCTTGTAGACACCCAACATGAGTGACAAACATGCAGTCTAAGCCACCAGCATTCCAATTATGATATATGAGTCATTGGGTATTTTATGTCACTTGCCGATAAGCAGGAATGTTCTTTGTGTATTGAAAATAAAGTATTGATGAGCTTGATTTTATTGAGTACAATACAGTATTATGAACTAAAACTTAAAATCAATCTGTAAAAAAATAATGCTATTGTCTCATTGCATCTTAAAACTGTTATTGGTTTGTTGTTGAATCGAGGTTCAAAAATCTTAACCAACGCTCAAACTGTAGCACCAGGGTTCCCACGCAGCTTTAATTGAGGAGACTCTGCCCCCTGCTGTAAAAGTATCGCATTGCATAGCTGAGAGATTTCTGCTATAGCACAACAACCTCACTATTTCTTAATAATGAAGTATCGTTCAAATGTTCCCCCGAAGTTTCAGCAAGTCAACAAATTAGAACAGGAAACTGTTATATACTGTTATATTTGTTTGTTAAATTGAAAATAAAATTCCAACTATCAGCCCTTTTAAAATTACCTATTAATATATAGTACAGTATTATATTTCTACACAACATAATCATAGTTGTTCACACACACACACACACACACACACACACACACACACACACACACACACACACACACACAATGCTTTAATTGGAATATTGCATTTAAAAATGTCACACTCATGAAGAGCATGGATGACTGCACCTGTGTAACACCACCCCCAAATCCCATATGTAAGCCACCAGCTGTCAGCTGAGCAGACGGGGGAAAGGGTTGGGGTCCGCAGTTCCACCATTTGATGCCACGTTTTATTTGTAACAAGGTTTAAGATCCACGATATTTTACACACGATAAAATACGTCAAAGGGGTAGGAATGAGTATGAGATGGATACTGATCGGAAATTGCAGACAGGAGTGATTCAACATGATGGCCGTGATGCTGACATCACCCCTCACACGCTTTACGATTGCTTTAGAGACAGACAAGGGAGACTCATGAAAGAAAATGATAATATGAGCTCCTCACATATACTTTGAGTGTTATTTTAATATTAAAAACATTTAGATGTTTCAGGTGCTTATTGTGGGAATATTACACCCATCTATCTATCTATCTATCTATCTATCTATCTATTGCCATGACGTAAGGCAGTGGACCGGGGTGAAAAAAAGGGAGGGGCGGGGCACTGGGGCCATTCGTCATCGCCATCCCACTGCGAATCTTGGCGTGACGTCACGATGAAATGTAAAGTAGAAGGCGGGGGGGGAAAGAGGACATTGAAGCAGCCCTGGTTTGCCTGGCACCAGTAATGTGATCGTTGATGTGCATTTGGCAATCAACATAAACACACACTTTGTTGCTGCTGCTGCTGCTGCTGCTGCTGCTGCTGCACGTGACGCGGACGACCGCCGCCGCCGCCGCTCCAGCCAGCGGCTCTGATGCCCTCGGCACAGCAGCAGCAGCATCATCCCCCCCACAGCTGAATGACGAGGGGGGCCGGCGTCCGGCAGGGAGGGGTCCATTGATTTCCAGGGCTGACTTCTTCGTGGACTCGAGCGATGGCCACGGAGGATGTGTCGAAAAAAGCGTCAGCTCGGAACGTGGCGGTGGAGCGCAAGAACCTCATCACCGTCTGCAGGTCAGTCCGCCTCGCCAGGAAGAGGAACCGAGGGTCGGCCTCCGTGTTTCGGGACGAGCCCCCGGCACATGCAGGCCGTTTGTTTTATTGCTTCAATTGGTTTAAGAAAGGCTCGTTTCTTTGGCCTCATATCTGCGGGTCTATTCTTTTGTGTATTTAAAAACAACAACAACAACAACAACAACAATAACAACAACAACAACAATTAACTGGTCCTGGTGGGGTTCTTGTTTGTTTTATTATTGTGATATGGATTTTTTGAGATGACAGCCTACGTCATCATCATTACCCTCGCGGAGCAGTCTCGATATTAAAGAGCTTACAAAGCAAACATTAGGGAGGGGAAATGTCATTTTTAAATGCCATTGTCAGACAGGCCAGGCTCACCATTCGAGTTTAGCAGTGTCATACTGCCTTAATTTTCTCTCCGTTGATGGCGTGGTTGCTATGACGACAACCTTCCCGGGGCAAGGACTGGCTGGCACCCTGGGGACTCAGTCAGGGAGGCAGCAGGCTGCCTAGCCAGTGCATTAAGTCGTGATTAGATCACATTCAAACTGGACTAAACACAGCTGCTGCGGGTGCTTTCATAGTGTCCAGCGACATGCCATGATGCTGGCTTTTTTTTTTTTTTTAAATGAGGGGGAAAAAAAAAACACAATACAAATTGTAAATATAAAGTTTGTTAAGTTTATTTGGCGTGATGATAATGGCATCCTCTACAAATGATAATGATGCCTGTTATCAGACTTGAGTATTAACATAGTCTGCATCCCTATACCTTTGCACTGATGTACATTTATTTAGTTTGTTTTGTTTTACTGTTTTTCTATTGCTGTAAATGGCCATAATATAGCCTGTATATGTTTTATTGACAACAATTAATGTGAGACTAAAATGTACTGCCATTGCTGTTAGCTAGCTGTAGCAGATGTTCATGTTTGCTAACACGTTAATGGCATTACATCATTTCCGGTACCACAGCAATGTGCCGATTGTTGAGGGTGTGAAGCGTCCATCGTTGCTTTAACCTTAAATAAACTCAGCCAATGTGTTACCTTTTATCACAGCACCGCTGGTTTTAATGCTTCTAACATTGACTTCCTCTTCTGCCCAGATCAAAGAAGCACAAATGTCTTCTAAATTAAAGAATCTAAATAATAATTAAAAAATAATAATAATAGAGTCACACTTTGCGTTCCTATCATGAAGAACACTGACTGAATACAACTCAGTCTGTGCAGGTGGTGAGATCTGGGTCACGCCACCTCCCTGCAGTCGACAGCGCGGTGAAGACACTAGCGGCCGAGCTCCTTCTGAGGAGTGTCAGCCATTTATTGTCCGCTGTCTGGCCACAGTCAGAGCAGCTCAATGACACATTGTTGCTGCTGGAACAATGGGGAGTTAAAATTCTCTCCATGGTTGGAAAAACAATTGCACTGTAGGCCCCAGAAATGAACACAGACTGATTTGTTTCACGGAAGACTAAACTGATTTCACTTCTAAAACCCATCACTCACAACATCAAGGATATCTATTCAGCCCCTGTGACCCACCCTATCACAAATAGCATTGGCAGGTGTTCTTGCAGCAAATAGAAGTGATTAATTATTTAGTCTCGGGGAAAGTAAAGTGATAATTTTAACAGCAGGGTTGTGTGGGCTTGAAGGCCCAGCAGCTATGTTTTAGTGATGGTGAGACATGTTTCAATGTTCATGTTAATTCTTGTTTTATGACGTACCACTTTATTCCACACCCTCATTCTCTCTCATATATCATCTGTGATGTCTGGGGAAAAAGACTGAACCCTGTGCTGAGCTACATTATGGGGTATATTATGGTGCAATATACAGTTTTTTGTTGTTTTTTTCAAGAATGACAACATGATAGCTTTTTATTTTAATGATTTTATCTGACTTAAAATATAGGGTTTAAAGGTTTCACTCTGGGGCCTTTGGGCAAATAGTTACAGCCCTTTGAGTTCAGCCTTGAGTGAAAATGAGTCTCTGTTGAAAACACAGCAATGCAGATTTGACGCAAAGTAACTAATAACAAGGTTTACATTACGTTGCAAAGCTGAAATGTTGAACAGGGCAAATGTCCCACACAGTATACATGCTAAATGCATGTCTCTGGATGAAAGCACTTAGTTTAACTGTTCTGCATCAGGGAAACACCATAATTCTGCCTCTTGGGGTTTACAAGTCTGGATATATTGGATTTTCAGAGGCTACTGGAAATTGCATCATGTGGCAACTTTATTACATCAGACTGGAGTCATAATTCCAAGCTGCCCAGTAATGAAGGAAGTAAGCTCCTTATTAACGTGCTAATCCTGGTGAAGTGCTGACTCAAGTGTATCAGACTCCACTTGACGGTATGACAAACAGACAAATGTGCAGTGTTTGAGCGTTGAGATTCATAAAGAAACTGTGTCTTAATACCCAAGCAGGCTGGTAGGGTGTTGGTATTCAACATTTCATTATTTTATTTTATGTCATTTTATTTTTTACAATGCAGCCCCTTAGTTTTAGTGAACATTGTTTTTTGCAGGATATGTTTCTTTGTTTAAGGTTATTTTATATTTATATTTATATTTAATGTTCTTTAAACACTATACTGAAAAAAACATCATATATCCATTAATTATTAGCCATTTATTATCAATTCGGTTTATTCCCTTGCTGACTACACTGACAAGAATGCTTGTCTGTCTCTCTGGCCCTGCATCTAGGTTTTCCGTAAAGACACTGCTAGAGAAATACACAGCCGAGCCAATAGATGATTCATCGGAGGAGTTCATCAATTTTGCAGCCATTCTTGAACACATCCTCAGCCACCGTTTTAAAGGTAACAAAGGAGAAACACATCAGAGATAGGCCATATGATGGGCCAAGAGCTCTTTATAAGCAAAAACAATGTAAGAGAACCCAATTTTAAAGAGAGGGGAATTGATGCTGAAAGTGTTGAAAATAGGTGTTTCAGTGTATTCTTAGAAGCAATACATGTTTAAAAAGTTTCAGATGTGCAAAACTTACGACTGTGTGTGAAATTGAAAAGTTCATAATTTGCTTCTTTTGCTTGTCTGCTAAAGCATCTTTAAATCAGCCAGCTCTGATGTCACAAAGGGTGTTCTTTGATACAATTAATTAATAGCTTCTAGCCCCACAGTTAGAAGATATGCTTAATGTGTTTTTCTGTGTAATGTATATTTAATTTCTTTTAAATGTTTCTAAATCCTATTTGGTTTATTTGATTGTATATAAAACACAACTATCATAACTACATAGAAGTGTGTTGGTGCTGTCAGCTGCTTATATTGTGTGTCTCTTGTTCTTGATCAAACGTTTTATATTCCACTTATGAGCCCTGATAAAAGTTATGAACAGCTTGAATGGCAGAGAGAAAGAGGTCAACACAATTTCTCAGCAATGCTAACGTGCACTAATGCTCCTGGTGCAGGTTCTGGCAGCTGGTTCGATGGCCAGAGGAGCTTCTGGGACTACATACGTCTGGCTTGTGCCAAAGTTCCCAACAGTTGCATCAGCAGCATCGAGAGCATGGAGAACATCAGCAGCTCGCGAGCAAAGGCAAGTTCCTCGAGCCGTTGGAGAAAGAAACGAAGCTCAAGTGCCGCATTTTAAAATGTATTTTCTTCCTCTCTGACATACGTAGCTTTAAACGATAACAACAGTAATTCTGAAGCCATCTTTATAATTTATCTCCCAAGTCCAACTGTGTTTAATTTTTTTCTGTTTCCTTTAGGGGCGGGCCTGGATAAGAGTAGCTCTGATGGAGAAGAGACTCTCTGAGTACATTGCCACTGCCTTGAGGGACAGCAGAACCACCAGGTTAGAGTTGCCACAGACACACATCATACATGAATGGCAGGAGCTGCAGACACTATACAAATCCAGTGAGCCACATCAGTCAGACCTGCTGCGATCCTCTCTATTGCATTGTCTCTCATATTTCCCATCTCTGCTTATGCCCCATTGTATTTGTCTCTGTTTTCTAGAAAGTTCTATGCTGACGGAGCCATTGTATTGAGAGAAGAAGCCTCGGTCCTCACAGGGCTGCTTATAGGTCTTGGAGCCATTGATTTTAGGTGGGCAACAACAGCTTTCAAATGAGGGCATGTTATTTTGATTTTGCAATTTGCAAAGGTTGCAAAGAATTTGTTTTTGAATTTATCCCCTCTTAATTGCCTGTCCTCCATAGCTTTTGCCTGAAAGGAGAGGCGCTGGATGGTAAATCCTCTGCGGTTATTGACTACACACCCTATTTAAAATTCACTCAGAGGTAATTTTAACATGATGTTGAAGAGAAAACATGAATAACAAAACAAGACTGGTCATGTCTTAATACCAATTTGAACGCTGGTTGTCCTTTGGGGCAGTTATGATTACATGAGTGACGACGACGATCGACAGAGTGTGGACAGCAGCGCCAGCGATGACAGCGTCCCCGAGCACCCGTACATCCCGTTGGTCACCGATGAGGAGAGCTGGAGTACAAAGTGCCGCAAGATGGAACAGCGCTTCAAGATTGTCAACGCACAGAAGGTCTGCAGCCACCTTTCACGCCAACTGAGTTACTTGTAAAGGAGTTGCAAATGCAGTCTAAATGTTTTGGGCCTTTGTTTGCAAGTATCGTCGCTAATCTGGAGAGCACCTCTTCAGCGGCGGGTATTTAACAGTTTCCTGTCAAGAAAGTCCCCAGATGACTCAGAAACAAACATTTGAAAGAATAGGCTCACTTCTTCTTTTGATAGAATAACTAGAATGGCTTTCCAAGTTAGAGTGCTTTCCTTTCATTCCCTGCAATATGCATTTCTAGGGTTACCTGGAGGAGCTTGTGCGTCTACGCGAGTCCCAACTGAAGAACGCTGAGACAGAGAACAAGAAGTTAAAGGCCCGACTGGAGGAGCTGCAGAGCCGCAGCCTGGAAGAGAAAAGGGAGCTGGAGGCCATAGTCCTGGAACTCCAGGAGCAGCTGTAAGTGATGCAGACAGAAAATGAACCAGGTTTCGATGCATCGTCTGCTGTGCTTTTTTTTTTTTTTTTTTTTAATGTGTCCCATTTAATACCTCGGTCAGGACAAGCTTGATTCCGTGTGACGCCAACCACTTGGCTAAGAATCTGCCGATCCCTCTGATCAACCAGTGGCCGGCGCTGGAGACTTACAACAACCAACAGGATGTCAAGCTCTTCAGAAGGTTTGACCGCGTGTCCATAAGTGTTTAGCCATGTCATGGCATCAATGCGGGAAGTCATCCAGAGCTGGAGATACTGAAAGATGTCCAAGATGATGTCATGATGATTTTAGCAACTGTCTACTAAACCATTATTTAATTTAATGCAACGCTACAGCCCATGAGACTACAGTCTGTTTCCAACAGTGTTCTACAGAGTTGTTGAAGCAACACGTGTTGCTGCGTTTATTGACATTTACAACATTCTGTGCATCACAAAGGCAACAAATGAATTATGTCGCAAATATTAAACAGTAGAAAATGAAAGTTCAGCTGCAAAGCCTCTACTACCAGCATCCCTGTACAAGGTGAATTTTAGTTAAATTATACAATTAATCTTAAATGAGAAAATCTTCAAGTTAAAGTTAATTGTCAGTGAGTAATTAGCCATTAGAATGTTGAAAACGATGACATTATTTGAACATGACAGAAATAAACAAATCAAACATTCTATTTATTATAACATCATTTTTTTTTGTTTTACTACGAGTTGTCCTTATTTTCCTCTGCCTTGAGGGCCACTGTGACATATTGCTGACTTCCGCTTACCCTCAGGAGGAGTTTCCCCAGCACAGAGCTGCTGTCGGTGGAGATTAGCCTCGACTCGGACTCCCAGAGGATGGAGGGGAAACATAACGGAGGGGCCTGGTGCACAGGTGACGTTACCAGTAAACGGCTGTACACACGGCGGGTCCCACCACGCCGTGAGCAAACACACCCACGCTCGTCGGTTGACGCTTCCTCTCTCGCGTGTTCTCTGCAGCAAAGGACTACACCCCCTCCATGATGGGCCTGTGTGGATCCTTGGCGTCCATCCCGAGCTGCAAGTCCCTGGCGAGCCTCAAGTCCAGCGAGTGCCTGGTCAATATCAGTGCAGAGAACAGTCCTGCCCTCTCTCCCAGCTAGAGGGCGCCAAAGAAACGTCGCCATGCAACCACTTGACAGACACTGAACCCCCCCCCCCCCCCCCCAAAAAAAAAAAACTTATTTTGGGGGCTAATGCACTCTGTCATGGCCCTCAGTGGAACTCCCTTTACCTTTACGCTCTGAGCACGATCTCGACATACAGCACGAGTGCAAAATGACTGTTGAACTGAGATGCAGGAACAGCTGCCGAACTGCCTGAAGACCTCCGTCAGTTTCACCGTCTTTCATGCCATGATACTTGACCTCAGACACTTACGGTCATATACCTGTCACGCTCATTAAGACTCACTGTAAGGTTGTTCTGCACACTTGTCCGTTAGTCTGTGTCTAATCAGTCAGTCAGTGTGTCAGTGGTGGCGCATGATGACACCGCCTTTGCAGAATCTTAGGGGAGAGATACAGCGTTTGGCCATATCATATTGAACTATTACCAGAGAGATTTAAAAAAATTATATTTACAATATGCTGACCGGTCTGTTTTACAGTTATGAAATAGTAACAGGTGGAACGTGAGTATGTTTGAATGAATGAAAGTTAAGGCCTTATTCAATCATTAAGTAGGTTAGAAGCAGAGTTTAAGTTGTATCAGGACAGAACAGTCAGGACACCAAGGTTTGCAAAGCCATTACAAAACAACGTGGACATGGCGTAAAACACTACATTAAATTTAAAGCATACAAATGCAAAATCCATTCTGACTATGCAGAATGAATGTTTGATTGTCTTTGTCTAAAACAAGCCTGGCTTGCTAGAGTAGCGTGAGGAGATGAGATCTAGTAAACGTGCATAAATATGTGGTCGTTGTGTTAATGCCTTCTGTCTTTTTTTATTCCTACTTCTCTGTTTGTTTGCTTTGATTTAAAAAGACTTTCAACAATTTTTTGTCACGTGTTGTAGAGAAATGGGATATGTTGTGTCATTTAAAATTGCAATAAAGCATCCTTTTTGAAACATTAATTGATAGCTATGAACGCGTCTTAATATTTTGTTTGTTTTCTTGCATGTTTTATTTTCCTGCAACTATTTCATTCATATATTGTTCTTGGCAACAAAAATACCAGCGTTTCACAAGATAGCTATCCTGGTGTAACAGCAATTTCAACTGTATTTCCAGAAAACCCAACAGCTGTTGGTTCCCCCTACGTTGAGGTCACGTTTTCTTTTCTTGTCTCTCCTTTGTAACTTTTGTGAAACGTGACATCGACTCTCTTCAGATGAGCTTGGAATAGCTTGCGAAAGGTCAGAGGTTAGAATCATTCGTTCATCAACGCAGACAAACACACTGAGCTGAACAAACAGCTGCTTTAAGGCCACACAACAGAGGATGGAAATGCATTATGTGGGAGTTACATTCCAGATCGACATACTGTCTAATTAGCTACTGGGCTGTAAAACAAATGGTCCCTGGTCAGGTTGTGAAAAGTTTGGGTCCAGCTTTCTGCCTTTGTCTTTGGCTGTTTTGTGAACGTGACATCAATTGTTGGGTGGAGCTGGGCTAAATAGATTGGCAGACAGCTGGACACATGGTTTAGCTCCATACCTTCTGTGTGATAAACTACACTTACTCCCATGTGGGCTTGCCACACTCATGAGCATGTTATCCTTAGCGTGGTCTCAGGCCTGCTGTATAGGTGCAGGCGGCCAGATTGGTTTGGGGGCAATGGATGCTTGAAGTCCCAGCGCTGGTCTAGGATTCGCCCTTAGAAGTGCATGACATGTTATCTCTAAATACTAGTCTTGTCCCACCACTGGCACTCCCTTTTGCACAGAGTCAGGCCATTTATCTCCCACAATGCACACTGTGTCACAGAGGCACACACACACACACCACCCAAAACCACTTCACAATCCACCCAGATGGCGTGCACACACCCAGCCTGTGACTTAATAGGATGATGAAAAAATTAGCTTGCAGATGAAAGAATGAAGGTTATGAACAAGCCATCATTGGGTTGCTGTGTATTTTAGCACTGATATTTTGGTCCCATGCGCCTTACATCATGGCTAACCAACGTGAAAAGCATGCTTTTGAAAATGTGATCCATCTTAGCTGAACCAAAGAGAGTTCGCATTAGTGTTTTCTAGCATATCGTGACCTACTCTTTCAAGCTTTCTGTGTGTGAACAATCATTGCACACATAAAGTCTGCTTTGTTTTCTGTTAAGTCGCATTACAGTTTGAAGTGTTGAAACATGGATTGTGCATTTAAAACATTTAAAAGATTATACATTTATTTTTTCATGATGACAAACTACTTACTCCTGAAAAACCTCATATGTCTATTTCTTTTAAATATTTGTACCATTTAGTGCTTCTGAAGAACCCATTAAATGTATTACTTAACTGATGAATCATCGTGCTGTTCCAGTTCTTAAAGAGTTACTGAAAACACACAATGAGCGCACGAGTTGAAGTTGATGAATATATAAATAAATACAATTAAAATAAAATAAAACTCTAACATACAGAAGCGCAGCCACGTTGCGACACCATCGCACATTTTAATGCGAAAATACCTGAACTTGAACAACGTTTGAGGGCGTAAATTTGGCATTTCATGTTGAACTCGCTTGCCAAAAAACTCTTAATGGCGATATGAATAGGGGGCGGTGGCAGCAAAATCATTGGCCAAGATTTGACAGATTGACGGCAGGTTGCCCAATGGTGCTCTCGTGAATGGCTTCCACCGCCAATCATAAGTGAGTCTCACCGCTGGCCCTGCCCCCCATATAATTAAATCCACACCAGCGTGGTGGAGGTGGTGTTTAGAGTTTGCGTTGAGACGTTGAAGGGATAATAACTGTGAGCACTTCGCAACTTTCTGGACCAGAAAAAACAGGCTCCAACACGACAACTTATACTGAAATATACCTTCATGTTTTCCTAGGAGACGAACGAACTGAGCCAAACTTGACTCTTTTTTTTTCCTCCACAATTCGGAGCAGCTTCCTTGTTCTGCGACGGAGTGAAACATCTCCGCATCCTCACAAAGAAACTTTGCTTGCTAGGCTGCTAACTCGCACACAAGTAAAGGGCCAAATATGAGCGTCGTTGAAGACTTGTCCTCCAAGCAGTGGCAAAGTCGCATTGGTGGAGTTAGCCGTTAGCCGTCCGAGTCGAATTTGCCCCGGAAATCGGTTTGTAAATGAGTCAGGGACGGAATTTTGTAACGGTTTGTGACTAGTCATCACAAGTGGAGGAAGGGTTGCTGGTAACTTTAGCCAGCCAGCCAGCACCAGTGTGTCCACACAGCGCCCCCCAGAACTCTGCCAGGCACAACTTGCATTGTTTTTCTTTTTCTTTTTTTCCCCCCCTACGTATTTTTTTCGGGGGAGGGGGGAAGAACTTGATTAGTTGCTAAGTAGTTCCAGACCTGCCAGGAGAAGGATGTCTGGCCGGAGTGGAGCCGGACAGATTCGGGGAGCTACTCTGGGTCCACAGCCTCTCAAAGCTACTGTTCCTTATCAGCTGGCCATCAAGCCTCGATCCAGCCGCAGGGATGGAAAGTCAGGTATGGAGCACTCGCTGTGCATGTGACATCCGGCTTGAGTCCGACACCTGTGTGTCGTATGTATTAGGAATATTCCGTGAAACCACCACAGTGCGAGTCAATACTGGGCAATATGAGATCCATAAAATGCAGCCCAGTGTGGTCTTTCTTCCTAATCAGTTTTCAAAAAGAAACCCTTTAAAATACGATTGTAGTTTTTAAATTAGATTTGGTAAATTAGATTCATTTTGTATAATATGTGAACAAGTTTATAATTAGGCTTATGATAAATGATAAAACCAACAATCGCAAAAAAAAATAATATTGTTTCTGTCTGAGTAGCAAGGAGCAAAACAGTTTCATTTTTAAGACCGATTTCAAAAATGCTTTCTTCGTTGTCGTTCTCTAATAATTCAACAGTGATGTGGCATAAAGTAACTTTTGAGTTATTATGAAACCATGAAACGTATTCACATATCACTTCAACATTTGCTTCAACTTTTCACAGGAGAAATATTAATCAAAGCTTTTCACGACTTTTACTTTTACTATTGAGAAATTTGACCGCTGAACACAGAAACAGGATATTTGCAAATGTTGCCTTTAAAAAATTAAAAAATAAAAGATGTCTGCATTTCACAGCGGGAAAGGGCCGACTGCACCAGTTGAGCTCTGGCATGAGGCGGACTGTGTCTCTTGAAGCCATCATCGGGCCGTACCTGCAGGGACAGTGGCCCAAGGAGCATGAGAGCCAGAGCAACCCATCCCACCAGGACAAGTCCACCCAGGTCAGCTCCACAAAAACAGCTGCCCCACAAAAGTACTAAAATGTCTAAAAGTGTTTTTTTGTTTTTTGTTTTTGTAACACTACAATTATTAATTTATTTTCCCTCATGCTTCTATTATAAAAACTCTTACGTGGAGTTGCTGCGGCCTAAATGGGCCGTTTGGGGTTTGCAGAATAGTTTGCAGATGAAGAAGTTGCAAGGATGTCGGAAGGAGGGAGTGTCCAGCTCTTGCACAGCTATTACAGCTTTTGGAACCACAGCCGTGAGAACTGTCAGCTGATGAGGTCGCTCTGGCTGCACCCATCCTCTCTGCTCTGTTCGTGCAGGCCCTCGCCACTGCTCATCAGTTGCCCACATCCTCCCTCTCTCAGCACTCTTGTTTTTCAGTTTCCCCTGCTCTTCTGTGTGTAGTGTGAAGAGAGGTTCTGTGGGTGTGGATGGCTGTCGCTCAGCCTTTTTGAACATGAAGTGTTCGACTTTTGTCGCCGTAGGTGTGGAGTCATTGTGTAATGTGTGACTGATGGGTTTCCCAAACAGTTTCTTAATATAATGTTGAGGGCTTTCTCGAGGTCGGAATGGAGTGAAATTGAAATTTTCACCGGAAGCTGTTATTGCCATTGTGTTAACCTGCTGTGTCTTTCACTCAAGCTCATAGGGTTATTATTTCTCCACAGACCCCAGACTTCTGGTCGGGTGATTCCCACAGCAGGAAGGGCAGTAGCAGTCACAAGCGATCGGCATCGTGGGGCAGCGCTGAGCACCTGCGAGAGGTGAATCTGAAGCCCCATTGTTTTCATCGGCACCTCTCCCCCCCACCCTACCCCCCCTTTATATTCCAATGAGACCAATCAGACTTATTTATTTCAAAATTACTT
Source organism: Nelusetta ayraudi (assembly GCF_046127955.1). Taxonomy (NCBI): domain Eukaryota; kingdom Metazoa; phylum Chordata; class Actinopteri; order Tetraodontiformes; family Monacanthidae; genus Nelusetta; species Nelusetta ayraudi. The sequence continues at coordinate 10,493,083 of NW_027466092.1, read as the reverse complement.
AGTAACAGGGTATAAATGATGTCATGCTTATTAAAACTGCCCTCAGCCACTACAAGTGAATTCTTTACCTGATCACTGAAACATCATGAAGCTGCCGTGGGCCTTCCAAAGCACTTTTTGAATTCAAGTGTTCTTAAACTTTACAAAGTGTGTGACTTCCTGTGCATTCTTTTGTGTGCAAAGTTAACTGACTATGAGCCTCGTTCACTGCAGATCTCTAAACTAAAGCAACAGCTGCAGCAACAGAGAAGTAAACCTGCTGTCTCAGGGGGACCTGACGGGGGCCGCCAGCGGGACCATTCTCAGGGGAGCTGCAGCCTAGGAGCTACCCAGGTAACTTGGCATGCTTGGCGCACACAAACAAACGGCTTAAGCGTGTGTTTGTGTGCACTCTTTTGCGGTTGATGTGACAAACACAACAGATTGCAGCGTCGATCGCAGACTTGCTTTCTCATTTCTTTTATTTGACACTTGAAGCTGCTGCACGTTGCAGGAAGTGAACGAATAAAAACACCAAAGCAAGAGGAAGACCACCGCATCGCGTTGCTTCTGCTTTTGGGAGCAAAAGCATAGTTCTCCTTTTCACCACAGCTGTTCTGCACTGCCTAGCGTGGTGCCAGGCTCGGCTTGGTTTTAGATTTTGGTTTTAGATCCAAAGTGGGGTGGCACAAAAAAAATATGTTTTGTTTGTACCCAAAAAGAAGTGGTAATGTTTTAATACGGCAACACTTTCACTCTGTAATTTGAAGCTTTTTACTCAGCATGGACAAGAGGGTTGCCACGGTTTTCTTTCCCGACATGTCGTTTTTGATTTGAAGGCTGTATTTCCAACGGCCTCGTCAGCTGGCTCCGAATTTGAAACAACAAAACGCGCCGGTGGCTCCCCTGAATTTCTTGTTGTGTTTTCAGACCCAGCCAATTCCCATAGCTCTCGCTCCGCTGTCAACGCTGGTCCCTCGCCTGCGCTGCAGCGTAGAGGGACTCAACCAGGAGCTGGAGGCCATGCTGATCTGCCAGCCACCGCACACGCAGCACAGGGTAACGGTCACCGCCGCTCAGCGTACAGAGTTGACAAAAAAGACATCCTGTCATGCAAATAAGTTGCACAAGTTAAAAAGTCGGTTTCCTCTTTCTTTTTCAGCTCCATGATGTCCCAGACGGCCACCGGGCTCCCGTCCCGCTGCAGACCAGCAGCACCAGCAGCAGCAGCACCAGCACCAGCAGCAGCACCAGCAGCAGCAGCACCAGCAGCAGTGGGTCTCAGAGCGACGCTGCCACAACACCACTGTCTTCCTATTCCTTCTCGCCGAGTCCCCCGCCATCCGACCTATCTGTCATCCCACACACCTCTGAAGATGCTCCACTTGATGTGCACCAAGGTTTGTTTTCAAGTTTTGCGGCAGTCATTGACCTTTTTTCTGAGCTAAATGCCAAATTGAACTTTACAGCATTAAATGTTTGAGAGAGTCAACACAAAGTCAGAAAACTACAAATTCAGAAAAACAAACAAATTAATTTATCAATTACATCCAAGTTGATGAAGGAGGCCAGTGTCCCTGAGCCGCTTTGTTTCTCTTCAGGTCAACATTAGTCATTTTTGTGTCTGTTATTGTGCTAGCATATATTTAAATGCAGTTTTTATGCCAAACTGAATAAGACTTTATTATGATTTGGCTGCCGGAATAATGTCTTTGCAGTTTTTTGTTAGCATTTGAAACCACCAGATACTTTTCTGATTCCTTTTGTTGCTGAAGCTGTCACTATATAATTATGCTAAATCAGAACTTTACAAACACTCAAGAATGATAACGTTCTTCACTGTTTTTCAGAATTTTGCTGTACATTTATTAATATACCTGGAATAGCTTTTGATTGCAGACGTAAATCAGGAAAATTGATCAAAACTTTCAGAAACTTTTTGGGCCTCTTTTAAATTCTCACCAGCTCTTCTGCTCTCAGTAATGGTTAATCACCGACTTCTTTATCGTTTCTCTTTCCAGGATCCATTGGCAGCGGGGAAACGTGCCTCCAGGCCCCGTTTTCTTCCCAAAGTGACAGCGACACCTCCGTGCTGATGTCATCCTCCCCAGGGCCCAATAAGAGCTGCTGCTTCCAGAGAGAACCTCCCGAGGGCTGCGAGAAGGTCCGAGTCTGGGAAGAAACCAGGTATCTTTATTCGTTCTTTTTCAAAAAGTGTGTGTGTGTGTGTGTGTGTGTGTGTGTGTGTGTGTGTGTGTGTGTGTGTGTGTGTGTGTGTGTGTGTGTGTGTGTGTGTGTGTGTGTGTGTGTGTGTGTGTGAGAGAGAGAATTTATTATTTTTTTTACATTTAGTTATATTGCATTATTATTAGTATTTTAAAAAATAGCTTTGAATTTCTAGCTTGAATTAGCCTGGTCAAAGTTTTAGCTTTACTATTGTGAATGTGCTATATGAATGGCAAAATAGCCCTAAGCTTTTAGGGGTGAGGTCCTGCGGTGAAGCTATTAAAGGCTGATCTAACGTTGATTAAGAGGTAGCGCTATCCACTATTAACTTATGTGACTGGGCTATTTGCGTGGTCTAAAGATACACCGCTGCTTCCTGAACCGTCTTCAAAATGTTTGCTAGCTGTAAACGTGCTGTACTCTACTTGAACGAGTCATTGTGTTTGCCCCCCTCTGGTGGCCACTGCGTGCTTCTACAACGAGAATATATCCACACCTCCTGATACGTACTTTATGTATGGACTTGTCTAGACATTTATTGACTGTGCTGGAACCAGCTTGGTCTAAATGAGGCATTAGAGACGCCTCATCCTCAGTTTGGCCTCCTAACCTTTTTTTTTCTTGAAGCCGACAAACCACAGTTGTTCAATGCAGTGCTTCGCTGTTGAGTTATGGTCTAAAATCCATGCGCTTCCTTTATGACTGTGATTATTAACACTGTTTATATTTGTTGTGTGAAAATGCTGCTGTAGATGCCTGAGACAAAAGTCACAATTTCTTTGTTTATTTATTGTTTGTTGGTTTGTGTTCCTGTTCTGAGCTCTTCTTCTTCTTCTTCTTCTTCTTCTTCTTCTTCTTCTCTTCCTCCAGCACTCCGCTCAAACTGAAACCAGCTTTAATCTCCTCCTGCCCGGATCCCAACAAGGTAAACTTTACCCCCCATGGGGGCTCCGCCTTCTGCCCAGTCAGCCTCCTGAAGCCCTTGCTCCCTTCCATGGACATGTTGTTCCGAAGCCTCAGCGTTTCTCCGACGGGAGGACGCTCCAGCCCGGGGTCGGGCTCCTGCCAGGGCTCGTCGGCTGCCGGCAGGCCCTCTCCTCCAGACGCTGTGTCCACCCCACCGGTGGCAGAGAACTCGAGCGATGGCTTGGCTTTCTCCTAACACATTTCGTGCTTTATTTTAGACGATGACCGTTTCCTTTTCATACTGGTTTGAGATAATATGATACCGAAAGAAAAAAGTCTTGCGGGAGGGAAAACAAAGAGCATACTCGTACACAATCAAATTGAGAAGCTTTAACAGCTGTTTCTTTGTTAATTTTTTTTTTTTTAGTTTATAGGCTTTGTGAAATTTTTTCTTAAAAAGAACAGATCATATTTGTTTTTTGTCATTCCGAAATCCAAAGATCCTATTTTGGTCACCGACGAGTGAGACAGACTGATGGCCACATAGCAGCTGTTCTGGTGCACATTTTCCTGTTTCCCCCAAAGAGGCCATGACTTCCACACATTTGTTGATTGGTAATTGCTTTTAAACTCTACAATGTGCAAAGAAAAAAATCCCCCCGTTTGAATGGTTTTTAAATATTCAAAGATATTTATGTGCAACTGTTGGGTAAGAAGCCTAAGTTGACATGGCACCTGTTGCCGGTGTATGAAAGCGCGACAAATCAGTGGGGTACTGTTTTCTTTTACTTTATATGATGTATAAAGGAAAACGGACAGTGTCATGAATTGATTGCATATTCAAGTTTTTTTTTTTTTTTCTTACCACTCGGCTCATGCGTTCCTTCTTGAAAGAAAATGTATAGTTATTTTCATACTTTGACTTGCAAAAACCTTGTGCACATGTTAATGGATAAGAACCAGTTATTCATTGATGTTCTAGATAAATGTTTAATGGCATGTTTATTAGTCTTGAGCTCTTACAGCCGATAGTTTGACTACCTAACCAGTTTTAGTGGTCTAGATTTGTCATCCTTAACGTTCCTCCGTTTGGTCTCCTTTTGTTTGTACTGCCAAGCTGACAAGTTGATGTTCAGATAGTTTTATTTCTGCTAGACATGTTTGCACAAATTCAAACTGCTACTTTTGAATCTCCTTATTTTTGTATTCACTTTTGTACGTTGAGAGTAGTAGTATGTATTTTCTACATCATACGTTTTTTCTAATATCTGCAAAATAAGCTAAAAAAAAAAGAAGAAAAAAAAGAACAAAACAAAACACCCATAACCTTTTAGTTTTGTTTGGTCAGTATATTAGAGGCAGGTGTTAAATGCCATACTGTATCGGGTGGATTACTTTATGCACTTCCAGGAGAGGATCATGCATGGAGGGAAAGACTTTTCCCCCCTTGCGTTTGTCCTGGGTTTATTCTCCTCGCCAGGAGTTTTGTTTGCGTTTGTACGTGGATGGAAAGTTAATAGTCTTATGTTGGACTTAATTGGTGTCCTGGTGAAGTACTCATGAAACACTGTCACTGCACCCACCCCACACCCCCAATGAAGCCTCAACTTCAGTGTTTTCTGAATCGATGTGGATGCGCTGTTATCTCAGGTTTTATTTCTGTCCACATAAAGATATGATTGAAATCACTGCTGGTTGGTTTTATTAATCTGTTTTCTTCAGTCTTTTTGGTCAAGTCTGGCCCATGAAGGTCTGCTACTGTTGCACTGATGTGTCTCACAAAATGAGGAGAGTCCATCCTCACTTTTTTTATTTTATTTTTTTGCTAGTGCCCCTTCTTAGAAAGGGTGTGCTGAGACGTACAGTCCTGGAAATCAGTCATTTATGCCATCACAAAGTCCACTAATACCTCTGCAAGGTTTTGTGCCCTTTAGTCTCAACAACAGGCAGGTGTTGGCTCCACCCTCTGAAATTCACTCATGGACAACGTAAAAGAGGCTCTCTAGAAACCAACGCCCATTGCCCCCCACCAAAAAAAGGCCTGATCAGGTTTCCCTTTCCGTCACACGCCATCTGAGTGACATGCTACAGGAACATTTCCAGTGGGCTTGAGTGTGAAAGAGGAAGGAACTTGTTCCCTTATCCCTGCCCAACTATTATCCCCTTATCATATAAAGTGAGCAGATTCCTGTTTGCTTTGCTCTTCTCATGCCAATGACCATGATGGATTTCTTGCATTTGCATTTGCAGTGAAGTTGTATCAGATACCTAACATTTATATGAGCCTGCTGTTAAAATGAAATAATGCATTAAAAAAGATAGAAAATAGAATGTACATATTCTATATATTTATATATAGATTACGTGTGTGTGTGTGTGTGTGTGTGTGTGTGTGTGTGTGTGTGTGTGTGAGAGAGAGAGAGAGAGAGAGAGAGAGAGAGAGAGAGAGAGAGACACTGTACTACTATTACAGTACAATCCAACTGTACTGTACTATACATACCGTTTCGATTGTTTTAATCCGTTTGTGATACGAGCTGCTGTCTGAAGAATTGGCACACACACAAGCCAACAGGGCCACATGTGCAGCTGTTACCGTCGCATCACGGGATTGGCTGACAGCTGAGGAGGTGGTCAACACTTCACCGTGCACGCGTCCGGAACCGTAGGGGGGGAAATCACCCACAAAAGCTCATCCGCACAGACGAAGAGCATCCTCGCCCGCGCGTATTTACAGTGAGGAGTTTTTCTTCCCTTTGCCGCCCAGTCGGACCGCTCGCCATGTCGTCTATGTTGGGGGTCGTGCGGAAGCAGCTGAAGAGCCACCCGGCGGTAAGTCCTTGACGCCGGGGCGACGCGGTGACATTGGAGGCGGCGGGGAGGAAGCGCGCTCCCGACCGCGACAGCCAAATCTCACCTTAATCATCTGACACATAATTGTGTGTCGCTATCCCTCGTGTCCTTCTGTTTTGTTCGTTTGTTTGTTTGTTTGTTTAAATAGCATCTGCCGCATTTAGTCGGTGTATTAGGTCCGCGTTTGCGTATGATTCACTCGCGGCCACCTTCATTGCGAATCTACAACGCTATGAAATGAATCAATCATCAGTCAATTAATCTTTATTCTAACATTTTCTCCCCCTGTTTCCAATTCCAGGCCTATTGATTATTATTATGTAATTGTAAATATACGGTATTCTAAATAGCTGTCATCCCAGTAATCATTTTCTTTCTTTTTTGGGCAGCCGTCCACGCAGCGCTTAAATTAGGCCCTAATAAATGCTTCTATTGCGATTATCTATAAAACCCTGTTCAAGAGGATATACCTTCCCTATAATAACTCCAATGTCATCTTCAGCCATGTCTGCATACCGCTGCTGCACGTATACTGACTGGCTCCTATGGTCTCCATGCTGTCACGACTCAAAGGCCGGAGCAATGCATATATAGCGTGTGTTGATCCAAGGACGCCGGGGTGAAACGGTTCGCTTTACGGCAGCCTCCATATTAATGGAGTGCTGGAATTTATGACTGCAGTGTAGGCCTTGAGAACACAACAGCAGTGCAGAATATTGTCTTAAAGAGCCACGACTGAATGTAGCTTGTAAGACGAACCGTACGTTATTGCCCAGCGAAATGAAAGGACGGTTCCTTCACCATTAAAAGGCCATTGTATCAGGTGTCAAACCACCTTACATGGCATATTTTATTAATTATTCTTGTCCACATTTAGAAATGAGGCAAAATTACCCACCAGACTCAGAAGACGCTGGTCAAGAATGCAGTAACAACAGACTATTTCATGATTTGTGTTTCTTGTGTCCTCACCTAGCTTATTCCACTCTTCATCTTCATTGGTGGTGGTGCAGCCATGAGCATGTTGTACCTCGGCCGCCTGGCTCTGAAGAACCCTGATGTCTCGTAAGTCTCAGTAACATCACCTAATTGCAATTATGATCTCTGTGTAAAAAACACAAAACAAACTAAACATATTTATGTTACTGCTAGATGGGATCGCAAGAACAACCCTGAGCCCTGGAACAACCTGGAGGCCAGTCATCAGTACAAAGTAAGAGCTTTTCCTTCTTTATTTGTCCACATATCATCTACAGTTCTGATGGATTCAAAAACTGTTTTCTAATATCAGTCAAAGTCTGTTGGTTCATTTCAAACTAGAGGCATATGTTTGAGGAATGCAACATGTCTCCTCTGTTATCTTGCGTCAAAGTCCACAACTGCTGCCTCATACTGACTGTGTACTTTTGTGTGTGTTTTCAGCTCTTTACAGTTAACATGGACTACTCCAAGCTGAAGAAGGACAGGCCTGATTTTTAAGTCTACTTGTCATCACTCCACAGCGTATGGAGCCTTTGCACTTTTTTGCCAAATACAAACTTATAATGCTGAGTGAAGTATGAATCACACTGCGGTGCTCTCATTCAGTCTGTTATTTTCCAGTGTGGGTAGAGGGATCCTTGCTAGATCAATGAATAAAATGGGCAACCATCTGTTTACCAACTGATGAGTTTCTTTTTGACTGTATTGTAAATTATTAAAACAATTTAAACAACCTACTCCTGTCTGTTCTTTCTTAAACACATAAAACACAATGATACGTAAGTATCAAATTAATGTTTGTTATTATCTTTTGTTATTTCTTTTTAAACTATGAGGTACTGTGTCATAAAAGCTGCTGTGACATATGCATAAACAAAGGTTATGGAAATCACCCTTGCTTGTTAGGTTTGTAACTAATTTGTTTGACAATTGTGTATTTACACATGTTCTATTGAACCGAATATGTTGATTATTGGCAACATATAAAGACTTTACATACTTTATGATTAGACATACAACCAAGCATTTTGATAAAGGATTAAAATAAACATTTTAGCGCGAGAGAGAGAGAGAGAGAGGGGGGGGGGGAGATTTTGAAGGGAGCACAGCCTGTGGTAAGCATAATTTCCCATTCATTCAAGTGGCTCTGAAAGTCATGCGTACATTCTACCAACCAAGTATTATTTTTTACGTTATCATTGTTTCTATTTCTATCAGCAGGGGGCGCTGTTACGCCAATTCTGATAGGAACTTGAAACACTTAAACAATCGGCAGCAAAAAGTGTCAGAAAACTGTGATTGCGCAAAGTTGAAACGTAAAGAAAACGACAATCTGTTTTTACGGATGTGGGACTTCGTGTTTGCATGGGTGAGTCGGTGATTAAACCCAGCGTAATTTCTCAAGGGCTAACCATATCCATCTTGCCCTGGAGATTGTTGCGCCACCCACAATCTCCAGTGGGTGGCGCAATCGTACATTTCCCGGAAAACCACATCATAACCAAGAGAAGAAGAACGCCTGTTCTCGCGAGTTCCAACTTTAAAATAACGCGGGACGCCTTCGTCTCTGTCGTTGCAACAAACAACCTGAAGTGGACCGACGTCCTGAAGAATGGAAGTATGACAATGGAAGTTCTTTAGTTTATGACGCTGCCATTCGGACAACACGTTTAGTAGAAAAAGGGTCAACATTTAACGTATTTATACATATATGCTTCGAACAAAAACGGTGAATTGACGCCTCTTGACAACCCCGTCTCACCCAAAGCTCGTTCGCGACGAGCTTCCCGTTCGCTGTTTTCCTTTTTTGCTTGCTTTTACGTCCAAATGGATACGACCGAGGACTTGTCTGCTCGGATCCTGCTGAAACACATTCTCAGCACCGAGCCACCCAGGACTCCAGTCACCCGGAGGTACCAAACACTCGCATTCTGCCTCAGACTAATTATTTCCAATCACTGCCATCAAACGTATTTTACCGCATTTCTCTTTGCGTTTTGCCTGATGTATGTGTTTATAATTGCGATAACTGTGTTTGGTATACAGTATGATGATGACTGAGTAAACACTACACCCGCTATAAACAAATCCCAAATCGCTTTTAAGTTCTTAACACAAGCTGCTAACTATTTCTTTTTGCATTCGTTTGGAGCTGATGTCTAAACTTGTTGTCTTTAGTGCCTCCATTGAGAAAGCAGGGTCGCCCAGGCGCAGTAGAAGACTGGTAGGCAAGGATGCTGAAGCTCAAACCCCGCAGAGCATCCTGAGGCGCAGCATGAAGAACAAACTGCGTGAGGTGAAGTGAAATACAGCCGAGCAATGATCACTGAAATAAGCATTCGAGATTTAGGCTTAAGCTGATTCAAATGTCTTATTTACAGAGCATAACCAGGAAATCCCTGCCCTTCACAAGAAGAACCGCTTCACTTGCACCTCGCAAGAGCACCCCTGCACCAGCCTCAATGCTGCTCGACGATGGAGACACACCAAGGCACATACTCAGGAACATCTTGCAGACGGGTACCTCTTCTGACCTTACTGAACTCTTGCCTGTATTATCCTCTTTTGCTCTTATTTGTATTTATCTGATGTTTCAGAACCTGTGAGGTCCCCTGTGCATCACCAGAAAGCTGAGGCAGAGGAGCCACAGCCACCTTCAGCCGACTCCAGCATTGCCAGCAAGCGTCCGAGGTGAGCAGTGAGTGAAAGGAATTCTCCTGTGAGAGGATTTAAAAAGGGTCCGGCAGCAATCACTGTCATTGTTATCAGTAAGGATGACTATTCTGCCCAAGGTGTTGTTGATACATAAAAAGTGATTGTGCTTATCTTTCAGCGTTGAGCTGTCTACGTTCGACTTGCCTGATCTAACTATTGGGGTTGCTGCAAGCACTGTGAAGGGACTGAGCAGAAAGAGGCCACATCGGACCCTCAATGTCACATTCTTTGAGAAGCGTTTTCAAGAAGGAGATGGCAAGTTATTTGTGTTGTGGACAAGGATTTTTAATGCAGGTGTCTTTCATAGGCTGGGTAGCAGCAGTGCTGGCAACTAATAGAATTTGTGTGTTTGTAGATGCTAACATGGAAACTGATAATTCAGAACAAGAACATTCATCACTCTCCATATCAAGGTGAATATATTTGTTTACGAGAATTATATATTTGTGTTTTTTTAAACATATATTTGTCATTTTAAAAACGAAAACTAGTAAATGACAATGTGCTCTGTCCTATCTGGCTTTTTTTTTTTTTTAGTTCTACTTCTTTGAGTTTAAAGACACCGTTTGTGGATGCTCAAACTGAGAGGAGAGGCCTGCAAAGAAGAGTCCGCAATCGTCGAAAACTCACAGAAGAAGAATTTGGGCAGGCTGTGAAGGAAAGGCAAACAGGAAGTAAATGCGATGATAAATACAAAAAAACACATCCATCCAGTTTGTCCTGCTATTGTAGTGGATTTCCGCATTTTGTAATTTGGAATTATAACAAAAATATCCCAATTCAACATTAATATTAGTTTTCCAAAAAATACAATGAAATTATTCTCAAAATTCAACTTGGCTTTTTTTGTTTCTTACTGGTTTGTCATGATGTATTTAAAGTGTAACACTCCTTTCTTATTTTCCTTTTTCCTATTTTTCTTCCTGTCTTGTTGAAGTGGAAAGCTTTTTAGTGCCGGCTGTAAACGACACGGCATTCCCCGAGGACTTCACTTTGGGAATGAGCAAATTCGTTGAGCCCGACATCACAACGGATGTAGTCAACTGCAACACGGCCCTCTATGCCCAAAATGATGCCTTGGCCCCCAGCCTTTTAATGGTTCCCACTCAGGAAAAACCCACAGTGATGGCCTCTCAGCTCCAGCAACAGATGATAGAAGCAGAGCACGAGGAGTGGATGCAACCTGATCGTGAGAAAGTGTTAGAGGATGGAAACTTGCCTCTGTTTCCTCCTGAAGAGGCAGGGCTGATGTCTAGAGATGTTCTGCATGCATCTAAAGCTGAGGCAGCTGAGGAAATGGGAGGCACTTTTGACATCCTCACTAGTGCCGGGGACGATGAAAGCTCTCAAACTAAAGAAGATGACGGTGAATTGCAGCCTGAAGAGGAAGCACAAGCCACATCTTGGTCTGAAGAGGAACCAGCCCAGGGCTCTCAGAGTGAAGGAGCTGTCTCTCAGGAGGAGAATGACAGAGAACCTGAACGAGAGCAAGAGAGTCCAGAGGGTCCTTCACCTGATTCCCAAGCTGAGGAGGAAGATGAGGAGCAGACATCTGAATGTGCCAAAGAACATATTAGTCGGCGGGCTCATGGCTCTGAAGGTGGAGTCGTGCCTGTGGGAGATGCAGGAGGAGAGTCTGCTGATGTTTCTGAGATGGGTAAGGAGTGCGAAGATAGGTCATGCTTACTGTTCCCATGTGTGTTTCCTTAAAACAATATTTTGTAAATACCTTATTTAAGAAACTTCACCAAATCTAAATGTATTTGAGTGTCTGTGATGTTTAAAGGTGAAAATCTAAAGTGCATCTCTGTACTTGTTTAGGTTACAGTTAGGCATCTTAACAATTAATCATTATCAATTAATTGTCGATTAAGAATTTAATCGATTCAATTAAATTATTTGCAAGTAATTTAACATTTTTTACAAGGGTAGTTAATATCATTATAACAGTGTAGTGACAGTATATGCTGTGATGGTCATAATATACCTAGAACAAGTTACTTTTAAACAACTAAAAAAAAAAATGAAAAGAAGTTGAAATGTGACCGATTGGAAATCAACTTAAAGTCAGGATAAATGTTGAGGGTGTTTTTTTTTTAGTTTTTTTTTTTACTATTCTCTAATGTAAAAATGGGTCGCATTGGACCCTCAACATTATTTAAGGGTTAAATGTGTTTCTTACACATTTTTCATTGTGAAATTTAGGTTCTCAGGAAAAATCGATTAATAAGGTCAATCAACTAACAATCAATGAATTAATCAATAATTTGCATCCCTAGTTACACTGCATGTTTACTGAGAGATATATGTGACTCCACTGTATGACCTCAAATATGGCATTCACCGACTGATAAAGCGTTGTGCTGCATTTTCAAAAGGGATCATGAAAGAGTTGACACAACTTGTTTGTGTTTTGTAGTAGGATGGCCTGATGGCAAGTACAACACCTTTGACTCTGAAAGTGGCCGGGACACGGAAAGTGGCCAGCCATCCTCTGGGGTCCCTGATGAGGATGAGGATGAGGATGAATGGTCGGCCCCCGAACAGCCCCACCTGTCCCCAGCTGAAGCTGAAGCTAATGAGAACTCCTCACATCCGTTGCATGAGGATATTCGGCTCCTGAGCAATGATCCCGCTGAAGAAGCTGCTGCTCAGGAGTCTGTTGAAGAGATGGAAGAGGAGGACGACAGCGAGGATGATGAAGGTTAATCTTGCTCTTTTAGTCAGTCAATATTCAATTTTTGGGGGTGATTTAGTAGGTCTAATATGTGCCGTTTTCTTTCTAAATAAAACCTTCAGAGCTCCCAGCATTTGTCAGAGAGAAAATAATTTTTTCCCAGCCTGAACCTTTGGCTTCTCCTTCTGTTCTTAAGACTATTCAACCCAGGTGAGTCAAAATAAAACTCCTTACATTTTTTTTTTAACTTGTCTTTACCTGGATCTCTTTGACGCATAATGTAGTTCAGCTGACTGTGCTTTAGCAAAGTCACTGACGTTGGGTGTCTGATGACTCATTCTGTTTGAAAACTAGTGCATCAAACGCAAGTGACCCTGCACCCAAACCAAAGCAGGCGAGAAAGAGGACGAGCAAGAGGGAAGAGGGACTTCCTAAAAGCTACCTCATGAACGCGTTCAAGCACTTTGCCAAGACAAAGGTCTCTGCAGACGTTTACCCAGTCTTGAAGGAAATGTGAGTGTCGCGACTGTCCAGGCTCTAATCAGGAAAGACGGGCCTGTGGTGTTTTTCGCTCTGCAATGCAGCGAATGCATTCTCATGTTCTTTCACTTTCCGTTAATTCAACAGAATGGATAAATATTTCCAGCGACTGGCGGAAGACTTGGAAACCTATGCTGCTCACGCAAAGAGAAAAACCATTGAGTTTGAAGATGCTGTGCTTCTGTTAAAAAGGTAGCTGTTCAAAGTGCCCCAGTTATTTATGCATGCACGCTGTGTTTAAAAAAGAAAGAAAGAGCACTATAGTGGCATGATTGCACATACAGTGCATTCAAACATAGAATTCAAAATTCTCATTCAGTGCTGGAGAAACACATTTAGACACTAAAGAGTCAAAAAGAAAGGATGTTGCAGTCATTATTTTGATGTGTGATTTGATACTGATATCTTTATTTGCCCACTGAAATTCACAAGCAGAATGGAAGAAGCATTACTCAGATATGCATGTTTCTGCTAGCGATATGGGCTGGGGTTAGGAGGAATGTCTTCAAGTGTTAAATTGACAATTTTTTGCAAGCCACTTCTAACTTCTAACCGCTTCTACTTCTTGACGAGCGGGTGCCTAGTTATTAGTCTTTGGCTGGTTAAATGGCTGATAAGAATGGCCATAAATAAGATAAGATTTCCTTTATTAGCCCCACAGTGGGGAAATTTCCATCATTACAGCAGCAAGGTGGATAGTGACACACAATAAAAAGCACTGCAAACAACTATGTTAATCAAAAATAGAATAAATGGTGATGCCACTAAGCAAAACAAGTTGACATGCTACACTGTAGCGATAGATAATTACTTTATTCATCCCAAAGGGAAATTCACTTATTCAGCTGCTCACTGGCACACGCACACATAGTCACAGCTAAGAAATAGAATAAAAAGTTCAGTGCAATGATAAAAGGAAAAAACACCCAGTGCAACTCAGGTGCGTGACAAAGTGATAGATATACAATAAATAATAATAATAAAAAAACAACAACATAATTTTGGAATGAATTGTGTTAAATTCCCTTTTAGTCATTTATATCGTTTAAACCCATAAATATACCAGTTGTATTGAGTGTCAGTAATGCTTGCTTTAAAACAGCCTACTTCGTAAAACCCAGAATAATTGGTGGGTCTTGTATCAGTCTGGAAAAACCACGTGTGCAACAGTGTGTCACTCAAATGCCCGTTAAAACTGCTGACACATCAAACATCGATTGAGGAAGCGAAATAATGAGTTAACTTTGGACCGGTGAATACCGTAGCAGAGCGAGAACGCCGTTGGCCCATACAGACCACTAGAGGGCACTGTGTGCCGGACAAAGGCAATCAACGCAAGCAGCGTTTGCTTTTGGCAGCCAAAATAATTTGTTTTCTTCTAACTGAACTGGTGTGTTATGCTCTGCAGGCAGGGTTATGTGAATGACAAGGTGCCAGTGGAGGTGCTTATCGAAAAATACCTGCGCATGGACCAGCGCCGGCTCCTGATCCCTATTGCAACCAGTGGAAATGTGGTAATGCCGAAGAAGCGGTGATTCATTTTTAATTAACTGCTACGCTGTGTAATTATTTGCTAAATTGTCTCTACCATTTTTTTGTGTTTCATTGTTTTTCCTGTAAGTCCGTCCTGTGTGGATGGATTTGCAATCATGAGGCATGTGTGGTGTTTTCTTTTCCTTACAGAAGTAGATAAGATAATAGGATCATTTGTCAACTTCTTCTTTTGTCTTTTTGAGCACAGATTATTCTTCCCAACATTTTGAAGTATATAAGGATATGCTGGCTTTGACTAAAATGTAAATTGAAATAAACTTGTCCATAAATGTATTCCTTGTTTTTCTTATTTTGTTTGTTGCAAGTCACTTTCATGACGCCTACATAAAAGAAAAATGCATTGAAACTAAGTTTAAATAGCTCCACTCGGATCAGGTTACGAATTTAAACTGAAATCTTCGTGAGTCAAAGCAGGGAAAAGCAGTGTCAACACAGCCATAACAGACAATGTCTACATAAACCACCCGACAGATCAAAGAAATGGAAGATTAAAGTTTAAAGGGAACCTTTGACCTAAGTGGGTGATGCGTAGCAGGAGTGGGGTTGTAGAGTTGGATGTGGATAACTCCTCTCTTCTGGCATTACAGTCATGCGATTTTAGGGATGACATCTTTCCAACTTCAGAGAGAAAGAGGAAGGGTAGGTGGGATGTTCAGATTTGATTCTGCCTTGATTCATGAAATGTATTTTTGTTTGTTTAAAATGAATGCTTATGTTAGGTAGTGTATGGCTGTTCTACTCTTGAAGATGGAAAACATTAAAGACAAAAGGTTAAATTATTGTTGTTGGTTTTTCTTTTTACCATTGACAAATTAAACGCTGAATAAAATAAAGCTGTTTTAATCCAAGCTTCCAAAATGCAACGGCCCCAAAGCAATGTTCCGACATAATTACTCCAAGACGGTAGGCGGCGCCGTTGACAATCTGGTGCGACTCACTGTCAAAATCGCTTGCTAGTTGCTAGCAAACAACAACTGGAGCTCGGGGGACTAACGTTGGAATTGAACGTTACTCAAAGGTAAGTCATTCGCAAAGCATTCTATCAGGGAAGTGTTTTAGTAAATGAAGCATGCTCTTTGCTGGCCTATCATATGTAAATTGTGGTTTATTAGATAATTTCTTGACCGTTTTGTTTGGTTCTGTGTAGCCGCTACGTAAATAGAGCTAACTAGCTTAATCAAGATAGCCAGTGCATTATAGTGAGATTGTTTTGCTTATTTGCGCTTTTATTAAACGGACCGTGTCATCACAACACTGATTTTGGATGTGAAAAGCTAAAAGAAACGTGGGATTAAAAAAAAAAAAGGGGGGGGGGGGAGGGAGCCATATATATTTATATTCTTTAAATGTTATCCTTTCGTTGGATACAGTTCCGTGGGAATACTAGAGGCTGCTTCGACAACCTTAAAACTCTATTCAAGATTGTCATGATACATTTTAATCGAACACAGCATTTTTTTTTAATTCAGAGAAAATAATCATAACAATTTTACGGTTTACGCTTCAAATTGTGTTGCCATTTGAAGTGATATTATTCTTTTAGAACTGCACAAAAATCCGTAGGTGGTCACTGTAGCTTAGAGTACTGAATTGACCATGTGTTACAAAGGCAGTTAACGATGTATACCATTAACTTGTTTTAAACACTGCTATCTGTACTACATGCAGTGCGCGTCAAAAATGTCTTACAACAAAGCTTAGGGTTTGAAAACCAGCCCCTCCCGAATCCCCTAACCACACGCGCGCGCGCGCGGACACACACACTCCAATTTACAGTGTGTTCATCTTTCTTTTTTGACACTGAGTACGAGTAACTTGATTTAGTTCTGCTCGCCCTGAGTGTGGTCTCAATTTTTCAGTGTTAACCAAAAGAAATGCAGTCTGGTATTTGATGCACAACACTAGAATTACAACGAGATTTTCAACACTACACTTCTGAAATCAAATTTCTATATCACAAGACAAATGTTACTGTAATCTCCAGTTTTATTGTAATGAATGGCCTTCTCACAGAAGATCGGGATTAGTCCACCCCCACTTCAGTCAGTTGTGTAGCTTGTATTGGATCATAATGGCTTGTCTTTGCGTGTATACTTCAGTTGCATCAATAAGGATGTGGAAACGGAGGGTGTCATCACTGTCCACAGTAACACTTACATTCTCATATTGACTTTAGTTCCGTCATTTGCAGTTTGCCCGAGAAAGCTGCCACATTAAACTGGTGTTTTGGTTGATCATGACAGTTTGTTGAATCCCGCAGAATGTTATGTAATATTTAATATGCTGGGTCACTTTGTTATGTAAACATTAATATAGCCCTGTTGCACATTCTGAACAGAGCCAGAAACAGAGGCTTAATCCCATCATCATGTTACACAACACCAGTGTGTTTCTCCTTCTGTATTTTAGATCGTCTGTAGACAGTTAGATAGAAGTATTTGGTTGTTTTTTTTGTTTTAAAAACTCCTGCAATATGATATGAATAAAATTATTGATCGCAAAAGCTACATTCAAATGTGTTGAAAACCATATGACCAAAAGTGTTTATGTACTTAGTTTGAGGGATAATTATAGTAATGCCACTGCCACTGGAAAATTCTTCTGCAGAGGATGGGAAGATGTGCGCTCCCATTAGTTCCTTTTAAACTGAGCTGAAAGGGCCGATGCTGCTATATGTCAGTGAAAGTCTACTATACGTTTGTTGCTTTAAGCAATTTCCATTGCACCCTTGAAAGCGTTCCTCTCATTCTCTAATCCAGTGGTGAGCAAACCTTTTGACTTGTGGGCCACAGTGGGTTTTAAAATTTGACAGAGGTGCGGAGCAGGAGCAGGTGGATGCAGTGTTTTGGTGAGCCACCTCATAGGAGGAAAAAAATATATCATGGGATATGTAGAAAACATGTGCTTTAATGTCAATTGAAGATGAGCAAAAGTAAAGTTACAATAAAATGTGTCTTTGAAGCTCCACAGTGTTTAGCTCTTTATGGAAATGACTCTGAAAACACTGAAAATATGGATGAAATACGGCTGTTTTATAACTTACTTCCTATTAATATTATTTCTTCAAGTGCGGCGGGCCGGATTAAATAGCTTAACGGGCTGCATATGGCCTGTGGGCCGTAGTTTGCCCATGTCTGGTCTAATCTAATCATTACCATATGACTATATTAGTGCATTGTTGCAAGTCTGAATTTTTCTGATTGTAAAAGACTTGCCGTGAGAGGCTTGGGGTCATGAATAAAAATTGTAATGATTAAAATCAAATGGCCACAAAACCAAATGTGTTGGCCCTGCTACCCCGCTGATTATGTCTTCTTAATGTCCAATGACTGGACGAACCAGAACTGTGCAGCCAGGCAGCAACGTGTGCTCTCGGCCAGTCGGCCTGCGCACCAAGTGGAGCTGTTGGTAGTGATATGAAACTGGTGACGGAGGACATTAGATATGCATTACGTTCCCTCCGCACTTTTAACCTTGCCTGCCTTGCCCAGCAGAGGAGGTGGTGGTGGTGGTGGGGGGGTGGGGGGTTGGGGGGGTAGCAGCGTGGAAGTACAAGCAGGAGGTAGAGCCTGGCCGCTAATGCTTTTTTTTTTTCTTTTTTGCCCTGTCAAATCCCCCCTCAGTGTAATTGTGGGTCTGCACAAAGTCGGGGATGAGAGCACGGAAAGCTGATCGCTGCAGCAAAATCAATAGTTCATACCTCTCAGAGATTGAGTTTTTAGGAAAGGAGGAGCAGCGTGACCGAGGGCAGAATATGAAATGGCTCCCACCAAAGCTGAAGGTACGCTGGGCTATCGATCCCCGCACCCTGTACCAATTATACTTTTAAGCTCTGTCTGTGGCTCGCTGCGCTCCACAAAGACGGCCGCCTTGGAAGCAGATATTGTGTTCAGTGACACTTCAACAAGGGGTGCAATTTTTTCAACCCAACCATGGATACTGCTGTATGTATGGAATTCCTACATAGCTGCTGCAGTCTTTACTTTAGAACACAGACTGATTTGTGCTCGGTCGGGAGGGTAAAATTTATGCCTTCCAAAAATGTTGTTTTGGTCATACTTTGTCTGTATTCATCGTCTCCACTGGCACTCATTTGTTTTGGGGTTTTCAAACTTCTTGTATTAAATAAATATAGTTGGTGTGGTAAATTACTGCTCCACACTATTTCACAAATTGAGCAAATTCTTCATGTGCACAATATATTTCTGTAGTTTTTAGGTAAAATTCTGTCACAGTTATGTACAAACAGGCCATATAGTACCAGTGATTTGATGGCATTTCCTGAGTCTTCCGTTGACATTACATTACGAAACAGGAAGTTGTCCAACTTCATGATTCCGGGCAGAATTTTAACTCTAGTGAAGGACAGACGTGCCCGTCTGGATGTACTGATGCTTGAAGGATGTTAGCAAGTGCAAACCCACCACACACTGTCTTCCCAGCCGTTGCAGAATCACTCCTCTGATGGAGGTTTTATTTATGGAGCTCTTACTTTTTATGTGATGGTTGTTGTTTATTTCTTTGTTTCTTGTTAACGTAGCTGTTTTTAGCTCCCCCTTGTGACAAGATTCGGCAGTGCAGATAATGCTCATCAATTTGGCAGAGACGTGCACAGACCTGTCCGAAGCCGATTGCAGTTTTTATTGCCATCCACGGCTCGCTCAGAGCAAAACCACACTTAAAAAATTGCTTGTATGCTTCGGCAGTGGAGCCTTTAAAGAAGCTGCATTGCACCAGACTTTCACACCTCACTTTGATTCTCTTTGATCCATTGCCATCCAATTTTTTGTGGCAATTCATCTCTTTGAGTGTTTTCCCGCGCAGTGACCCATCCTTCATTCTCCACCTGTTTTGCAGTTTGCCCTCTCCATCACTTTACTGTCCATGCTCCCTCACACCTTAATCTTGGCCTCGCTCCATCTTGCGGGTTCCCACTGTCGAATCAGAAGATTGCTTGTTTCTTCATTCACTGGATTTTTTTTCTTTCACAGACGGTCTTGAAACTGAGCTTCAGCACATCTCTGAGAAAGCCTCTTTTGTGTTAGACTCACATATTCCATATGTTGAGGGTCCTTTGCTTGAAGAATTTCCTGTGTGAAGTACCTATGGAATTTGTGAATAATTGTTTTTGATCGTTATATTGCTATTTCTGTACATCTCCAAAGTCATTTTTTTTTTTATATCAAAGCAGCAAACTTGCCAAGAAAACTGATTAAATCATACTCTGTAATATTTCTTTGCACGATCTGGAGGTTCTGTAATGTGCCAAGTAATGAGAACAGATAAAGGACTGGAAGTACAGTGAAACGGGCAATAAGAAAGTAAAGCCCAAGACAAAATAGATGAGAAAATGAAAGAGGCGGACTAGGACGGGTAGAAAGAAAAGTAATTGTCTTCTGGTGACTGACCTTGGAGCAATGAGAGAAGAAGAAAATCAGATATTGTGTGGCGCTGTGCTCCAGTGCTGGGTAATTCCCCTTTATCTTCAACAACAGATTGCTGAACACACCTATCACATAATGAGGTCATAGCTTGTGTTTCTTATTTGTTTGGTCATCATCCACCTCACAGACTAAAACCCTGTTGGATCATTGCATGTAATGAGGGCCAGTGTGGATTCCAAGTCCTTTGTCCTTGTTGTGTTTGGAAGACTTTGTTTGACAGGAAATGCATCTGTGAGTGCATTTTGCATAAAAATGACCAAATGACCCTTCCAATCAGTTATTGGCTGCTTCCTATGCCTGACTGAGTGTGCTTGCATTTAACACTGTCTGTACTGGTATTGTGGAGTCCAAAGGGGGAAGTAAAGATTTCATTTTATACACGTCTGTTGGCCGGTCCCTTCCGCTGCCAGCGCACTCCTGGGACGCTGCTTGTTTACTTACACTTCCTTTTGGAGAGTTAATTGCCATTTGTAGCAGCTATTGATTTCTGACCTGGCTCCCCCCCCTTTTCATCCCTCGCTGTCTGGGGCAGTGCGTCTCACCTCGACCGCACAGACCGTCGCCCTCACAAACAGCGTGGCTGAATGAATGGTGTTGAATCTGAAGTGGATTAATTAGCCAGGCGGCCGTCCGGCCGTTGCATCACAACGAGCTGCGTTTCTTTTTCGTTGCTCCTCGTTTATTCGCTGCAAGGTTGCAACTCAGTGCTTCGAAGCTCTCCTGATGATTAAACACTGTGTCATGTTTTCCAGGGGCAAACTGCCTGCGTGTGGCCCCCACCGATGCAGATGGACGTCTGGACCATACACTGAGCAGTGTTAGTGACGGAACCCCCCCTCCTCACCCCCCACTCTCTCTTCAAACTGTTGCCCTCGACACCCTCTGTCACGCTGGCAATGTCAAGAGTTCCGAGTCCCCCTCCCCCTGCGGAAATGTCCAGCGGGCCCGTGGCCGAGAGCTGGTGTTACACACAGGTGAAGTGATTACACGTGCAAGGTTTACACAGCAGGGGCGCTGTGCTCCTGCTCGCGGGCCTGAGAACTAAACCCAATGGCTCTTTTCCCCGTCAGATCAAAGTGGTAAAGTTCTCATACATGTGGACCATCAACAACTTCAGCTTCTGTCGCGAGGAGATGGGCGAGGTCATCAAGAGCTCCACGTTCTCTTCTGGGGCCAATGACAAGCTGAAGTGGTGAGTGAACTCAAGCCTGCATTCTTTTTTTTTCTTTAAAAAAAAAAAATAAATAAAAAATATTTCTGCTTCTGTGGCTCTGAGCAAAAAAAAAAAAAAAAAAAAAAAATTCCATTCACTTTTTTTGAATTCCAGCATGAATGTTATTGTGTGGGCATTCAGCCCCATTAATGTGGTGGCCACACACTGAGAACCAGCACAAAACGAAAACTTTCATACTATTAGTTGTGTTAACACTTGCACAGAAAACATTTGACGAATAAAACATATTTTATCTTTTGCGTTAAATTGCACTGATCCACCACAAAATCAAAACCAAAGCCTCTCAGTAGCTGAGTTCCTATTACCCCTAGAATTACGCAAAACCTAAATATACTTTGAAAACCCTTTCAAATATCACTAAAAGCTTTTTACACTCTCATGAGGCGGTTTTTCAGATGAATAGACAGAGAGGTATATCGCAAAAGTGTCGTGGAAACACTTTTTTTGCTTTAACACGTCACCAGGTGTGTAATACGGGGGTCACGTGACCAGTTTACTTCAAGTGAAACTGGCGCGTTATGGTTGGATGGAGGAGACAGAATATTTTTTACAAGTAATCAAAGAGAAAAATATAACAACCATTCTTGAAGGCAAAGAAACGTTGATAAACAAAAGCAAACGTAATTACTGCTCATGCGCTTCACACCATTCAGTGGAAACACTTGCAAATCGCCATTGTACTTTGTCAAAATTTGAGAAATACTGCTTTTATTTTGCAAAAAACTGTAATGGAAACGCAGCTACTGATGATCCTCTCACACCAAAAGTACGACGAAAGGCACAAGAATACACATAAAGTCAACGGACAGCAAATATCACGTGTCTGCTCGTCCAATTTCTGTTAAGACATCATACGATTCACTTATGATTTCTTAGGATTCCACTGCGCTGGGTGTGAGCGCGAGCGTAGGCTGATGTGTCTTCTGCTTACAGTTGCAATATTGCTGTAGGATTTCCGCAGCTCACCAGCCGAGCTCTGTTGCTCCTCTGCCGCCAGGTGTTTGCGGGTGAATCCCAAGGGTCTGGATGAGGAGAGTAAAGACTACCTGTCTCTCTACCTGCTGCTGGTCAGCTGTCCAAAGGCTGAGGTCCGTGCCAAGTTCAAGTTCTCAATCCTCAACGCCAAGGGAGAGGAGACCAAAGCCATGGGTGAGTGGAGTGCAGGGACTGAGCTCCGTCACTGAAACAAGAGAGGATGATGTGTTCAGAAAAAATAAAAAAAATCTGATCTTTGATCCAAATGTCTGACTTGTGTGTGCAGAGAGCCAGCGGGCCTATCGCTTCGTTCAAGGCAAAGACTGGGGCTTTAAGAAGTTCATCCGGAGAGACTTCCTCCTGGATGAAGCCAACGGCCTCCTACCCGACGACAAGCTCACGCTCTTCTGCGAGGTCAGCTGCTTCTTTCTTTCTCTTTTTTTGAATCATGCTGCAGTTTTTTCACAACTGGAGCGATGCATCTCACGTCACTGCCTCTGCCTCAGGTGAGCGTGGTGCAGGACTCGGTCAACATATCCGGCCAGAACACCATGAACATGGTGAAGGTGCCCGACTGCCGGCTAGCGGACGAGCTGGGGGGCCTGTGGGAGAACTCCCGCTTCACCGACTGCTCGCTGTGTGTGGCCGGCCAGGAGTTTCAGGCACACAAAGCCATCCTTGCTGGTAAAGACATGTTTGGTTTGGTT
Source organism: Nelusetta ayraudi (assembly GCF_046127955.1). Taxonomy (NCBI): domain Eukaryota; kingdom Metazoa; phylum Chordata; class Actinopteri; order Tetraodontiformes; family Monacanthidae; genus Nelusetta; species Nelusetta ayraudi. The sequence continues at coordinate 10,470,292 of NW_027466092.1, read as the reverse complement.
TGGTTTGGTTTGGTTTGGTTTGGTTTGTTTGTTTGTTTTCCATTGCTGCACGCACATCCTTTAAGCAAACCCAGCCTTTCCAGGAACAGAGAAACAGAGATGTGGAGCATTACTGAGCCAACGGTTTGTCATTGCAACCTTAGTGTTATGACAGCACCTGCGCTACTGTCATCTCTCGTATTGGTCGTCTTCGTGTGCTTTACAAATCCCAGTCGCCTCAGACCCGGCGTTTTTTTTCTTTTAAATGAACTTCATAAGCTGCACAGGTTTATCACCATTCAAATACCAGGCAGGCGGCAACAGTTTTCAAGTGTCAAGTGTCTCAAGTGTCAATAGGAATCCAGTAAACACAGGAGCCACGCTGCCCATTTTTACTCGCTCATAAAAACTAGCGGGCAAATAGACACACATTGTTCTACGTGCAGTTTTATTTCAGGTGCATAAAGGGTAGTTAAAGCGAAATATAGCCCTATAGACCCAAGTGGCCAGTTTATAAGAGCTCCCCCTAAACGTCTCGGCAGGCTTTTAACAGGCCCCGTGTGTCTCAGGGGTGCCAAGCTCCCTGCAGCACTCCTGTAATTAGAACTCTGAGTGTATCGCAGCCATCACACATTCTTTGCTCTTAATTTTCTCACATGTTTTTTTCCCAGCCCGTTCCCCTGTATTCAGCGCCATGTTTGAACATGAGATGGAGGAAAGCAAAAAGGTGAGTTCAAGGTCCCACAGCTGTTTTTTTTTTTGTTGTTTCCCCCCCCCCCCACTCCCTCCCATTTTATTCCCAGGCATGAATTTGTTTTGTTCCTCTGTGGCTCAGCTGCTCATTTTTTCCTCCCTCCCTCGCTGTGTTCAGGGGGTTAAAGTGAGTGAAGGAGTGTGTTCCATCAGTGCCAAGCGTTGTGCTCAGACTAAATGATAGTGCACCTGAAATGAAATTGTCCTGCCGTATTCGTGGGTCAAGATTCATCCTTCACTGACAAAGCTGCAGGAGCACAAAATTGCTTTTTTTTTTTCAGTTGAACACGTATCACTGTAAGAAATGACATTACTGGGAAAAAAACAGCAGAAACATGTTTGTTTTTCCTTCACCTGGGTGTTTTTTTTTCTTCATAGTGAATCTGTTAATATTTTTTTTTGAACAACAGCTTTTATTTACAAAAAAAATATGAATCTTATCTTATTATTTATCTTAGCAGTTGTCATGTCTGGTTGAGTCACTTACTGAGGAAGGGGAAAAAAAAAGACAAAAAAAAAAGATCCCCTATAGTGACTTTAAATGTGAGCAGTGACAGATTTCCTCATCCCGAGGAGAAGCATCCATCGTGTTGCCTGACTGTCCAAAACCGTGTGTTGTATGTGTCGCTTGCTGTCATTCTCACACCTGCTGTGCAGCCTGCTCTCAGATGCAGTTCTCTCAGCAGCCTCAGACATCCCAGAGGAAGCCTAACTTCCCCCAAACATGAAGCGCGGCTCGTTTAGAATCACACAACGTCTGTCCTCAATTAGACAAGAGTTTTTGATTCTGTGTTTTAGTGGCGTATTGTTCCGAACCCACTTGGAAAAATCACACGGCAAATGTGTTTCTGAAATTCCTCCATTTAAATCTTCTTCTTTTTTCTTCTTCCTCTCCTGTCAGAATCGTGTGGAAATCAACGACGTGGAGCCCGAAGTGTTTAAAGAAATGATGTGCTTCATTTACACAGACAAGGCTCCCAACCTGGACAAGATGGCTGACGACCTGTTGGCAGCAGCTGACAAGGTAAAAATAAATAAATAAATACATTTCAAAGTGACATTGTGTTTTGGATGGCGTTAGTGCGGCGGCAACGTGATGCTCCCAGGGGTGAGGAGAGCCGGGCGCATTAGGAACAGGGATTGAGGGAGCGTGTACACGCGCCGCCATCCGCTGAAACCTTTGTCCTGTAAGCCGTCGGCAGAGCCGCCGAACAGTTGGCCGAGTTCACGCTGATCTCACTCCTCGATGACACAAAGTGGGAGAGAAAGTTTGTCAAACACCTTTCTTCCCAAGGTCGAGCGAGACACGGTCGCATCTTAAAGGGACAGTTCAGCCAAACAGCAAGATTTCACCCATTTTTTCTATATGTAGAAAGAGTTTGTTTCTTTATCTGGGATGTTAAACTGTTCCACCACTTCTACCACTGTTTAAGGGTCAAACTGAGCGGACTCGGGATTTTTGATCTAGACTCAGCCAACACTGCAATGACAGATAATAACAACAAATAATCCATCTGCTGCCTTGTTACGCTGTTTGTGACCCACCCCCCCTCTTGTTTAACCTCCTCATCCCCAGAGCCATGCAGAACTTTGAGGTCTTTCTCCACCGCCATGAGTGAGATGAGTGTATTTGTAGTGTTGAGCTCAGACAGTAAAGGCTTCTACGCCTTTTGTTCATGTTTGCCATGCCATCATTTTCAGCTAAATTATTCCAAGTTTTTTTTTTTTTAAATGGTTCAAAATAGCTGAACAGAGCAGCAAAATGTTAAAACTATTAAAAGATACCTTGCTGAAAACAGGTGTTGCTGTTCCATGTGTATAGAAGCAAACTTGAATAACTTAAAAAAAGATACTGGTCATTTGTTCTGTTGTTTATTTTTCTTTGGTAAAAACAGTCTTGGACTTCTTGGTCTCGATCTGGATGTTCTCTGGTGTTAATAAGGTCTTGGTCTGGGTTGCTGCTGTCCTGACCACAACACTATGATTTGACTTTAGTGCCGACTATCCCTTTAAGCAGAAGACGCACGCGTCTTCGTCAGCACCGACGTGACATTTTACACTCGCCGCTTGACAAACTCGTGGGGGCTGAAGTTGTGACCCATCTGCCCCCCCTCCCCTCCTCACCCTTCTTCGTTTTTTTTTTTCTGTGTTTATTTTTGCCCAGTACGCTTTGGAGAGACTGAAGGTCATGTGCGAGGACGCCTTGTGCACCAGCCTGTCGGTGGAGAACGCCGCCGAGATCCTCATCCTGGCCGATCTGCACAGCGCCGACCAGCTCAAAACGCAGGCCGTCGACTTCATCAACTAGTGAGCGCTCGCATAATCACTCGTCTGCAGCACCTCCGCATCCCTCCTCTTCCTCCTCCACCTCCTCCTCCTCCTCGTCCCACTCCGCGGGGGCCCACGAACATTTTGTCTCCGCCACCGGGGGCTTTGTGTTACCTTCTTCTCCTCCGTCTGCATCATTACAGACGGAAGCCACGCTCAGTCCCACCCTGTCACCTCATCTCCTGGTTTTAGAATTCAATTTCACATGTCCCCCGGTGGAGTGGTCCGTCTGAGGGATCAGGGCAGCCTGACTCCTCACCACCATCCCCCTCCCCCTCTGGTGCCCATTTTGCCATCTACACAATAACAACATGTTCGTGTTCCGGGGGTTTTGCCTCCGCACTGTTTCCCTCCGTCAGCGCTGTCATTTTTTTGTGCAGACAAAACAAATTTTAACATTTGATGAAACGCATTTAAAGAGGTGAAAGAACAGATCCTCCGCACACAGACAGGTCCGCGTTTACTTTACTCTCCCTGAACAACGCGTTTCAGGAGGTTGTGAGCATTCACAGGTGTGCTTAAACGCTTGATGGTCACATGACCTGTAATTGTAATGCCACAAATATGTAACAAAACACATAGATCAATACGATTAAACAATTATTACTTAATTTTTCAAAACATTTCCGTCATCGCTGTACATTAATCAGGGTCTGAAATATACAAGAACGCACACAACAATGAGCAAACAACTCTACACAATGAAGGTAAGTAGTGGGCCTGCAGGCTTGACCCAATATGGTAATAGTAAATACCTCTGTGGAGAAAAATATGATAGTAGTCAGTACCTTTATGGAGAAAATTAGATATTATATATTCTCTATAGATCTGTCCCTTACTACTACTAGGATGAGTGTGATGGCTCATCTTTCCCTTTGTGTCCTAAGGGAAGAAGAAGAAAAAATATATACACCATCTTTAAAGAAAACAATTCAAATCCTGTGAATCCTTCATAGCAACAGGTTCAATAGTGGATCCGTTCATTCATCCAAAATAAATTAGATTTCTGTTTTACATTCAAAGACTTGTTGGCAGGCAGATTTGACTTCATTTGCAGACCACTGGCAGAATGATGCTGTGCTGTCTTTTTTTCCTAACGTGCGTGTGCTTCGTGTGCGTCCTGTCCTGCAGTCACGCCGCAGAGGTGATGGAGACAGCCGGCTGGAAGTCCATGGTGGGGTCTCACCCTCACCTGGTGGCTGAAGCCTACCGATCCCTGGCGTCCGCCCAGTGCCCCTTCCTGGGACCCCCACGCAAGCGCCTCAAGCAATCCTAACAGCCCTGAAGCACGTGAATCAATCTCCACTCACGCATACACAAATAAAAGACACACACAATTAAACACGCACGCACGCGCGATACAGAACCCTCCCTCCCTGGAAAAATACAGGGACGACTTTCCCCCCCTGTTGCTGTTACCTACTACTACCTAGAACCTGCCCCGGCCCCTCCCCCTCCTGTCCCACCCAGACCTGCTGTACTCGGTGCCCCACATTTGAAGAGGAGGAGGTGCAACAGTGGGGCAGGCGGCCTCGTGAAGTGGATGTTCGTCGTTTACAAAGAAAACCCACAACTCCACCCCCCCCACCCCCCCGTCTCCTTTTTGATCCCCCAGCGTTGTGAGGTCGGACTTCTGCTCTCCTTCCCGCGTGGAGGTAAATCCTTCCAGGTCCTGCTAATTCCTGCTTGGGTGTGAAAGGATCAATCAGAGACAAAAGCCCTCCCAAGCTGTCTGGTGTAACGGAGGAGACTTTAGACTTGTGACTGTTTTATCCCGAGGCTTCACTTTTTAAGCTTTTTTGAGAAGAGGAGCTGGAGGAGCCCCTCCCGCACCGACACGCAGCCAGTGGACTCACAGGCCTGTACGGGACTGAAGACAGTAGTCGTGGTAGTGGTAGTGGTAGCAGCAGCAGCAGCAGCAGCAGTAGAGGGCTTGCTGCAAACTAGTTGAGCCCCCCTCCCCAGAGAAAGGCAACCAAGGGCTAGCCAGCATTTGGGTCAAACTCACCACGACTGCCCCTCCCCCCCCTCCCCCCACCCCCCTGCTCCAGCAGAAAGTTGGGGAAACATTGCACTAAAGTGACTGGTCACCCACGGCTCAACCCTTACCAGCAGTAATACTGTAGGCAAGCACACTCTGAAGCGAGCTTGACGGAGTCGAGATCCCAGCCGGACCACTGAGAACAAGTACCCTTTAAAAAGATGCAGCAGCAAGCGACAAACAAGCCCAGTACATCTGCTCCGGGATAGAGAACTCTTTCATCTGTGTCCGCTTCTGTTTTTATTTTGTAATTATGTTATTATTATTATTATTATTACTATTATTTTTATTTTTTTTTGGTGGGGAGGGGAGGGCGGCTTAGAGAGAATACCGAAAAATAGCAGTGCACAACTGGATGTCACAAGGGGGGGGTGGTTGTGCAAAGGTCCTGTCGCCGTTGTTGTCGTCGTGTTTACAGGCAAACCAGGCAGGCTACGATTGGACGAGAAAATAATGTGTCAAACACAAGAATTCAATCAGGCAGGTCGGGGTTCCGTTACGACAGGATTCTTTCTGCTTGTTTTTTTTTTCCCCCCCTGAGAAATGTCATTTCTATTTTTTTCATAGGAATTTGTACAGACACCAATGTTCTTGAAGCTGTTTTAACAAAAGCATTGGCAAATCATGAAATTGGAGTTGGGGAGGGGGGGCAGAGTGGGCCAACGTTTTCTTTGCAGGCATCATTGACTGAAGGGGAAATGTAATAGAAATGAACACGTTTTAATGTTCGGAATAGGTGGAATGTGGGGAGAAAATAAAACTTCAACTCAAAGGCAAAACCACATGAAATGTATTTGAAGTTATCATTTCAACCTGTCGGAAAATGATAATTGATAGAAGGAACTGTTGTTGTTTCTTTCCTGTAGATATTGCTGGTTATGAGAAGTGACACTTAGTTGTTGCCATTTTTTGTTCCCAAAAGAATAAACCACAACTATTTTGTATTGAATGCTGTGTCTGCCTAATTGATGTTATCACTTTTTCATCTTAAAATATCTCTCTCTGTTTTGTTTTTTTTTGATGGGACGGTCTTCACCCAAAGAACCTACAAGGTCTCTCATTTCTCATAGCAAGCATCACAATCAAAGCAAACACTGCCTCTGGGATGTTCTTTATTAAAAAGACAAATACATTAAAATGAGAACATGACACGTCACACAAATCTGATGAATTGTAAAGTTTTACAAAAAACAAAACAAATGTCATGGTAAAGTATGTCCCTTTTAAAAAGCGTGAGCAATGTCATTACAGTACTAATCATTTGGTTATTCGACAAAACAATCAAAACGACTTCAACTTCACAGACCTCACTGTCATTTTTCCGCTTAACATATCTTGTGTAAACTGATTTTCACAACTTAGAATTGTAATTGTTTTTTGTTTTGTTTCAAAGTTAAAGCTCATCGTTCTATCAACATGTCATTTTTTTTTTAAAAGGCAACATTCTACAGCACGCATGATAGTCTGCTGACACTAACATTGTTGAGTAAACTTTATGACAAAATAGATTATCGATAATCATAGACTGCTTGTACAATGAATGATCAAATAAACCCTCTATCTCCAGTGTATAGACTATAGAAATACAAGGGTGGTGGTGGGATTGGGAATGGGGGCAGAAAACGCTGGGTTCTACCTTCCTGTCAAGACTTTGTTGGACCTTCCAGGTGTCTGGAAGGGTGTCTGGAAGGGCCCGCTTGATGAGCCCAGACCCGCTGACCCTGCGGGCAGGAGCGTCTCTGGACGCTGGTAGCCGTGATCTGGACAGACCTTCTGAACCAGCCTGTAGTCGGTGCTGTAGAAGGACACATAGACGCAGACCACCTGGAAGGGCCTGGAGCACATCCAGGTGACGTGGCTCTGCGTCTGCTCCTGGGCACAGGTCTTGGAAGGGTCGTAGTTGCACAGCATCACCTTCTTGTTGCGCTCCGTCTTCTCGTAGTCCACCCTGCAGTTGAACGTCTTGGATTCTTTGGGGTTGACCACGCTCTGGCGCTCCAGGTCGAACTCCACCTCTTTGACCGGAGGCACCAGGCTGATGGACACGTTGCCCACGCCTGTGGAGTTGTGACGGAAGTAGACCCCCAGCGAGCCGTTCCCGTGATCCACGATCTTTCCCATGATCAGCAAGTTCAGTTTGACAGTTTTGATGTTGGAGTAGAAGTCTCCCCAGATCAACGTCCTGGACTGGGACGCCCCACGAACCATTGTTGTTGGATGGAGCTTTATGTTCAGGGCTGGGTTGGGGTGTGACTTGAAGTGTCCTCCAAGTATTTCCAGGCGTCCCTGCTTTGGCAGAGGAACCAAGTCATTGATGGGATTGTCGGTGCTTTGGATCAAACCCCGAGTCTGAGGCATCCAGGTCTTCTGTGTGGAGGGGTCGTGGTCTTTCTTTGGCTCAGGGGATGCTCTCTTGCCAAGAGAGAAATTTCCATACTGTTGCCCGAGCATCAACTAGAGAAAACAAACAAACAAACAAAAAACAGAAATGTTGAATTGTGGACAATGATGGGACATAAATTCTAATTTTAATAAATTCAAATTTTGAAAATGAGAAATTGAGTTTCAGGATGCATGTTCAGTTGTCTTGTTCCCTTTTTTGAATCGACTCACAAATATAACAAATATAAATGTATTGCTCCTTTGTCACACAAGTGTGTTGTGAAATGTTTATTTTTTATTTAAAAACAAAACAAAACAAAACAAAAAAACCTTGAACATTGGAGACCTTTTGAAACGATTTCTGATTTAAATCTGTATCAAAATCCAAAAAGCATCAAATTGCAAAGAACAAAATTTTCGACCAAGGTTACAAATACAGACATTGGTACATCTTATTACTATTTAGAACTTTCTGGTTTTATAAGCTTACCAAATAAAATGTTGCTTTCGCCACAGTCCAAACGAAGCAGTGCCCGGTGAACATCTCCATTCCTGCTTTGCACCAGCTGCTTTCATCTCCAGCTCACGTGGGCTCAGGTAGTGCCGGCGGTTCCAGTCCCATCCAGCGAGTAACCCTCTGCAGCCTCCGCTCTTCTGCACCAACACTGGGAGGCTTTGGCGCATCTCCAGACTTTAAACACCCCGTTTGGTTTCGGCACCCGCTCCCCTGCTCACACCCGAACCCTTCTGGGGATTCCACTCACGAGGTGAGGAATGCAACACAAGGAGAACAGCTGCCATCTTGTGGTCATGGAATGTATGGCTGGCTGCTTATTTCACATGTCAGCAGGGCGTGTGGGTGGGATACCGGGGATTTCCCTGGTGGGCCGGTGGGCACCGCTGCTACCCACCGCTCCCTCAGGTAATGGGTTTCAAATTTTCAAATTTCCATATTTTGCATCCTTTGGTGTGTGTGTGTGTGTGTGTGTGTGTGTGTGTGTGTGTGTGTGTGTGTGTGTGTGTGTGTGTGTGTGTTATGTTGTCCTCTAGTGGTTTACTCAACCACTAGAGGACAACATAACACAGTTAGTTATAGAGTTCTCATAGCCTGGCAAATTGGTCGGCCAAGTTTTATTGTATCAATGGCCTTTTGCATTAAAATCACTACACAGCTAAAAAAACAACAACCAAAAAAACAATCAAATACTGTTTTTTTTTTTTTTTTATCCCACACCGCGCATGAAGTGGGCCAGTCAATCAATGATTCCCGGGCCACTTTCCCGCCTCTGCTTGCACCCCCCCTTGAAGAACACACTCGCACACACACGCACCCAATTGGACTCTTCAATTTGGACAATTGGACAATAATTTGGACTCTTCAGTACCTGGCCAAACCATTCTATCAACTGGTGTCTGGCCTCCAGCTGCTCCCCATTGTCTGGTTCTGGTTGGAGGTGTCAGTTAAAAGATGATAGAGAGACAAAGACCAGTGAAAAGACACTCAAGTCAGAAACACATTTCAGGAACGTTACAATACTTCAAATTTTAAGTTAAATATTAACAATGATCTGTTTTGCATTTTACTGTTGCGTTAAACTGGTACCGGTACTGTTGTGCCTTAAATAATGGTCCATCAACACCAAAGGCAAACAGTTGCCTGCACTTGCACGCTGCACAAGCCCTGATGTCATCCATTCATTTTCTGCTGAATGACTTGGTGGTGGTGGTGATTGTTTTCCAGATCCATTTTGTCTCGCTGTACTTCAATCAAGGCTGTTGAAGGTCCGTCTGTACAACAGCAGAGGGCAGCATTTAGCTTTTATATGTACGTACTTGAAACCTTTTTTGAACGTTATGGAGCGTTGACCTACGTTGACGACAGCCACCAAAAACAAAATATCAACTGTAATCAGCCAATAACATTGATCATTTCTTTCCTCCCACAACCAAATATATCCTTGACCTCGTGGTCCATGTGGTCTACTGTTGGTCATCAACTCTTCTCTTCTTTTTTTTATTTGTGATATGTGCATCAATAAAACTTCTGCGAAACTTGAAGGTAGTTTGTTGGTAGTTTGGTAGAGTAGTTTGTTGAATGCAAATTTTAACACATAAAATAATAATTAAAATCCAGAACTTAAAGACAAACTAACCAGAAACTGATGTTCCGCAAAAGGTCAGCTTTCTGTTTTTTGTTCCGTGGTCTCTTTTGAGCTTGAAGACAAATTGATGAGAGGCGCCTACTATGTCTTCGCTTTGGTGGGAAAATCCATCATCATCCATTAGTGTTTCCATGAAAAGACTATTTTTCAAATGTGTGCATTGGTGCCTGGAGAGGTTTAGTTCAGGATCAACATGCGACACATTTAGATGAAGAAAAGATTATTCTAAAGATCGAACATGTGTCTCAGCAGAATCATAGAATTTTCTACTTTCTAAATTTACTACCTCAGGTATGTTGGTATGTTGAGGTGCCAGCTCACATTCACACTCTTTCTATCTTCATGTCGCTGTGTTACCAAAGTGAACCTAAAGACCTGAGCCCTTTGAAGGTTTGTCACTGGAAGGTTAATCCTGTGTCTTAAGCAGCATTTAAGAGCTTTCAAAGTCAGTGCAGGAGCGCAGAGAAGAGGAGGAAGCTGTGGAAAACCCAGGAACAGATTTTCTTTTGCTCACGACAGAACTGATATCTGCAGGTCATCCTGCAGAATCCTCAGTGATGCCGAGCCAAATGTTACCTGGAGGGGCTTTTCTTCAAGTGTGCCGCACTTGAAGAGAAAGAGGCGTAAATCAAGTGTTCCTTGAACTTTAGGGTCAAGACATGGTTTTTGAAATGCTAAACTGTGACATGTTGGTAAAGTTGTCATCATGACACTTAAAGGTCCTATGTGTGCAACATACAAAAAACAAGGAATAGAAAACACATATGTGTTGCTTTAGTTACTGAAAGTGAAAAAATACTGTGTATTTTTATCTGCCAATGATAAACTATTATATTTCCCTTGGAGAAGAAATTCATTTGTAGGGAGACTCTGTAAGGCAGCAGCACTGACACCACAGCTTCAAGTGAAGGACATGAGCTCAGCTGGAAGTGTATGGAATCACAGGAGTGCCAAAATTAAAAGTAAATAAATAAATGTAGAATAGAAGCACAAAGGTTTATTTTGTCATTGTTTTTTCCCTTTTGGCATCGCAAAACACAAATGGAAAAAACAATGACAACATTTTATGCCTCTGCCTTTTCTTTTGGCCTTTTTCTTTTGCCTTTTCCTTTTGCAAACGGAAAAGGCAAAGGCAAAAGCAAAGTCCTTTTCCTTTTGCCTTTGCCTTTACCGAATGGACTGGGTTGTCAATCAAATTCCGTTGGGCGGGGTTTTCAGACCAGGATTAGTAGTCAATACCTGATCGTTCCGAGCTTGGCTGAAGGAAAGTGACGTTAAGTACACGCTACATGCGTTTTTGACCATCCGAGCTATTGTTAAAAGTCGTTGCTGAACACCTCCCCTCAATTCCTCCACGTAGTCCATTTTAGGCATTTGTTTGTCAAGAGTAACCCCGACGCCTTTTAACCTGCTGCTGAAGAGCAGAAATCGGAGAAACCCACCTCTTGCCTGTTTGATTTGTGCTAGAAATCTTAATTAGTTTACTTAAACCCTTGTACTTCTATTTCTGCATTTATTTATTTACTTTTAATTTTGGCACTCCTGTGATTCCATAGAAGTGCAGGGATTCACAGGAATTAACGTTAACATTGTTTGCAAAAAAAACCCCAAAAACAAACAAAATTCTTGGAGGCCATAAATTCCTGACAAGGGGAAAAAAAAAAACTGCTGGCAGGTAAACAACTCCACGCAGAACCAGTTTTGCATAAACCCTGCTCCCAGTCGGTGTCACGCCCCCGAAAATTAAAGCTGTAACCCAACCTCTGGAAAAGCACGCGGCCCTTTAGCCGAGGCCACTCTTGTCTTTCCACTCCTATTTGTCCGTCTTCCCCTCAAACAAACTCATCTGTCATGCATCTGATCGAATTAGCCGAACGCACCTTTCAAATGTCGGCCCCTCGCCGCAGCTTTGACCCGCCACCGCCTGACTTAACAGTGTCCATATGCGACGCTGTCGCGCCACCACACTGCCTGTGGTTGTCTTTGGAATTACACAGCAGCTCAACGGTTGAAAATGTTACAGGTTAGAGGTTGAGTTTTATTCATGTGAGGAGTGATATCGTTACGCAGCCCAGGAGGATTAGTTGAGAAGCGAGTTAATGGTTGGTCGCTCTGTCCCTGCCGGGATATCCATTCTTTTTTTTTTATCCACCTCCAAGCAATCAAAACTCATCCCCACAGTCTGACGCACACTGTTTTTAGAGGGAACCCTGTTTCCTGAGGGAGAGGCAAGTTTAAAACGAGGGAACTGAGACGAAGATGACGAAGGTGATGAGAGAAAACGGAAAGTGGTGGAAGATGGGGGGTGGAATTATGAGTGTTGACATATTGACTCTTACAAGATGCTCGGAGCTTTCATAGGCTGAAGCCGATTGGCTGTGAAGGTCCCCTGTGCTCTGTGCTGTGCTGCCGGGGTCAGGCAAGGTCCCATCTGACGTTTGACCTCTGCTACTTCCTTTGTGTCGGCGCCGCTGACCACCAGGCAGCGCAGCCTGATTACATCTGAGCTGGAGTCTGTGCAGAGCAGCGGAAGGAGGGCTGTGTGAACGGCTGGTGTTCACATCTAACCGTGACCAAAGAAGTCCCACCAACATTCGGCCGGTTTGAAGCTCCCTTGTGTGACTTGCAGCGCAGCAGCTGATCGCTCACTTAGTTGTGTACGATAAATTTCATTGAAAAAAAATCCTACTTGCACCTGTTTTGTATGTTTATCATGCGTGTCTGCCTGTTTCCCCCCCCTGATTAAAACCTTTAAAAATTTACTAGATCCTCAAAGTGATTATCATAATGAAAAATGTAACTATGGAAGCAGCTCGCTAAAACATCTAAGAAAATCCTGTTTGTTTAAGGGCTAATTAAACACACCCAGGCCTTTTTTTTTTTTTTTTTTTTTTTTACAGTAGGACTTTGATTAAAAAGAACCCGGACGATGACTAATGCGCTCATTTCCTGTCACCTGCAGTTAGGCACACCTGTCGCTTTCCAGTCTGTACAAAAGGCCTTGTACCTTCACAAGGCCTTTTGTTTTGATAGGCGCTTCCTTGAACGCAGACACACATCCGGCCATCTACTGTTTCTCCCGAGAGTAATTAGATTTCCCTGGTGAATTTTATACTCCTGAGAACAGTGGAGAGCAGCAGCAGCAGCAGCAGCAGCAGCAGCAGCAGCAGCAGCAGCAATCCTAGAAGTCATGAAATTGACTCAGCAAACCATCGGCCCTTTGTGAAGTGAAATAAACACAGGGGCCTCTGCCACTGTGGTCTTTGCCGATTGGCTGCTCTGCCAGATACATTTTGCAAGAAGCGACAACCACGGTTTTTAAATTTGTGACTTACAGTCTTAATGTATGACGCTGTAACATAATTAGGAGCCAATAGAATCAAAATAAAACCAAAAAAATCTAATAAAAGGCTATCAGACCCCCCCCCTCCCCCCACTCCGCCAGTTTCTGATGTGAGTAATATCTATATTGTTGTATGCGGTCATGCTTATTTACCACCTAATCCCATTGAGCCCGTTGTGGTAAAGATTCCTTAATCACTATTGTTCTAATGACGTCGTCTGCGACATGCTGTTTCCATCAGCCCTCCATTTGAAATATTAGATCAGTGGGTTACCAGAGGGCTTCCTTTCGCCATCTGGCTCTGCCCTCACCAGAGGATGACTTCCTTCAGCCATTAAAAGCCACAAGTGCAGGCGGCAGTGGCTTGTTTGGTAATATTTCAGCTCTTGACGTCTGAATTCAGGCCTTGATAATGTTTTCTTTCCTCCTCTGACTGGGTGACTTTGCTCACCACACCTCGCCTTGTTTGCAAAGACACACACACGCGTTTGGGATGTACTGCTATTACTCGAAGAATTTAAGTGCAGTCGCCAACATTGACCCACATGCTGCACGTGCACTGCTGCGTCCAGCTCAGAACTGGATGTTTCAGCAAGAAGAATTGTTAACTTCTCTAATACTTTTATAGACATATACACGCCACTAAATCTTTTGTCTTTATGTCAACTGGACAGACTAATTCCAACTCTTGTGTTTCCAATGCACTTGGAAAGCTTTTAGCTAATTTGCCTACACACTCTAATTTGATTTCATTCTGGGAATTAGACGGTCAGAGGTTGATGGAGTGAGTGATGGACCGGCTCCAGGATGATGACAAACGAAACCTCCTCCTTTCCTTTTCCACTGTGTCAACGCACACCGTGCTTTATTTCCTCCCGACTCGACCTCGGCCCCGCCCAGCCCGCCCAGCCCCCCCTTCCCGCCTTCTCTCCTCCTTCCCCAGCCCCCCGTACCACCATCACCATTTCTCTCCCTTCAACAATGACCATGGGCTGTTTATCGACTGGCTCCTTCTTCCTGTTTGTGGTACTAAGAGGATGAAATTAGATCTGCATCGCGGAGGATTTGAGATAAATTGGGCAGCGGATCGGTCCTAACTCGATCTCCTCTTGTTTTTGTTCTGATGGGGCGAGGGGAGAATGGCCGATCATGATGCAGCACACAGGATAACATCGAGCTGCAGTGAAGGTGCAGCTGCCGTAAGATAGGGGTGCACTTAATGAAGTTCATAAGCAACAGGATGGCTAGTGTATGAACTAAAAAGCATTATTTTGAAAACCTGGACGGTTAAGTACGCCTTCTTTCACCGGCCTCCCCGCGAGAGGCCCTATCATTGGCTATTCTCCACTAATGCTGCTTCCTCACGCTGGCCTGAATGGCGGAGCTCCACTGGGGCAATCAGACGGTCCCATTACAACTCCCGAAGGACGGTGGGGGGCAGGGAGAGGGCTGGTGGAGGCGCTTCACTGCGTCTTTGTACGGTCAGGAGACGAGGTGTGGATCTCGCTCTTTTCTCTATCCCACTTTGATCTGACTCTGGTCCGCGACAGCTGATACTGTAGCTGAACCCGACACTTGACTCCGAAACAAATCTGCGTCCCAGAATGGGAATGAAAAGAAGAGGGTCTGAATGCTGGAGTTTTGTGTGCCAGACAGATGCTGATGACCCCCATGGTTAAACTTAGACCAAGAGGTCGGCGCCCAAACTGAAGAGGAGAGGCGGCCCGAGGGGAGTGGACGCTCTCCCCCTGCCCATATCGATGCACATGATCATTAGTTCGAAGTCCAGCTGCTGGGTCGTCCTGGGAAATGCAACAATGCACACTCTGATCCGAAAAAGGCTAAAATCACCTCAGCCATACACAGAGACTCAGAGAAAGTTGCTTTGCTTTTTTAATATCTAATGCAAATCTCTTCTTGATGCATATTAAAGATCCAGTGTGTAAAATTTGGCTTGATTTGTGATTTTTATAGTGGTAAAATCTTAATATGCTGCCCATAAATGATGAATTAAAGTCTATGCTTGCAGTAGAATAAAAGTATTTAGTTTTTTCTACCCTTAGAATGGTTATCATATTTATAACAATATACAGAGAGCAAAGGTCCTGCTCCTAGTTGGCTGCCATCTTGCGCATGTTTTATGGGCATGTTGCCCATATTTTAAGGAAGCCCGCCTGACAGTGCCCTGGATACGAAACGCACTGTCAGATGGGCCTCCTTGAATACCGGGCTTCCTTAAAAAGTTAACACACAGCTGCTTAAAAAAGTGTTAGACGAATGTCAAATCACATCTTGTACTAACAAGTGTTTTTCCTTATCTTGACAACTCATCAGATCATGCAGATCGCAATTTAATCGCAGCCGGAAATAGGGTGCTATTTCCTGAATTGAGACACAGCCAGAGAGACAGGGTGGGTGTGTGATTATGCCAAATGAGACAGGTGTGTTGTTGGCAGAGCAGAGCGAAGCTCCAGCAGCTGTAGCCGATCCTCTTATCGAACCTCCTTCTATAAACTCACACATCCTCACCACTGTTCATCGAGTTGCTGTCAGTTGGCCGGCGCTGCGTTCTGAAGAACCGCCTCAGTTCTCAGCCGCTTTTGCTCCTTTCGCGATGACATGTTGTGTTTGATAAACCCATGTAAGACATAGAGGACCTTTGGCCCAGTAAAGACAGCACATGTTGTCCAAAAGAGGCCCAGTTAATTCTTAGCCTCAATCAATGTTGTGTTTATCAAAACAAAATCAAAGGTTTTATAGGATCGTTGTGCATGGAACATGAATTGAGTCAAAAAGAAAGAGCTGGTGCTGCCGGGAAGATCAATAGCATTAATTTTAATGAGATCACTATTAAACTGCTTTCGCTGCCAACATATTTAACCAGGGCTTTATTGACTGCCTGTGTTTAAAGTGGGACGTGTTTTCACATCAGCCTTTTTGGAATTAACACATTTAGTTAGTAGCACGGTGATGTCAATCAATACTTACAAAGAGTCAATATGCTAATTAGTGCCAAACAAACTCCAGATCGAAGCTAAATAAATGGTCTTGAGAAAGTTTTGTTTGTTCAATGTGAAAAAAGTGTATTGCACCGAAAAAGAAACACTGTTCAAAGACTTCAAAATAAAAGTGTATGCCAAAACATTCACAGGACTTTAAAAATAAAATCTGAAGCAACTGCTGTTGATCTTTTTTTCCTTTTCTTTTCTTTTTGCCTCCTTGTGTTTTTTTGAATAATGGTGCGTTCCATTACATTTAGGAAATTAGACTTTCTGAAATCATGCCTTTTTGTGTCTCCCAAAATGTCGTCTTAGCTTGGAATTTCAGATCTGAAAGCAGAGGGAACCTGTGCATTCCACGGTTTGTTAGCCACTTGATGCGAGTGCATTGACAATGTGCTTTTAAGCACAATCAGTCAGCATGGGCTAACAATGCTAACAACGCTAACAGCAATAATATATACCTAATCTGTGGTTTATTTCCTTCACTTCCAACGCCATTGAATGCACCACACGCCTGTTTTCATTGCCACTCATTCACAGGTGCAACACATGTGGGCCTGCACATGAGCTGTCAAGTTTCGCTAATAGCCAGAATTTAACAGAATCATCAGTAATCCAAGACCATTTAAACAGTGGCTATCTAAACATGCCTTCCACAGACATTGTGGTATTTGCAGTTCTTTTCTTTTTATTCATTTATTAGTTGACTTTCTTTTGTCAGGCCCGAACTGGCAACTCACACACCATGGTGTGTGTTTCAGAGCTGAACCACGCTGCCGCCGAGGTGTTTGTGTTTGGATTTCGACTCAACGTTTCTCGGAAACACCGGGAGGGGAGGCCTCCCACTCATTATCAGCTGGATCCCTCATGCAAGACTGTGTACATGACAGCCAGACAAGCTGCGGCACATTCTGCCCCAGGTGAGCGCTGAGACTGACGTTCACCGATCGGGCCTCTGCCTTTCAACGGGAGCCGCACCGCGAACCTGAACGCAACTGGAGGGGAGAGACTGAAGGTGAACAGAAATTTACACAACATCAGGCTGATTCTTCAGTGTTACATGTCCCTGTGTACATTTTTAAGCCTCACAATGAAACAAATAGCTTTTGTAAAGGAATGGTGTCATTCTGTCATGTTTTTTTTTTATATATTTTTTTTGATAATTCTTTATTTACACTGTTGGGAATGTAGAAATTCCTGGCCAACATGGTGTGAAGGGTTCTCTGAGACACAGGCTCTGTTTGGTCTTGGATGTCTAGGAACTGCAGAGATCCATCACATGCTGCAGACGTGGATTTGTTCCAGTGTCTCCTTCCACTGCCTCGGTTTTCTATTACATCACTGCTTTTTTTTTTTTTTTTTCTCGCTGTATCAAAGTAGCATCAGGCTCTTTGCTTCGTAGCTGCATTCAACACAGAGACGGTCATCGGCGGTGAAACTTAAGCCTTCATGTTACAGGACCCGCAGAAATTCAGAGCTACGCCTTGACTGTTTGGAAGAACCTTCACCATGCAGGGTTGTTTACCGTTCACTCTGCACCGTTGGGTTGATATCAGCACTCAGTGATTTTTAGTTTGCGAGAGGAACTGAATTAGAGCATTTATTTAGCTTGAATAAAAGTCAAGCAAAACTGTTCATTCCTCTGAGGGGATCTTCCAAGAAAGGATGCTTTAATTTGTTCTTGAAACCAGTGAAGCGGGTCAGTGTTTTTACTGAGCTGCAACAGCAGGTGTCCAAATGAATAAATAAATAAAAATAAAAAATAAAAGAAGGGCGATGAGGCTATCGGGCATTAGTGTGAGGCATGAAGTACAAAGGAAACAGATGATTAGAGAAACACGGCAGACAGCTGTGTGAAGCATTTGAAGGGATCCATAAACATGAAATGGAAAACAAATGACTGCATGTTTTTAGTCAAACCAACTCTGTCAATCAACTCTGTCTCTCAATGTGCGTTTTCATTCAACACAAATAATGAGCACAGGCAAGAAGGCTCAGCTCGTAAGGAGATTTGAAGAGGTTTGATTAGGTTTTACTACATTCTAGCCTTTAAGTAAACACAGAAAAGTCCTGATTGAATGCATAGAAAGTTACTGCACAACAAATACTTCTCGATGATCTAATAGGATTTTTGCTGAATTTCGTCTTCAGCGGTGCTACAAGGTTTCAGGTTTCCTCTTTGACCTGTATCTGAACTACTCAAGTGTCACTTAAACAGTCTTCTTGTTGTTTTTGTGTTTCATCTAAAGCGCAGATTCTGCCTTGCAGAGCGCTTCAGTTATCTCCTTGCAGTTGTTTCCTAGCGGATCTTTAGTTTTCTTTTGGTTACGACACTCAAATGTTGGTTCAGTGACTCACCAGTCGGAGCGAGTGAACAAAAGAAGTGAAGAGAGGAAGTATGCCTGAAATATTCACATGAGTGTGCGACCAAGCAAAACTCACACACGCACAGAAAAAAGTAAGTCCGACTGGTGGTCGCCGGCATGGCTTCGTCGTGATGGACGGATGGATTCGTTCTTTCAAAAACAGGGCGCGACTCTCGTGAGCTCTTGTTGCGAAAGCGATGAGGAACAATGTTTGCACTCGGCAGAGGAATGACGAGCTGCTCACTCGCTGCTGGAGCAGCTGATGTGAAGGCGACAAAGCAGGCACCTGGCAAACAGGCCGGCACACCAAAATAGACATGTTTGATGCTTTCACTTCTTTTCCAACTGCAAAGGTCGCATTCAAATGCCTTTTCCCCCTTGAATTCTCCTTCTGACGAACAAATAAATGGTTTTCTGGTAAATGGTTGCTCGCCGCAAAAACCCGCAGGAAGGAATTCCGCGGCAATTAAGCGCCTCGGCAAGACGCAGGGCCATTTGTGTCGGTCTTACCTATTTTGTCGCTTCCTGCTGAAGCCACTAATAGCCTCACTCTCACTGAAAACGGAACAATTGCGGCCAATAAATCTGTGGCTCTCGGAGCTTTAATCGCCGCCTTCGCAGCCACAGACATTTTTACAGCAAAGACGTTGCTGCCTTGCAAAGGCTGAAGTCGTTGGTGCTGTGTGTTTCTGAAGGGGAATGTGATTTTGTGTGTGTGTGTGTGTGTGTGTGTGTGTGTGTGTGTGTGTGTGTGTGTGTGTGTGTGTGTGTGTGTGTGTGTGTGTGTGTGTGTGTGATTTTTTTTTTCCAATGTCACACTAATCCCCTATTTTGCATACCAGGGTCGTGAGCATGGTTGATGGGGCCAATAACAAAAACTGATTGAATCACGGCCAGAATTCTGGTCACTGCTGTCAGAGGAGACAGTTTGGAAGACTGAACATGTACATTTGGTAGCAAAGCTTGTGACTCTAAGAAAAGTTGGGAGAAACAGCCAAACAGCCTTTGGGCTCAAAGGTTAAAGGTTATTTGGTTGGATAGTGAAATTGTGTCAGTATTGTGAGTTTTTTTTCTTTTTTCTTAAGGTCATCCTTCAGTTGTGTCCATAGCTTCCAAAGATTCTGATTTTTTTGTTTCTTCGGAGCCACGTAAAAAAGCTGCATAAAGTATTGTGTGATTTATTACTCTTTAGAAAAATAAGCACAGTGCCACAACTTTATCATGACTGGCCCCAGTCAGTCATTTCCTGTCCAATATTCTCCCCTGTATTTATGGCGGCGTAATAAAAGCACCTGCAATCTTAGGGAGGCAGATAAGATGCAGCCCGAGAAACAGGAGCTCAGAGTGAAGAGTTTTCCAGAGGGAGGAGATCTTCCGTGCTTCCTCCCTTTCTTCTTGCTGTATAATCTTTGAAGAGGAGACAGAAGGAGGAGGAGGAGGAGGAGGAGGAGGAGGAGGAGGACAGGCAGTTGTATAACAGACTGATGTGGAAAGAGGTGAAAAATGTCTCCATCGCAGGCCTAACAGAATTAGCCTGAGTCCCAGAGGGAAGCAGAATGGACTCTCCCTCCTTCCCACTTAGCCTCTCCGTCCCCATCATCCAGCTATTTGCCCTGGCCAGAGATATAATTTCATCACCCTTCACTTAATTGCGAGCGCCGCTGGCAGAGCCCGACTCTCTGTTCCAGCAAACACAGGCAGGTGGGAGGGGAGGGGAGGGGTGGGGAGGAGGGGAGAGGCTGGGTGGGGGCAGAGGGGAGGGGCAAAAGTGGAGTGGAGTGGTAGAACACAGTGGGCGAAACCGCATCACTTCATTTTTTATGGACAGACGGCTTGTAAAAGCGATGGGTTATGGTCCCCCCTGGGCATCTGAGTGTAAATAAATGCAACACTGAGTTGAAGCAAGGGCTGAATAAGGTCTTTACCCACCAAATCAACCCCCCCCCATTGTTTTTGTTACATCTGTTTAAGAAGTGACCCATATCTGAAATCTGCTTTTCCAGTGAAACCTCTCCTCTGTTTTGACACAACCTGCAGGTGAAGACCTGATTTGTCTCCAAACTAAGGAGGAAATAAGTCTGAGCTAAGTGTCAGAAGGAAGAGCCCAATAGCTCCTCAGCACTGTGCAAGTATCGACTAGCACCAGCAATTAGCTCATCAAATTGTGTCACCAGTGCATTTTAAAGTCGCGCAGAGTGGCTGGGTTTAGATGAAGCCAAATATTCTCATTAGAATCACTTTATATGTTCAAACCGGCGAAAATGCTCCATATGAGTGCCTCATTTGGAACAAACAGGCCCAGTCTGAAAGGATTTTAATTTGTTTTCAGTCAAGTAGAATTTTCCTTTTTCCAAACTATTATATCATGTATCCACGGAATGTTGTGTGGCTACTTTGTTTTGTGTGTTTTTCGCTGCTTAACTCATGTCCTGTGTCTGATCTGTACCATTAGAAAGAAAGAAAAACATAAACTGATCATTTGTCAAAATGTCCAAAAGGCAAAAGAAGCAATTTTCAATCTAATTGGAAACTGTACAAATTATTGACAACCAAATATTTCTACCCAATTTTTGAAATGTCAAATAAATAACAATGACAAAAACATTTTAAATTCAGAACAAGATGAGCTGCACTCATGTTCCTTCAGACCAAATACCTGAACTTTTCCCTCTGTTGAAAAAGAGGCGCTGCAATCGCGGCTTGCCGGCGAAAGAGACAAATTGGAATTCTCCCGTTAAATTTGCACCTTATTTGTTTTCCCGAGGGAATGTTAGCCTGTTCCGCCTGCGTCCGCCTGTCAGACGTCGACCTCTGACAGTGGCGATCAGTCACGTTGCGTTACTCATCCAGATTGCTGCTTTCAAAAGACGCGCTTGTGTTTCATCCTGTCCATGACCAAAGAAAACAGGTGTACCGTCGTTAGTTAGAATCATCATCTGCCGACTTGCTACAGTCGCTCGTATATCATCGTAATTATCGACCGGGGTTCTTTTGAGGGCTTTCGCCGGCTTCAGCTGTGATGTATTGCCTCTTTTTTGTTGTTTGTTTAAAAGCTCACTCCACTCTTCACTGACACGCGGCACGGAGCAGAGATGGGTCGAACAACATTTGATCAAATTTGAGACGTTGTTGTGACATCTGGTCCAAATGCAATGTAAGGTGGGGAAAAAAAAATCTGTCAAATCCTCTACAGGGGAAAAAAAAACATGTTGAGTATGAACTTTTGGGGAATTGGGGAAATGCAAGGCTCACTCATTTCTGCCGAATCCAGTGGGAGGTTTGTTTTCATGTCCTCCCTTTATCCCACAGGTGTTTTGTAAAATCAATAAGCACGGTATTGTAAAACTGACCCAGAAATGTTGTCAAACGCCTGGGTTGACTGTGCAGTGCGGACTGACAAGAACAAAACAACAGCAACAAAAACATCATTATGTGCTAAATGAGCTTCACAGATGGTTTTCTTTTCTTTTCTTTAAATGTCAGTTTTATTGATGCCAAAGGAAGCTGTTCAGCGAGTGAGTTTTAAACGTCTGGAACGCAGTCTGATTGCTAATAATGCGCAACGTATTTGCTCAAAAGCAGAAAATCTCTCCGCCGAGACGTGCGGTAAACTGAGCCGGTCAGCCAGACTTTTACAGATGCTATCGTCTTTCACCGGGCGCACGTCAATCCAGCACACATCCTTCCCCACCCCCACCCACCAAACCCCCCCCACATCAAACAGCTAACCTTGCTAACGACTCACTGGAGGTTAGCGGCAGCGGTGGCAGCAGCAGCAGCAGGAGGAGGAGGAGGAGGAATGTTTTTCCCGCTTTCAGCGCTCACAGGCAGATCGTGTGTCTCGGCTCTGGGTCACATTCTGTTGATGTGCGCAGTGAAGTACATGTGTTGATGTTGGCAACGGAAATCCAGTTTAACTGGACTGGGAGCCAAGTGAAGGAGTCCGTCGCTCAGAGCTTCTCTTCCTCGGTACGCTGCCAAAAATAGCCAGTTTGGGTAATGTTGCGTAACTTAAACACGCTCGGCTTGATTCACATCATTTGCCAGTACACTTCCGAGCGTCACCTGGTTTGGCTGCATGTGTACTACTTAGTTTTATATCAAGATGAATTTCTGTTTCCATGGTATTAGTCACGAAAAGTCAAGGTTGCTACCAATATGTGACGACTTTAAGACTGAAATGTTTTTTTTTTTTTAGTTTAGTTCTGCACTCATTGACCACTTTATTAGACAGACCTTGCTGTCATCGGGTACTTAATAAAGTGGCCATTGAGAGTAGAGAGAAATTTCCATCACCTCACAGTCTGCTCAGTCTGATCTCTGACCCTCGAACATCAACAAGGACACTGGATAATATTTTCTCATTCTCTGTGAACCCCCGAGATGGTTGTGATGTGCTCAAAGTCCCAGTGGACCAGCAACAGTTTGTGGAACACCAGCAGCCCATCTGGCACCAACAACCACGTTCACCACATTCAAAGTCACTTTGAAACATTTTACCTCCCCAGTTCTAATGCTGGCTTTGGACTTCTGCAGGTCGTCTTCACCCGTATACCTCAATGCACTGCGTTTCTGAAGTGTGATTGGCTGATTAGTCATTTGTGTCAATTGAACGTTGAACCCAAAAATGGCGGCTGGTTGATGGAAGACTGAAGGATTCACTACTGAATCACAATATTTTCACAGTTGTAACCCAACGGAAGACCACGGTCCCGCAGTGGCTTTAAGCATGTGACCGGTGGGAGCGCCGTGTCATTTCGCGCATCATTACCGTGTCGTATCACTCAGCAGAGTTGGTCCGACTGCGCTGACGTGCTCTCGGCATCTATTATAGTATTGGGTTGCCTGCACTGACCACACACAATGCCGTATAAACAAAGTGGCCCGACAGATGAAAACTTAGAGCAACTATTAGCCCACTTTACTGCTCGTCTTCCTTGTCTTCAGTGCCTCCTGCTCTGCCAGCTTCCAGTAATCAGACTCATTTGGCCAGAGTTGCATGTCATTGTATTTTGGCGAGGAGGGGAAATGGAACAGACCTCCACCATCCTGGGGGGTTGGGGGGGGGGGGGGTGCAAAGTAGCCCAGACTGACCCCAAGAAAAGAAGTGATAAGAACACCCACCATTAAATCGATTGTTTGTTTGTATTGTAGCTATCACAGTTGAAGTGATTTAATACATTCATTGATTTGTTTTAAGGTTCAGCAGCCTGTCAGTTCTTTGCACATAAAAGCATAGGCGTTTTGGTGTGTGCTTTTTGGGCAAATGATAAAATGCTCAGCTTTAATGCTCAGATTAACGTTTTCAAAGGACAAGGACCCATGTATGGTCATTCTGCAGTGTTGTTGTTTGGTCCCTTGAAATCACGATCACTATCGCACAGAATATGTAACACCATACTTTGCCTTATATTTTGGTCATTTACGACAAAGTTTATGAGCAGCCTTCACTTCCTCTTATTTCAGTCTGTTTTATCTGAGAAAAAAAAAATAGGTCAGGGTCAATATTCACTTGATCCCTGAATAGAATATGGTTTCCTATGAGCTGCAAGTCGGAAGCAGAGAATGCTGCACTGATTTTGGAGTCAGGGAGGAGTTTTGACAACAAACGTGTTAACGTATGCCACAAATACCACCTGTTGCTTTTGTGTCTGTTTAACTTTGTCAGTTTGGAATGTGGACAATGGCTCAGATCCAATGTGAACGTTTCAAACGTTCAAATTATTAGTCTTTGC
This sequence comes from Nelusetta ayraudi, assembly GCF_046127955.1. Classification (NCBI taxonomy): domain Eukaryota; kingdom Metazoa; phylum Chordata; class Actinopteri; order Tetraodontiformes; family Monacanthidae; genus Nelusetta; species Nelusetta ayraudi. Next base: position 10,446,201 of record NW_027466092.1, on the reverse strand, counting down.
ATTGCATTCCTTCTCTGGTGGATTTGAAGCCCTAGAAAAATGCAGACAAATATGAAATGGATTTGTGATTCGGGACAAATTAACACTATGTGGCATGTTTATTAACTTTTGCAGATTTCCTTATGGACTATTGACTGACACACAAACACAGAATGATGAACATGAATCTCAACTACACATCTTCTCTGAATCCATCAAGGAACAACCAAAACATCCGCGTCAGGCAAGTATAACTCTTATTTTTATACTGATAAATGGCCAAATAGCTGGAATATAATAATATATATGTGTGTTTATATTGAAAATGTTTTACCTAATCTAACCATGTAATTAAGAAAATAATACATACTGTAAGTCCATGCAAACATAAAAAGATGAACACTGTATTTTGTATATTTAATGCAAGTTTAGCGGCAGCTGCCATTTACGGTCCTATTCCCCAGTTTACATTGGTCTTAATTTCTGTCCTATTTAATTGTCCCAGTCTAATACTTCATCACGGACGGTAATTCAATTTGTTAATTGCACCGAGCGCCTTGCAAAGGCATCCTTTCCGTTTACGTCCCCCTTACAATTCCTCTTTGAAACACTGTTATTAAACGGTCCTATTCACATTCTGTACAGTAGCACCAGCAACAAGAGGCAACAAAAGATGAATTATTTATACTTTTAAACCAATAAGCTTACAAAAACCTTATAAAACAAAAACAGAAGGCATTACATCTGTGGACACCTGTTTTAAAAAAAAAAAAGAAAAAAAAAAAGAAAACTTTCCGAGGCACTTGTGATGCAAAACAGAGAGATAATTTCACGTTAAGTGCTACAAACGCGGAGTCCAAAAGAAACATTATTTACAGTTCTTATCAGAGAGCAAAGTTAGACAGAAGAGTGATATTACCTTCATTATAAAGAGCAGAAGCACAGAGATTAGTTAGCCTGTGGCTAGTGAAGTACAATCTGGACCTGAGAGGAACAGGTGGGAGTCAGTGAAGTTAAAATTTTACACAGTAAACTATATTTTTTTCCATCCTTCAAAAACCTCGCGTGACAACAAGGTCAGGGATCAGTCTGCGAGTGGTGCGGTAGTGATGTATTTCTAAGGCAACTTCAAAAGTTCAATGCAACCGAACATATGGAGGTGCAGCACTTAAACAAGCTGACTGCGGATGTATTTTCCTGGGTTTCACCTCGCCGCCTACTGCAGTAACTCAAGACTCCTCTCTGCTTTCCCCTTTGGTCCAAAACCGTCCAACTGTCCTTTGACTTCGTGTGTCTCCCTCGACTCGCCTTTTTATCTGAGCCTCATTGTTACATACAAAGGAAACAAGACACCCTTTCTTCTTCTTTTCCCACTGCAAACCCGAATTGTGCAATGCACCTGTTTCCAAGATTGTCAGTCGCAACATTCCCTGCTTCAGGATAAACACCGCGGCACCTCCGTGGCGTTTTGTAGGAAAAGGACGCAGTAACAAATATAATGTTGATGAAGCAAAAAAAACAATGGTAGATACCCCTGAGAAAATAAGCAGAAAAGTTAAGAGACCTGATAAGAGATATGAAACCCCTTTTTGATGCACTGATTGATCATTAATTGTTAGGTTCTGCATGCAGATTATGATACTTTGCAAAAATGCAGATTTTCTTTTTACTCTATATGAGATTAAACAATGCCCCCCTTTATGTGAAGGTGCCAACAATAACATTTCTGAGTCTTCTACAACTTGGATGTGATTTTATACAGAAGCTGCGAGTGTCCCTTACAGTTGAATTCATGCATGGTTAGATACAATGGGCCTAAGGTTTCATGTATATACACTATTATTTTACGCGTGGCATTTGCCTATGTACATGCATTACATATCATTGTTGCGAGCTGACTTCAATTTGATGTCCTTCCCTCTTCTGGGTCGGTCCAAGGGAGTCTATGTGGTAGCTGTGGCGTTCTGCAGGCCTGAGCCCAGAGTCTCACGCTGCAGAGGTCGCTGATCTTCTTTTGAGTTTTTGAAGCGCAAAGAATAAAAAAAGAGAGATCACACAAGCAGAGTACAATTCTGCACTGTACTGTAGCTCAGATCCACTTCACCTGAGAAGTGAACAGGTTGACACACCTCCCGTCCGTCTGTCCGTCTGTCCATCCCTCTGCTCTGTTTGTCAAAGATCCAGGCAGTCTGTAGTTTGCCACTCTTGTCGGAAAGTCGCAGAGACGACGCAGAAGAAGAGTCGCTTCAAGTCTTAACATGCCATGTGCTGCTTTTTCAACCTCCGTCCACTCCTCTTTGGTCGCTAACATCTCAGAAATACAGTGCGGGGCGACGGGTGCTGGAAGTGGCCGGCGAGAGTGCGTGCTAGAGTAGAGGTGGGGATAATATGTCGAGTGGCTGCGGTGACGGAGGAAGAGAAGGGGCTGTTAACGTGGACGTCCTGGTGTATTGGTGCACGGAGGAGAGATGTTCGCTGGGTGTCACATGGCACAGGAAGGCACGTGGTTGTTCCAGGCTTAAGACACAACGATCGGTCGACGTTCCGTGACATGAATGAAGTGAGAAATAAATAAGCAGATGTCGGATCTTCTTGGGGATTTAGTTGGATATGTTCATAGCAACTTGTCCAGGGTGTCACCCTGCCTTCCCCCTAAGACAGCTGGGATAGGCTCCAGCAGACCCCCGTGACCCTGATCTCAGGAAGAATCGGGTATAGAAAATGAATGAAAGAATGAATGTTCATAGCAATTGGAGTATTTGGTCTGCTTTTAGGATCTGCTCTCAGTAAAGACTCGGGTGTTTAATGGCATCTCGCAATCGCAGGGAATCACTTCTCGGCTCACACAGTCACTGGTCACTGAGGCGTTACACCACCGACGTCGCCGTCGGCTTGGTGACGCTCGGGCTCAGCGTCAGGCTCTGGGCGACGTCGTCGCGGTTGATCTTGCGCAGCGCCGTGCACAGCGCGTCCATGCTGGCGCTGTCCTTGGCCGCCCAGTCGGACAGCAGCGCGCAGACGGGATGCTCGTCCTGCCGGAAGACGGCAATGCGCTCCTCCTCGTAGCCCAGGAGTCCCGCCAGGTTGCACCAGTCGCTGTCGTCCATGTTGCAGTCGTCGCCGCCGCTGCCCCTGAACAGCAGCTGCTCCACCTTCTCCCTGGTGTGCAGGGGGAGGAGCAGGCAGGGCTCTTCGTCGATGGTGACCACTGTGAGAGAGATCACGATAGGCCTTAGAAACCTATCCCTTCAAAATGCCATTGTTCCCAATGTTTGTCTCTGAGCTGTGATTGTGATTGATTGTGATTTCACCAAGGGCACTGATGACCTCGCTCACACCTCTCCAATGCAAATGACAACACGCCCAGCTGCGCCCCCTTGAGACAGCCTTATATTTTGCACCTTTGCAAAGATGTGAATGGTCGAACAAAGGTCCAACAGACCACATAGAGGGATAAGTTACTAAGTTATGCTGTTTTCTGGAGGCCCATCACTTTTTTGTTTGGATAACTAGCTTCTGCTGATAAAGATAAGAACAGCTGGGAACAGGTGTGATATGGATCTCGGGGACCGTGAAATGGCACAGGAGAAGATTTGGAAGCAACAAAATTCTTCCTCCTCGGAAAAGATTACTGCAGATTATCTGCAAAAAAAGCAGTCCTGTCAAAGGGAGATACCTGAAGGAAACTGCTATGCTCTTGCAAGAGCTTGACAAGTATCTGAGTGCAATTTGATATCAAAACAGCAGCTGTATTTTTGCTGCAGAGGGTGAAAAAGGTGGAAAGAAGGGGATAAAATGCTAATATGCTGTTATCTTTTGCAGCAGATAATTAGCTGGTGGGACTGATGCATTGGGCAGGGCAGTTACAAATTAAAGAGGACATTTAGGGCAACATGGACTTATTATTATTATTATTATTATTATTATTATTATTATTATTATTATTATTATTATTATCATTATTGTTAATAATTTTTTTTTTTTACATATTTAATCATCATTCCTGATCTCTTTACTTCCACTTCATGAAGTTTTCAGAAACGGAACGTGCGAGTTTGCCGTTGTTTTTTACCTCCCTTTGCCAAAGCCTCCAGTCTCTCAAACTGGTTTGTCAAGGCTGCCTTGAAAAAAAAACACACTTGCCACAAGCATGAGCTGTCCAAAAAAGGAACAAAAAAGAGTCAGTTTTGTAATCTGCATTTATGATTTGCAACTGTTACTTTGAAAGGTCATATTGAAGGTGGAGCTGATGAAGCTACAAGGAGAACATAATCCTCGGGGCAGTTCTTTTCTTACCCCTGACCTGGCTGCACACTTCAGGCTGCCGTCTATACGTGTACAGATTGATCGATCACCCTGCATGTCTGGGTGTCAAAGGAGAGTGTCGGGTGCCGGTGCTGCTGTGTTACCTGTCTGTGTTTGACTCTGGGCCTCCTGCAGACTCTGGCTGTCCACAGAAATGCCGCTGTCGCTGTGCAGCTTCTCCCCCTCTGGTGACGGCGTCTGATTCTGGTTGGTCGTGCAGCTGTTAGCTCCCTGTTTGTTCTGCTTACAACTGTTCCATCTGAAAGTGAAGGGGAACATACATTAAGAAAAAAGGGGATGAAAGGGGTGAGGGATACTCTATCAGTGAGACAATAAACCTTCAAAGATTTTACTCCCGTGTCAACAAACAATTTTTGGTGTGAATTACCCTTTGGGAAATTGTATCAGCGTGTTAAAGTATCCCAAGTAAAATGTATTATTTATGGCATTTAGTGAGTGTGCCTCATTACTGGCTCTTAAACATAACTCTCCTCTATCTTGGTCTTTTAAGATGGTCTTAAAACTGGATTCCTAAACTTATCAGATTTCCATAACAGATAAAGAGAGAAGGAAACAGCAGTAGGAGGTAGCTGCTCCGAGCTGCTCTTGAAAACCACAGAGGAAGACTAGGAAGAAGAACAGTCGTAAAGAATAGCTGCTGCTAAAGAGATTAGTTTGGATGCTGCCATGGCAACCCTTTTACCACAACACACAGGAGAGAATGCCCTTTTTTGTCTGTGGACAATGTTTCTTTTTCATCTGGGCTCCCCTTGGCAAGGGTCCAGTGCACATAGCTGCAAACAACTAAATTAGCGAGCTGCAGATAGTGTCACATGATAGTTCAATCACCGTCCACCTCCTTCTGCACTTTCTTGGCCTTGAACTGGGCCTGAACATATTGCACTATTAAAATTAAGCAGTTGCTGAGGGTGCAGCATTGACCTCAGACATGCATCGAGAGTGAGGCCATATTGTGGCCTACATACTCACCCTGAACAAGGCCACAGATGGTTTCATTAAATATGAAACTGGAAATTCAAACATAGTTTTGTTGTTCATCAGAGATTTTGGAATGATGTTAAGAACTTTCCATTGTTGTTTCTGAATTCATGCACCCAAAACATACTCCATTGACTTTGATAAGAGCGTTATTTGCCTTTAGCTTACCATTGACAGCAATGAGAGAAGGCCTCCTATATCTTTACCTTCCTCCACTTTTCATAGAGGCTTGTTTGCAAAAGATCAGCTCTTTGTGATGTCACAAAGGATACTGATACCTCATAGGTCTATCACAGTTAAAGATGAAACCTCCAGCCAGGTGTTTGTCCCGCCCTATGAAAGGTCTTGCTGCCATGCTGTTTTTGAGCCCTTTCAAACAAGTCCAACCATCACCTTTAGCTGGCCTTGAAAGGGGGACTTTTTTTTTTGCTGGAAGCTGTAAACATAGGGCTAAATATGTTGGGTTTTTGTTGTTGTTTTAATTTTTGTAATCTTTTTACAAAAAATATTCATGCAAGACCCGGAAGTGGCTCTCATTTTTTTAGGTTCTTCAATCAAAGCAATGTGGTTCTCTTGGAGAGGATTACTGATGAGGACATCAGAGGGATGTTTTGGCCAGAGAGGCCAGACTGAGATGGTATGGATATATTCAGAGGAAGGACAGTGAATATATTTGTAGAAGGATGCAGGACTGAAGGAAGAGAAAAGAGGAGATTTATGGATGTAGTGAAAGAAGACATGACATCAGTGGGTGTGAGAGAAGAGGATGCAGAGGATTAAAGTGGCAGGGGGAGGCAGACGATTGGCTGGAGGGAACAGGCCAAAGCAAAAGAGGAAGATCATCCCCAACATTTCTTTGGCGCTCCTACTTTTTAAAGATGATGAAGGCCACCAGTCCGACCACCACTGCTGCCAGGATGGAGCAGTAGATCGGGATGAGTTTCTCGTTCAGACTGTTGTGCTCCTTGGACTCGCTTTTAGTGTCGGCGGTGGTGGTAGTTGTTGTGGTGCTGTCCACCGGAACCTCGGGTGGGACGGTCACTGATCCAGGGAGGTCAAAGGGGGACGTGGAGTCGAAGGTGAAAGGCAGCGGTTCGTAGGTGCTGGTAACTGTGAAGGAGAAAATGACAGAGACTTAAAATCCACCATCGCCCTGAACATTCAACTGATAACGTTCCAGTGCAGATATTTGCCTTTAAGTCAAGATTGGGTCTTATAATTTGTTTCACACTGATCAGTTTATTCACTGATTACTTTTTCATCCACTGCTGCTTGTTGCCCTGTATGTTTTTGTCCACTAAGAAGGAGTTTCACAAAAAATAAAAAGAAGAACATGGCTGTTAAAGCTCAGGGAATAATGCAAGCTGTGAAGGAGCACTAAATTCATACTGTTACAAACTGATGCAGATTTTTTTTTTATTGGTCTAAATCGCTGGGGGAACAAATAATTAACCCTTAACCTTGATTTTCCATTTTGTACATTTTGCTCAATTTGGTCTAATTTAGGAGTGCAAATAGCCAAAAAGTTGTGGGCGTGGCTCCAGTTTGGTAGCCAAATGTAGTCAGCTTCCAGGGTGTGGGCGGGCGTTGAGGCACATGCTGCACAATCATCACCCACATCTGGTACCAAAAACACACCCAAATATGGAATCTTCCAGTTCCCAATCTACTCGGAAACTGAAGATTGCGACCGTGAAATAAATTATTGGGCTTCAGAGCGGGTGTCCACCAACCAGTGGGTCAGTGTATAAACCATTAGAAATGTTTTAGACATTCAAATTGTTCATCTTAAGGGAATAAAATCTGAAAGATTCTTTGTCAGGATGGGAAGACTTTAGCTCACTTGGCAGCTTGGATAGCTAAAAATATCATTAATGGGGCCTAAAGGGTTTGTCCCAATCCCACGGTGATAAGATAGCCACTGATCACTAACCTTCCAGATATATATAGATCTATACAATAATACACAGACTTCAGAGAATGCTCTCAGCTATCAGCGGTGGCCAAAGGTGAAAGTAAATACAAGGCAGATTGTCTGGCATCAACCATCTTTTGCTGATTCGCTGCTACTCGGAAACGTGTGAACAAGAAGAAACACGCAAATGTCCTCGCACGCACACACACACACACACACACACACACACACACACACACACACACACACACAGCCAGAGACACACACACGCAGAGACACACACCACTCCCTTCCCACATCACTTGGTCATCTCCCTCTCCTCCCTGGAGAGTCATCCGCTCCTGCCCACTCTCCTCCGACCATTAACACTGAGCGGAGTTGTTCGCTCCTTACCGCGGATGTGGAAACCCATCCTCGCCTGCCAATTACAAACAGTTATTCACATCGTCAACAGGAAATTGTGTCGGTGGTTTTTGATCCAAATGCCGTGGGAGGGCTGCACCGCCGCACACAAAGGCCATTTCTCGCTAATGAGGCCAATAACACTGAGAGAGAGAGAGAGAGAGAATCTTATTTAGAGGAGAGCATGAGCTGAGGTGGAGGAATTTTCAAGTGCTGCGACGCAGCGTCATCCTAACTCTGCTAAGCTGCCTTCGTTGTAATTGGATCATTTTGGAAGCCTGGCCAGTGTGGCTCGTTGTAAAAGTTGAACGATCTGGTTCAGTGACCTTTAACCTCACACATCATCCAGCCAATTGTTTTTCAGCATATTTTGGGGGTGATTTTATCAACGTGTGTGCAAGGACTTCAAAATGTGATATGACAGTGGCGGCGTAGAAAAGGTCTTCATAAAGTTTTGCTGTTTGCCAAGAAGTTCCAAATAAGTCCTTTACGAATAAAAACTACAGTATCACATCCATCAACCGATTCTCCAACTCCAACCTTATTACACCCCTGATTTTACGGCTTGGAATCCAGTGGGACGGCCTCCTACAAAGAAAAATGCTGAGTTCTAGCTTTCTGCTAAAACTGATGCTCGGTTGGACCTGCCATCATTTTAAAAGGGGATGTAAACAAGGCGGTCTTTGTCAACTAACTCCTGACCGGCAGTGTTGTAACTATCACGGGAGAGGTATCGGAGCCTTCGCACAAAAACGCCGACTTCCAGTGCAGCTGTTCTCACACCAACACTTAATGAAGAGCAGATCGTGTAAGATAAATATAGGATGTTTTTTTGTTTTGTTTTTCTCATTTCCCAGCACATCAGTGGGAGGCTTTGTTGTCAGTGGAGTGAAGTTACGTGCTGTGGGACCTTTTTGGAAAGTTTTGTGAAAGACCGGAACAACTGTCAAGCAAGATTGGTGTGACAAGGCTTACAATGCTTCGCAGTGTTTCAAATCACTCACAGCCTTTTTCAGCAGACACGTACATTTGTAACCATCCTCACCACCATAGACTGTCGCACACGCACACAGGCACGCACATAACCAGACGCCATTGACTGGCAAAAATCTTCTTTGTCTGGCACAAATGCCTGCTGCTCTCTCTCCACTACAGTCCACTCTCTTTCTCTCTCTCTCTCCCTCTCTCTCTCTCTGTCTCTCTCTCTTTCGCTCTCCAATGTCCCGCTGAAAACACTGACAATCTCCCGTCTGCTAATATCCACCAAACAGCCGTTGAGGACAAGCAGCTTTATCCTTCCTTTTGTCCTGTTTGCTTTCGAGCGGTTCCCTTCCAAAGAAACTATTTTTTTTTCATGCTTTTTACATTTTTTGTATTCACTCACTACATTGTTTTAAGGTTTGGTAGACAACTCAAAGCCTTGAGCACAACTTTCAGGTATCAAAACAGCGACATTGGAATTAGGATAATTCTTTAGCACTAACAGTCATCTGTTTCTAAATAGTTCCACTGTAAATACAGCTTTTTCCTCACCTGGCTCAAGGGTCTGAGGCTGGAGGACTTTGTGCCTGCTCAGATTGTAAAACCCACTGAAGCGAATGTGATAGATTGATATGAGGGCAACAAGGTGGTGCGGTTGTTAGCGCTGTCGCCTCACAGCATGAAGATCACAGGTTTCATTCCCAGGGCCTGAGCCCCGTCTGTGTGCAGTCTGCATGTTCTCTCTGTGTGGTTTCTCCCACAGTCCACAAACATGCACACGAGGAGAACTGGGAACTCTACATTGGCCGTAGGTGTGAGTGCGAGTACAAGTGCAAATAGTTGTGTTTCTCATTATGGCGTCCTCAAATAAACTGGCGACTCATCCAGGGTGTAGCCCAGCTTTCACCTTGAGATGACTGGGATAGGCTCCAATACCCCAGTGACCCTGAGTGCAGGAGAGCTGGATATAAAAGATGGATGAATGGATGATTGATATGTTGAAATGAAAATATAGAGTAATAGTAAATGACTCAGCAAATAGCTAAACAAAAATAATCGTAACCAGCACAAAAAGGCCTCGTCAATGCTTGTCTACTAACCGTCTCATCCATCACCATTTTTTTCACCCTCCACCACCACTATAGTTTCTGAGCTTTGCCTGAGGACCCTAAGTTCCACGTGCTCGACCTTTCACATTTCACCTTTCACATTAGCTGGTGTGGCCCCTGAAAGATGGTGGGAAACAGTGGCGGGTGGGCGGGGTTTGGCTGCTGCTGAGCTCAGCTTGTTTCCTGCCCACTGACAGCACAGCGTTTACTGTACGAGCCAGGTGGTAATCAGCTGTGGTGATGATCTGCATTGTTAATAGTCAGGCTGAGTTGCATTGGATTCATCCACTGCCACAAGCTCTTGCAGAAAAGAGCTTGGTGGGGATGATCTGCATTGTTTATAGTCAGGCTGAGTTGAATTGTACTCATCTACGGCCACAAGCTCTTGCAGAAAAAACTGTCAGAAAAAAAATCTGATTGGATTGTGATCAACTTGATTGTGATGGGCAAATAGTTCAAGATGGTTCTTTTCTGAATCGGTCTGTATTTTCAGAGTGTTTTGTAGGAACTGTTTCCCTGATTATGTTTTATAATGGGCTACACTGTCAGATTTCCTGCCTCGGTAAAAACACCGTTGATAAAACTTTGTGCCAACGCAACCCAGACAGGAAAAAGGATGGAAACTTGCCGCATGTAACAAAAATGTTTCAGTAAAAAAAACAAAAAAAAACAAGCAAACAAAAAGTCTAGTCGTAGCTTGTCATTACGGCCGTTAACACTGCGAGACGTCAGGCTGCGTAAATCACAGGTTGGGCCATTCTGTCGGCAGGCATTAGTGGGATTATTGTCATTTTCCCGCAGCCTTTGTCCGCTAATCGTTAAACTTGTGCCTGGAAATCGGAGCACATGTGCTCGCAGGCTTCAAGGTGAGCAATTTTATTGTTGCTTTCACTCTTCCCCTCGGATGGAAGTTCAGAGCCATTGTGTGTGGTATCATCCTTAAGGTGGCCGTTTGTGTGTGCGTGTGTGTGTGCGTGTGTGTGTGTGTGTGTGTGCGTGTTAGCCACCACACCTGAGTTGAACTCGTCATTCCAGCCGCCTGCCAACAGCTGCTTGCAAACAGGTGTTGCTGCCGTACCGGGGACCGATGGGAGAGGAGGGCTTTCCCATGGAAGACAAACACTTTTTCTTATGACATGTCATTACACCTGAGCGCAGCCGGGACTGCAGCCAAGACCTGTGCAAACGCTTTTTTCCCCTAACCCACAACGCCTCCCTTCTTGTTGCGCAATTCATGGACTGTGTGTGGCAACACACACACACACACACACACACACACACACACACACACACACACACACACACACACACTCACTCTCACTCACTGACTTGCGTCTCACTGATTCAATCTCAACACTGTGTTATAACTTTCACCTCCATATGTGGCTCTCTGTCACGCTGCCACCTTCACATGACCCGTCAGATTTCTCTCTACTATAAAAGCTGAAGCGTGTTTGTGAATTCATTTCTTTGTGTGATCACATTCTCCCTGCGGCAGAATGTGATCGGCACACGTAGAGGTCAACCAGTGAAAGCCAAGCGTGCAGAGGAGTAACTCCATCGCTTTTATCGACCGCTCCTCCTCGTGCTGAGCATCTGTTCCACCTCCCCCGCCCCTCGCTGCTCTTCCTCGGGCTCCCTTTTCTTCTTCTGCTCCCTAAGCTCTAATGCCCTAATTGTTTTTTACTTTCTGGTGCCTCCCCTTTAGCTATGGATCCCTTTGTCATTGTCTAAAATGTTCTCATTACTGTTTTATAATTCTTTTCCATAAAGCGTTTCTACATTATTTATCATTCCGCGAAGAGCCATTTGTAATCCGTGCACGGCCAATGCCCTTAAAGATGTTGTCCACTTGTGCACAAAGTGAAGTTCGGCTTCACAGATTTGGATTTTTGGTTTTGCATTGGTGCATCATTTGATTTCTTGTTTTGTATGAGTAGTTTTAAGAGCAGGAAAATATGAGGGAATAATCCAGAGTGTCTTTCACATTAAAATGCAATTCATTGTTATTACTATACCAAGTCTTGCAAGCCAGGACATCTAAAAGTCTCTGCAAAGCCCCCTTTAGATTGTGCCAAGCCATATTTGAGAGTGAAAGACGTGATGTAACGGAAGACCAAAGTCCCCAGCGTGACCCCCTCTTCATTTTGTGCCACAGTGCAATAATTCACTTCACGACTGATGAGCAATTATCCAGTTTATCACGGCAATTTAAAGATAAATAAAAGGGTTCTGGCAAAAAACCCTCCGTCCCCATGCAGGCTTCAATACAATGATGGATGAATGGCACGAGCAAAGGCGCATGTGTTGTAGTCACCCTTGGCCCGCTCATTCCAAATACCTCAAAAAAAAAAAAAAAAAAGAAATCCTCTTACCCCAGAGTCTCCAGGGGTAAATTCCAGATGGACAGTGAGCGACCCCGGGGACAATCAGTCATCACCACAAGGGTGATGATTCTTCTGGCAGTGGATAAAACTTGTCGACTTCCTTCATCAACGACAATGGCCGCTCTCTGTGCAGGACGGAGCACGGCGGGCGAAAATGAGAGGGGCGACTGTGGCCGTAGAGATATAAGTCAAGGAGATGTGTGGTGGGCGAGCGATGGCCACACAAAGAGCGTGGCTGTGCACGACGAGGGCAGCAAAATTCACTAACTCGACACAGGCGGGACGTTTGCTGATGTGGAAGCACGAAGAGAGGCAGGAAATGAGAAAAAATTCATGGCATTTCGCCCATTTCTTTCATTCTGTCTCCCTCTCTTCACCCATCCACTACAATTCAGGCCAGTAGACCTTTTAGGCTCCTCCCGACAACAGTTGGCGTCTGATCACGGCGCAGCAGCTGTGTTTAGCTTTTGAACGCAGCCACGTGTTGAGACGATGGTCCCGTTGGCACAGGCGGATGTGTTATTATACACACGGGCATCCTTGGAAACCAAGAACCGCAAGAGCAGACAGGGAACTGGAGGAGTACGAGCTCAACTGCACCACCGCAATCATAAGCAAAGCCTGAAGTCGGGCCGTAGGTCCAGCTGCCGTGACACTGAACCGGTCACCTGGATTTATTCTGGTAAATGTCTTTCTAAAGCCAGGTGTGAGGGGAGAGCAATGATTAGTTGGCTTTTATCATCGACTTAGAAATCAAACATCTTAATTATCTACGACTGCTGAAGTGTGATACACAAGCTGTGCTTCAATAAGAAAAAAAATGTAAGGTGCTATTTTAAAACTTTAAGCCTAAACTTACACTGTGGTTTTTGTGACCTAGTTCTGATGTTTTGTTGTTGTTGTTTTTCATGTAAAGTGTGATTATTCAAGTAAAAAAGGCACATGAAGCAATATTTCTCTGGATTATTAGTTAAACCAGCTCTTGTTAAATCAGATTCAGACCTCTTTCTTATGTGTAAAATAAACTAGAAATGAGCCGAATATCTGCCTCCTTAGTCTGACCAGAATCGTGCATCGAGAATCACATCATGAAAAACGAAGAGTGACAAAGTATTTGACCCACACAATAACTGATGTAAGGTGGCAGAGCAGGAAGTTGCAGCGTCAGCTGACACACCAAAGGAACGTGGCAGCAGATGTGAACTGTAGTTTGGGCTGTTCATGGTAGTTTTGGCATTGGATATTCAAGCTGTCTGTCATTTCCTTTTGTTTCTCCTGCAAATCATTCCTTTAAAAGTGACCTGTCTGATCAATGGAGAGATCACACATTGGTCACTTTTGAAAGTTGATGCAATTGAGGAGTCAAAGTCTGATTTAACAACAATTTGGAATTGCCCCAGAGCCTGAAGACTTTAAGCAACTTTGATCCCTCAAAGCCAAACGTCATATTTTCCACCGTACGAACTGCAAAGTCTTACCCCCATCTTGCCTTCCTCCTATGTATCCACGCATGTGTTCCCGCCCTCTGCCACTCTTGCTCGGTATAGTTCAATCAGCCCATCTCAGTGTGCATGGAGCTGGTTAGCTGAATGGAGGGCAACCTGTCAATCGTTAAGGTCAACCAAACTCAGGAAGGAAACGAGCTCCCTGCCGCCGCTGCTGCCTCCTCCCCCTCCAACCAATAACCAAATGCACTTGGCTCGATTCCTTCCTCGAACACCACCCCACCACCACCACCACCACCTCCACTCGTCCTTCATACTTCCATGCGTCCATATCGCTGATCTTCAATGTTCAATAAGTCATCTTATTGATTTCAATCCATCCCACAGTGTGTGTGTGGCAGAGCGGGGAGACATACTGCATGTATGTGTGTTTGCACATGTGTGCATTTGTGCATTTTATGATTCTCACTCGAGCAATCCTGTTCCTCTGAGTGCATGCATGAGCATGAATAATGCAGGTGCTGGTTCATCGCTGCACACACAGAAACTCTGTGCGGCCTGACCTGAAAGCAGCCAGGTTGTGAGGTCAGAGTGTGTTTTTGCTGTGGAGCGGATCCTGGCTACCATCTGGATAAGAAACAGGCTGAAGGAGAGTGGAAGCTTCTCTTTTGCCAAAAAGCTCTGTTAAAAACAGGCACAACCCGCCCTGTGGAGCAGGACCTCCATCACTGCTCACTCAGCCATCAGGACCTTATCGCTGCCGAGGTGGCACAGCTGGCTGCTGCTATTGATAACACACTTTCAAAGAACTCTGAGTATAACAGATGTTTTTTTTTTTGTTTCTCTTGGCTAAATGCTGATAAACACACTGTGCCTCTCTGAGCTTTTTGAGGTTGAAAAAGAAAATCAAATGTGAAGTCTCAGATGTTGTCGATGTGCAGTTGTTGAAAGGTTTCTCTTCAAACATGCTTGGAATTGTGCTTCTGCTACCAATAACCTGTGGACAAAGCCGTCCCAGATAGGTATAAAGAGATTGATAATAACAAGAAAAATGACTATAAAATAGTGCTCGCCACGTAGCAAGAAGACCTCATGAGAACGACCATATATAATAAAAAGCAAACAGAGCTCTTATGGCTACAAAGTGCCGTTATTCAAATCAATAACAAACTCCTGTTATGTTGATATAAGGATTTTAGGGATTATAGCACGTTGTACCGCCTCTTCTCCCCCAATTAGTCATCCAATACACACAGGCCTCCCATAACCTTTGACCTCCTTCGGTGGTCTCCAAAGAAGTGGAAGTCATATCTCGCCACCCATGATAAACCTCTTGCTTTTGGGCCCGCCAAAGTCTGGGAGCGTTTTTAGTTTTCAGGAAGCGATGAGGAGATTGAGGTTTAATTTTTTCTGGCAGGTCTCAAAACAAGGGGGCGAGCGGAGAGAAAGTGTGGGCTGAGGTTGGATTTTGGCTTTTGTGTAACGGCTGGGTGGCTCTGGAAACCCAACCATGAACCTGAAATCTGCTAAATCTGACAAACTTTCCCCTTTAGTCTCGGCCGTCATCCAGGGGATGCTCTGCTCCCTCCGCCTAAAGTGTCTCAGGTTCGGACTTGTCTTTTCATGTGGCCCTTCTGCTCCACCCCCCAGCCACTGTGAACTCCCCTCCTCCTGACTGGTTCAGCCTTCAGGCCTGTGTCGCCTGACTCCACATTGCTAATGGACACGGATGTCTGGCTTCTCCACAGATAACACCCATGCTTCAGTTTAAAAAACACTCTGACACACACAAACACACACGCACACATTCAGATTGTGTGTGAGGCGTGTTGTTGGCCAAGATCACAGCGGAATCACATTCATCACTAAGTGCCCTGCGTTAGCTATCTAAGAAGATGTCTCGCAGTTCTGACTCTTTATCTCCTGATTTCGGATGAATCATCTCCCCATCAGACCCAATCCCGCTCAAAGAAAAAGTAAACAATGCGCTGGTACCCTTGTTAACCCATCTGTAGTCCCTCAGTCTCTTCGGAATTGTGTCCACTTGTACGATTAGCCCTGCGGCCAACTAATATGAATGAAAAACAACAACTACAACAGCAACAACAAGTCTTCGCTGACGCAAGCCAGAAAAAGCAAACAAAGCACCAAACAAAAAGATGTTCAGTCATGCTGCCTCTAATGCCAAGTTGCCGAGAGCCACAAGACCAAGCTCCATGAAGTGGCTAACATTTACCCTTCAACACCCTCCCTGTGTCCCTTTTACTCAGGTCATACTCTGAGATGAGGAGGCGTCACATTGTTCAGACGATGCAAACTTTACCGCTCTACCGGTCGGCGCTGGCCTACCACAATTGAAACCAAGCAGATAAAATTACACTCCGCATAAAAACAGTGGCCACCCCCATTGTTACAGGTGTTTTTGCGGCGGTATGCTTGACTGCAGAACTGGTTTTGAACTGACAAGCATTTACACGCAGGCGGGACAATCAACTTCCATTGATGGCTACAAGTTTGAGGCTTTTCAGAGCCATTCAAGTGACACCAACCGTCCAATGGGGCCGTTTTCTTTTTGCTTTTTGCTTTTTTCTTGAACGCGCAAACACTTATCACAGGGTGCAAACAGAAGGATTAGTTGTGCAATTATATGTGGGACACTTTGTTAATAGTTGCACTGTTTTATGCATTGCTGGCTCCTTCAAGTAGACCCATGGGCTAAACGGAGGGCCGTCAGAGGCCAAACAGGATCATTGGAGAGGCACAAAAGACTTCCTTTAGCCGGAGCTCTAGTTCTGTGCTGGGCACTGTGATAACATCCTTCAAACCCACTGCCCCGAGAGCCTGCATGTCCACCATCAACAGGCCCCTTTTATTGTCATTGGACAAAAGCGTTGATTTAATCTGCGAGGCATCAGGTCATTGGAATGACTGCAGTGACTGCAGTTATTAGGAATTTGGCGATGTTGGAGTGTGATACCCACAGGGTGCAATGGTATAAAGGAAATTCAGAAGGCCAGTTCGAGAGACGTGACCTTCCCCTAAACCCACCGACGCCGAGAGAGGGTGGCCTTTGTATCTGCTGAAGGGATGAGCCGGTGAGGACAAGAGGATACGCTCCGGCTCGGCATTTAGGTTGATGGGCCAACAATTTCTACGATGCGGCACTGAGCTGATCCGATTGTGCGACAAACAATGATGATGTCCACTATATCACACTGTCCACACAGAGTTGGACGGAGGGTCTCGACCCCCAAGCCGAGCATCCCATCACTCAACTTGACGCTCCCGGCCCAAAAGTTCATGATAAACTCATCCACTGATTAGACCGCGTCAGAGCCATCCGCTCCTCGCTTGCATGCATAAACCTCCAACGGTGCCCCTAAACGTAATATATTTGCAGTGCATCCCACCTCTATCTTGTCTGTGGACCTGTGTGAATGTCACCTCAAACGCCTGTTTGCTCTACCTTCATCCCAGCTGCAGGCTGCTGTGGACGCACAAGTGAACACGTCCTGGAAAACTGTGACATCCAACAGTGAAATGATCACACATGATGCTTTTCCATGACACAGTCTCAGCCTCAATTCGATTTGGGATCCTTTTCCATAACAACGGAGCAGCACCTGAACATGGGTGGATTTATCAGAACAAAGAGGCCCGGAAAGCCCCTTGACGTCATTTGTTACGGTACGACATTTCTAATACAGTACTCATCTTATTGTTTCTTTCATACACTACCAAGCACAGAAACATTGCTTGACTGCGCCACTAGTTAGCTAGCTGTTTTCCTCGTCTACTTCACTGGAAGTAAAAACACCTGATTTTTTTTTAAGTGGTAGGTTTGATATTTGTGAAGAAGTCGCTCTCGTGAGTCATCCGGTTTCATCGTTGCCTCTCCAATCAATGGCCTGCACAAACATTCACTCACTTGGAGATGAGTATATACCAAAATAGTACCTTTTGCCCTCTACTACCACCTAATAGAAAAGCTTGAAAACCAAGTAGAAGCAAGCAGAGTAGGTGCAAGTGGATCAAGCCCTGGCAGAACCCCTCTAAAGCTACAGGGCCACAGATTGTTTTTGCACAAGAAGAAAACAAGAAGAAGCTTGAGTTGTCACGATATCTCCACAAGGGAACTGACTTACCCTCACAGACCGTATCAGAGGTTGGGGTGCAAGGACTGAGGGTGTCGTCCCCTTCGCAGGTGGTGCAGGGGATGCAGGGCTCCCGGGAGCTCTCCTGGTCCGAGTACGTGTCGTCGTTGCACTCCTCGCACATCGTGTCGTGGTCGAAGTCGCAGCTGTACAGCATGCCCTCACCCAACGGGCACACGGTGCAGGGCTCGCACCGCTGCGTGATCTCGCTCATGAAGTAGCCGTAGTTGCACACGCAGGTGGCGTCGTTGGAGTCGGTGCAGGGCGCCTTCATGCGGAGCAGGCCCTCGGGATCGTCGCACGACGTGCAGGGCTGACACGTCTCATTGTGGCTGAAGTGTTCGGAGAACGTCTCACCTGGGGAGAGGAAAGAATCAACTGTGTTTTAGGTGGACAAACAGCTTTCTCTCTTTGCAACTCTGTTTTTTTTTAAACACACCTTTTAAAACCCTTCTAAATCATAGTGGTTTATTTTTTTAAACTTAAACTTAATAGACTTCATTTCTATTTTTTTGTCTCTCCCATATATTTTTTATGATGTCTCCTTTAAACCTTCTGTCCATCTGTCTGCAAACAGCTTTTAGTGGACATGCAGTCCCACTCATACCCTGAGGCAGAAGTTGCACTCTTCCACTCAAGTACTAAATACATTTCCAGAATTGTGTTAAAGGTTTGATTCAGAAATATTGTTATATAACACAGAAAAAACCATTTTTTTTTTAAATTTTCCATAAAAACCAAAAAACTAAAACGTATGTTGTGTTTTCAAATCCAACAGTTTCTACCAAGACAGATGTGTCTGCTGAGGATGCCTTCAGTATTGTATATTTTATAGAATTATGTTTCGGGTGGATAGAGAACTGGGAAATGCACTAAATTATGCATCAGACCTATTAGTAAGAACAGTGAGTGAGAGAGAGGGAGAGAGAGAGAGGGAGAAAGAGAGAAAGAGAGAGAGTTTATGTGTGTATGTGTGTGTGCTGGTGTATGAGGACAGGAGGGGATCTCTGTGTGAGACAGAAGGCAAAGAAAGAAATGGCAGCCTAATTGTGTGCGCGTGTGTGTGTGTGTGTGTGTGTGTGTGTGTGTGTGTGTGTGTGTATGTGTAACCCTGTCAAGGTGACCTTTGTTCCAACCCATTTACTCTTATTATACAGAGATTTTTATCTGTTTTCAATCAACATGAGTGAATCACAACCAGTAGCCGTACGTCAAATTACTTTAACTGTCTATCCTACAATCTTACCATTGTAATTACTTGATGCCTTTCCTTGTGACTGTGTGAGGAAAACAAAAATGCTATTTATCTCATCAGACATCCACATGTATTAATAATAAAGGATGCTGAAAGGCCATAAAACTTGTTATCAGCACACTCATTCAATTATAGTAACAGTTTACTGCAGCCACTTCAGACTAGATAAATAAGATTAAACCGGTGAGTAAAGATTAATCCTCTTCCACGTGAGCCCTGCAATTTATCCTGACGCATCTCAGCTCATCATTTCTTGATGTTGCATCGACACAGTTGAGCAGTTATCAATTGAATTTGTGGAATTCTGTGGGGGTGGTAGAATTCTAGCTTAATAGTGCTGCTACGTCATTCAAAAATTGTGATGGCTCCGCTTTTTAAAAACAGTGCGGTCATAACGCGTTCAATCAGCCCTTTGTGATGTCACAAAAGAAAGTGACGCCTCACTGATTACCAGGTGTTGGCTCTGGCTCCAAGTTTTAACAGGTTCAACAGCAAAGCAAATGTGTTTTAGCAGAGGGTTGAAAACAGAGGGCTAAATATACTGTTTTCTAGATGTCTATGTATTTCATAATCACGTATGTAGGACTGATTTGAATCTGGGATGGAAGATAAAGCCCTCTAATCCCCGACTGCTAAACAAAGGGTGGGGCATAATTTGGGACCTCCTGATGTCTTGTCTTGTCTTTGAAATGACAACTTATTTGGAATCTTTGAAATGTGAAACTTGAGTGTTTCTGTCCTTTAGTACTAAACTGAGACCAAAACGTGTGTGTGTGCGTGCGTGCATGTGTGTGTGTGCGCGCAACATCGGAGACAAAGAGGGCGTAGACACTCCGCTGCAGCACAGTGGCCTCGTATCAGGTTCTCGGCCTGCGTCAGCGGCCCACCAACCGCGGCGGTGACGACCGAGCAGAGATTAGAAGGCAGATGTGAAGCGATAAGATACTGGACACAAGACTGGGGAGCAACGAGCGTGTCAGTGGGTGGCGGTGTGTGCGTTTGCTTGTGTGTGTGTGTGTGTGTGTGTGTGTGTGTGTGTGTGTGTGTGTGTGTGTGTGTGTGTGTGTGTGTGTGTGTGTGTGTGTGTGTGTCTGGTCCAAAGTCAGCACTATCAAGTGAGCATCCTTCACATTTTTCTTTAATTAGACGTCTTGGAGAGATGAGCAACCAAACGTCCATCAATTGGTCTTTTTTGTGTCTGATGATGATGATGCCCAGTCATACTTTGTTACCCCCCCCCCTCCACACACACACACACACACACACTACCCTCACTCCCTGCCCCTCCTCCATGTCCTCCTCCTTCGTTCTCCTCCCCATGAGTGCTCTTAGAGCCATTATCATAATGTCACCCATCAATAATGCAAGTCAATACATTAATAACACTATCCTGCGGCACACGCTGGTGGGGAGGGGCTGGGAGGGGGAGTTGCACAGGGGGTGGGGGGGCAGTAGAGAGTCTTCCTTGCAGAGGGTATCATATCATGACAGGAACCCCCCCCCCCCACCACCACCACACACACACACACACACACATACACACACACACACTGCCCCCCAGCCTTGTCCAGCCCTTTTTTTCTCCCTGACGCCCATAAAAGGTGTCCTGACTCTTCCCTGTGTGTGTGTGTGTGTGTGTGTGTGTGTGCGCGCGCGCGCGTGGTAGGAATTAGGAGTCTGGAATTTATTTATTTAAAACGGGGACAATGGAACAGTCACGCATCAATCTTGTACACAAGAGGAAATGTATTGAACGGAAAGGGAAAAATATACAGTCTCCGTCTGTCTTGCTCTCACACACACACACACACACACACACACTCACTCGAGGTAAAACTTTCATCACGAAGTACGATGATAAGGGTGAGAACGAGCGGCGATTTGTGCATAAAATAAATCTCACAAAGTTCCTGCGGCTGATGAGTCGGTGCGGTTTCATATGTGACATGTCTGCACGTGTGCGCCCGTCTACAAGCCATTAGCTGACAAGTCTTCCTCATCCCGTCCCAGTCCGACAGCTGTACTCACTCTGTCTCATTTCCGCTCATCTGCTCATTCATCCAAACCTCCTCCTCCTCTGCCCCCCCCCCTCCCCCCGGACCCCCCCATCTCGCTCACCATGCGATTTTAGCCCGTCGGCCACAGCAGCCGTTAAACGTCGGCACAAAGTGGAGCCTGAACGCTCTCTGGCAGCCGAGGACTGTCTCCCACAAACGGATGTGTGCGTTCATTAGGTTGGGGTGGGTGGAGCGCAGAGCAGCTGCAGGCCTCGGAACGGCGGCGGGATCAGACTGTGAGCGGAGTCGTGATGAGCATTTTGTGTTTCTTTAATCACAGAGTGAAAGAGTCAGACAGAGTCTCAGCAAACCACCGTAAAGAAAGTTTATAAGGGATGAGGTTTGCAGGTGGATGAATGGATGGGATGGATTCATGCATAGATAGATAGATAGACAGACAGACAGACAGATAGATGTAGAAATGGATGGATGTACAGATTGATGTAAGGATGGATTGATGGATGGATAAATAGATGGATGTACAAACGGACTGATTGATAGATAAATACATAGATAGACCGATAGAAGGATTTTCCCCTATGTTTGTCTCAAGAAACATAAAAAAACACCCTTTCATATTCTTAAATGATGGTTAAAAAAAACAAATTTCCAACCTTTTGCAGAGCAAACACTTATCTGAGACATCAAATCTGCCAGCCCATTGGTGTTCTATGTAGCAGAGTTTCTCCTTTCACCTGCTGCTGTATGCAGGGGTCGCAACCCCTGCATACCTGTCGCACATCGGTACCGCGGCTGGTGTACCGCTGGTGGGACGTTTTGCGTTTTGGTCTCGTTTGTTACGCATCAAGTGTGTAAAGTGTGCAGCAACTTTCCAGTTCATCATGCGGTGGTTGGACCACATTGTTTGAGAAAGGTGAAGCCAGAAAGACGTGTCATTCCTCTCTTGTTACGCTACAATCGTAATGTGTTGAGGGTTTTTTTTTCCTTTGAGGAGGCGGGTTTCATCGAATTCTTATCAACGGGTCGAAGCCAAAGCAAGTCGCCGATGCATCAGACCTCATGAATACCGTGTTAAAATGTTTCCGCTACTGCTCGTCTCCGGCTTAAGCAGGCAGCATTGCGATCTAATCAATATGTTTGATGCGTTTCTTAAAATATCGCAGGGATGTTATCCTTGATGGAGGGAGGGAGAGTGAGCGAGAGTGAGATCTGCTTTGAATCTCTGTTTATCGATGAGCCAGCACAGAGCCTGTCTAGCCTCTCGGCGGCTTTGAGAGCTTTTTTTTCACAGTCTGTGCTTGTTGGTGTCTGACAAGTGAAGAGACAGTGGGAGAGTAAATTAGTGCCAAGTAGATGTGAACGTTGTGCAACAGAAGGCAGCAACCATGGCCTCTGCCATCAACTCTGCTCCTAAAGCAATAAAACGAATCTAGAAAAGCAAAGTAAGCTGCAAATTTCCCAATATTTTCAAACGCCAGGCAACAAATCAAAACGAAAAAAAAAAAAAAAAACGACTCTTAACCCAAGGGACACTTTTCATAGTGCAGATAAAAGACAAGAAAAAGAAAATCAAACTCAGCTTTGTAAAATAATTTTCCAGCACCACATTTTTCAGCTGCTCCCATGATCTTCAAGCTCAGTGGCTTTCTGACCTCGGGGGTCTCCTTGCCTCGTGATTTGCCATTTTTTTAGCGGCCCACAGAGGTTTACACGTACTTCCTCATCACGGCGCAGGACAGCCGGAGAATTTACACAAAGAGAAGCCTGGGAACGAGCGTGGCGGCTGGCTGTGGACCAGGCCCGGCCTCTGCAGCCTCTGCAGGCTCAAACTGATCCCTGACCCCACTCGATAGAGTTTCACGAAAACCTTGAAGGAGCTACATTTGTTTTCGCAACGTCCCAACAGAAGAGGCGCCTGGGAAAAACTGAGTTGTAAAGAACAAAAAAAATATTTTCAAGCCTGTTAGCCGCCCGGAACTAAATCCCAATCACAACCATGCGTGATGCGCTCGGCGCCTCCTGCAAAGTTTTCTCCCGTCGACAAGGTTTGGAACGGGTCCCACTCTTGTGTTCTCTCAACATTATTGTCTCACGACGTCCCGCGGGCCGACATAGCCTCTCTCCCTACATGGTAAGGGCCACGAGGAGGGCAGGAATGCTGGAGCGCTGATCTGGAGTCTACTTTAATTCCTGACAGGCAACTTTGAATGTGTCCAGTTTTGGCAGGAAGGTCAGAGAAAAAGTCCCATATGGCTTTCAGTGATTGTCAGTGCGATAAGGTCTGGTTGAACCCAAGTTGGTAGTGCTTGCTTCATACGAAGGATCCAATGTGATGGAAATACTTCATCAAAACAAATCTTGGACTGATTTGACAATCAAGTGTTTCCCCTCTGCCTTAAAATAAATACAAGTTTCGAAACTGAATGGGGTTCATTGTATCTTCATTAAATTTATATTTACAGATACATATACAAAGACATATATGTATATGTGTATATATACATATATATATATTTATATGTATATATATATATATGTATATATATATATTTATATATATATATATATATACATATATATATATACATATATATATATATATATATATATATATACATATATATATATATATATATACATATATATGTATATATATACTATGTGAAATTAATCTTGATACAAAACTGATTCCCTTCTCTTCACCTCGCTTGGTGAGTGAGTCATTAGCGCTGCTGATGTCAGCCCCCTCAGTGTGAAATGTTCTTTGTAGATAACGTCAGAGAGACGCGCAGAGGCTTTTCCTAAAGCGATCCACAACTCGTCGCTAAATTGCTACAAATCCCCCCCGCCCCCCCCCCCTTTTTTTTTTTTTTTTTAAATATGCCGACATTAAATGCATCTCATAAAAACAAGATATTTGCCAAAAGCACCAAAATGTCATCTTCCACATTTGCTTTTACAGGCTGGTAACTTGATTGCACGACAAAGTTGGAACGTTGGGGAAACATTATTATAATTTACAGCCCGCAATTCAAACCGCTGTTTGAACTTGTGCCTTGTCCAAACTCTGTGAGCCTTGCGGACAATTTGTACGAGTACAGAACAAGTGTTTTTGTTTTTTTTGGGGGAAGGAATTTTTTTTTTTTTTTAAACCAATAAATCATCAGGTCTTGCATATCACATACAAATACGGAAGCGAGGGAAGTGATGCGGTCGAGGTCTCATTGTGTGCAGACCTGAAGACAAACACGTGCTATTCTGGATTCAGCCTTTCATTCATGCATACATCATGAACTTTGAACCAAGACAGGACAGTCATGCAACCCCCCTCCCCCGCCACCCTCCACCACCACCCCTGATTTCTGCCCTTCCAGTGAGTTTGTTCCATTGCTTACTGTCACTGCAGGGCTCGCAGACAGTCTGTGTGGCTCCACATGGCTTGACCATGCCCTCCCCAGGCTGGCACTGAATACAGCACTCCCCGCCAAATGTGTATTGGCCTGATGCGCATACTGATCTGGCCCGCTTCTGATTGGCCAGAGCTCCAACCTGCCAGAGAGAGAGAGGGGGAGAGAGAGGGAGAGAGGTCACTAAAAGAAGGGCAAGCAGAGAAATGGTTAATCACCAAAAACCATCATTTTCACATCCTCAAGCAGAGAAGCAAAATAAACACGATTCTGTGAAGCAGAATTTATTTCTCATCTCTTTAATCTCATATTCGCCTCCTCCTTGCATAAACATATCAGCCACTAAATCAGCAGTTCTCTTCCAGCTGCGGCAGACTGCTTGAAAAGGATGGGAAACAGGGAAAAGCAAAGTTTAACTATCCGAAATGTTTATTTTGTGTCTGCTATTTTAAGTTTGATTGTGAAATACTTAAAACAACAATAATAATAAAATTGCCTTGCCAGTTATTTTGCTTAATGTCTCAACAGTTTACAAGTAGGCTGAAACATTCACAACCCTGACACAGGGCCTTTGACTTAAAGAGATAGTGCACCTTCACTTGAAAATTACAATAATTTTTTTTCTAACCTCTGTTAATTCTGGTGAAACTGTCTAGTCGTAGCCAATCCAGAGTTTCACAGAGGGAAAGTTCCAATAAGAAGGAGATGCATGGTGAACATGTACTTCAGCAGGGGTTTTTTTCTCTGTTCAACACGTTTTAGCCACCGCAGACTCCCAGTCAGGAAACATTCATGTTAGCTTTAGCAACAGACCAAAGAACATGGCCACTATGGGCTTTCATTGTTTATGCAAATGCATTATTTCCTTCCAAGAACTTCCACAACATTTATCTTGAATGGAAAATGTCCCGCCTAGAGCCTCCATTGTAGTGACTAGAAAACGTGTAAAAATCTCAACTTTGGGTAAACCCCTTTAAGCTGGGCAAAGATGCTAAATATTGTTTGGTTTTATTGTAATTCTCTACCTGACCTGACTCAATGAGATCTATTTTATCTCTCAGAGACACAGAGGCTCCTCTGCCTCTGTTTACTCTCTTCTTCAGGTGGTCCAGAACTCTGCTTTCGGGCTTTTAACGACATCCAAGCAAAGTGACCACATTAGCATCCTTCCGATGGCTCTAAGTCTATTTTCTAATTGATTTCTTGATCTGGATGTTGACATTTAAGGCCCTTAATGGTCACTCCCCAAAGTCACTTATCCAAACTTCTTGTGGTGTATTAGTTAAGAGGAAACACGAGTTCCTTTAAGTTGTTTACTGGAAGGAGATGATTATATCTTAAGGTGGACCAGAAGATATAGTAGTTGGGATCAATAAAGTACATCTATTCCATTCCATATGGAACAAGCGGCATAAGGAAATCAGATCAGTGAAGGCAGCAGCAGTAGGTAGACAATCACTTAAACATGTTTCTCAAATGATCCTGTTTTGCATGATTTAAATGTGTTCATGTAATGACCAGTGAAGACAAATAAAACAGGACACGATTGTGTATTCTGTGGTCCTTGAGCAGAAACTTGCTGGGTGAAAAGGGTTGTCTCATGTCTTTTACTTGTGACAAGCGAGGAGGTTTCAGTCTTGGGAAAATGTTCTCAAGCACTTTCATTTTTATCTGGCCCGTTGCCTGTAAATCAAACTCGATCTTTCCCGACCAGCGCGAGGTCCTCTTATCTTCAGCAAGCCATTTCCCCCAAAGCAAACCCTGAGAAGACCGCTCACTGCCCTCTGACACGGAGCTCTGGGAGGGGTCTGTCTTTCATTTTCTCCTGGTGGATGGACACTGATGAGGTCAACTCAAGAGCAATCTTCTGCTGACAGCCACAGACCAGAGGTCAGCAGTTATAGTTATCCCTCAGATTTATCCTGATTCCGGATCCAATATTCCAGTTCAAAGAAAAAAGTAGTGCAGCGCTGTGGTTTTAAAGGCCATACATGAACATGACACTTTGCTTTTTAATGATGTGAGTTCAGCTTGGGGCTCATTTTTGCCTGTCAAGTGTTGAACAAGACTGACGAACAGTTTAAGAATGTGTGTGTGTGTGTGTGTGTGTGTGTGTGTGTGTGTGTGTGTGTGTGCAACATGCATGCGTGTCAACCAACGTGCTATTTGGGTGCAGGGCGCACGCTGCAGATAAATTGTCAGGCTTCAGGGTTCAGGTGTGCGTGGAATGCTCTGAGAAAAAAAACAAAAAAAACGTCAAGTGTCCCCTCAGGCACCTTCCAGTCAGCTGGTGTATAATCACACACACACACGTACCCACGTTCACTCCCACCGCCTTGATGGTGTCACGGCCCATTCACCTTCAAGTCTCTGCTATTAAGCTCTCCAATGCTGACCAGTTTGGAGAATATCTGCGGTTTTGAGGGCGTCCTTTGCCTTGAAGTAACTTCAGGTCCGTTAATGCAAAATACGCTTAAGCAATGTTTTGTAACAGCAACTTGTCTTTCTAGCCAGTCACTGGAAAGACACTGTCCATCCTCTAACTCAGCCACAACAGCCCCGGCCTGGCTTCAGTCCTGCCCTTCCTGCCTGCCACATGTCCTTTTTTAAAAGGGGAAGGCTTTAAACAGAGGGCTAAACCTGCTTTTTGTTCTCCCCTGGTGATCTATGATTCATTGTCTCAAACTGAAATTAAAGATTTGAAAATGGAACATTTCATATAATCTGATCATCTGTATAATCTGATTTCACATTTTATCATTTCCTAAATCACTTACGGATGTGTCTATGCTTATGTTTCAGGCCTACTTAACTGATGGGTTACTTCCGATGTGATGGCAACTTGGCTGATATTTTTCATGTTTAGTTACTTTGAATTTAAACATTTGTTTGAATTTGCACAAAAATCGTCGTCCTCGGATTATTGCCACCATGGAAACGTAATACGTTGCGTCGAAACGTAACGTTCAAGGCCCGCAGAGTTGACACTTCTCTCATCACTGTCCCCAACGAACCCGCCCCACCCCCACCCACCCCCACACACACCTTACGCAACCAGTGTTTAATTAGAGTTGAATCAACTCTGTCACCACAGACACTCGTGCTCTTCCTGCTTCCACTGCCCCCTCCACTGCACACACCCATCGGCACGCAAAGGTGACGCTTTGCACAAAAGCGTCGACTGCCTTGCATGTGAACAAACCTGCTCCAGAATGCCGGATTGACACTTCTGAAATAACTCGACCGCTCGTACACGTTGGGTCGTTGTTGATGTTGATGTTGATGTTGTTGTTGTTGCTGATGCTGCTGCTGTTGTCGTCATTATCGTTTCTGACGCTATGTTTGGGATGGGTTTGGGTGCAACACGAGCAAAAGCTGTACAGGCGGACAAATAAGGTGCCATGTGATTTTGAGGCAATGTTGAAAGAATGCATTCTTTCAACATTGCCACCACCTGAAGCTGAGGAGGGAAGCAAGGCGTGTGACGCATTGGCAACACTGCAGGGAGCAGGGAGTAACTTCAGAGCACCGACCAATCTTACTAATGCTCCAGTCAATTTTCACTTGGAGGCACTTAACCTCTGGACCTCGGCTGTCAGCGCTTGTTAAACCATTAGGTTCCCGACTATACCTGTTCCTCATTTAAAATCCAGGCATGGAGCCTGAGAAGCTGGAAACACAGTGGGAGGCAGTCTCAACAAAATTAACCCCCCACAACACTGTTGTTGGGATTACACCATAAAAGTAATCCAACTACTGATTTCTTCTTTAACTACTTTGTTTCATAAGTCATCAATTACTAATTACTTTAGTTAAAAAAGATAAAGTAAAAGTTGACAACATCTTGTTTCCTGCACATAACGTACAACGAACCACAATATTCTTTGATTTAGACGAGATGAACTCAAAATAATGTTTGTATTTCCAGCTATCAAACGCAATCGCTGTTTCTTACTTTTGCTACCGCCATGCTTTTTTTGCTGCGTCGTCACATGTCAATGCACAGCTGCATCATCAATCTGCGACATTGTTGTTTTTGGTGGTTTTTCTAAATTTCAGACATTTTGGGGATAATAAGACATTTTTAGCTTGCAAAATATTTCGGAAAAGTAATGGAATCGTTACTTTATAAAGTAATTATGATATAATTACCAGTTTTGCCACAGTAATCCCATTACATTACTCCATAACTAAAACATTTTTTTATTATTACAGGAGTGGATTACTTAGTAATAGATTACACGCCAACACTGCCAAACACCAGTCATCAGGGTTTGGACAAAAAACACAGAGCGACAGCGTGAGCCGAGGAGGACAGAGGAGAGCGATGTGAGCTTGTGGGAGCAGGAGGCTGTATGAATATTGCATGCGCTGGGTCCAGCAGAAGATGCTATAGCCGTCAGCTGGAGCAGCTGTCATGTATCAGCAAGGCAGGCCTGTTTCTAACCCTAGAAAGCCTTGCTGACCGCGGCTGTGCCCGGGCCAAAGGGGGAGAGAGCCTATCCACCACGGACGGGCCTGCTTGGCCTCAAAGGAATTAGAGATAAATGAGGGAGAACGCGAGAGCTGTGGCTCCCCAGAGCTGTCATGCATCCTGCCAGGACTTCTGCTGCAGATGTCCGACGATGGAGGAGGGGAAAGAAGCACCAGAGGACGCCTCCCTCCTTCTCTCTCTCTCTCCCTCTCCCCCATCAGCACACAAAGAATTTATTGGCCACCTCCGCCCGCAGAGACCCCTGCCACATTGTCCCGCTGTCTGCAGGAGTAACTGAGACGGTCGGGCTGCGCATTCAGCATGTTGAATGGGTGAGTGAATGAGTGAGCGCACAAGTCCCAATGCACGCTCGGTGACGGGCGGCGGGACAGGTGCAAGGATGAGATTCACCAGTTTTAACGCGGCTGCAGCAACTGTCAAGTGTTTTAACCTGGGTTTTTTTGTTTGTTTGTTTGTTTGTTTGTTTTGTTTTTTTAAGTATTATTAGTAAAAACCCAAAACAACGTGCACAACTTGTTATTACGCATTAGTTCTTATAACCAGAGACAAATCAATCAATCAATCTATCTATCTATCAATCAACTTTTATTTAAAAAGCACCAAATCACAGACAGAGGCGCGCGCTTTGCGCAGCTAAAGAAAAAGCAGCTGATTCTCCCCAGAACGAGCAGCACGAAGCGACGGAGAGCAGGGAAAACTCCCTAGTGAGAATAAACAGCGTCAAAATGCGCTAATTATTGTCGGCAGCTCCAAATTTAAGAATAAAGTCAATAAACTAAAAAACAAAAATCCGGTCTAAAAAGCTAAAAAACGCTCAGGTACAGACTGACCGACCGTCTGATGTTCCCCATGTTTGTTGACGCGCATTAAGTTTCCGTCGCGCAAGTGTTTTAAACTACTCAAGTTCAAGTGAACCCGCACTGTCACGCAGGGGATCGCAGGGGGGAAAGCCACTTACCACTCCCAGTAAGAGCACCAAGAGTGCCGGAGTCATCCTGGATCTGCTCCGGAAGGTCAGCTGGGATCGGATGCGGCGCAGCAGGATGCGGCTCTCAGTGATCTCCAGTGGGAACCAACCCGGCTGTCATCGCAGCGTCCCTGGGCTCCGTCGTGGAGAGAAGCAACACGAATGTCACCGCTGCCTTCCTCCACAGCTGGCAAGTCGAGTCGACTCCTGGCGCGGATCGGATCGGATCGGATCGGATCGGACGCGTCAGAGGCTGCAGCTGCACACTGGAGCCGGACAGAGAGGAGGAAGAAGAAGAAGAAACAGACGGAGTCGCTGAGATTGACCCATCCGATGTCTCCGCTGCGCGCGTCTCTCCAGGCTCATATGTCAGGCGCCGGGGGGAAGAGAGGGGGAGTCATCCGCCTGGCCACGCCCACTGCACACGCATCCACGCGGGTGCATGCACGCTGAAGACATGCTCACTTTCACGTCGTCATTCTCTGGGATGATCTTGCTGACTCGGAGTGCCCAGCAGACTTCACATCTATTTTTTCCCCCAGTCTAATCTTTACTACAGTTTTTACTATTCTTAATGCTTTGAAGCCTGACAAATTATTTTTTATGCCAATAAATTATTGGATCTGTCTTGTCTCATTTCCACCACTGGCCCTCCACCCAAAAGAAATCTCCAAATATTGATTCAATATCACGGAATAAAAACTGAACACACAGGTATTGTTTTGAGAACATGTTACATTGATCAGGGGATCGACATATTTCTGCAAAGTTAATCTGAGAAGGCTTGTCGTTATTTATGAAAAGTTGTCTCACAGTTTTGGCATAGTTCAAAAGATTTGCAGTTGTTTTGGGATACGTAGCCAATAATCTGAGAACCAATCACATCACTTTAGGATAGGACGGGTTAGATACGTTAATAATCCATCCATCCATCCATTTTCAGTGCGAATTTATTCCTGGCAGGGCAACATAGAGACAACAAAGACAAACAATTATTTGCACTTACACACACACACACACACACACACACACACCTATGGACAATTTAGAGTTATAAATTCACTCCACATTCACAGGAAAAGGCAATTGTTCCAGCAGCAGTGTGTTCAGTTGTTCATTCATTGTGAACAACAGAAAATACATACAGATCTATCTAAAAATACAAATGAGATTAAAAAAAAAAAAAAATGAAAAACAAAATTTATCTTGTGTTTGTGAAGAAACTCCTGTATTCAAAGTGAGAACCTCATTACTTTGGGATGTTAAGAAAGAAATTATTTCCTTTGTGAGAGATTATTTTGAACGCGTTGTCCTCCAGCAACAGAACACGTGACTAAAACAGCAATAAAAGAATAAAATTTATTGAGTGACTCTGAATAATTTTTTTCAGTAACAAGTGTTCCTGGTGTCATGACTGTCCTCCAGTGCAGGGGGTGCTGTCCCACTGATCCTCTGTGCCATTTTCACCAGCAGCTGCGGAGCCCTGCGGTCCTGTGCTGTACTGGTGCCAAACCAGGCCGCGACTGAGTTTTTTCAACTTTTGTCTTTTTGTAAAATGTCCTTTGCTTCACAGCCTGCCAGCGCCTGGAGACACGCCGCCACATCGCCGCTGCTCCTTCGAATGCGGGCCGACTCTGAACGCACCTTTAACCCGGAAACCTGAACCCTGACAAAGTGGCCTCCACTCGCTTGCATCGGATGGCATCAAGCCAAGCAGCAGGGTGAGTGAATCTGGCAGCGCCCGCTTCCCCCTCGTCATGTCTCCACAGTCTCAACTCTTCGAGAAAAAAAAAAACATCTCTGTTGTCGTGAACTGTGCACTAATTCAGTTTTCATGTCAAAGAATTGTCAGTGGATATTTGCCACAATCACAGGACAACACTGCATCCTTTATGCGCGGGAAGAGGCAACGTACTGTTGGTCTTGGCTGAAACCCGAGGCCTGGTTGCAGGCCTGGGAAAAGGGGGCTTGTGAGGAAGAACTTCGTGTTCTGCTGCAAGTCGTCAGCCCACATGTTCAGTGTGGTTGGCACTGCGGAGCAGCAGGTTGATTCATAACTAGGGTAAGAGTTGTTTCTGAGGCTTGTGCTCGTTTCAGACACGTTCCAACTGTCTGTTTCTCCTGTTTATCTCTGTCTTACTTATTACATAAGTATGATGATAACACGGATTTCTGAAGATTTATAAATAAATGTTCATATTAACTTTTCGCAATATGAATATTGTAATTAATCCTGGAACTAGGCTTATCCCTCTGAAGATTGAATGCATTTTTTTTTAATCTTAAATAGCTTTGCATTTAAATTGTTTGTAAGCATTTCTTGATTATTATTTTTTTTATCATTCATATAAAGAAAAACAATGATAAATATGTCTTGCAAGACCTAAATCAAACATGCCACCTTTCAGAGGTGCAGCTGAGACCTTTCCTGCTCCCTACAGACCTTTAAACTCAAAGAGTTCAGGTGATTTCAACCTGAACCACCTGCGTCAGGCGGTGAGTCGTCAACCGTCTGAAGGCCGAGTGCAGGACATGGGAGGCAGGAGGGAGAGGCAGTTGAGTTGCCACTGGTGCTTTAATAATGCATGACTGTAGAGTGAAAGCAGGGGGGAGAATCCATTTGTGAGCCAAACAGCATTACTTCACACTTTATTGCGGCTCCTGTGAATTAATAGAGAAAAAGCAGCGCTTATTTACTGAAGTCACACTTGGGAAAGCCGCTACTTATTGCCAGGGACAAGAAGTCAACAGGCAGAGGTGATAAGCAGAATTTTTTTTCCCCCGGATTATTGTTTTTTAAATGCAAAAAACAAAATGACAGAGAAGCATTGGGGCTGACTCGGTTCAACCCGCTCTTCCCCTTTATTTATGATGCATTTGCATTTCATTGACTTGTGGATGTGAAAACCAAAACTTTACACCTATACCTTTGTGACAGAGAGAAGCGAAGAGACATGCACACACCAGCCATCTGTCAACTGGGAGTGGAAAGAGAATGTGTGGTCTGGGAGGCGTTTGCTGTGTCCTCTCAGGTTCCGAGAACAGGATCTAGTTCCAGGTAGCTAGCGCTGCAGATTAAAACAAAAAACAAAAAACAAAACAGCGGTGCATATGTGCATGCATGTCCATCACGTGGCATCAACTTTCCAGCCCTGTTTTCTGTCCCCGTCCATATATTTATTGATCATTTGCGATGCGCAAGAGTCTGTATTAATCTTCAACATGTGAGACTTATCGATCCGAGGAGAAGGAGGAGACCGTCTGTCACTCAAAGCAGCTGCTGCAGCAGCAGCAGCAGCACAGAGGGTCCCGGCAACGTGATCCACAGTCTGCTTGGAAGCTTCTCTTCTAATGCACTGCGATAAATGTGCAGGCATCGTATGACGAGCCAAGCAAGCCCTTTTATTACTGTCAGAGCACTCACACCAATAACTGGCATGAGAGTGATATCATGTTCTTGTTTGGAGAGACACTTCAGAGTGCTGCAGTGCCCGCGGTGCATTCCTCCTCTGTGGTGTATTTGGCAAACAAGTTCGACAAAGTGGCATCGTCTCGTGCAGTGGTACAGACTTGAGCGTGCACACACACGCGCACACACACACACACACACACATGCTTAA
Organism: Nelusetta ayraudi; assembly: GCF_046127955.1. NCBI lineage: Eukaryota > Metazoa > Chordata > Actinopteri > Tetraodontiformes > Monacanthidae > Nelusetta > Nelusetta ayraudi. Next base: position 10,412,763 of record NW_027466092.1, on the reverse strand, counting down.
TTTCATGTGTTTCAAGGCCTGGGGGGAGGGAGGGGAGACGCTTTGAAGGGGGGCCAGATGGCTAAAAAAAAAAAAAAAAAAAAAAAAACTATTCCTGCCCCTGGGACTCCCTCATCTGCGCTTTATTGATCTGATCTGTTTGCCCTTTTTTCTCCCTCTTTACTGTAAATCTACCTCTGTCTTCTCTGGCAAATTGCAAAAGCTATAAAAATTGATGAATCGTCGCCATTAAGCAAATAAAAACACTTCAGTGATGTTTGTATTGAACACAGCGGAACACTGGCCAAGCTATTATTGTGACTGTGAGTAAATGAATAAAAAAAAAATAGCCCGTATAAACTTAGTATCATAGTAGCATCGAATGGTCCAAATTTGCCAAATTTGAAGAATAGCAATGTTAGGAAGACAAACTGCAAGGGCTCATCCACGTCCACGTCCACTTACAACTGTGCTTTGGAATTAGACAAACCCACATTTGTTTATTTAATAGTATAGCACTTTTCAAAACCACAAAGCGGCTCAGGGAACATCCATCTCTCCATTTCCCACTTAGCATCTCCTGCACTCAGGTCGCTGGGGCTGCTTGAGCCTGTATCCCAGCTGGGAGCAGCATAGGGGCAGGACGGTCGCACGCTGGACAAGTCAGACAGTTTATTGCAGGGCCACATTGAAAGACACGCAACCATTCGTAGCCGCACTCGCACCTACAGACACTTTGGAGTTCTGAGTTCATCCTCACCTGCATGTTTTTGGACTGTGAGTGGAAGCCATAGGGAGAACATGTAAACTGTACAGGCTTGGGGTTCGAACCCACAGCCTTCTTGCTGTCAGGCAACCATCACCACCACCACCTTCACTCTCCTTCAGAGAACATCAAAAAGGAAAATCTGAAAAATGTATTATTCTTTATTGTTGCGGTATAATAGTACAGGTCTGCTGACAACGATGCTACTGCTGGACCCAACACGGCGGTCCGACAGCGCTGCCACCTCAAGGTGTTGCAATGAACTTCTAGACTAGTAGCAAAGGAACCCAAGAGGCAGAATCGGCAGTGGTGCCAACCACAGGGTGGGACTTAATCAATCTGGCACACTCCTCCACTTGTGCGGGGAGATTTCTTCTGTTACATCACTTTTACTGCTTGTGCAACCTTGCGCTGTTTTCAGTTAACTTTGAACTCGTGTTTGAAGCCTCAGTGTGACTTTCTAAAGTGCACACAGTCCACAGCAGGCCAATGTTCCCCACTGTTTGCTGAGCATGACGTTAATTTGTGGAACTCATCGTCTAGTTAAATCAATAGTAGCAGTGATTTCAGAGGGTTTTTTTTTTTTTATGTTTCTCTGTGAATGAGCTCTGAACTACAGATGCTGAAAGGAGCTTTTGCAAGTGTGAAGAGGCCTTTGTATTGATCCGATTAGGGCCAGACGCAAGTTCATTTGAACACGTAGGGGTAAAAAAAAAAAAATTAACCTCGGGGCGGTTGACTGTCAATGTAGCCCATTATTCATTTAGAGACACACAGATTTGTCTGGCACAGAGCAAATAAACATGAATTGGACATCACTTTGTCAACTCAAGGCTCAGATGTGCAGGATGATTAACGTCATATTTTACAGATGTATCTCCAACTCCCAGTTAAACAGTAATCGGGACAATTTCATGCCACATGTGTTAAATATTTAAACTTTTGTTCACTGGGAAAATCTCGTTCCCTCCTCAGAACATATTTAAATTCACCGTATGGCAGATGTTATTATGCCTGTTACATTTCTCACTTCTTTTTTCTAGGGAGGACCAATAAATGCATCTTCCCCCTTTTCAAGGACAGCTTCCTTTTGGAGGAGGAAGTTCTTGAATCATTCCACTAAAATAGACACAAAATGCTGATTGTAAAGAACTTAAAGAATTTAAAGAAGAAGAAGAAGACGAAGAAGAAGAAAGAAATGCTCAGGAAATAGTTCAGGTGTTGTCTCTGTTACACACAGGTCAAGCTTGCATCCTCACAGTTTCTGTACTTTCAATGCAGCAGCTGAAAGCTGTAGAAAACCAAATAGAAAAAAATAAATTAAATATACTTAAAATTGGGACAATAATGTACTTTTGGTATTAATCTGAAGTTAATTATAAGGTGTCTGATTAATTTTCTACCACTTCATGATTCAGAGAGGTCAATAACTGGATCAAAAAGTAGGACGTTGCTTCAGTCTTCGTTCATAGAACAACCATGCTTCCCCCTGCTGGTCAAAGATGATAACCGACAAAAGAAGGGTGACTGCCTTGGTAAAAGTGGTTTAGTAACTTTCAGGAAGATGAATATGGACAAAATAGTATTTTTCTGTTTTTTGAATAATATTCATTTATTTCAAAGTTTATGTCTAAATTGTATTATTCATATTCATACACCGACAGATTTGTTGAAGTCCTTTCTGTATCTGATCTATCCTATCCTTCCTATATCTTTTGCCAAAACACTTGTAAGGTACAACGATGAAAAACTTTCACCTTCTTTTCTTCTGTGAGCAGGATCTTCTATATGTGGCCTGTGGCACTGTGGCTCGCGGCTGGGTGTTGTTGAAGGGTCAGGTAGGAGTGTTTTTCTGCAGCAAAGAGCCTCACGTGAGCCAGATATGGAGGGCTCATAATATCCGTGTGCCTCCGGACGGCTTTTATCTAGCCGCCTCTGTCCGAGTCAAGGAAGTGTGGGTTTCTGGTGTTAAATTGCTGTGGTCACGTTGGTCTGTTGTGAGTTGCAAACAAAAACAATCTCACCAGGGAATCAAAATTCCATGTTGTCAAAGTGAATAACATGTAGTTATACATGTTATGCCCCCAATACATGAAGTGGGACCTTTAAAAATAATGTTTGACCAAAACTTTCAAAATAAAAACATAGACGGATTTCCATCCAACCAAAACTTGCATGAAGGCTAATGTTACCCTTAAAGCTGTTAGCAATGTTAAGGAAATGTCATTTGATTGTAAGTGAAAGATTTACACGTCACTTTGAGGCCATTGGCTGCCTGGTGAACTGAAGTGAGTCGCTGAAAGCCTCTGTTGGTTAAACTCTTTCCATCAACTTCAAAGCAAATCACAACATTTGCTAGAGGATATCATGCCCCGATGATCTCTTGCTGAACTGAAGACTAACTTGTCATAATACGCTGCAGCAGGCACACACACAGGTTTGTTTCCCCCATCTTTCACGCAATTTTTCTTATCGGGCCAGAATTTATTTATATGTACACATGCACGTGCAGCCATGCCTGAGTAAAATTGTATCTCAGCGGAGATCACTTAATAGCAGCAACATAATGTGTAAATATTGCTGTTACACAGGCAGGTAACATAGGCTTGTCCAGTGACATTTGCCCGTGTGCCACAGGCGTTTTCCAGCACTGCTGACTCGTCAAGACAAAGAATACAGTGAGAGGATTAAGAATATGGCGTCCTCTGAGCCATCGCCCGGGGTGCTTCATGAAAACACACACACACACACACACACACGCACACACACACACGCGCACACACACACACACACACACACACACGCATTATAAGGGCAGTAGGTCTTCAGCAAAGGTATTAGATGTTTAGAAGTTGAGAATATTTGGATTCTAGATTTTAAGCCATTAGTGTTAACTTTCTCTACCACTATTCTTCCCCATTAAGGACTAGCAGCAGTAAAAAACGTCCATCCCTCCATCCCACCATCCATTTTTTATTTTATCACTGCTTTGCTGCCACTGCATTTGGGCTCGAAGGGTTGTGGTAGTCCATCCCAGCTGTCTCAGGAAAAAGTTTCCACCTGGATCAGTCGCTGCTTCATCACAGGACCGCACAGAGACAGGTGCAGATCCACAGAAGACTTGGAGGAACCAATCAGCCTGATGTGCATTTCTGTGGACAGTAACCGGAAGCTGGAGAAAATGGAGAGAAAACCACATAGGCATGAATGAAATGCTTGGTTGAAAAGTAACACTGTAAAGTACACATGCATTATTTTACAATGTATGTGTACTTTAAAAAAAACATTTTAGTCACAATTCTATATTCCCATCCCATTCCCATCCTCATAATGTGTTGATGAGATGATAATTGATTCAATTTTCTTTACTTTTTAGCATTTTTTTGACCTTTCTACTAATTAAAATGCCTTAAATATTGAGTCTGACGGCATCCAAAAGGTGGATTCCCTTTTACTTCATCTGATTGGGCGCCGACACAAACAGTGTCTCCAGTGATGATGCCGGATGCTTGTCACCTCTGAGGAATGAAAGAGAAGACAAAGTCCATCATGGCCTGAAGGTTCCCCCAGTGATGTTGAAGGTGAGCAGACGGGTCGGGCAGTGAAATCCAAGCCCTTGTTGTTCTCCAAACACAGAAATTATAAGTGATAAGATGCTGGTAAGATAACGGCTCAGCGCGACTGGTTCCTCGCACACGGCGGGCCACTGTATTTACCATCAATATTATGGGTGAGACAGGAAAACGCTCCTGGATGCCTCGCTCCGAATTAGGAACGTGTAGGTCTTACTCTTACCTGTGTGTGTGTGTGTGTGTGTGTGTGTGTGTGTGTGTGTGTGTGTGTGTGTGTGTGTGTGCGTGCATGCGTGCGTGTGTGTGTGGGGTGTGTACGCACTTGCACGTCTTAGTCCCACCCATCATCAAGCCACATGCACGCGCAGAGGGCCACTTTAAAGAGGTGGTGTTTATAAAGTCACGCTTTTTTGCCACCCAGGGGTCAGTCACTTGTCACTCTTGCCGGCTCAGCGGTTGCATGAAGGAGGTAGGTGTCGCCTTTTCTGCTACAATGGGTGATGCTGTTTCTCTGAGGAAAAGGCATCTTCTGTATACTGAAGAAAAGATATGAATGGAGGCTTAGCATTACTAAGGTCACTGCTCCTGCAGAATGCTGTCATGTGGCAGGAGAGGCGTCGCCAGAGCAGGTGTATGTTGAAATATACAGTATATAGGATGAAATTACCATCTTGCTTTTCTGTATCGTGCCCAGCCGTTGCTCACACGTTTGAACAGCAGGCTGTTAGCACTCAGCACACAAGGAGCTACGAGGAGAACTTTTCAAGCATTGGGGGTCATCTTGGAGATAAAGCCGCACGTCCAGTGTGATGATAGGCCAGTGTGTGTGTGACTTTGCATTATTTCATATGTGCATTTCAAGTTCGATTTTAGAAATTAGATGCTGCAAAAAAAAAAAAGACATTTTTTTGATATCTATTACCTTTGAATATGAATGAAGTCATTTCCAAAATGCAAAATTATAAAGCAGTGTCTTATAACTTGCTATGTCAAAGTCAATGTCAAATTTTTTTTATCTGGCATAGCCACAATTTAACTAAAATGCTATGCATAGAAGTTTATGATGCATATTTTTTAAGTATTAAAATTGGTTACAGACTGATCACGGAGTCAAAAAATAAATCAGTGTCAGTGTCTGCCAAAAGATCAACCCAAACAAATGATGCGATACGAGGGGGGTCCTAACCGCAGAGGCGAAACATGTTTGAAGTAAACACCTTGATATTATGATTTCAATGTGTTCATTTATCCTTTGTGTTTATACACGCACGCATGACTACACACATGTAGTCACCCATGCACACACGCACGCGCACACAAACACACGCAGACGCCGTCTAGTCTGTCTAATCTGAATTGTCCACCCTTGCACTCAGCTGTGTTTTGGAAATAAATAATCTGGTTTCAGTGTCAGCTTCAGTCTAGTCTGAGGTGCTTGGGGCACCTTCTTGCATAAAACTGGGTTCAACAGTGAAACAAAAAGAAAAAGAGTTTTCTGTCTTTGGTCATACAATTGTGAGGTGGCATTTAAAAGACTTAACTGAAATTAGATTTAAGGAGGAAATACGAAGTATTTAAAACTACAAGCACGAAATATTCAAAAATATTGAAAAAATATTGAAAATGAAGCAGACAGGCATGTGCACGCGCACACTCACAGACACAGACACAAACACACACACACACACAGACACACGCCTGATATTGACAGTTCAAACACCAGACGAGCCATCAGTCATGTCTGCACCGGAAACCAGCGGAGGCCCTGATCCTGGATCCAGTTGGTGTTTGAAATGGAACAACAGGCGTGTTTACCTTGTAGACACAGTGTCACCTGGACGTCACCTTTCCACCACGTCCTGATCCAGGTCCGCGCCGCCCATCTCAGCCGGCGCCATGTCGCAGGAATGACAGCTGCATAATGTGATATTTCTGGCTGCCGCCATGGAAAAGAACACCAGAAATATCAGCAGTGTTTTTGTTACGAGGCAGAGCGTGACGGCTGCGATTTTATCTGATCGAGGCCCCTGAAAGCCGACCACAAAGGCACTCTGACCAAATCGACCATGTAGCTCAAAGATGCCGCATGAGATTTGATAGTCCTGTGCAGCGTGCACCGGTACCTCAGCGTGGCTTTAGCAAAACATTCAAATGATTGTTGTTGTTGTTAATTAAATGCAACCTTTGTCGTATCAGCAATTTAATCTGAGGTCACACTTTGGTTAGTTTTCAGCTTCAAATTACTTCAAGTGCAATTTGTAAGATTGTTTTTGTCCAAACAATGTCCGCTGGTGACTGAGCCAAAAGACAATTTACTCCAGGGAGACAATCAAAATGTCAATCACAATGTGAGAAGAAGACAAATCAACTGCCTTGTCAAATGCAGCTTTAAAAATCCATCATAGATGTTTTTTTTAATTCAACGTCACATTTTCAGTGATTCAATTCAAGAATTATTGATTATTTAAAATGAGCTGGACTCAGGTTCATGTTTTTGGACTGTGGGAGGAAGATTGTTTAAAATGAGCTGGACTAATTTTTTGAAAATAGAATTAAAGCATGAAATGCAAACAAAAGAAAAAAAACTTCATGACGTTTCCTCTGAAGCAGGACTTCTAGGAAATGTTGCTTTAAGCCATTCAGTGGTCCTGCTTTTTTTTTCTCCCACATTCTGACTTTTGTTTTCATGTCTCAGCTTCCAGAATGAAGGACCAGAAGCAAGACACCTACTGGCAGGAGACAGGCAGATGGGGGGGCTACGAGGAGAGCCTGGACCCTCAGTCTGGAATGTGGGCGTCCTCACACATCTCCTACCTCACATTCAAGAGCCTCATCCAGCTGCGACGCGCTATGAACACCGGTCAGTGAGGGGGACGGGAGAAAAAGAGACAAAAATGCCTTTAGCGCCACAGGATTCTGTTTTGGCGATCAACTTTTGAACATTTTCCCATCAGGGGTGATGATTTTCGACTGTGAAGAGAAGACCATGGCCAGCCTTGCTGAGAGGATGGTGGGCGAGATGGTTAAAAAGAAAGAGATCCGACCAGACGACCGGGAAGGAGTGTTGAAATCTCTGTGTCAGACTCGCAGGTAACCAGCACCACGCACCAGCAAGTAAAACAAAAGAGAATTTTGTGGGACCGTCCCGACTTTAAAATTCTACCTCTGTTTGGCTGCAAGAGCCCCAGTGACACACCTCCTTTGCTCCTCTCAGCCAATCGGGCGACCTAGAGAGCCAAGCCCTGACCGATGGAGTGGACCTGCAGAGGTTCTCGGTGAAGGAAAGAGTGAGTTCTGCAGCGCTGGTGCTCTGATTATGTACGGGAGGAATAAAGAACTGGGTAAAGTCTTTAGAAAGAGTACTTGGTCTCTCTCCCAGAACAGTGACAGCATCTTCTGCCAGGTGTCTGTTCCTCATCTTGAAGTCACCTTTTTCCATCTCTTTGCAAACATGTAGAAGCTATAACAGAGCATCAATTCTAGCTGAAAATTTGCCTGTAAATGGACGGTAAATAAAATAGTTTGAGTAAATACTGTAATAACACAGCCTGTGGGGGGGTAAGGGATGGTAATAAGAATATAGTTGATTTAATAGTTTTTTCTAACGACAGATGAAAAATTCTAATATTGTCGTGCTTCCTCCATCCACTTCCTGCGTTTTGTCAGAAGGATGAATCTGAGAGTGTCGAGGCCTCCATGGTGCTCGTAGGTAGGCTAACATTTTCATCTTTCCATTGACTTTGTCCGCTCGTGCATTTATGTGTTGATGACTTACATCTGTAGCTAAAGGGCGTTGTGAATAGGGGTAGGTTTGGATAAGTCAAGTACTTCTTCCTACTCCTTTCAAGCATATTTAAGTTGTGGACATTTGATTTTGTTGTTGTTGTTGTTGTTGCTTTTTCTTTGAGTACTGGGCTTACATATTTTTATTATTGTATCTTTTTATTTCCTTTTCCTTCTTTTTATGCTCAAATAAAGAATTAAATAAATAAAAATAAATGACTTCATGAGTGTTATACTTCCTTCTCCTAGGGGCCTTAGACTTTCTGGAGAGGCCCACCGTTGTGTTTGTGCGTCTGAAGGAATCTGCAGTCCTGGACTCTGCTCTGGAGGCCCCACTGCCTGTGCGCTTCGTCTTTGTCCTGGTCGGCCCCAGCAAGACTGACATGGACTACCGGGAGACTGGCAGGGCCATGTCTGCACTAATGGCAGATAAAGTGAGCTACGCTTCTGAGATGAGCATAGAAACATTGAAAAGGAAAACCCAAAGCTCCACCGAGGGTCTCTCTGTCCGTCCCAGGTGTTCAATAAAGTGGTGCTCCAGGCCAAGAGTCAGCGGGAGATGACGGACGCCGTGGCCGCCTTCATGGACTGCAGCATTGTCATCCCGCCCACCGAAATCCAGAATGAAGCCATGCTGGCCCCGATCATTGGCTTCCAGAAGAAACTGCTGCGGGACAGAATCCAGTCCTCACAACCTGTGGTGCCTCTGGAGTCCAAGACTCGCAGGGGTGGGCGCCCAAACCGCTGTCCCAAAAGTCGTAGAGTCTGTGTGGGTTGGATTTTAATCCTTTGTTGCTCCATCAGTGTCCATCGCTAGCGGGCCTCCAACTGAAGACCCCCTGTGCCGCACCGGTCGACCGTTTGGCGGCATGATTCGAGACATCAAGAGGCGCTACCAGCACTACAAGAGTGACATCACCGATGCACTCAACGCCCAAGTCCTTGCTGCCGTCATCTTCATCTACTTCGCCGCCCTGTCTCCTGCCATCACTTTCGGAGGATTGCTAGGTGTGTGTGTCGCTGTTGCACTTTGCCTCTAAATTGTGACCCTGGAGTATTTTCTTAGCCGTCTTTTTACCACCACAGCCGACAAAGTGGAGGACATGATGGGTGTTCCAGAGCTCCTCATCTCCACCAGCATCCAAGGGATCATCTTCTGCTTCGTCGCAGCTCAGCCCGTCCTGGTGATCGGCTTCTCGGGTCCTCTCTTAGTGTTTGAAGAGGCCTTCTTCGCTGTGAGTTCCTCACACAGAGTCGCATGGACAAGCTTTCTGAGGTTTTCCAAGTCTTCATCGCTCTCCTCCGGTTGACCCCCCCACCTATCTCTCCGACTCTCATACCCCCGTTCAGTTCTGCAAGTCTCAGGGCTTCGAGTACATCGTGGGCCGAGTGTGGGTGGGAGTGTGGCTGGTCATCATCGTGGTGCTGATTGTGGCGTGCGAGGGCAGCTTCCTGGTGCGCTTCATCTCCCGCTTCACCCAGGAAATCTTCTCCATCCTCATCTCCCTCATCTTCATCTACGAAACCTTTGCCAAGCTCGGCAGGGTAAAACCATTGTCACCCATCACACACATTCCCCCCCGCCCAGGAATTTCAAAATGTATGTGTGACCTCACTACAGGGTGAATTCCTTCCTCATCCCTGTGATCCGTCTCTTTAGATTTTCAAGGCCCATCCGATGATCCTGAACTACGACCATGTGAATTCCACAATTGAAAATCCCTGGCACTCACGAGTGGAAGAGACGGTCGTCTACGACAACACTACTGGCAACACTACGATAATCATCAACACTATTAACCCTCCCTTCCCCAATACAGCGTTGCTCTCAATGTGCCTCATGTTGGGTTGCTTCTTCATCGCTTACTTCCTGCGGCAGTTCAAGAACGGCACTTTTCTTCCCGGGAAGGTCAGTCTTGGTCTGGAGAGCGTGAACAGCGACCTCCTTTAAACTCTGCTGAGCACTTCATTGAACTATGAACTTTACAGATCAGGCGTTTGATTGGTGACTTTGGCGTGCCCATTTCCATTTTCCTGATGATCGTCGTCGACTACAATGTTGCTGATACCTATACTCAGGTTTGCTCATGAGTCACCCTGTACATTTGAGCTGAAGTTTGCCTCAATAAGGTACCAAAATGGACTGTTTCACTGTTGATTGCTTAGTTAATTAGTTTATTTTAAGCTTGTAAACAGAAAAGCATAAAAGCAACTAAATAAGATACAATTATAACTGCTACATATTCAAAATTATTTATCGATGCACGTGTGACATTAGTCAAGTCCTACTGTACTCATTTGTGCAAAAACATATTCTCAAGTTTTCAAGTCGATAGTCACTTTGGCTGCAGTCATCCAAATTAGACAAGACCTACAGATGGATTTCTTTACTTGTCATCAATAATTTCAAGGTCAATACGCTGATTTTGTAAGACTTCTCTGACATCTCCTCTTCAGAAATTAGTCGTTCCTAAAGGCCTGATGGTGTCCAACCCAGACAAACGAGGCTGGCTAATCAACCCCTTCGGAGAACACCAGACTTTCCCCGTGTGGATGATGTTTGCCTGCTGTGTCCCAGCCTTGCTTGTCTTTATTCTGATCTTCCTGGAGTCTCAGATCACAACGTAAGTAGTATTGCTAGTGACAAGTGTTAATCAAAGATTTAAAACAGAAACAATACCTTGACTTTTTTTCCTTTTTTTTTTTTGCGTTGCACCTGACTGCAGTCTGATTGTGAGCAAGCCCGAGAGGAAGATGGTCAAAGGCTCTGGCTTCCACTTTGACCTGCTGGTACTCGTAGGCATGGGAGGCCTCGGTGCAATATTTGGTGTGCCGTGGCTCAGCGCCGCCACGGTGCGATCCGTCACCCACGCCAACGCCCTCACCGTCATGAGCAAAGGGCCGAAGCCAGTGATTGAGAAAGTGATGGAGCAGAGGATCAGCGGCATTCTGGTGGCTTTGCTAGTCGGTGAGTGATGACTAATAATATTTGCCTTAATTAATTACTTTCTATCAATGTGCACATGGATTTCTACAGTTCTGTGTTCAATCCAAATCTGTGTTCAGGTCTGTCAATTCTGATGGAGCCAATTCTGAAGTTGATTCCCATGTCGGCTCTATTCGGAATCTTCCTCTACATGGGAGTTACTTCCCTAAACGGCATCCAGCTGTGGGATCGCATTCTGCTTTTGCTCATACCTAAGAAATACCATCCTGATGAGCCTTATGCCACCAGAGTAAGTGTTTTTTTAGATTAAAATCAAAATAAGAACACATGTATTTTATATTTTTTCCATTTCTTTCCCATTGAAAACATCAGTGAAACATGGTCTTTTTCTCATGCACCTCTCTAAATCTATATCAATCTTTTGGTGTAATAAAGCTCTTAGATGTGACTGACAGCTAACACATAATCACAGTTTGCATTCCTTAAAGACTGGCAGGTCATACCAGGCTCAGAGTGGTCTCTTTATTTGGTTTTCTCCCCAGAATGTGCTCAGTGTTTGTACTTGTTGTCTGCAGGTAAGCACAGGACGGATGCACCTGTTCACAGCTATACAGGTCGTCTGCCTTGCCGTTCTGTGGATTGTCAAATCCAGTCCGGCATCACTTGCACTGCCCTTTATCCTCATCCTCACTATCCCACTGCGCATGTGTATGACCGGGCGCCTCTTCACTGAACTGGAAATGAAATGTGTAAGTGTTTACCTCAAATAATAAGTACAGTTGACGATGACATTTAAGAACACCGAAAGATCGCAGCACATATGTGCAAGTGTGTATTTAACTCTGTGTATATGTGTGTGTGTGTGTGTGTGTGTGTGTGTGTGTGTGTGTGTGTGTGTGTGCGTGTCATTTAGCTGGATGCTGACGATGCCAAAGTGTCATTTGAGGAGGAGCCGGGCCAGGATGTCTACTTTGAAACTCAGATGCCACTGTAGACATCCGCTGTGACAGCTGCCATCTATTATTTAACTAAATGATATTTATTTTTTATTGAGCTCAAATTATTGTTTTGTTCACACATGAGCCTAAATGTTTGTTCTTTGAAATGAAAAATGCATTTGAAAATTATGTTGTGTTAAACTACCCTGTCAAATTAATTAAATTGGCAAGTTTTGTTTTGTAAAAGATTAATTTATTTAACAACACAAGTGATGGTCTCTGTACCCTTAGTTATGTGCAAACTACAAAAAGTAAACAAGTGAGGTTCTCTGTGTGTTCAAGATTGCACAGTTTCTAAACAATTGAACATTGAATAAAATATAATAACTTGTGCCACTTTATTTGTTGCTGTTTATGCTGTTCAATTATTATTATTATTATTATTATTATTATTATTATTATTATTATTATTATTATTATTATTATTATTATTATTGTTGTTGTTGTTGTTGTTGTTGTTGTAGTAGTAGTAATAATAATAATAATAATAACAATAATAATAATGAAGAAGAATACCTCCCAAATGATGTATGAGCTTTGTCTTAATAAGCACTGTCACCTTTTTTTGTTAACCTTGTGAGGTTGTTGTAAAGTCAACCTTATCACCATGACGAAAGACTAAAATCATTCCAAGAAAAATTAATAAAATGTGTTTAGACGCACAAAATACTTGACAGATTGTGACAGATGTGACAGATTTTCATAAAGTGACGAACCAGGTGATTGCACTTTACTGTAGTGAAATGCATAACTTAAAATTGCAGCTGTGGGGTGAAATTGTGAAGTGGGCCCTCTTGTGGCTACTAAATATAATTGCATTTCTGAATTTTAAACCGAACTCATTTTAAAATATATAAAAACGAAAATGGCGGAAATTGCGGTAAAAACACGTCCGCTCTGATGGATGAAGTTGCATTTTCTGACCATTGTAAGTATTGTTCTCATTACTTTTCAATAATTTATCGCCGCACAATCCAACATGGCCGTTACGGCCCGTAAGCAAATACGACGTGACGTCATTCCCAACGTAACAAAAAAAACAAAACCCCGGAAGTAACGTGTTGCTCTGCCGAGCACGGACACATGGAACCTTGCGGATGATAACAACAAAATATTGCTTGCTGTGATATGTTTTATTAAGCAAAAATGAGCGAAAGTGAAAATGAATCTGAGCATTCTGGTGAGCATTTTAATAGTATTCTACATTTTTGGTCTTTTAATGCTTCATTTCTAAAGTTTAAACATCCTTTGAATGAGGTTTGCTTGTGTCCACAGCATGGACTACAGCAAACCTACGGCAGCTTTTTGCTGCAATGAAAAATCGCATCTCTGACAAAGACAGAGATTGCTTGTATTACAAAGGGCTAAAGTCTTTGCAGTGGGAGACAGTGGCTTTCCCCCCTTTCTCGGCATCGGAATGCGAGGAAAAATGGATGGGGATTTTGCGAAAGGTTGGTTACCATCGTGTCCTATTTTTCTTCGTACTGCCATTCTTCGTGATTCATTTCAGATTTTACAATGTCATCTAATTAGTTTGTTTTCTAGCGTGTGTGTGTGTGTGTGTGTGTGTGTGTGTGTGTGTGTGTGTGTGTTTTGTTTTGTTTTGGGGTACTTTTGAAATTCAGAATTGACTAGTAGTTGTCTCGTACCATGTTACTTGTTTCTTGGTTTAACATGAATGCTCATTTAATATTCTCTCACCTCCAGCCATGAGGTACAGTGTCAAATCAGTTTTTTACATTTCAAAAGTGGCAGATGAATAACGTCTCCCCCCAATACCAATGTTTTTCTTGCCCAGATGCGCAAAATACGGAGCCTCACAGAGCTTATCGTTGAAGCTGAAGGCACCATTTCTAATCCCAACCAAATGGCAAGTACTTCAATCATGTTGTTAATGCACAGATTGGCATCTTAATCTGTGATAGACTGCAGGTTGTAAGCAAGATCAATCCAGTGATTTCATTGGTTCTGTAAATTAAATATAAATGTTTTGTGTTGGCTTTCTGCAGACTCACCCAGAGGCCCCGAAGAAACTCCCTGCAAACTGCATTTTTGTCAAGGAGAACTTTGCCAAGTTTCATGAGGAGAACCCAGAAATGCCAAACAAAAAACTGTTCAAGGTTATGAATGAAAAATTTAAAGAGCTGTCAAACAAAGAGAAGGTACTATCAACAAAGGGCTGCTGAAAAATAAATCCCTTGTCAGTATGTTTTGTTCGGAGATGTAAGAGATGTGACACCCAAATTCTAAATTGTAATGACTCTCCAGGCAACGTATCAGGAGAAATCTCATTGTGCTACTGCAAAATATAACAAAAGAATGGAGGAGCTCAGGTATTGAATAAATGCAGTTTATTTCAAAACACACCTAAACTGACTTTGGATGCAGTCTGCCTTGGTTACATTGATGCATTAATCATTTTTGTTATATTGCAGGAAAGAAAATAATCAACCTTCAAAACGCAGGAAACGGCAGGTGGGTGAAGGTGACAGAAGATGCCTCAGATATAAGTGGTGTTTGTTGGCTAATGCAATGTCTCTCAAAAAAATGTTCAAACCTATGTGAGTTTTTCTCTCCAACAGGGTAAAAAACAAAATGAAGATGAAGATAGTCTGCCTGCCAAGCCTCCTTCGTAAGAAATATACATCCAGATTTTAGTTAAATTTATTTCTTTTCATTTCTAATTCCTTGTGATGAATGTTTCTAATTGATATCAACAAGCAAGTCAAAAGAAATATCTCTTGCACTGCACATCCAGTGCCGCTATTTACGTCTTCGCCAACTAGGGGGCACGATGGGTCAAAGATCAGGGTGCCTCATTTCTTGCCAGTCTTAAGAGGACGAGTGAAAATAAAAAAAACAAGTCGTGGCTTTATTTCAAACTCAAACTGTAATGTAGTCTTCATGTGTTTGCTCTGGTTTGTGTACTGCAGTAACTCAAAATAAAGTTGCGTGTGCAGGGAAGTAACCTGTATGTGTTTTTGTGTCTGTCTGCAGGAGTGGTTATAGTCTGTTCTGCACGGAGCAGCACAGCACCGTGAGGGTCTTGGCCCAACGCTGGCGAGAGATGACAGAGATACGGAAGAAGGAGTACAGCACACGCTGCACAGAGGTGTGAACATACACAAAGGTCCATAAACGACAGCACATCTTGTGGCGATGTTGCAGACGTAATCTCCGCCACCTTCGTGTTGTATCCACAAAGGTTTTTAGATCGATCCCGGTGACCTGAACCGTCATATAATTTCCATTTCTCTCATTTAAAAAAAAGAAAGAAAATAAATTGTGGCGCGCTCTAGGCATTAGAACCGCTGTCATGATCGGAAGACAGTTAAGGCACGTTTGTATATTCATATATACATATATATATGAATATACACACACACACACACACACACACAATGCTTTGCATTCTTAAAAACTAAGTTAAGAAAAAGTAAAAATATGTATTTTATATATGATAGGGTTTGTGTATATCATACACACACACACACACACTGCATCAGCTCTTTCGAGAGGGGAGAGTCGCTCTGATGCCACAAACAGTTTGACAGACGGAAACAGCGGCTGGTTTTGGCAGCTGCTTTTTTTTCTGTTAAACTACACACGAGCAAGTCTTGGTCTAGGTGTTGTTTTGCTCAAAATGCACCTTAGCGCATTTTGCGCTGCTTTTTACCTTTACGTCTGGTTTGTGGATAGGACACTTTCTTTTCTCTTTTGGTGCTATTAGCATGGATTTTCTGTCACAAAAGCTGTGCAATCACTTTGTGGATCGGGTTCAAAGAGTTTTCATTTAATCGCACGAAAAAACATTTGTGCACTAAAATGTGATATGACTACAGAAAAAATGTAAGCGTCAAATTTCCAGAGTGAGATTCTGCTCAATCTGACTGAATTCTTTTTCACTTCTTTTTCATTCATATTTCAGATGAAGATCCAGTATGCAGTCAGGCTCAATGAACACCTCCAGGTTAGTCAGCCGCAGGACTGCTATGACAAAGCTGATGTCGGCACAGTTTTTTTTTTTTTACAGTTGACTTTGTGCTTTTAGACTTTGAACTGCAAGGACAGGCAGGAGATTGCTAAAAAGCATCAAATAAAGGTGAGCTGTGACACGCCTACTCCTATTTCACATTGATACAGCTTTACCTTCTTGTTTTTGTTCTGTAAGTTGTTTTGTATTGGCAGCAGACCTACAATTGCTGAAACGTTACACTAAAACATAAATATTGGGTCACATGGGTTTGGAAAAACTGATTTAAAAGAAATTAGAAATGTAATACAAACGGTATACATGCAGAATCTTATTCCACACTCACAGCGTTTTGTTGTAAATTTCTCATAAAAGCACACAACGGTGTGTAGTCAGTACTTATTTTTCATTATTTTGATGAATCTCTCAGATAAAAACTATGGTTTTATCATCAATGTCTAGGAAGCCAAAAGGTTTCCAGGTGAGCCTGAGATTCCTTTCAGGTAAGCATGATAAACTAAATATACAACTCATTAGATCATCATTTGTGCACGAGAAAATTGTTTTGTTTTTTTGCTCTAATAGGGCTAGCAGTGCAATTTTCTTTAAAGAAGAGATGAATCGGCTCAAGGAGGAAATCCCACACTTGCAAGAGCGCTTCCTTAAAGTCAGTGAAATGTGGACTAACCTTCCCAAACAGGACAAAGAGAAGTATAAGCAGATGGTCAAGGAAGGAGAGTTGAAATACCAAAAGGAGCTACAGAAATGGTTTCAGGTATTAGCGGTTTATTTTGTTCTTATCATTAAAATGTGTAGGTTTATAAGTTGTACAAATATTAACTGACTTGAGATTTGTCACATTTTCCTTCATTTAGAATGTTAAGCCAGAACATCAGGCTGCCTACTTGAAACTCAACCCCAGTGTAAGCACATTAACGCATGCTTGTAAACAGTTGAATTTAGCGTCTGAAATCTAAAGTTTGCTTTGAATCTTTTCACATATACATATATTTTCTGTTCCAGAAAAGCAAATACCTCAGCAGGAAAACAAAGTGTCAGCAACGAAAGGAAGCATTGCATATACCATCTGTGAGTTGTCAAAACTCCTTAACAATAAATATAATGTACTTTATTTCAAGGTGCTTTATATAGTTGTAGGTTATGATCTGAAGATAATTGTAATTCAGTAGAATACACTTGTTTCTACAGGATTCAGAAGATGAGGACATTGATTGCAGCAGTGATGAAGAAGAAGATGATGATGTTGTGTTGGAGTCTGAAGAGGTTTGTGTATTAAAACGGTTCGTGCTCGTCTGTTAAATTTCCTTGCTCTTTATAATATCTAACTGCTCAACTGCTCCTCTACAGGACGGGGAGCAAGAAGAACAAGAAGAGGGCTTTATTTTTGAGATGTATTAGATGCTGGTCCATGGTACAGAGCCGTGCACACACATCGAGTTCAAAGACAGAGGCTGATTTTCGGGCCTGGTGTTTGTTGGTTGAAATAACTGGAGAATTCCAACATCACTATAGATTATACCTTTCATAACTATGTCTCTATGTAACTTGGTTATTGCACATGCCTTAATTACCAATAGACATTTTAACAACAGAGATTTGACTTATTTTTTCCAGAATTATGAGGATAACTTGTTACAGCTTCTTACAGTTGACTGAAAAAGGGGACATTATACCCTGTAAACACTCTGCCCTCAAGAGATCTTAGTTGTGACTTGTCTGCATCACATCCAGACGTCAAGAGATTTAATGTTTTGGTGTTTTTTGTTTTTGTACATATAAACGAATCAGAATAAAATGGTTGTCTGTCTCATTTGGGTCAATGAACTTTCCAGAAATATGGAATGGTCATATTTGCCTGCTCCACTGTTCAGAAAGTGAGTTGAATTAGTGCCCTTCTGGAAAGACCACCTTGCACCAGTCTTGCTTAAGTCTTGTTCGAAACATGGTTTAAAAATATGCACTGTATGTAACGCGACCATTACTGTTTTGCAGGGTAAAATCTTATTTTTCTGAAGCTGAGCTTTTGCAGGTAGCATCTAGTAGTATAGCATAGTACAACTTTTCAGAATGTTTGTTTTCCCTGACTGCAGCAGTGCGTTGCCTTGTAAATGTGTCAAAAACACAGAATTACAGTGCATTAGCACCTGTTTATAAAACGCTGCCATCAGTTTTATTATTTTTTTTCGCCCTGTACAGATGCTGAGCCTCTCTGTAGTTTTAGATTAAGCCTTGTGCCTTTTTACTTGAAACTGTGACTTCAATCAGCAAAATAAGTGCAGTCATTCTTCATTCTCCCGTGTGTGACTGACTATAATTACAGTATGTAAGTGGGATGTCTGATGTAGTGTGAAATGTTCAAAATCTGCTCTAATGCAAGAAGGCAATGGCAACACTGAGCCAAACGCAAGCCTAAAGATGTAAAGGTCTATTGCAAAATATTAATGAACACTGAGAACCTTTTTTTGTGTTTTTCTCCACATTTTTATATAAGATGCATCTATTAAGTTAATCATTGAGTCAAAACTAAATCATTACTAATTATACTTATTATAATAGATAATATTTAACATCATTATTACATAATTATTACAATTCCCACCGTCACTTCCACTTGCTAGCTGCTTAGAATAAAAAGCATGCAAACAGCAAAACAAACATCCTTGATATTGACACATTAAAACCAGATAGCACAAGTGTGGTGGCAGTTGCCAAGTTAGTATTCCCTGCAAAGCTGAACGAGTGTGCAGAGAAACGTCAGTCATCTGGGCCTCATTAGTACAAAACAGCATTAGAACGGAAGTTGGTGAAAATGCATGAAGAAAAGGAATATATTAAGATCTGTATGTTTAATTGGACTAATTAAAAATGCTGCCTCACTGATGATTGATGGTGGGATGTTGTATTCATGGAAATAGAAAGGTTAGAGATCTTCCAGTCGTGTTTTCATAAAGCTGATGACCTGTCCATTAATTACCCAAGTGTCACTTGCAGGTAGGTGTGTGAGAAGAGCTTTCCCACAGAGAGCCATTGTCCCCCTGACAGTTCCATGTTTGAGTACTCTTCAGATGACTGTGTGTGTGTGTGTGTGTGTGTGTGTGTGTGTGCGTGTGTGTGTGACATGACATTTGAAGCCATATGAAGTATGTACATGTATCTATTTATGACACTGGAAATATAAAACAAGAGCTTTAACTTTTTCAACTTCACTCTGAAATCAGGCACATTTTACCTGTCAGAATTCATTTTTTCCCGGTATAAATTACTTTCATTCAAATGTAGTTCATACAGATTTTTAAAAGATTGTTTGCTTGTTCGGCTTCCCTAAAGCGAAAACATTATTAGCCGAGAGCTGCAGGGGGTAACGCAGGGCTCACACCGGCCAGGAAGAGCAACACCGCAGGAGTTCCGGAGCGAGCCAAGACCAAACATCCCCGCCGGCGCAGCAGAGGAAGCGCTCGGTGAGAAACCGCGGTGCGGCGATCGATTGCTACTGCCTGATCGCCGTGATGTAAAGATGGATGCCTGCCGAAATAGGTAAATAAACAATTAGCAATTTTTTTTTTCTTTTTTTTTTTTGTTCCGCGCCGTGATTGGGTCATTCCGCGGCGTTAGCCTGTACACTGGAACGCGGCGACCGTTTTTGTCTCGTCGGAGGTCCGTAACGCGAGGCTGAGTGGCGGACAGCCGCAGTGCAGCAGCTGTGTGTCGGCTCCGGGGACGAGCTCGCTCTTTCCAAACGTAATTCGCCCAACTCTTCCGCTGCCCGTGAACGTGATACGTCTGCATTTCGGCCAATTCCTCGAACCCCTTTCCTACTTCGAGCTTCCTAGCTTTAGCCGCTGTCGACCGCCGCCGGGCTGTCGTCGCCTCTCGGGTTACCTCTCTGGGCTCGCTCGGACCTCCTTCAGCCTATTCATAGCCACGCTCTTTGTTTTCCCCGGCACGGTTTTTGCTCAGCTACCGCTCATTTGACACTAATTCTCGGCGTTGGCGGCCGCGGTGTCATGAAAACAAAGCTTGCGTCGTGTGCGTCTTGTCACTGTGCTGTGTGCCCCTCCGCAGGTTGTGAACGTGGGAAGCGTCTCCCTGGAAGCGTGTGGTTCACTAGTTTGTGAGTATCCGCATCACATCCCAGGGCGTCAAGTGCTCGCCACTGATTTGTTTCCCCCTCCGCCTCCCCCACCAACACCGGCGTCGTTTTGTGTTGTTTGTTGTTTTGTTTTGTTTTGTTTTGTTTTGTTTTTTTGGCGTCGTGTGTCAAGGCACCGTGTTGTCTGTAACTGTCTGTCCCCACCGTAGCCCTGTTCCGGCCCATGCCTGCTGCTCTACAGCATGACCACAGCAGCCTTGGTTCATCTGGCAGTTCTGGCAAATGAAAATGGAGGAGGTTTCAATGTCCAGCCTGGACAACAGCAAGCTGGAGGTACAGTAGAGTGAACACACACACACACACACACACACACACACACACACACACACACAGGCACACAGTCGCAGTTGAACACTGTGTGCACAGCACATCTGCAGAATGTGTTGTTGGTTTGACTTGTGTTGTGTTATGTGCACTTGGTTCCCCCTGCCAGGGCCTAGCTCAGGACATCCTGTCTGACCTGGTGGAGGATGCATGCCTGGGTCTTTGCTTCGAGGTCCACCGGGCCGTCAAGCAGGGCTATTTTTTCCTGGATGACACGGACCAAGAAAGCATGAGGGACTTTGGTGAGCACAAAGCCAGAGATCACATGTATTTTCTTATTTGAGGTTTTTATACACTTAGCGTTTGTATTTGTATTTGAGTGGTGCTGAGACCAGTCTGACAGTGAGATTTTCTTTTGGAAGTACTACAATAATTCAAAGGGGTACAATAGTATCTTATACAATACAAAACCATAATTATCTATGTTGACAATAAATCTAACATGCAAATTATTGGTGTAAAACATGTGCGGATGTAGCACAGAGTGCATTATGCAAGACTCTGAAACAAATTATTACATTGAAGTAAAAAAGAATGATATTTTGCTCAAAATTACATTTTTGCTATTGCCATTATTCATTTTAATAATTGATCTATTGCTGTAATTGAATTATTTCTCCTAATTAGGTGTTACTTGTGTTTACTGGCTTCCTTTACCAAAGAATAATGAAAGCAGGCAGCCGAAACGTTGCATTGCTTTTTTCCTTTAGTCTTATATTTCATCATCTATTCACCTCTTTTTGTCTTAAATTACATCTATGTGCCCAACCCATCATTTTCCCTGTTCTCAGAGTGGGCTGGAATATGTCATTTGTTTGTTTGAATAAGCTGCACCACTCATCTCTCTTTTTTCCCCTCTACTTGGCAACCACAGAAAAAACTCTCCCGGGTTACAGTCATTTCCTGCTTGGAAATCAGTGAATTGAAGTGTCAGGAATATATCAAAGCATACAAGTCTTTCTTGTAAACTACAGTCACAATCTCCGTTCCATTTCCAGAAATTGTGGACCAGCCAGGAGTGGATGTGTTTGGCCAGGTGTACAACCAGTGGAAAAACAAGGAGTGTGTGTGTCCCAACTGCAGCAGAAGCATCGCCGCCTCGCGCTTTGCACCGCACCTGGAGAAATGTCTGGGAATGGGACGAAACAGCAGCCGTATCGCCAACCGCAGGTAAAGCCGCTGTCACCTCTCCACAATATTCTGAATTGTGATTCTCATTCTCGTCGGTTTATCACTTCTTGTTCCTTGCAAGCTAAATAAATTTCATAAGGATAAAAAAAAGCATCTTGTTCAAAAATAATGGAATACAATGCAAAAGAATGTAAGGATTTTTATGAATCAGGATCAGAACATATTTGCTTTTGTAATAAGTGTTTTTGTGTGTGTAATGCTGAGTCATTGTGTGTGTCTTGTGTTTGTTTTTTTTTTGTTTTTTTTATCTCTGTTGCAGGATAGTCACTGGCAACAACACTAACAATAAATCAGAGAGTGACCAAGAGGACAACGACGACGTCAATGATAACGACTGGTCTTACGGGGCTGAGAAGAAAGGTGATGTATTGCTGCTTCTCTGTAAAAGCGCTATTACCAACTGCATGTTGAATGTTGACATGATGAATGAATGGTGACTGCATGTGTCTTTTTCTTTCACAGCCAAGAAAAGAAAATCTGATAAGGTACTTTTTGTATAAGAACTAATGAATATTATGACACTCCTTGAGGCCATTTCCCAGTTCTACGGCCACCAGCCTTAATTATGGTATTGAACACACGGAGAATATTTCTTACTTGCATTGAATAATCTTTTTTTTCCACCACTCCAGAATCCAAACTCACCCAGAAGATCCAAATCATTCAAGCATAAGAACAGTAAGTAAATACAAATCTTCAATAAATATCAATTGGTGTATTTTATTATTTCCGTAAATTAAATGTCCCATATTGTGTATTTTTTTGTGCATTGACTCTTGTGGTGTAGTTGGACCTTCCACATGTCTTGGAAGGTGACTGAATGGTCCAAAGGCCCAAAGTGAGCCATCAGTGTCCTTTGTGACATCATAAAGACCTAATTTGCAGAACATTTTGACACACTCTGAAAAGTGAGCCAAGTAACAAAGGTAGCTCTCACTTCTGGAGACTTGAAGTGACAGGCTATAGAAGCATTATTTTAAAGAAAAACAAGTCCAGTAGATTTTACATAATCCAGGGCCTTTTAAATGGTTTGAATCAAGTAAGATTATTAATATTGTATGTATTTTAATCCATTTTAAGTGTCAATTATATCACAAGACGACTCATTGTATGTTTTTAGGCATAAAAAATCTGACACAGCGAGTACAACAAATAACAAGTGTCTTTTAATAACTACTATAGGTGCATTTTTATAAAATAGTTACTTTTTGACTATGCACTTTCCTGAAAACACTTTCAAGACATATTCCAACAGAAAAATATTTTTTTTTAACACAGATAGATAGATAGACAGATAGATAGATAGATAGATAGATAGACTTTATTGATCTCCAGGAGAATTTTGCAAAAGTATTTAACTGTGTTCAAGCAAATCCTCGTCTACATGATTTAAATATAGGACATATTGTTTGTGAAGCTCAATTGTTAGTGCCATTGTTCTGAGCTTTATAATGCTCATTAAAATGAAACGAGCAATACTGATTTAAATCACTGTCATTTCCTGTTAACCTGCTGCCTCTTCATTTTCGCTAACAGACATGATGGGTCCCAGACGTCGCCTGGACAACCAGGAAAGCCCGCGCATGCTGATGAAAGATGAGGCATTCCCTCAATAACACACACAAGTATATGAACACACACAAGACCAATGACACTTCACTCTTGGCTCTTTATGTTGTGAAGTCAACGGACGCTGATGTTTATAGGTGACGTTCATGGCATTTTGCTGCTCTGCATTAGCAGTCAAGACCTCCACTTGATACTTGACAGGTTCTTTTTTTGTTGTTGTTCCTTCACAAAATCAGTGTACCAACACTTTTTTCTTTCTCTTCTTTATCGTCATGTAGTTTGTCTAAGATGTTTTTTCGCTGGAGTCCAAAATATTGAATATCAGCATATAGAGTTTCACTGTACAAAAGTAAATGCTGGTGTGATTCATTCATTAGCCAAGCAGGGGCAGCTGTAAGAGGAGTACATTTGTGCACATACGATATGTTTCTTGGAAATCCAGAATTGAATAGCTGTTAGGTGTACCACACACACGCACACACAATTGTCATCTTTTTTTTTAAATCCATTTTTAAAAAAAAAAGAATAATAATGATGGTGTCAAAGACAATCATCAGCAATGGTTTGTCTTTTTATTTCCATATTCGCTGTCAGACTCGTGGCTCTTTGGTTAAATCACGGTGTGCATGAATGTGTGAGAGAGAAACAACTCAATTTCTTTCACCTGTGGAAAGTTGTTTTCAAACATTGTTCAGTCAATGAAACCTTAATTGTACAAGCAGGTATATGTGTTGCAGAAAGCAGGTTTGTTTTGTTTAATTTCACTTTTGGTGGATAGATCAGCTTGTTTTCTAGCATTAATAAAAATACTTGGATCATGTGTTTACATTGTAAAGGGTTACATTTATCCAGTGTGTGTAAATATTCCAATAGTTGAATTGCTGCTATCATGGCTTGGTTTGTTTTATCTGTCTAGCATAATAAATGATTTGTTACCTGTATCCAATTTCCAGTGCTTCTTTGGAACTAGGGGTATATTTGAATGTAATTCTTGGGTAAGGGTAAAACCCTCCAGAAATTCCGTAGAAACCAACAGGGGAGGCTGTTGATCAAATCAAGAGATTTGCGACATCCCGCTAATTTGAGTGGAACAGAGGCTAGTTAGGTTAGAGATACTTTCAGTTTTTACTGGCATTAATTTGCAGCTGTCGATGCTGCGTTGCTAACAAGGTTTGGTTTATACAGCTGTAATTGTCGCTCATACAAACGGGGAGAGTTTTAGCCTTGTGAAGTCCACGTTTGTAGATTTTAATCAAATTACATTGTTCTGCTTTCAGTTCTTTGAAGTGACAGTTATGCTGCCTTCAAGTGCTCGGACTAGACTCCGACACCCGATTGTCGAACAGGATAGGCGTCGATCGAGCGTGTTAATATATACTGTGTGGGTTAGTAGTGGTATTATCTTTAAGTTTCAATTATTTAATTTATATTTTATTCATATAATGAGTTTTAATTCTGCGAGGAATTACCCAATTCGCACGTGTTTACTCGATATGGGAGCGAAACGCATGACAGGCACGAAGTCCACTTCACGGCGCGGTTGTAGAGCGGCCACTTTGGTTTTACGAGTGTCCTTGAAGGCGACATTTCGCATTTTTTGTCTGTGTATGTGTGTAAGCAGTCCCATGAATAGTTGGTAGCGCATTCAGACACCTTATTTGTCTTTAGGGCGGCCGATATCTTGTCTGTCACCTGGTCTCAAACGGCGTGAAACGACTCAAGAAGCGCCAGCGATGCTGAGAGCACAGAGGACGGGCAGCGGCTGACGAACAGCGCCCGCGGCTTGGTGGCAGCAACGAAAACAAGAGATTAAAGTCAAGAAGCGAAGCAGAACCCCGGAAACTCAAAGCGTCAGGAGAACGGTCGCTAGCGCGAGACGCTGAGCTAGCTTTTTGTTGACAGCGGGCTTTTTTTTTCCTGTCAAAGCGCAAGCCGAGCTTCGGAGCGCGGAACCGGACTCCGACGTCAGTGAGTCCGCCAAACAACCCGCTCACTCCCGCCACAGGCGTTTCTCTCGGGGGGCTGGTTCGGCTGGCAGCGAGAGCGACTTTTTTGTTTGTTTTGTTTGTTATTGGGGGGTAAGCAGTAACTTTTTACGTGACTTGTAAAGTGAAAACCACTTGTGGATCCCGGAGATGGCATCAAGAGGAGGGGGCTTCGCGGGTCCGCCCATGAATCCCAACGTACACCCCATGAATGTGGCACATGGTGCTGGCATGAGGATGCCAGGCATGCCGCAGCCTCCGATCGGATACCCCCGCAGCATGAACACCGCTCCCCAGTACCCGCAGGTTGTTGTCTTTTCCTCTGTTCAAGCTCTCCAAACCAGGAAACGTGGTGGGGTGACAGCAGCTTTTAAAGCTTTTGGATTTTTCAAAAACTAAATACCCATGTTGGTTTTTAACTTTGATTTCAGCTCAAAACACACCAATAAATCTTTCCTATGAAGATCTTTTACAAATTTTAAAATAGATATAAATTGATCTTAAAATATCAAGGTGGGTGCACTACTTCCGCAATTGAGAAGGGAAAAAAAACCCGCTATTACATCGCCGCTCCAACGAGGCGCTAAATGTCGAGAAATTCACCTTGATGTAACTTTCTCCATCTGGGTGTTTTAAGATTAGTCCCACATGTGCGTGATGAGCGAGAGTCGTGTGGGTGCCCTGTCAGTTAGCTGGGAGACAATGAGTTGTGTCGTCTTCGCCATCTGTCAAGCCTAAAGCCGCATTCATTAGCGCCACTTTCACAGTGTTGTTCGTGTGCGGCAGCTACGCGTTTCTTTAATGTGATCGCTGTCAGCGGCCACATGCGTCAGTCCGAGGCATATGCGCCCAAAAAGGTTTTCTCCCTTTAAAAGAGAAGCCATCTGGTTATCAGAGAGAGAGAGAGAGAGAGAGAGAGAGATTGTCAATCACCCATCAGTCTGTTTTGATCGGTAGCATATAAGAATGTTTTACTTTCGCAATACTGTGTGATATGAACAGAAGGCAGTGATACTTTTCTATTTTATGTACAGATTGGTTTATAAAGGAGTGGCTTCAACAGGAAGCAGTGCTCAGTATTGAAAAGGTCCTTTCCCTGTTTTTAATTTAACTTGGTCTCCCATCTTTTTCTTTTTACGTTTTGTCCCTCTTTTTTGCATGCCTCTTCACGTCCTCCATATTTTCATTATGCTTACGTCTCACTTGGATTGATTTGGCTTCGTCCTCATGCCTGAAAAACCCTGTTCCCCTCCAGCGCTCAGGGATGCCTCCCGGCCGAGCAGGTGGCCCCTTGGGGTCAATGGGGGGGCAGCTTCCTGGTCCCTCCTACGGCGGTGGGAGCATGCCGATGCGACCAGGGATGGGGCCTCCGAGCATGGACGCCTCACGGAAACGGTTCCTTCATCATCACCAGCAGCAGCAGCAAGAGGCCCTGGGGGGCCTGAGACGAGGGTAAATGGTGGAGGAGTGCAAGAGAACAATGGTCTGAGCAGCTAATTAAATCAGGGACTTGAACAGAGATGATGAGAATGCACACTACGTGTGTGTGTGTGTGTGTGTGTGTGTGTGTGTGTGTGTGTGTGTGTGTGTGTGTGTGTGTGTGTGTGTGTGTGTGTGTGTGTGTGTGTGTGTATAAATATACACATATTTATACCATTTACATTTTATTCCAGTAATTGTCACATTTCTTCCCAAGTAGATGGATGATATTTTCCCTCTTTTGGTATAGATCTTAAAGAGAAGGTAAAAATTCAAAATGAGTAACACATCCTCCGCTGAACTCCAAACAGCTTGTGCAATTACAGTTTCATTGACTGAACAATTTCGAAAAACAAGTTCCCATACTGTGATGTGTTCAAAGACCGTTGCAACTAAATCACACGTGAAATTATATGGACCACCCTGTACAAAACGTGATCATTTTAAGGACATTTTTCCTTCAAATATTTCTTGCCCAGGATGAAAACATTTGGGCCAAATCAAAAATCTTTATTCAGGGGTGTTTCTGTACCTGCACTCTAAAAACTGAGTCCTTCTGTGCCGCCGAGATTGCAGCTCAGATCTCTGCAACGTGACAAGAGGAGTGTCTCATGACTGGCCTTTAGCTCACGGAGCAGCACACGCGAGCGGGTATTTTTGACTTCAAGCTGTCCGCCGATGCTGCGCTCATGAATGCGTGAGGGCTGCGCTCCGCCGCGGCCCACTGTTTACAGTCCCGCTCCACAATGACGCTCTTGTCTTTAAAAGGTTTATCTCGGCAGGGGAGGACGATTGAGCCACAGGGAGAAGAAGCAACCGTGTAAATTTCCATGAAAGGGCCTATAGTTAAATTTAGTCATAATGAGGTGGGGGAAGGCCTGCGTGATTTGGTTAAATCAACAAAACGGCCTTTGTGCCAATGCAGGGCGCCCGAGCTGCTCGTTCAAAGATTTGGTTGTCGCTCCGTTAGATTCTTTAAATTATTTTTCATTAAAAAAAATTAGCAAATGAGGTCGTTCTCTTAATCTCTTGCGTGTTCCTTCTCTTTAAACCCAATTCAGTGACGCTGAGCGCAGCACAGTCTGTTGTTTTGTCAATGTGCGGTTGTTGAAAGAGCACGTGGCATTTTGGAAGTCACACTCCTCATTTTGTTTCCTTGCTGTTTATGTTTTAGGGCCAAAAGACGCAAGATGGCTGACAAGGTGCTTCCGCAGAGGGTGAGGATGCTGACTCACTTTCTAAACCAGAGATATGGTCTCATACGGTCCTCAGTGGGATCACAATTGGCTAATGTCCTCAGCTCCTGATTTCCTGCTCGTAGATCCGAGACCTGGTCCCGGAGTCCCAGGCCTACATGGATCTGCTGGCCTTTGAGAGGAAGCTGGACCAGACCATCGCACGGAAGCGGATGGAGATTCAGGAGGCCATCAAGAAGCCCATCATGGTACCTCTGACCCAACGTTTTCTTTTGTATTATAACAGTCTTCATGTCTTTTCTTTATTGGAGCAGCATTGCAGAATTTGTCCAAAAAAGAAAAACTTACAGATTTCTAGAAAAGGACAATTTTAGCCCTTTGTTTACCGTTTCCTACAAGCAGGCAACTTGCTGGGGTTGTTGTTGTACATCCTGGGTCATGTATCCTTGCCCTTTGTGACATCATAAAGGGCTGATTTCCAGAACTGTGTATTTATTCCTTCTTCAAAACAATGGAGCAACAGAATCAAACAATGGACTTTTCTCATTATTGGAAAGTTCAGAGACACATAATATTGTTAGAAAACATTTGTAGAGTGATTTTTTTTTCTTTTTACATCATGCGGGACATTTTACACAAAGTCATAATAAGTTGGCACATTTCGGTCAGTACGACTCTGCAGCGGTTCTTTTGCCTTAATCCGAAACGGAATCCCTGATGCTTTTCCTACCCCTCAACTCTGTGACTCAGCAAAAGCGAAAGCTGAGGATCTACATCTCCAACACATACACGCCCAGCAAGCCTGAGGGCGAGGAGGCGGAGAAGGTGTCCTCGTGGGAGCTGCGAGTGGAGGGCAAACTGCTGGACGAGGTGAGCGGCTGTCACTCGCCACACTCTGCTCTTCTCCCCTTCCTCTCTCCTTCCATCCTTCCTTCCATCCTTCCTTCCTTCCTTGCACCGTTTCTCAGAAGAAGAAAAAAAAAAGAAGAAAGAAACTTTTCTGGGCTCCAGTTTGCCTGAGTCCTTGGCTTCCACCACGCTGCCAGATGTTGTTTGCAACGCTCTCCCCGCTCCACCCGCTCCACCCATCCACTCATCTCTCTCTCTTTCTCTCTCACGCACTCACTCGCTCACTCTCACACACACACATACACACACACATTCATGTTCTCTTTTGGAAACAAGGAATTGAAACCACTGGCCGGTTGCATACCATGAGCTAATGTGCCTCCCCCTCCCTCCAGCATCAGGTCCAGCTCGGCTCATTGTGTCATCTGGGGCCACATGAAGGAAAAGTTCCTTTTTTAAAAAAAAAAAAAAAAAATTCCCTCCCTCCTTCTTCAATTCTCCCCCACAGCCTGTTGGTCGAGGCATGTGTGGGAGTGTTGCGCAGAGTTACAGGGAAAGAAAATGTGATGCTTGGGGAAAAGTAAAAGGGGTCATGTTGTGAAACCGTCTGGGGAGAGGGCGTGTGGGGGCGGGGGCGGTGGGGTGGGTGCAAGATGTTTTCCCTCTTGTTGTCTTACAACCGCCCCCCCCCCCCACCACCACCACCACCACCCTCCACTCCAAATGTGGTCAGAGCTGAACAATGCGGCCACACACAGACGCGGACAAATACATTTGCAAAATCGTGGCTCTGCCTGCTCACACTTTCTGTCCCCTTTTGTGTTTTCAGCCTGGGAAGCAGAAGAAGAAATTCTCGTCCTTCTTCAAGAGCCTTGTGATCGAGCTCGACAAGGAGCTGTACGGACCCGACAACCACTTAGTGGAGGTACGACGGCCCTTTCGGAGGGTGGGGCGATGAAACCGTGTCAAGAGAGTTCTGGACCCTCCGACACAGGAAAACCTTCTGAGGCCCACGGCTCGGTCCAACCTCAGACTGTAGTTGAATCAGATTCAAGCTCCCGACTTAAAACAGAGCTGGGTTAGAATAGCTTCAAGAATATTGGTTTTAATTGCATATTTTAATCATCTTTAAAAGGTCTGGCCCGACAGTCTGAAAACAGTTTTTAACACAGCAGCTGGTTGAGCAAGCAAGGATGAATGGAAGTGGTGGTAGTTCTACTGCAGTGAATCAGCCTGGAATGTATTATCTTGTAGAATTTGTACACTTAAATATTTTAACTTAAATATTTTGGGGAAAAAGCTCCATTACAGACAGACAGACAGACAGACAGACAGACAGACAGACAGATAGATAGATAGATAGATAGATAGATAGATACCCACCCAACATTCTCAACACAGCCAGTGTTCTGGATGCCCAACTGATAGTCAGACTTGTCAGTTTAATCAAAGTCTCTCTGCTCCACCTGCCCTCCAGTGGCACAGGATGCCCACCACTCAAGAGACGGATGGTTTCCAGGTCAAGAGGCCCGGCGACGTGAATGTCAAATGCACCCTTCTGCTCATGCTCGACCACCAGGTACCGCTCCCGTGTCCTTGGTTAGCACTTGTGGTTGGCCTGACCAGCTCTCATTAACCAGGGCTGTTTGTTACCCCACCCCCTCCAGCCTCCTCAGTACAAGCTGGACCCACGGCTGGCCCGTCTGCTGGGCGTGCACACGCAGACACGTGCCAGCATCATGCAGGCCCTGTGGCTCTACATCAAGAACAACAAGCTGCAGGACTGCCACGAGAAGGAGTACATCAACTGCAACCGTTACTTCCGCCAGGTAAAGAGGCAAAACTGTAGGCTGTGATTCAGTTTTTCACTGAAATAAATAAGTTTATTTTTATTTTCGCTCCAAATGTTATCAGGACTCTTCTGATTGTTTTTCTCGTGCAGATCTTTGGCTGCCCTCGC
The DNA here is from genome assembly GCF_046127955.1 of Nelusetta ayraudi. Classification (NCBI taxonomy): domain Eukaryota; kingdom Metazoa; phylum Chordata; class Actinopteri; order Tetraodontiformes; family Monacanthidae; genus Nelusetta; species Nelusetta ayraudi. The sequence continues at coordinate 10,382,021 of NW_027466092.1, read as the reverse complement.
ATGAGGTTTGCCGAGATTCCAATGAAACTGGCAGGCCTGCTGCAGCACCCCGACCCCATCATCATCAACCACATCATCAGGTACGGCGGCGCTGATCTCATCTCCCTTGCGCCACACATTTTTGGCTCAGAATTTTCAGCCTCAGTGGCCTAACTGGCTCGTCCTGTGAGCAGCGTGGATCCCACCGATCAAAAGAAAACGGCGTGCTACGACATCGACGTGGAGGTGGAGGACCTGCTGAAGAGTCAGATGAACAATTTTCTGTCCTCCACAACCAACCAGCAGGAGATCGCAGCGCTGGAGATGAAGGTGATCGCTCGGTGATGGCTGCAGCTCCATGGATTTCAGGAAACCGCTTGTCGATAATGCCTCACCTGTGCGGGCCGCTTGTGTTCTGTTCACCGCAGATCCACGAGACAATTGAGTACATCAACCAGCTGAAGACCGAGAGGGACTTCATGCTGAGCTTCAGCGACAATCCACAGGAGTTCATCCAGGACTGGCTCAAGTCTCAGAGCAGGGACCTGAAGGTGAACACAGAAACTCAGCACTTCATCCTGTGCCTGTCTCACCACAGGCCTCTCCACAGTAGCCGTCTGCATCTTTAAAGAGTAGCTGACAGAACGGCAGTCGGGTTTGAACAGCACCATACTAAACCTGGAATACTGAAGGAAAGCTTCTAGTTTTGTCTTTCAAAACACTTTACAAGATAGTTTCCCTTAAAGGTCCAGTGTGTACATTTTGTTATTTATGATTTTAATATGGTAAAACACACTGCCTATAAATACATTAATAAAAGCGTATACGCGCAGTCCAAAAAAAATCATTTGGTTTTCAAACCCTTAGAACGGTTCTCATATATGTATATGTACACAGAGCAAAATGCATCTTGCTCAGTATTTAAGGAAGCCCGCCTGACAAATATGAAAAGCGCTGTCAGGTGGTTTTCCTTAAAAGTTTTACACACCGGGTCCTTTAAAGCTGGCACTCAAACATTGATTTGTAATTCTTAATCTGCATGTCCGTCTAAGAAAGAACGCTTTGAGAACATGCAAAGCAAAGGGGAGACTGAAGCGAGCAGAGGCAGATTACAGCTCAAGGTTTCCTGTGAGGGAGGAAGGAAGGAAGATGTGAGGAAGTGCGCCTCTGTGCGCGCCTCAGCGCTTCTTTTTCCTCTCACGCAGTTGATGACGGATGTGGCGGGAAACCCAGAGGAGGAGAGGAGGACTGAGTTCTACCAGGCGCCGTGGCTGCCAGAGGCCGTGGGCAGATACATCTACTCCAAGGTGAGGCGTCAAGCGAATGCATGATTGTATTTCTTGCCAAGTCTCCACACGTCTGCTCTCATTTTCATTACACTGATCCCCTTTGCCGCCGCAGATGCAGCAAAGGAGGCAAGAGCTGGAGCAGGTGTTGGGCATTCGACTCACCTAAAGTTCCACTCTGTCAGCACAGCCAACGTGAAATGACGGCGTCTGAATTAGCTTCCAAATAAATATTGCCGCTTATGTTTGCTCTGCTGGGGGGTGAATTAAGGGACCAACATGATTACTGAACATGTCTATAATAATATCTTTACTCTGGATTGTCTGTCAGTTTGAATCTCTTCAGGTAATCTTTTGCCTTTTTTTTTTTTTTTTCAATGTCTGTGCTTAATGCAAAATATGCTTGAACATGTTTTAAGCCGTGGTGCTTGCCAATACCACACTGTGCTATTTTGAAAGGGTTTGTCTTTACCGTTGTTGTTTTTTTCATATTTGAAAGCCATAATAATTAGAAACCAACATTAGGAATGAGGATAGGAATGTATAAAAACGCATTTATTTTATATAAAGAGTCATTGCTCAACTATAAAACAAGTAGTTATTTACCGTGTTGCCATGAGAGCTACTTTGCCTCTATTATACATGTTAAATCCAGCTGCGCCTGTCTGTTAGCAGCTTATTTTCTATGGTTTACAATCTGATTACAGTTTGTATAATTTGGGGTTTTCATTGTTGCAATGCCAGGAACTGTGGCAGGCCCTCAGGATTGAACTATGAGCCTCCCAAGAAGGTTACCTGGTATTAATAAAATAAGAATGCAGTGTCAGCTCAACAGTGAACCCAACTGTTCCCTTTTCACTGAAATGTGTGTTGTTTTACGGTGGGTTTCTGGAAACATTCCATATCAGTAAATGTCACTGTGCCAAACCTTTTTTTCCCCTTTTTTTTTCCAAGGCACTTGAAATTGAAAAATGTTTTGTGTACAAATACTTTTGTGCAGCCTCTTTGTATGGCATCTGCATGGTGTTTATCAATCAAATGCATTTTTATATTTTCTAAACGTGGGGTTTTTTTCAACAATAAATACTTGCATAATTTGTTGAGCTGTGTCTTTGTACGTAATATATATTTTTAACCCATGGATAAGTTGTGTGTAACAAAGGTTTGAAGGTTGCTCCACACGGCCTTAATTGTATGACTAAAACTGAGTCCAGCAGTGAACGAGCATGTAATGACTAGTGGAAGAGCTCAGGTGTCGGATCTTGAGAGCAGCAGTTTAAACAGGTAGAGCCAGTCTTGCCTGTTCCTTGACTGACAATCCAACACAAATACATCCCTGGCGCTGCGATAAGATGGGCCAGTTTGATTAACTACCAAGGTGCAAAACTGTGTAATATATTTGTGAAATGCTTGGATAATTTCTGGTTCAGTGACAGCTGTTTCTGTTGTGTTAGCTGTCTTGTTTTTGTTGATTTTGTTTTCTGTAAAATAAGGCAGGTTGAAATGGTGATCTCTGTGCAACAGGAGCTCCGTGCACAAGGAAGAAAGGAAGACACAGGATGGCAACGGCTCTAAACTCAGCTTCAAAGCAATCACAGCCATCATAGTTAAAATTTAATTTCTTCAAAAATGTTAAAACAATTTTTTTTCCTTAGGGTTATGGTTTTGGGATTAGGAATAGGGTTGGGAACAACCCAAACCTAACCTCAGCCCTAACCCAAACCCAGACCCTGATCCCAACCTAATTTAACTTCAATGGTGGCGGTCTCAAGTATCTACGACCTTTCGAGTAAGAGTTATTTAGCCGAGACCATGGCCCATTCTCTTATTGGCCCTAATACCTAACCCTAACCCTTTGTCTGATCACAGGACACTATACCTTCTAGCTGGCCTTGGTGTCACAGTCTTGAGATCTGATTGGCAATAGCAACTGACTGAGTCCATTCACTTACAGTACTCAGGCATGACTCAGGAGCCTGCTCTGTTCAATCTGAAGGCTTCAGGTAGATTTCATAGAACCTAACAACACAAACTAGCTGAAATGTGATTGGATAAAAAAGAAAAAAAGAAAAAAAAAAGACGAAACCACAATAGACAGCTCTGGAAGCAGCACAACCAAGTGGATATATTACGATGAGAACAGAACAGACGATGAAGAATCATTTTATTTACATATTTACAAAAAAAATATTTTCTGAGTATCTTAAGGCCAACAGAGTGAGTAGGCTTTGCTGGCCCTGACGGCCCACACTGATACGATATACACTTCTACCGACTTTATCAGAATTGACTGGGGAGTTTCAGAGTGTTCAGGTAGTCTGTAAATGCAATGGAAACAAATTGGTTGTAACAATTGTGTTTAGATTACAAAATATCATTTGCCGTTCTAAAACGTTTTTTTTTTTTTTTTCTTAAAAACACTATACGTAGAAAAATGACGGGTGATAAAAGTTGTCTCTTCTTGGTGAGCATTATCCAGAGCAGTAGGTGGCGTTGTATACTAGAAATTATTTTGCGATCCTCGACGAAGAATTGTTCCGGAAATTCGCCTCCTGTCCAAGCGGAAGTTGAAATTTTCAACATGGAGGTAGACGGTATTGACCATGTAAGTCTTTTTTATTTGCTGGTTTGTTGCCTTTATTGTCGGCTAAATTCTTTCCACTGTATTAACACACGTTCCTAGAATTATAACTGTAGGTACAGGGAATCGAGTCGTTCTTCGCTTACTTTGAGAATAATGTAATGCCAATTCATTCTAAACAATTACCGTGTAGTTCGCTGCCGGTTTGCTGTCTCATTGTAGCTAAGCTAGCTACTCCCAACGTCTGGCAGCCCTCTGTCGGCAACAGTCTTCTGTATCGTTTCGAGTGATATTTTGAACAGTTGAAGTTATAGACTAAGCGAAATATAATACTTAACTTTAGCGAGTAGAATTGTTAACAAGATACATCTAATTGCAAGGTAACATGAGCCAATATTAGCCCTTTCGTTTGTTTGTTAGTTGGAGACGTATCGAGGTAGCAGCAATATCATAGCATGTAAGCGTTAACGGATCGGCTTGTTTTTTTGCTTTGTTTTTTTTTAAATTTAAATACCGAATGCTTTGATAGTTAATCCTACACGTTCGAGTTGTTGTGATCTATATTAGTTTACTGACCTGGCTGTGTTGTCACATCGACTGGTTTCACTTTTCAACTACCACAATAATAGAAATGAAGGCGATTACATTTTCTTTATGTTGTTGTAATTATGTTATTGTGAGGCTACCAATTTATGTCAGACATTTATAATCAGTTAATTGTAATTCATTAAATTTGATATCATTTGAGAAGTATTATATTATTACTTCTGATGTTTTTAATACTGTATAATGCTTTTCTTTTTCCACAGATGGAGATGGGGGAGGGAAAAGGGGGCTCAGGTCTCCGGCAGTACTACTTGTCCAAGATTGAAGAGCTACAGGTCAGAAAATAATAATAATTATGATGTTGAAATTTGATAAGCAATCTGTACTAAAATGAACAAAAGCTAGTTTGTGAGGCATAATCTTACATTTTTGTGTGTTGTAGTTGACTGTTAATGACAAGAGCCAGAATCTCAGACGTCTGCAGGCACAGAGAAATGAGCTCAATGCCAAAGGTAATTTTTTCTGTCCCCACCCCATAACCAGCTCTTCTCATTCGCAGTTGATCTTCTTCTAATAAAACATGCTAACTTCATTTCCAGTGCGCCTTCTTCGTGAGGAGTTGCAGTTGTTACAGGAGCAGGGTTCCTACGTAGGAGAAGTGGTCAGGGTCATGGACAAAAAGAAAGTTCTGGTCAAGGTATGTGGATTGTCCTTTGTCATAAACATTATTAATAAATAAATAAATAAATACTTCACTGTTTAAACTCAAACATGTTTTTTTAATTGCTGTCAGGTGCATCCAGAAGGAAAATTTGTTGTGGATGTGGACAAAAACATTGACATAAATGATGTGAGTATATCATGGGTTAGTTTATTTTGTGAATAATGAATGAGACTAAAATATTATCGTAAAAAGACATAGCGGGGAATATTCTGACATCCCCTTTTGCATCAGGTGACCCCGAACTGCCGCGTGGCTCTGCGAAATGACAGCTACACCCTGCACAAGATCCTGCCCAACAAGGTGGACCCCCTGGTGTCCCTCATGATGGTGGAGAAGGTGCCAGACTCCACCTATGAGATGATTGGCGGCCTGGACAAGCAGATCAAGGAGATCAAAGAAGTGATCGAGCTGCCCGTCAAGCATCCAGAGCTGTTTGAGGCTTTGGGCATCGCACAGCCTAAGGTGAGTGTTTTTGTTTTTTCTTTTTACTTTCTTTCTTCTGTGTGCATTTTTTACAGTCACATTTGAAAACCTCTGTTCGGCGACAGACTTTTCCTTTCCTTCTTTCAGCTTAGCCCACCGTTGACATGCTGAACTAGTATTGACCCTAGTGTTACTCATCTTTTAGTCCGCCAATGAGGTAGATCGCTCAATGAAACTGTTTCTCTAAACGTAGAAATATCAGTTTTCTGGACAACTCATTTGGATGTGACAATATGAATATTTTGGACCAAACGGAAGCATTTCAGAGAACTAATTCAACTATACCAATAGATTTCTTTTTACCCAAGGAATGCTGTATTTTTTCCCTTTCAATTGTTATATCAACTTTAAACAGAGTTGCCTCTCTTGGTAATTTTCACTGAAAGAATATTCAGTTCATCCATCCATTTTCAATACACACTCAGGGTCAGGGTGGTCTGCTGGAGCCTATTCCAGCTGTCATAGGGCTGAAGGCACGGTGACACCCTGGACAAGTTGCCAGTTCATTGCAGGGCCACATAGAGACAAACAACCATTCACACACACACACACACACACACCAAGGGACAATTCCAATTCACCTCACATGAGAACCTGGAGAGAACCCACGCAGACACAGGGAGAACATGCAAACTCCACACAGAAAGGTCCCAGGGCCAGAATGGAACCCACAACCTTCTTGCTGTGAGGCTGGAGTTAGTAGGTAGTTTACAATTTCCCCTGGGAATTAATGAAGTACTCTGTGTAATGTGTGCAGGGTGTGCTGCTGTACGGACCCCCCGGTACAGGAAAAACCCTGCTGGCCAGAGCTGTTGCTCATCACACCGACTGCACCTTCATCAGGGTGTCTGGCTCCGAGCTGGTCCAGAAGTTCATTGGAGAGGGTGAGCAGCTGGCTGTGTCTCTGCTTCCACATCTTCAACCCTGATCACCCCTCTGTCCCCACCCACAAACAAAAAGACCGAACTGATGTTGCAACCTCCTCCTTCCCTGCCTCCCTCCTGCCTGTCCTTCACCAGGCGCCCGCATGGTGCGCGAGCTGTTCGTCATGGCCCGAGAACACGCTCCTTCCATCATCTTCATGGACGAGATCGACTCCATCGGGTCGTCGCGTCTGGAGGGAGGCTCAGGTGGCGACAGCGAGGTGCAGAGGACAATGTTGGAGCTGCTCAATCAGCTGGACGGCTTCGAAGCCACCAAGAACATCAAGGTGCGACACAGACCTTGTTTGTCCAGCTGCCATTGAGCGCATTAAAATCTCATTCTACAATTCACACTCCTGCCGCAGCTGTCGGTAGCGTTTCCACCGTACATTACATCAATTGAAGGAAATGTAGATCATAATTAGTGTTTAATTAACTCGGTGTTTATTCATGGATCTACTGGCAACCTCAAGCTTTGTTCACCTGCTGCCTTGTGGCCCCACTGTCTCTTTACTGTTCATATTGGTGTAAAAGCATTGAGAGTGTGTTAATTTACTATGACATGATTATAATGCTTTACTCACTCTGTCCAGGTCATCATGGCCACCAACCGCATTGATATTTTGGACTCAGCTCTGCTCAGACCAGGCAGGATTGACAGGAAGATCGAATTCCCCCCTCCAAATGAAGAGGTAGTGTTGACATTGTAAACTTGTACTAAACAATAATGTACAGTTTATTTTTGAAAGCAAATCTGACAGTATGATGATCTTCACCACCGTAGGCTCGTCTGGACATTCTTAAGATCCACTCCAGGAAAATGAATCTAACTCGTGGCATTAACCTGAGGAAGATTGCAGAGCTGATGCCTGGAGCCTCTGGTGCTGAAGTTAAGGTCAGTTAACAGTTTGGCCACTAAAAAAAAAAATAAAAAAAGTTTAGTGATAATACTCAACTGTGTTGTGGTGCTTTTCAGGGTGTTTGCACAGAGGCTGGGATGTATGCTCTCAGAGAAAGGAGAGTTCACGTCACCCAGGAGGACTTTGAGATGGCCGTGGCAAAGGTTTGCTTCACGCTTTTTTAAACTGTTTCAAACTGTAAAGTAAAATCTCGAAGGCTGGGATGATTTTGTGTTGCGTTCAAACTGCCTTTTAAAACTGCGACCTGTTCTCGTCACCAGGTGATGCAGAAGGACAGCGAGAAGAACATGTCCATCAAGAAGCTGTGGAAGTAAAAGGCCTTGTGTGTGCAGGCAGTGCACACATGTATATTTTTTGTTTATGGCTCAGTTTATAAATGTTGCATAACTCATTCTCAATTAAATGTTTTCCCCAAACAAACAACACAGACTACGGCACAGCGAGTTTCATTTCTCTGCACTTTACTACCTCAGAACACCAGTCAATACACATTTCTGATTCACAGTAACATGCTTACAATCCTCGTGCGCAGGCAGACCTTTTTACTGGACAATTATAAGAGTTGTAAATGCTTCATATGGCACTTCAAATTGTTGCTGCTTTAACAGTAAACATCTCACAGATCGATTATTACGGCTTGGGTTAGAAGCTCCGCACAACATGCCTGTCAAAGCTGCTATGCTGCCATTTTATCTCTACGGCTAATCGCTGCACACTACCGTTACATGCCTGATGTTCACACTGATGGAAAAAATGCACCGGGTCGTAACTCATTTTCGCGGACGACTTTTGGAATGGTTAGCGCGGCAGTGAGGACGGGATCGCTCCTACACGTGAAGAGGGCTTCCAGCAGTTCGATCTGTCTGCCGGATTCGACTCCAGAACTTGCGGCTGAGCTCAGCCGCTCAGTGTCTCACCCAGCCCACTGGCACCCACTGTGGCTCCACGTGCAACCTCTCCAACACGAGGTGGAGCTCAGCAAAGGCACTGGGCGGGTCCTCCTTCACCAACACGTAGTCCACCCAATGGCCGTAGCACTCGTCAATGCGTTCAGCTGACTGCTTCATTTCCTGGAGGTCCTCCTCCTGCGCAGTGATGAGAAACGAGGTTGTAAATAGGACGGAACGACATTTCTGAGTTCTTGAAATTGTCCTGTGAACAGAGTTGACGGGTCGCTTACTGTGATCCCCAGGCTGAGGGAGGACAAAGAGCCCAGAGGCTTTCTCTGGGTTTCGTGGACGCGAGTGCGTACAAAGACGATGTACGGTTTGAACTCAGCCGTGCGGAGAGTCTTCAGCACCTGCGAGACAAATGATTAAACAGACAATCCAGTGTGTTTTTTTTAACAGACACAAAGAGCGTTGAGTTGACTGAAAGCACCGTCCACCTCAGACGTGCTCCATCCACAGCATCTAAATTAAAGATCAGCTAAATCCATCTTTCATACTCGGGAGTGTGAGAGGCGAAAAAAATGTGACTGTCAGATTAGCGACGCTGAAATTTAGGTCATCTGGCTCCTGCACTAATTCTGGTAAGTCTGGCTTAGAGTGACGCAACTGTAACGTTAAATAAAATGTAGGTGATCAGAAAGATAAACTAAATGTGCATGCAAAATAAAATCATAAAATCATGGGAGCGCAGATGGGTGACGTCAGACGACAGCCTTCTGCTGAGTCGAGACTGCAGCTCTTCACTCACCTCTGGCTGCACGTCCACGACGCAGCTCTTGTTCTGAGCCAAAATCCTGCGAATGGACTCCAGGCTGGTGCCGTAAAGGTTGTCGTTATACTCCCCAAATTCTATAAACCTGCAGGGATGACACAGTGAGCACGATGCAGTGGAATGAAAGGAGTGATCGCCAGATCTGCTCTACTGATGTTTGCTGCTTACTTTCCGTTCTGGATGTCGGCCTCGAAGGCAGTTTTAATGATGAAGTGGTACTCGACTCCGTCTCTCTCATGGGCCTTCCTGGGTCGAGTGGTGTCTGTTTGCACACAACAAACGCACAGTTAAGGAGCTCTATTAGCTTCTCTCATGGAATGAATGTGAATATTCATCAAGTCTGCTTTTTTTAATCAAAAATGATCTCAAAGTCTGAATGATTGTCACTGTTAAGTCCAGTCAACCATTTTAAAATATTGGTGACGGAGTCACACATACACACACTAAATCCAGGAAACACAGAAACCAGGTGTAGAAGGACTTACGGGGAACAGCCAGACCATAATGTCGAGGATTTTCCGCTATCACCTTCTGTTTGAGCTCGTTGACCCGAGCTCCGAGGGAACCTGCAAGCAAAGAAAAAACACGGACGAGATTGATGAGCTCACAACAAATGTCTTATAAAGTTAAAAAAAATCAGAATCTTTCAGAGTCTCAGAAATGGGACTGGACCTCTATTCATGAAAGACGTGACTGTCTTGTTTTGCAACAGTTTGATACAATTGATTTGAACTGACATTGCAATACATTTGCATGGCATGGGTTAGAGCAGGGGTGGGCAAACGTTTTGACTGGTGGGCCACAGTGGGTTCTAAAATTTGACTCAGGGGCAGAGCAGGAGCAGATGGATGGAGTGTTTTGGTGACCCACCTCATAGGAGGAAAAAATATATCATGTGATGTGTAGAATACATGTGCTTTAATGTCTATTGAAAATGAACAAAAGCAAAGTCACAACAAAATATCTGTCTTTGTAGCCCCACGGTATTCAGCTCTTTATTGAAATGACTCTTGAAAATTGATGAATTACAGCTATGTTATCGCTTACTTTCTATTAATATAATTTCTTCAAGTTTGGTTGGCCGGATTAAGAAGCTTCACGGGCCGCATAAGGCCGTAGTTTACGCATGCCTGTGTTAGGGTCAGGGTTAGTGTTAGCAGTGTCACTGGTGAGTGAACGTACCAATCAGAACGATAAGGCGGGGCCTGTCCCCAGGGTGGGGCAGGTACTGCATAACCTCCTCATAAATCATGAACTCTGCGTGACTGGTGTCTGGAGTTTGAGGATCTCCTGGTGAACCGTGACGCTCTTTCCTGAGGCGGAAATTTTTGCGGAGGCCAGCTTTGTAGAAGAGAAGAAGAAGAAGAAGAAGAAGAAGAAGAAGAAGAAGAAGAAGGAACAGACAGGAACAGGATCTTTGTTAGAAAACTGCCAAAAACACTTAAAATTGTAATAAAAAACTAAAATTAAACAAGAGATGATAAGACCATCAACTGAGTTAAGAAATTAAAGTCCCAAGACCTTACGCCACATGACACAGACACACTAACAACACCATTAGAAATGATTAAGAGTACCTGAGTAAAAATCCCATGAGAAAGCATGGCCACAGAAGGCAGGGGCTGCCTTACTCTTGGGAGAGACTGCAGCTCACATTAGATTATTCGTTCAGCCCCGCTAAAATCTCATCAGCACAACACAAATTTGGCAACCGCGCATGCCGAGTTTAAGCGTCACACACAAGCCGAAGAGTGGCGGTGGAGGGGGCGCGGCAAGCTGCATGGGTAAGGACGCTGCACGCTGACGGAAACAAGCCACTATGAGGAGCCCACACAGACACTGCGAGAAGCACAGAGAGGCCGCCGAGGTCACACACAGGGTGACAGGGTGTCTGGCCGTCTAAATTTTAAACTTTGATCCATCTAGACTGACGCATTCAACATGCCAAAAAAAAGAGCGGGTGGAGGGGGCGGCTAAGCGGATGAAAACTTTCTTTTGAAGCTCACACTTTTTTGGAAATCTGCTACACAGATAATGAAATCATTCATTAAGTGTCTGACATCTGAGGAAGTCAGTATAAAATAATGAAATGAGATGTGAAGATTAATGCCAGTCTTTCAAGTCTGCACACTTTACTCCATGCACTAATTAAATTAAATTCACTAATTAAATTCACTAAATTATGCACCGGACACAAGTGAAGGTTTAGTTAGCAACATACATTAGCTGCGTTTCCATTAAACCTAGAATTGCGCGAAACCTAAATATCACAATAAAGAACAGGTAACGGAAACACCTAAACTTTGAAAAACCTCTCAAATATCGCTGAAAGGTTTTGATGCTCTCATGAGGTGGTTTTTCAGACGTATTGATATAGAGGTGTATCGCAAAAGTGTCATGGAAACACTTTTTTGCATTTACACGTCAGAGGACGTGACGTACGGGGTCATGTGACCAATTCACTTCAAGTGAAAACGCAAAATGTTTTGTACCTCCATCACTTTTATTTTGTGAAAAACTGGAATGGAAACACAGCAATAAAAACAAAAGAACCAAAACTTACTCTGGGCTAAATGATGGACAGCCAAAGCATGGGTCAAAATCGCGATACTTCACATGACAAGCAAGAAAACAGATCGCAATGACTGCATTGGTATTTTCAATCGACCTCCAGCAGCACTGGCGAGTCACATCGACAGCGACAAACAAAACCTGATGGTCAGACTGCTCATCTTGCCAATGGAGCAGGACCAAAGCTCAGGTGTGAAGCAACAAATGAATAAAATGATGAACTTGAAAACTGGCAGATCGTCACATTTCCAACTTAAATGTGTTGGAAAACAAAATAATAATAATTTAAAAACCACCAAAAACCAACCAGAGCAGGACAGAGCACTCAGTCCCAACACCTTCAAAAGGATGGGATGCATCGGCCTACGCACACACACACACACACACAGGTGCAAGGTCATTGGTCGAAACCTTCTCACCTATTTCCTTTCCATTCAGGGCACCCTCGCTGTCACAGTCTTCTGCAGGAAGGAAAGACAGGGTCAGAGCGGGGCTGGGAGGCGGAGCTACAACTGAGGTTGCAAACGCGTTTCAGTTTTAAAGGATTTCAGGAGAGGAAACACAGTGGTTGCATTTGGAGGGGAACTGACAATGTGATGCTGAGGTGGAGAGCTGATGGCGATTAATGCAGGGATGATCCACCACCCATCCCACCCACCACCCCCACCCTGCACGACGGATCGCACACGTACCTCTCTCTGCACGGTCATCTGGGGTTAGCAATGCAAGAAATAACACCCACAGTATTACGACTAAATATTACAACTGCACTGTTTGATTTATTATTCTTCCTAAGGCACACTGAAAGACATTTCGTTACCTGTGATTTCAAAAGATTGATTTGTGTCAGCGTTTAAAGGCCCCCGTATAAATAAAGATCAACGTGACTCAAGTGGGTCAACAAACACACCAGAAATGCGAAAAGTTCATCCTTTAAGTCTTTCTGTTTACTCCATCTTTGAGGAAGTGTGAGAGCAAAACAATTGTTTCTGGAAATGACCCCTTTATGAAGACAAATGGACCGACGCTTCTACCAGACTGGTGACATCAAAAGGATCTCACAATAATTCTCCCACGGGGACTTTAAACTCAAGAGTTATACCTTCATATGTATAAAAAAATGATGCTCTAATAAAGTTCACAAAGCAGTGTATTTTATACACATATATTCGTAAAAAGCATGTGTTTTTAATTCACACAGATACTAGAAGTGACCTAAATAGCCCCCCACCTGTTGTCTATTAAAGCTCTTTGTGTCATTCTCTGTTGAAATTGGATTAGGAAATGAAACGACGGATTACACGCGGTTGTTTTTCGAGATTAACCTCAGATCACTCGTGGCTTCGTAATCTCTCTATCTGCATCTCCTTAGCTAGATGAAATTGCTGGATGAAATTTAGACAATGCATGTTGTGTGTGCAGTTTTAAGCCGGTTGAACATTTACGGTTGTGCTGTTGGGTTGCAATAAACAACGTCCAATTGCAGAGAGTAAATAGTAAATAGGCTTACACGTGAGAGCTCGGGGGGACGCTGGGGCAGGGAAAGAACCCATTTTCATCCTGTATCTTAAACGCCTGGCGGAAACAAAGACAAACAGGAAATGTTTATTATTTTGAGCTAGAAAATGGAAGCGATCAACATACTTTGAGGTCAAAGTACGCGGGGATTTATCCGAGGTGGATTAGAGGTACCTTTCTTGGAACTGGGTAGAGGGGATGAGCGCAGCGCGCAGGTTACAGTCACCCACCCTCTTGGCCTGCCACCAGGTGGTGTCTTCCTGGCTTACAACTTGGAGAATGTCCCTCCTTTTAAAAGGAAGTCCCGCCTCCTGGCAAGGCGTGGCTTTGTCCTCGTAAGGTGTGTAGTTGAACAAAGCCCGAAGGTATACCTTTAGAGAGCACAAATAAGTAAGAGAGGGAGACTTTCTGGAGAAATGTTCACTTGAAAACGTTAAATTCACATCTGGCTATAAAATGTAAAACCCATTGGCCCAGTTTAGCATAAAGATGAGAAAAGCGGTTTAAGTGTTTGTAATCATATCTTCTGAGAGGTTGAAGTTCCATTACTGCAAAGCCATCAAACATCCTTTTCCACGAGAAAATTATTAAAAACAATTGTTTAAAGTTTGAAGTCATCTCATCAAAGGAATTCTGCAGGCAAGAGAGTCTCACCGGGTTTTCTTTCAGCTTGTCTTCATCTGCAACAGCTGGAATAATTTTCAGCGTGATAGAGCCTTGTGACTGCGACTGAAAAAAAAAACGAAAGAGCACTGTCACCATCCTCTGCCTCACTATGGAAAAATATCTACATTTAGGATGATGGTGGGGTTTTTTTTCCTACCAGGATCTGACTAATTTCATCTGGCCTCTTGTGGGTTATCAGGTTTCCGTTGACCTCTCGAAGCTCATCCCCTACGTGCACCAGCCCTGGAAAGACAAACAGAACACACCCACAAAACAAGTCTGCTGAAAACAAGCACAGGGAAATAAAAGAAAAAAAAAAATCAGTTCATGACAGAGAACAAAAAAGAATATTCCATTGGCATGAAGTCAATAACATCTCCATGGCAAGCGGTCAGAAAGCAACCCTTGTTGGTAATCTCAAAATATGCAATCTTGCGGCACTAATCTCAAGGATTTGATCCCTGACAGTTCATGGGGTTACACAGTGTAATCTCCTCACTTGACTGCATTGGAGCGGAGCTAAGGAAAGTCATTTTGAGCGGGAAGTTCATGATCAACATCTCAGAGAAACAGAGGATTTCATTTTGATTCTCTGCTCAGATTATAATCTTCACCACTTTCTGGTGACAACAGGTCAGCGGAGCCTCGTCTCACCACTGCGGTCAGCCGCACCCCCCCTCATGATTCTGGCCACGATGACAGCGCCCGTGGCGTCGTCTCTCCGTATAGTCGCCCCCTGGTGGAGAAGGCACAAACAGCACATAGATAAATCACAGGAGCAACAATACAGGTCAGACTGTTTTTAGGGAGTCAGAAAAACAAGCTTGATTTGGGTTCTTATTTGGCTCTGATTGTTTAATCATTGCTTGATTACGTTGGATTGGATGACAAAACGAGGGGGGGAACTCTCAGGCGACATCTACCTTGCCATGGTTGCAATGATTTTGTGATGTTGTTCATTGCCTGTTTGATTGGTCACTTGGTTTAGTTTCAAGCTAAAATAAAAACTTGAGGTGAATGGGAGAAAAAAACATAAATTGCATCGTAAATTTTCCTCACCAGCGGCTCCTTGTTCTTCACCAGCCGCACAATCTTCACAGACTCCTCCTCAAAGTCGTCGTCCAGGTCCTCGGGCAGTGGCGGTAGCACAGGGTCAAAGTTCTTTTGGGCCACTGTGTCATGAGCTGATAACACCGCCTGCACAAAACAGCAGATGTTTTGACGAAGGGGAGGGGGGATTCAAGAGAGCGGGCAGATAATGTGCCCTAGAGATGTAATGAAAGGAAGCGAGAAGGTCAGAGTGAAAGTGAAATGAAGGAAAAAAAAGGAATGAACAGCATCCCTGAAATGAAATGCTCAGCTCTCAGAGCCGTAACCATCTTCTTACTCCACCAAATGTCAGTAACTTCAAATCTAATCATTTCTGGAGAGTCTTCTGTCTAGAGGACAGAGGGAAAGGCCACAGACAGCTTTGAGACGGTTCTTATGCAAATAACGATTAAGTCGAGGAAAACTAAGAGCAGTCGAGGGTCTGAGAGTTGAGGTGCACCAACATTTATGAAGTCAGACTTAAGACAGAGCAAGAGGCAGCTGAACAAAAGAGCCAGAAACCTTGTGGCAACAATGCGAGATCAAACCTTGAGGTGAGGAGTGTTCAGCAGGAGAAGTAGTTCCTTCTCATCGTTCTCCAGCGGGCCATTCTGAAGCTCCTCTGCCAACTGATTTTATATTTTTTGGAGGGAATGGGGGGGAGGGCAAAAAGAAAATCAGCCACTTTCAAGTGATGCACAACGCTTTATAAATAAAGTATCTTTATCGCAAACATTTATCTCAAGTTGGCTAGGAATTCTTGAAGGAAAGATTGTCCTTACATCCTCTGCCAGACAGGCGGCGCTGTGCAGAACTGGAGTCGGGCTGTGTTTCTCATAATGCCGCAGTTTGTCATGAATCTGTGACACATATGAGAACGCCATACTCAAAGACGACTTCCACAGAGAATATCATGCTCATATTCTATGCATTCATGTTCGTTGCATTCATGTTCAAGTAAGGAAAAATTACAGAGATGAAGACGTTTCACAATTAAAAGACACTTATGACAGATCTGACACCACTGTTCCTTCTCCAGACTGATAATGTGCTCCACCTTCATGAGGTACCCAAGGCTCCTTTCACTGAAGACATCCTTCAGGAACCTCAGGTCCTCTTTGTGGTTGGCGTCTGGATGAAGCTGAGAGGTGAGCAGGGCCAAAGTCTCATGAAGCCCTATGGACCAGGAAAAAAACTTAAATATTAGATTCATTTGGTTTGATTGAAATGGTTTCATTAATAAATGTACATGATTTGTACTCTTTGTGATACAAGTCTCTTGATTATATGAAAAAATACACCCCTGCACACAGCCACAAAAGTGCATTTCTTCCAAGTGCTTTTTTAGACCCTTATGTCAAGAGCAAAAGATTTTTGGATGGTCTTCCTCATACATTATTTATGTGCTTATAATCAAAGGCATCAGGGAGAATAAACAAGCAGCCTGAGCATATGTTTGCCTGTACCTGTGCTTGCAGACGCGATGGGCATGGCTTCAATCATTCAGAGGAGGCAGGGCGGTGCAAATGAGATGGGGGAGGGGAGGGGGTAAAGCTGGAGAATTCCCACCACCGGGCTCCTTTTGTTCCTCGCGGGTGGCAAAACTGAAAATCAGAGACGAAGCTGGAAATAAAAATAAAACTGAGTGACTTACTTCTGACAACATAAAAGCAAACCTGAGGAGTCTGAGGCTCAGGGATTTTAGCTTATCTTTTAAAGACTGTGCACCATGGTTAGTCGGCAACACTGGAGCACATCATCTATGATTTGAAATGTAGTCTCACTATATAAGATTATCATTATTAATTTTTTTTTTTAAGTGTGTGTTGGGTTTGGAGTCCACCCAGCTAATCTCTGACAGTGATTAATTGACCCATTTGTCATTTAGGTTTCAAGATAATTAACGAGTACAATCATTACTGGGGTAGAAAGGATTTGCTGTACTTCAAACGGAATGAGTCACGCAGCAGAAAGCAAAGAGCAGATTTTTAGCATCCAACCATTTGCTTCATCTCCTCTGTCAACATGCAGCATGGCTGTGTTTATATTTGAGCCATCTCCCCATTAGATTAGCAAAATGTTTTTTGTTTTTTTAAAGATGTCTCACATTATTTATGGAGCCATTTGCTGTTGTGTGCGCTATCTGGTATTAATGGCATTCAATTTCGTTCAGGCCATATCTCCCCCCTGTTGGTTTTCAAGTCTGATCTCAACAAAAAGCGTCCCTCACATTGACAACCAGACAAGACCTGATCTCGATGTTCCCCTTGGTTGTCTTGATGTTTAAAAAGCCATATCTGCAGGTGGTCACATGCAGGACAGTCCAAAACATTTTGGTCGTGAGGGCATTAAACCCAACAGAGCCACAGACACAACAATCCATGTAACCCAATAAGACAGAAGGTCAGTCAATACTGATTCCAGGAGAGAAACGTGTGCAAGAAACCTGGCAGCGGTTTTAATGTGGTAACCAGTTAGTACATCACAAACCTTTTAACCTGGATGAAAGACTTGCAATGAGGCTGTAAGTATTAAAGATCGTCTGCCATGTTAGCTTTAGCAAAGCTAATTATACCAGGTACCTTTATTGCGTGATTTTAACAGTGAGGTGCTGCGCTGTTAAGAGTTTCAGGAATCTGCAGGCTTATTGAAATGAGAAATCTGATGCAGAGTAGCTGAATATTTATATTCTCCACATGCCTTGTACCTGCAGCAGCTACAGGTATTTGTCGCTGCGTAGGTGGGAGGTAAAGACGAAGCCCCACAAGTTGAGTGGACAAGTGAAATCTATTCCAGTTAATCTCCATCTTGAAATAAATCAGTTTGTCTTCTTCCACAGACAGACATGGCTTCAAAAGTGAGGAATGCCTCTTCATCATCTGCAAAAGGATAATTTTGTCTGATCAAATGAAAACAATATAGCAGGCATTAACGTTTTAAGGACATTCAGCTACCTTTCTGGACACATTATGACACAGCGTTATTTCAATGTAAATATTTAAAGAACATGAGAACAGACGTTATCGGAGGTCGACAAACAGCTCCTGGGATGAAAACTGGAACAAGTCATTGATGATTTCTGGCTCACAGTTCAGTGACATTCACATTCAAGACCAATTTGCCTTTGATTAGCATGTCAGAAACACCAATTTATGAAATCTATTTCTCGCAAAGACAATGACATTCCAGAGCTCGTCTATGCATCAAAGAGAATCAACACTTTGTTCCCTTGTCAAACATTTTGACATTCTGTCAGCACTCTGACGTATTGTTCTGCATTAATCAACTTGCGACTTCATGGTCACGTTTTTTTCCCCTGACACAGCACTGAGCACAAAACACCAGCTGTCAAGTTCCTCTTAAAAAACAAAACAAACAACAACAACAACACACTTGATTGAAAGCAGCACATCATGCCTAAAGTGTCAATTATATTGAACAGCCTTGGTACAAGCAGGACTCAATGTAGCTGGTGGAAGTGTCCAAAAAGCCCATTGAAGTCTGTTGTTTAAAATGTTTAAAATACAGATGCATTCAATTGTGCCATTAATTCTTGCGTGGGAATGAAAGCCAGCTTCTCCACCTGCTATGAAAAGAGCCACAAAACAACCTTGTTAATGAAAGTGTGCCTTGTGTGCTCAAAGAGTGGCCACAGCTGGCATATTTTGATATATATATTTTTAAGCTCCTATAAGGGTATCAATGGTGATTCTAATTGGTTTGTGCCCTGAAGGTAATGCATTTACGTGGCCCAAGCTTTGGTTCATGATTTCTTCTTTTCAATGAACTTGTTAATGAAAATAAAAAAAAATAGGCATGACACAATCATAAGAAAAATAACAACCTTTATTAAAAATAAGGATATAAAATTAAAAAAATATAGGAAAATACAGAAAGCATTATTTTTTTTCTCTTATTTCTTTATCTCTGAGATAACCTGCGCGAGTTGGTTCATAATGCCAAGGAAGGTTGTGTTAAAAGCGGCATTCTGCGCGATTTCCTCCCGCCTTAGTAGCGCCTCGCTCTCCCTGGCCTCACGAGCATCTTGCAGGATCAGCTGGACATGTTCGGCACGCTGCGCCATTTCTCTTTCTTTGACGTCCCTCATGCCTGAGCAGAAACTCGCGACGTCGACGCCATGACCAAATGGGGTGTCAATACGGTCAGCTTTACCGAATTGGGAGAGTTGCGACGACGGAGTTGGTGTCGAGGAATTCTCGAGACATCCCTCAGTGGCGGGATGGCGGTGGACGGTGAGGAAGTTGGTGGATCGAGGACTGAAGAAAAGTCCGACGCCTCGCACGTCGGAATGGGTTCTTCTGAAAAAGAAAACATGGTTTAAGTCCACAAAAACGTTAAGATATGCAGTGGTAACTCTTAACCTAAAATAAATAACAACGAGAAGAAAAAAAACCCCGCTTGCTAGCGGTGCATTCACTTCAGTCGAAGGGCTTAGGCCAACAAAAAGATATGTGCAGATTGATACTAATGATGTAGCTACATGAGTCGGACATAATTAGCAAAAAAAAACACATTGTGTTTAAAGAAAACACGACTCACCGTCCTCTGCCAGCTGGTCTGGTTCCATTTTTGCGGAGTCTATGCCGCCGCTCTCACTCCCGTTGTTTGCTGGCCTGTGCCCATAAATCGCGTCCACCTGGTTGTACCACCTCCACGAAGTTCGAACACCACCACTTCGACCATTTCCGATCTTCCGGTAGTCGCACTTAAGTTTTTTCAGCTTCTCCCGACATTGCTTGGCGGACCGGTTGTACCCGTGCGACAGCATTTGTTGGGAAAGGTCCATAAAAACGCGAACGTTGCGTACTCTGTCGTCGAGCTCGCTTTGAATCCTTTCGTCCGCTACCAGGGACAAAAAAGCCTGGACCTCAGTGTTCGTCCACGGAAACACTTTCTGTGCCATTGTCTCGACTCCAGAGAGAAAAAAAACCATTCGCCAATGAAACACCTGGACAGTCCTACACCTTTTTTTGTTTTTATATAAAATGGCGGGTTGGTTCGAGGTGATTCGCACACGCCAGACGTCAAAACTCATTACCCAATCAGTGCCCTGCGCGTTGCTACGTCACCGCTATGGCCCCTGGTCAGCGCGCTTTTAGGAACCCCAAGGAAGCAGGTCCCAAAATGGTGACTGTCGGAACCGTGTAGGGGCCAGTGGAGACGCATACTTACCGAGCCGAAGCGAGCCGAGGCAACAGCAAAGAGTGAGCCAGTTCATACATGCCCTAAAATGTCTATAAGCTGCATCCGGAAATGCTGATGGCCAGATATATGGGGAGAAACATTGCAAAAGGAAATCCGAGAAACTCTTCCAGCTGCTGTACTAACTGCACTGTGTATTTCAACCAAAGAGTACCATAATCGAATATGAGAATTAGAAATCCAGACAGGCAAGTTTTATATGCAGATATGCAACAAAGAAGAGCCATGGTCATTTCTTTAGTGACTACTGCCAGAGGAAGGCGGAGTCTTTAGTGGTGCTCACCCAGGAAAAATGTAGCACAAAGCAAGCCCTTAGTCTGCAAAAAAAATTATCATCATTATTATTATTATTATTATTATTGTTATTATTGTTATTATTGTTACATTGAAATTTTGGAATCATCCAAAACGCTAGTTTTACCTCGACATACCCCAAAATCTTTTCTGTCTGCTGGTAGCAAAACAAACTAAGTTGCCGATCGTTTCCGACAACAAAGCCATCAGCCATGGGGAAAATCCTCTCACGCCTTTTGTGTCTCCCTGCTCTCATTCAGCGCTGCCTTCCTGCGCACTCGGCCCACGTCTCTGACCCTCTTTCTCTCCATCCCACCCTCCCTCCCTCCACCCATCCATCCAACCGGCCCTCCCTCCCTCTAATTACAAGCGGCTGAGAGGAGCTTAAAAAACCGACATCTTTATGATTTCCTGCCCTTTCTCGCCTGCCCGGCCGATCGTCTAAATACTCAAGGTTTGCTGCCAGCCATATGGCGTTATTATGGAGCCTCCTCGATTTAAGACTGCGCGCCCGCAGCTGTTCGCGTCACCGAGGATTTCAATGAATAGCCAACAATGAAATAGATTAGAAAGTGCTGGGAGATTAGAAGAGAGAGCTGAGAAGCACCATGCATGCAGTTAAGGCTTGGCTAAGATGTGTTTAGTAGCTGTACCGGCCGAGACTGATGGCACTGAAAATAGTGCTCTCATCACAATTAAGACTGACAAAAAAAAACAACAAAGAAAATATATATTCCAGCGACTACACTGACAAGGCGAAACCTTGATCATCGCTTGAACATCATTAACTCTGCCAGTTTATGGTTGCCACCATAATTAGCCATCACACAGCTTGTTTGTGGGTAACAAAGGTAATGTGACTTCGAACAGCACACTGGTTTTCTACAAAGCGTGATCAATTAAAATTAAAATGAATGCATGTTTATTCCACTTACTGTTTCCATTCATTTTTTCCATACATTCTCAATTCCAATTTGATTTGATTATAGAAACTACTTTTAAAGCCATTTTTCTCAGTACCCACCATGAGGCGCTTTCACTTGCTGTTAATGTCTTGGGAAGGATGTTTGCCATTAAATACTCTCAACAATGCCACCTATTTGCATATTAAATACATACACATATCAGTGGTTAATCCACATTTGAGGGAGACAGATCATGGGAGGATTAGTTTCCGTACAAACTGCGTAATCACCTGTAGACTAGTTGGAAACACGGCACAGTAGCTGTGGTTTGCAGTGAGCAACATAACAACGCACCAGGCTAACACATCTCTGCCTTGTTAGAGGCTTTTAAGTGGATTCAGACTTGAAATGTCAAGGCTCTACTCAAGAGGTTTGGCAAAATTACTTAAACATTGTTCATGCCAGCAGTGGAACTAAAACTTATTTACTCCTTTGAAAAGATGCCTGGAACAGCAATGTTATAGATCACTCTTATCTAGAAGACACTTAATGCTGACATGCACACTAACATTCCACCACTATTCCATAAGAGTAAATCCTAATTTGTAAACATCCAAGGCTTTTTCCTGAATTTAGCATTCTTCCCATGAAGCCAGCTCAGATATGCTGATACTACTCTGGTTTTAGCAGCATACACAATATTTATTTATTTATTTATTATTACTATTATTATTATCATTATTATTATTATTATTATTGTTATTATTATTATTATTATCATTATTATTATTATTATTATTATTATTATTATTTTGCAGCAGCTCTGCAATATACAGCGCGAGTGACACTTGTTGTCTTATTGTGGCAGAGTGTGCACCATATTTTCTCAAGGGCTCACATTTCTCTTGCCATCACACATAATTGGATTTTATTTCTTTAAAAACAGACATTTGAATATTTTATCTTCTTTGCTGAACTCTTTCAGGACAACTGTTTCTCACCAGTACCTGTGGGACACCTGCATCCCTACTTTGTGTTTTCCCTAAATAGAATGGAACAGAAAAACCTCACTATGTATGAAATGTTTGAGTGCAGTTGCAAACCAGGGTGCAAAGCAGGACTAACAAGACTGGAGTTTTGAAAAGTAGGAATAGAAAAGGTGCAATTACAGTGTAATATTCTAAAAATGAATGCAGTTGCGTGAGAATGGAATACATTTCGTGGGATATTGATTTCCAGTCATTGTGGAAATTGAATCATTTAAAGATTGCCTTTCTTAGATTAAAAGACAAAAAACTACAAATATTAGTGAGTGTACAAAAACAGTGAATGTCAGCAATATTATTGATGGTTGAATCGCGAAAAGAGAAATTGTCTTTGTGACGTTGTTGAGGTGATTAAATTAAAACAGTTTTAGTCATTTAAAGCTAATTTCAACCTACAGTATATATTCACCAATGGAAAAGAGGCATTCAAGAAAACATTAACATTCTTTCTCAAGGTTAACCAAGACAAGAAAATTTTAATAATTAATAGATTGTCGTTTCTTTTTTTTTTTTTTAACTCCAGTTGTGTCTGTGGAGAGATGGTCAAGGTCACTTGGAGGTGTCTGCTAAAATTATTATACAATCTCTTCATCAGCGTTGACTGGAAATTGTTTGACCTCTTGGTCATCTCACTGGAATTACGATAACATCTTATCTCACAGACCATGGAACCCGGCTGAGTTTCCAAGGCAATGATGGTAAATCTATTAGCTTTCAGATTGTTTTCGTTAACTTTGAATGCAATAGTCACCTGTTTTTCTCTCTCTTGGTTCTCTCATTTGCAGTTTTCAAACGATTACACTTTGTTTCTGCAAAAACTGAGGTTTACAACCAGCAATATTTTGTCTTCACAAAGTCCATCCATTTACACTTGTGCACTGGCAGTGTGTACCGTTGTGTCAGCCAAGGTCTTTACTATACCCGACCCCATGTTTCAGAGCACCCAACCTGATGTCTCTGTCCAAGCTGGTCACGAACACACTCAAACATGCGCAAGCGCCACCTGTTTGCCAGACTCATTTTCCGTCTGACCCTTCCCGAGGGGAAGCGAGAGTCGAGGTCGCTGACACACTGCTCATGCCATCTGCCCACTACTGTGTGAGTGTGTGTGTGTGTGTGTGTGTGTGTGTGTGTGTGTGTGTGTGTGTGTGTGTGTGTCCATTGATGCCACCCACATGGCTGACCGCACATATGTGGACACGGTAGATCTCATTCCAAAGTCTGTTTGGGAGAGGGTAAGGTTGCCCACTGTACATTTGCAAATTTTAAGATAATGAATAGCCACATTTGCACTGTCATGTGGAAGACGGTATAGGGTTCAAATCTCTATGTGCATTGCAACAACACCTACATCAAAGTGCACCAATGCTACAGACTGGCACAGCCTTGGCAATAGAACAGAACAATGTCTTCATATCTCAAACCAAATTACAAATACAGAATACATTGTTCTAAACTTCCCATCAATGCCAATAAAGTGTGGGCTTAAGTTAATCTCAGGACAGTCATCAATTGATGCCGTTGTTATGATTTCAAAAAACAAAACAAAGGGATTTTATTGTTTGTACAAACTAGCCAGCTATAATGATGCTAACGGTGAACTTCAATTAGCAGCACAAGCTCTTAAAAGAGGAATTCATCCAAACATAAAAATGCATTATTGCTCACAATTAATAGTGTGGGAAGCCATTAAATCACCCAAACAGTTCTGTGCCAACAGTGCCAGTGTGGCTTTGTGGCAGGCCGAATCTGAAGGAAAAACAAAACCAAACATGCACCCAACAAACAAATGATTGGCATTGTTTGCAATGAAGGCACAGGACAAGAATCCCACAGGGCGTGTTTCAGCTGTGCCTCTTACTAAGAGTGATAACCTTTGCACACCACGGGACAACTCTGTCGTAAACCCTGACCTTCACTAAATGGTGTCTGACCTCTGTGTCAACCATCAAAGAAGAAGAAGGAAAAAAAAAAAGCAAAGCCACACGTACTGTACTTTTGCTTATTCTTACGAAGAACATCCACGCGCTCTCGAATGTGCCGCTGCAAATGGCTAAACAACAACAACAACAACAACAACAACAACAACAACAACACAAAACACATATAGTTGTGAATTAAAGGTAACAGCGTGGCCCAATTGGAACGTCGGAACACCGGTCTTTGTCACACCAACAGCGGCGAAGAGCTGCTGCGCGGAGTTGGAAGGCTCCCCTCACCTGGTTGAGTCTGCCCTGGGCACCAGCCTCCTCCGCCCGCCTCTTTCCCGCCGCTCGTCCGTCTGTGTCCGAAGCAGACGCCGCTCTCTGTCACAACAACCGCTGCGCTCTCTCTCTCTCTCTCTCTCTCTCTCTCTCTCTCTCTCTCTCTCTCACACACACACACACACTCTCTCTCTGTCTGTCTGTATCTCTTTCTCTGTGTCGTTCTGTCTTTGTTGTTATTTGAATCAGTGTTTTGGTCTGTTTCGCCGTACTTCCCTGCGTGTTTCTCCGCGGCTCTCATCCGCCCGCCACACACACACACACACACACACACACACACACACACACACACACACACACGGTTTTGCTACTCGGCTGCTCCATCCAATCAGGAGACTCGGCGTGCCACCCCCTCCCCCATCCGTCAGCCACTCCACTCTCGCCCTCCCCCGCCTTCCCCGGTGCCGCCTTCACGTGCCCCTCGTGATATTTGGGATGTAAAAAAGATGTCAAAAACCGTGGAGGAAAACAATGTGATGCATCAGTTGTTGTTTTAATGCGGGGAGGCAGATAGGATTTTAGACCTGAGGTGTGTGTGTGTGTGTGTGTGTGTGTGTGTGTGTGTGTGTGTGTGTGTTTAATAACAAAGGCCTAGCTGATGAACACTAGCCATACATTTTTGTCTCGCATGCCACACAGCGTAATGCCTTCTGCACGTTTGATTTAAACAATTGGTGATTTAAACGAGAAGACACCATTACTTGTCAGACATTAGGGAGGGGGCACGTCCCCCTCGTCCCCAGGGCCATCTGCGCCCAATGTTTGTTATACAAAGCCAATTTCTACCTTTGTCATACCAAAGAAAAGGTTTCTCAATTTAATGACGTGGAATCACGTAATACTCCCAAACCTGATCATAGCGTTGACTCAATATCTTAGAATGAAAGTAAGTGAACATATCATTCATCCCTCATTTTTATATTCTGTATAATTTTGATAGGACATTTTTTGAAAGAGTAACTCAATATATACAGATATTTAAAAACTTTCATAATTTTGAAAATATATATTTTTTTGTGTGTGACAGTGACTGAAACTGACTTATATGTGGCTGGAGAAGCACGTTTACAGACCCATTGGTAAATGGGTTAAATCACATTAATGCATTTTTACAGTTCAATGAATCAGAGATCTATCTATCCATCTATTGTCTCTAACCAAATCTCCTGCACTCCTTGTACTCTGGACAAGTCGCCACACAAAACAATTCAGTTTTGTTTTGGTTGCTCAAACCGCGAAAGAACAATCAAATTCTGAAACGTCTTGTTTCTGACCGCTCCTGAACGCAGCACAGCGTGCACATGCTGTAAACTGCATGCTTCTTCAGGCCCGCCCCTCTTCAATCCATCCGTTTCTATTCATTCCGTCTCTCAGTGAGTGGTCGATTGGAGCTCTGTTGGTGATCCAGTGCTTTAAAAAAAAAAAAACAACCCTATGAATCATCTGAGTTGGTACCGGTATTTTATTTTAATGTGCGGCTGTTTTTTTTACCCCCATTTTCTATTCATCCTTATGGCCTTTCCTGTTTATTGTTCTGTTGTTCCCTTTGTTCATGTGGTTTGACTCATTATTTTGAGCCCTCGAGAGACCACAATGATGTGTTCAGACATTTGTGACACTATCTGAGAGGAGAGATGCAGAGCCACTTGCTCCTCCTCCCTGATCGCAGGGCCTCTAACTGTGGCTCTCTTTGTGATTAAATGGATGATGACAACGCATTTCATCATTGCTCAGTGGGTCACATACAATAAGACCGTTGGAGCTCAGGGTGGCGTGTCAGAGTGTCATAATGACCGAAGCTTCTGATATGTGTGTTACTGCAGTTAAAAGAAATGGTCGCTGTGCCTTAGGAATCCCACCCCACTTAAAATGCATTTATTTTTGAGACAGAACTGGTAGTTTCAAAATTCAATTATGTTTTTAATTTGACATTGTCACCATGAGAACTTACAAAAGCCAACAACAAAAAAGCAAAAACAAGCAACAAGCAAAAGCATTTATATGAATTAGATTCACACATAAAATTCTTAATTTTTGTTTGTAAAAGATTATCTTTTGTACACAAATTTCTAAATTGAAATTAAAGTCACATGTAATAAAATATTTATTTTTCATTTAAAAAGTCATTCTTGTTACGTTTCAGGACAGCAAAAAGCTGCGTTGTGGAAGAATAACAATGTCTGGATTCCTGAGCCATGTTCCTACTGGTCCCATTAAATGTCAAAGTCTGGAGGATGTGTGCTGTCCTGTGGGAAAACAGAGAGGCGTCTATGAAAACTAGCAACTATTGTCATTGTGTTCATGATTTCTGGCAGACAAGTCAATATCCAGTTGTGTTCATGGAGTCCAGAATGTTCTACAACACTTTCCATTTTGTCAGTAACTTGACGAGATCTCAAGGACTCACCGCAACTGCTAGGTTTTGAAGAGACACGAACTTGTCATCGGGGATGGGTTCAAACTGCTGTAAAGAAAAAACACCAATGAAGTGTTTTGAATTCTGCCTTTTAGGGTGCATCTCTATGCACGCTGAAATATTCGGAAACATCTGAAGAATAAGAATAATAATAAAGTTACTGTTTTGCGGCTTATTGCGGCCTTTGCAAGTACCTGCGTGCCAGAAGGAGCTGCTCCAGTTGAGAATTCGACATCAGAGCCGTACACCTCGTTGTCAAAACCCCCCTGATGTGGTTAAAAAAAAAGAAAAGAAAATGCTGTTGAAATGCATCCATCACAAGTGTTAAATTAGATGTATAATGCTGCAAAGTCCTCAAACACAACAGATACAGACAAGCCAACAAGTAACAAACCTTGCCCTCGCGGGCAGCTTTGAGCGACTTTTGCCTGAACTCATCGGCAGCTTGAACATACATTGGGCCAGTAGGAGGTCTGGCAGAGGCCTGAGGAGGACATGGCAAGTCGTTTAGCGTTTACATGAAGCATGGACAGTGAGTGTGATATGAAAACAATCTTCCCGGGTGACTGACATTGTTTGCTGCTGAGGTGATGGTCATCACGCCGGTTGTTGCAGGGTCCTCTGCGATTTCAAACGCTGGGTTCTCAAAGTTTTTTCTCTCGGCGGCCACCATGGACACAGACATGGAGGGAACCTCGCACTAGACAGGTAGACACGGACATGACTTGATTATGATTTCTTAAGCTCCTTTGAAATGTTAAGCCACCCCTGTCTGTGGGGAACATCAATTCAGACAAAAATCAGTCATAAAATATGGAGGGCATGATAAAATGAAGATGATGTTTTTCTTGTCCAACTATTTCTTCATTTATATCATGTAGCTCATCAAAATAACATGAATGGACTAACTACTGAAATGTGAAAAGTGCTTGAATTATCTTCATAAATAGATAAAAGAACTCTCTGTTGACCATCAGAATTCTCTGATGGTCAACAGATATTATTTTACCGTTATTGGAAAATCTGAAAAAACTCATGTCATAAATCATCAATGGCATTGTGTGTAACCACTCACCACCCCAGAATTTGGGTTTGTCTGCACTCCCTCTGCTTTTGATGCATCTGAAGACCCACCACGGCTGAAAATCACAACACAAATTTTAGTGTCACACAAACGAACTCTGACATATTAATAATAATAAAAAAAAAAAAACATGATAAATTATGTTTGATATGTAAAGGGCCACCCCATTTCCCCCTGTGCCCAGTTGACCTTGTTTGGATCAAATGTCAGGGATTATCGTCTTTTACCGGAATCTTGCCACGCTCGGCATGGACGGCATGCTGGGAAAGTTGTTTCTCATCCTCTTCACCACATGTGGATTCCTTCTGGCGCAGAAGACCAAAACAAGGAGCAGAATCACAATGGCCAGCGTCACCCCGACGGCTATTCCGACTGAGATGGAGACAGCAAGGGAGAAGCTCATTAATACAAAAAAAAACATGTTTACTGTGTAAATGTATAACTATAAAGAAATGAAATTTACCTGAAACACCGACAATGCTGTTTTTAGATTTCTCGCAGAATTCTCCATCCCACTCCGAGGGACATCTGTGAAGGAGGACAAGTCCGTACGTTAACATTTAAGTCGCTTTATTCTCCACATTGGCCTTTTACTGGCGAAGTTGACGTCTTACAAGCACAAAGCCTTGTTGTCATCAAAGTAGCAGGTGCCTCCGTTCCTGCACTGGCACGGCGGGGGAATGGTGGCCGGCGGCTCCCACCCTGAAATCATTTTTCAGACACAGTCGGAACATTCACTCCACCAATGCCAGAATTGTCAATCACAGTGTAGGCAACAGCAAATCAGTTTATATTTTGTTCAAAAGGTCAGGTGGAAAAGAATGGAGAAGATAAACCGCCATGGATTTTTATTAACTGAAGTGACTGTACTACAAGAAGAACCTTGTTTTCTTTTTCCTGACTTGCTCTAAAGATACCGAGCTGATCTTTTTCTCACCTGCGTCGCATACAGTGTGACTGCCCGGAACAAAGTCGGTGCCTTGTGGGCAGGCGCAGGTGTAACCACCCGGTCGGAGGAGACACAGGTGGCTGCAGGTTCCCTTACAGGGGTTCTTGACTGCAAACATAGTAAAATAGCATTGTTAAAAGCAGCTAAAGTAGCGAAAGCGGGCAAAGTGTCTGAGAAAAGAGACTAAACCTCTTTGCGGATTTCAACACACTGGATGTTTAAAAACTTCAATTAGGTGTGGGTGTCAAATACACAAATGTACTGAAATTAAAACTGACCCCGCAAAAAAGCTTTTTCTTCAGTTTATCCACACGGCTAATTTGAATTCCCACTGGAATTTTGTGGAGACGTGTGATCAGCGTGAGTTTAAGCAAGTGTCTTACAGTCTACGGAGTTGTATCTCTGCTGCTGGAACAGAGAGACCTGGGTCAGCCAGGGCCCGGCCGTCAGCAGCTTGGTCTTGGTTCCACCTCCAAACTTGTCCTGCCGGAACACCTCGCCTTTCTCCTGGGTGGTCCAGTAAACATGGTCCTCGAACACATTCACGCTGAAGGGGTTTCTTACGTCTTGGTAAAATACGAGAAAACAACAATGGCTCCTGTGATTCCTCGTGTCTTTTTTGTTTTGTTTTGTTGCTGTTGTGAAAACTTACCGATGTAGACAGAAATTTTTCTGTCCTCCCCTGAAGGCAACACCGATTCGATGTGGCTCTCCTTAGAGTCCGACCAGTAGATTCTGTCCCTATTGGTGAAGTCGATGCATAAGCCGGTGGGCCAACCCAGACCGTCTGACACCAGGACCTTCCTCTGCTGGCCGTCCAGCCAAGAGCACTCAATCTTTGGCTCGTTTCCACGATCGGCCCAGTACAGCATCCTGCAGGAACACAGTGCTAATCAGAGCCTCTGGGTTTTTGTGGAACCTCGTGTGAACCTCACGTCTGCTAATATTGACAACAACAATTCTCTGATGGAACGGACAGCTTTAAATGAGGCGAACCTGAGAGCTCGTTCAGGCAGCCGACGCAAGCAGAACTGACATAAATGTGACATGCTCCGTTCTGCACTACCTATCAAATGCAACCTCTTAATTTGGCGCTCTATTTAAAGGTTAAGCGTGTAATAATAGGAGATTTTGAAGAGGAAACAGCGACACCAGGTGGTTAGATTTTAGATTGCAGTGTCTTGCATTCACTCCCCTTCCCTAGCTTGCCCTTGAGCTACGGCTTAAAAATTTGGTAATGCAAGATGGCAGTTGACTAGGAGCAAGACCCTTGCTATATTTATATCCTTTTATATATATATACAATATATATCAATCAATTGATTGATTGATTGATATATATGAACTGTTCTAAGGGTAGGGAAACCAAATCACTTTTATTGTACTGCAATTATACACTTTTATTAATGTATTTCTAAGCAGAAAATTAAGTTTTCACCAATATAAAAATAATAAATAAAGCCAAATATTTACACAGTGGACCTTTAACCAGCCCAGTCCCTCAACTGCACGTTGCCCTGCACTGCAGCTGTGCACCCTCACCGCCACCTCAGCATCCACCTATATGTTTCACTCCTCACTCCTCATATTCTCTGCTACCCTATCAGGGAGTTCTTTATGAATGTTTACTCTTTACTCCCCATAATATCAATGTCAACCTGTTGCAGGGAGTAATGAGCTCGCAGGCTGGACACCGAATCTGAAACATGTATTGCTGCAATAAACGTTACAATCATAGTTGTCTGACTGAAATGGTCTTTTGGTATTACAAGGCAGGTGAACATCTACTGTGTCTTAAGCGTCTGATCGTATTAAAGTCACCAAAGTCTCGCTTATCTCACCCGAGTCGTGGGTTGAGAGCCACAGCGGACGGATGTCCCAGGTCCGTCTTGACGAGATGCTTCCTGTAGCGTCCGTCCAACAAGGCAACCTCCAACCTCTGCAACTTGGAGTCTGCCCAGTAAAGATTTCTACAGCGGGAAGTAGGATAAAAAAAAAAATGTGTACCCTGTGCAAAAAAAATCTCTCAATAATCTGTAAATGATGACACTCGCCAGACGCCGGAGGGCTGAAGGAACATAGTCGGGCAAGACGAGAGACTTGAGCGTCCACCACACACCTGCCCACCCAGTCCACAGCGATGCCATCTGGCGAGGTGATGTAGTCTATGTCGAGGCGGATGGAGGCGCCCATGTTGTTGCTCCCGTCGTCCACCGAGGGTATGTACGCTCTCTTAATGGCACCGGCAGTAGAGCCCTCACTCGCCACAGTGAAGTACACCATACCTTTTTTTTTTTTTTAAAAAAGATGAAAAAAACTTTGTGTTTCCGAATTCAGATCACGAGTTGGACCACACGTGGAGCAGCTCCACTCACTATATCCCGTGTTGTTGTGATCCCAGTCGTAGTCCAGAGCCATGATGCGCTCCTCCTCCTCGATGAAGTCGTGAATGGCTTCGGTTTGCAGGTTGAACCTGCGGATGCGAATGTTCTCTGGCAGAAGGAGCAGCGGTGCCGCCCCTGAGAGACACAGACGGCGGAAATGATGAAGCAGGTTTTTCTGTACAAAAGGGTTATTGCCGTAGCCTGCGGCTGCATTTTTCATCTGTGAGCCACACTGGTGAAAGATGAAAATTTATCGCAGAGTAGAAGAAGACAGCATGCTGAGCCTCTTTTTAAAGCATTTCGGTGCTTTCGTTTTTGCATTAGCTTGTGTAGCCATTCTCACCTTGGGCCTCGCACATTTTGCCGTCTCCGACCTGGCGGTAGCCGGGAGCGCACTCGCAGCTGTAGCTGCCCTTGGTGTTCCAGCAAATCTGAGGACAGATGCCGTACTGCTTGCACTCATCGATGTCTGCCAGGGAGAAAAAAGACCATGAGAAGAAGAGAAGGTCACCCAGCTTCGGTATTTTGTCGCTAGGCAATACGCGGCGGTTTCCTCGTGGCATTGTGTGCGTACCACGGCAGTTGTAGGTGTTGTCAGGGTTCACTTCGTATCCGGGTCTGCAGGAGCAGATGAAGCCGGAGCCGACCAGGTCGGTGCACTCCTGCTGACACAGGTTCTTTTCACAGGTGTTATCCTCGCCGAAGTCTGCAGACGGACCAGACACAGCGAGAAAATTTCCATCAGCTTTCTGTGTATCGTCACTTTCAATTTAGTCAATCATGTTTATCAAAGTTAAGACAATCCCAAAAGTGTTACATTATGCATGCTTTTTTTTTTTTTTTTTTTTTTAATTATAACATAAATATCTTAGATTTAAGAAGATTTAAATGTGGGCATATGGACGACTATGGGATTGGATAAGTTAGGTGCAATCAATAATTCTGTTGAATTAATGTGATGATTGGCGATGATTTGCGTACATTGGAGTTTGAACGTGATTTGTTTTGAACCACAGCACCAGAGCTCAGAGGTTTTGCTACTCACTGCAGCCTAATTCGTCTGTGCGGTCGCCACAGTTGTCATTGTGGTCACACACGTACTCCAGGGCCACGCAGTGACCGTTGGTGCATTTGAACTCCTCCAGCGTGCAGGGGCGCAGCGTAGGCTCGCGGCCTGTGAAGGACACATCACTGTGAGTCAACGATGCGGGTGCGCTGTGACTCACAGCGGTTGAGAGGAGGCGCCTCTGCTTGAAATGGAAATAGCTGATTTCCGACCGGTGTTGACCGGCTGTCTGAATACAAAGATCGTCTGAGTTGAGAATCGACGCGGTCATGGACTCGTGTGGGAACATAATAATGTGCTTTAACAAGATGACACGCTATTATCCGCAACATCCCATCAATCAATTCAAGGCTCCGTGTGGCTCCCCCACCCCCATGACAAGCAGATTTAGATGAGCCAGCCAATGTCCAACATCCACTTAATCTCCACTCAAAATAATTTGTTCTGATTGATGTTTAAGCCGATTGTGTAACAATTCCAGACAAACTCCTTATCCCTTTTGTATTGTTCGACACAGTAACGCTGTTATAGGAATTTGTGGTCCCCCGGCGAGTTCAAGTTCACAGGGCATTAGCCACTAAATCCTAAAGTTTCCAGGAAAACATGAAAATACGGTGTAATCAAACATACATGTAAAAAATTGCGGAAAAGAAACATGGCAACAAAAAACTGAAACAAAATTTAGTTTTTATGTTGAGAAACAATTTAAGACAAAATGTCCATGGATACACTGTGTGGTATGTTTATCTAAATGAGCACGTCTGATCACTATCTGTTTACGTGGAATGAATCTGAAAATGAAAGTTTCCCTCACAGACTTCATCTAAAGTTCCCATGTTAAGATTGTTGGCAAGCGAAATAAGCATTTTATAATATTTAACGTTACCAGCAGTTTAAATATATATATATATGTATATACATATATATATATATATATATATATATATATATATATATATATATATATATATATATATATATATATATATATACATATATATATATATACATATATATATATATATATATATGTATATATATATATACATATATATATATATATACATATATATATATATATATGTATATATATATATATATATGTGTATATACATATACATATATATATATATATGTATATATATGTATGTATATATATATATATATATATATATATATATATATATATATATATATATATATATATATACATATGTATATATGTATATATACATATACATATATATGATAATAACAATTTAATTGCAAAAACCATCAAATTCATTAACAATTTATAACTATAATAACATGGTACATATCACTATACTACTATATAGTATTATAAAATATACAACAGCATAATGATACATTTTTCATTCATTCATTTTCTATACCCGCTTATTCCCGAGCTCAGGGTCACGGGGGTCTGCTGGAGCCTATCCCAGCTGTCTTAGGGCGAAGGCAGGGGGACACCCTGGACAAGTCGCCAGTTCATCGCAGGGCCACATAGAGACAAACAACCATTCACACTCACATTCACACCTACAGACAATTTAGAGTGTTCAATTGACCTCACATGCATGTTTTTGGAGTGTGGGAGGAAGCCGGAGAACCCGGAGAGAACCCACGCACACACAGGGAGAACATGCAAACTCCACACAGAAAGGTCCCAGGCCCGGAATCGAACCCACAACCTTCTTGCTGTGAGGCAGCAGCGCTAACCACTGCACCACCGTGTTTCTTTGTTCTTTACTGTTATTCTTTCTTTGGTGCAACTGACCAGAGACTGGTCCTGGTCAGTCCTGGATGGTTTAAATAGTCCAAGCACCAAATCGTGTATCAGAAACATCACAGCAAGTCTATTCAATTCTGTGGTGCAGGTGTGCGAGAGTCATACACAGATCCTCCTTCTCGTCGCTGTTGTCGCCACAGTCGTCCTTCTGGTTGCAAACGAGGCCGGCGCGAACACAGTAGCCGTTGTCACAGCGGAACTTGGACGGCATTTCACATGTAATGTTGACTGGTCAAAAAAAAAAGAAATCAAAAAAGATGTCAGCAGTATTTCATAAGAGGGTCATAAATTGCCTCCTGTGTATCAAAATATACCTTATTATAAATACAGAACAGACAAAACAAATAAAAAAAAAGACTTACAGCACAAAGAAAGTTGTTCGTCAGACTCGTCCCCACAGTCGTTGGAGCCGTCGCACACCCAGTCCAGGCTCACGCACAGATGGTTGGCGCACTCAAACTCATTCCCAGGGCACCAGCGACCCCCAGGGTAGCGTGTAGCTGAAGTGGTGGAGGAAACAGTTGTTCATATCATCACTGGCCATTCTGTTGCATGTTAACCACTCGCAATGTGAACCCAAAAGTGTCAAAGGTTCCATTTTATACCAACTTATGGGATGTTCATTTTCCATGCATTAATATCTATTCATAATGATGTAAAAAAGATGAAAACAAGAAAAAAAACCAACATATATATATATATATATATATATATATATATATAGTGCATGAAGTGAATTCTTTAAAGTGGGACCTTTAAGCCAGAAGCTGCATCAACAATTACACAAAACCTAGACGCTCGTTCGCTCAATTTGACGTGTTTACTTACGACAGTTGGTCTCATCTGACAGGTCCTGACAGTCGGGATAGCCGTCGCAGTGCTGAGCATTGGGGATGCAGTGGCCTGACGTGCACTGGAAATGTCCCGGACGACACGTGTTCAGCTCTGGAAGGAAAGTTCGAGGGTGGGGGTGAGCGCGCACTGCGCCTTCTCAGAGGAGCGGGGGTGAAGTCAACCAGAGGCGACGCGCACACCACCGCCACTTACCACAGTCGCGCTCATCTGAGTTGTCTCCGCAGTCGTTGTCGTTGTCGCACACCCCGGTCCCAGGGATGCACTGCCCATTGTCGCAGCGGAACTCACTTTCAGTGCAAGGCCTCGGCTCTGCACGCCAGCATCAGGGACACACACACATTATCCTCTGTTTTGAAAACCTTCTGTATTTTTCTTAAAGCAGGCAGCAGTGAGTAAATCCTGACTTTGTGTGCAAAATTCCTGATAACAGTACAGAGACTCATTGAATTCAATTTTTATTATTTCTTCTGCAAATTTTACCCGAGAGCAGACTTGGTGGATGCTTTGAGGTTGAGTAAAATAATAATAAATGGAAAAGAAAAACAAGCAAGACAAAAACAATGGCTTGAGCACTCACGGCAATCCCTCTCATCCGAGCCGTCGCCGCAGTCGTTGTTGCCGTCACACTGCCAGCGTATTGGGACGCAGCGGTGGTTGTCGCATCGGAAATCTCCCAGAGGATCACAAGTCACGGCCTCTGTCCGTGACAGTAAAAAGAAATGATAAAAAAATGAATACACAGATATGGATATGACCGAACGTGCTGACAAGATGTCTCTTATGCTGAATAAAGTGCTCACCGCAGCCTTCCTCGTCGCTGTTGTCAAGGCAGTTGTTCATGCCATTGCAACGCGCCCACAGAGGGACGCAGCGGTAGTTTGTCTTGCAGGAGAACTCAATGTCCTCGTCGCACTTGTAATCTGGACCCCCTAGACGAGGCGGCGGGTCGGGCGTGGGAGGGAGAGCAGCCAAGGCGAGACGTGAGCAAGTGAAATGAACCTTGTCTGTTGCCATGTTGCTGTTTTCATTCACTGTTTTTAACTGCCCAAATCTTTCATACCAGGAGTTATCTTAAGGTTCTTGTTCCACCACGTCCATCAAACGTTTCTTTGGGCTTGATTAAGAATTGACTGTAGAATGAGCGGATGTATAAAAAATGGAAAAGCAACAAATAAATTGCGCCTTTGCCCCTTGGCGTAAATTTTATAGTGTCTGAATCAGAATTTTAAAAATTGTGAGAGGAAGTGATGAAAAAGAATTGAACAAAATGGTAGCCAAAGAAAGAGTAAAATGCATAATAACTATAATTAATTAAAGCTTCCAAAGGAAGTCTGTTTTCTTCAGTAAAACTGAGTTCCAACTGGATATTTACAGCTGCAATGCCTCTACTGCTCTGTGTTTTTGAGGAGCTTGGAAAACTTTGGGTGTAATAAGGTAATAACAACAAGGTAATAGGGTGTAATAAAATGCTGTTTTTCTTGCAGCGTCTAACTTACTGCAGGTATCGTAGGGCTCGTCTGAGCCGTCGCCGCAGTCGTCCTCGACGTCGCACACCATGCTCATTGGGATGCAGCGTTTGTTGGCGCACTGGAAGTGGCTGGGTGGGCAGGTCTTCTGGGAGCAGGTGTCAGGTTCCTCGTCACTACCGTCCGCACAGTCGTCTATGCCATCGCAGTGCGAGGCCACGGGGATGCATTTTTTGTCTTTGCACTGGAACTGGTTATCCAGACACCGGTGGTCACCTGCAGGGATGGGGAGCACCGTCATCAACTGTCGTCTACTAGCGTAAACACAAACTCGATTCAATGTGAATTAAAAACAGCATACTGCAGAGGGCGGCGTCCTCGTCGGAATTGTCGGCACACTGCGAGTTGCCGTCACAGATGAAGCCGGGGTAGGTGCAGCTGCCGTCCATGCACTGGAACTGGCCGATGGGGCAGTTGCGAGGCGGGCAGGTCTCCGGTTCGTCCGAGCCATCGCCGCAGTCTGACTGGCCGTCGCATTTCCACCAGATCGGGATACACCTGCAGCCGAGATCCGCAGTCAAAGACAGACACGCAGTCTGAGTGATGGGGCTTCATGCAGGAAGGCGTCGTGCAAAGCAGAGGACAAGCAAATCCTCTGGAGTCAACAGTCAAGTGGTGTTTTGTTGAGTTGCGAAACTTAGAAGGTGACTGAGTAAACTGCAGGATCTGTTGCAGGCAAGGGCAAACTAATGGGCCATATGCGGTCCATTAAGCTTTTTAATTTGTCCAGCTGAACTTGAAGAAATTAGATCGATACTGTAGATAAAATAGCTGCATTTAATCCATTTTTTCATGATATATTTTTTTCTCCTATGTGGCGGGTCACCAAAACACTCCATCCATCTGCTCCTGGTCCGACCCCCTCTGTCAAACAACACAACCCCTATCTGGCCCACCAGTCAAAATGTTTGCTCACTGCTGATCTATTGCGTTCCAGCAGAGCAATCATATTGTACTTGTGGAGAGTGGCTAGCTGATATGCACCGCATTGTCATAACGGCGCTCACGGTAGACACGAGTTAGCCACTGAGGCTATTTTAAAATGATTTTGATTCACTTTGAAACTGCCGTCCAAGGAAGCTGTTTTTTTACTTGTTTGTTTGTTTTCCAGAAGTGTGAAGTGTGAGAGCTGAACTTGAAAACTACTGACTTTTCATTGTCCCCACAGCGGAACTGTGTGCTGGAGCAGTCGGCCACACACTGGACGGTGAAGCCCACCATGAGGGCTATGAAGTGATCCGGACACTCGCAGGTGGCTCGTTGCCCTCCGGGAGCAATCAGACACAAATGGCTGCAGGTCAGATCATGGGAGGAGCAGGGGTTTTCACCTGCAGAAAAAGGAATAAAAAGTATATGTGAAGGTCAGAGAAGTGCCAGGACAATAAATGATCAACTCACTAACATTAGGCAATTTTAAATGGACGTACTGCGAGGCTGCCTGTATGGGTGAACGACGTGAATGTCGTATGGCCGGTGGGTGTTGTTGCCCATTAACGTGCGCTGTTCGCCGGTGTACTTGTGGGCCTTCTCCACTGTGTGTGTGTTCCAGTCTGTCCAGTAGACCCAGTCCTCAAACAGAGAGATGGCAAAGACGTGGGGGAGGGTACCGGCTATGGCCCGGTGTCGGTTTTGACCATCCATGTCTGCAAAGCTGCAAAAAGTTTGAATGGGAAGGTTCATTTGCATGAATGGTTGTATCAACACCTGATGTGGATTCTGAAACAATGAAGATGCTGGATATCCGCCGTCAGAAACTCACTCCAAGTAGCTGAGGTGGGCATCGACGAAGAAGATCTTGTTGTTGGTGTAGTCTATGGTCAGGGCTCTGGGCCAGTCCACCTTGGTTGTGATGATGGCGCTGGCGTTCCTTCCGTCCATGCCAGCCCTGCCGATGTACGGCATGTCTCCCCAGTTGGTCCAGTACAGCCAGCTGGGAAGCAGAGGTGACAGGGAGATTGGTGAGGAGAGGAACACGTTTGATGAAGAAGAACAAAGTTGCAGGGATTTGTGATCTTCAACCGGCATCATTAAGTGAGAAATACCAGACATCTTTTGTATATTTCAATTCAATTCACAGTCTATTAATTTCTGAAAAATAAATTGCTTATATTTATAATTTGGCAATATAAATACATTTAATGATGTGTTATAACTACAGTGGCGTCTGAAAGCAGACGTGATTTAAACGTTCAAATGATGTGACTGTGATACCATTTGGCCACTAGATGTCGTAGTTTGCGCACGTCCCTGCACTGCCTCCCTGGTCTCGTCTATCTAGCGACTCAACAAGGAAATAACTCAGCCATTAAGGTTTGACAGACATTGTTGAGTATCATAAAATGTATTCTAGCTGGCGAGACAATGTTTCTCCTGTTGTTCTATCAGTATTGTTTTGCTTGCCTGTAAATTATAATTCAGACATTTTTGCTGCATGATTGTGATTGTTTGAGCTGTATGGAGTCCGCTCCTTGCCATGCCTCGTTTACAGACCATGACTGCATGGCTGGCCAGGCAGCTAAACAAAGAGCAGGAGGGCGCTGTGTTTATGAAGTCTACTGAAGTTAATGTCACATTTAACCTCTTTACCTTTCAGTTTTAAAAATGAAATAATTTTTCTGGATGTGTGTGTGTGTGTGTGTGTGTGTGTGTGTGTGTGTGTGTATCAGTACCCATATTTGGGGTTGACTGCCACAGCCTGTGGACGGCTGATGATGTAAGAGGAATTTCCATCAGTGAACTTGTCTGACAGCAGTTTCTTCTTGTAGCGACCGTTCAGCTCCATGACGTGGATTGAGCCATAGTATGAATCCGTCCAGTACAACTTCCTGCAACCATGAAAGACACATGTGCTCAAGTGCCACTAGTCTCAGGAGTTGTTGAATTGATTTACTTAATAAAACCACAAAGGTGTGTTTTAAGGGGAAAAAAAGAAAAAGATATTTTGGTTTCCTTCTTCATACCTGCTGACCCAGTCCACTGCCAGACCTTCGCCGCCTTGAAGCTCATCCACCAGCGTCTCCCTGTCAGTGCCGTCAAAACGCATCCTCTCAATCTTTCTGCTCGTCCCCGTGTCCAGCCAGTAGAGCATTTTCTCAGAGTCGTCAAAGTCTAGCGCCACCACGCTGTCCAGTCCTTGGAGGAAGACGCTCATCTGCGACCCGTCAGTGTTCATCTTGCGGATGTAGTATCGATTGGTGTACAACAGGTACGGGTCTACGCCGCTGTTCTGGCGGCAGGTGCGGCCGTCCGCTTCACGGATGTATCCCGGGGCGCACTTGCAGTGGTAGGAGCCGACAGTGTTCTCGCAGATCTGGCTGCATACAGCCGGCGTGGTCAAACACTCGTCGATGTCCTCGCAGGCCTTGCCGTCTGGCATGAGCTTGTAGCCGGGGTGGCAGGAGCAGTAGTAGCTGGTGAGGGTGTCGGTGCAGATCTGGGCGCACTTGTGGATTTGCGAATCGTTGCACTCGTTGATCCCTGAAAATATGGAATGCGGATAAGCGTTATACAGTAATACATGACACAGTTGTACATGGCCTGATGATTTGAGGTTCAGGATTTGAGGTCCTGAAAAAAGGACCAACTTGCATTTAAGGAAGCATCTAAAGTGTCTGGAAGTTTTACCCGCTTTTAAATTTAACAGATGTGACGCTCAGCCAATACTTTACAGTTGCAACACAGTCAAGTTTCAACATGTCTCACCGCAGCCTCTCTCGTCGCTGTTGTCCGTGCAGTCCATCACTCCGTTGCACACCTTGCTGAGTTCGATGCACTGGCCCGAACTGCACATGTACTGCTGCGGAGCGCAGGTGGGCAGCTGAGTGACGCACAAGCTGTCCTCCTCGTCCGAGCCGTCCAAGCAGTCGCTCTGCCCATCGCAGGTGCTGTACTTGGAGATGCATGCGCCATTTCCGCAGGTGAATTCGGAGCTGCTGCAGGTGCCGTAGGTGCAGCCCACCTCGTCGCTGCCGTCTCCGCAGTCGTTGTAATGGTCGCAGCTTGGGAGGTGGAGTCATTTATCAATCTCTCTTCTTTGCAAATGTTTTGTTTTTGTTTATTTAAAAACCACCTTCTTACTTACTGGTATGGAATGAGGATGCAAAGACCGTTAGAGCAGGCAAACTCGTCCATATGGCACGTGCGGTTGGCGCAGTTCTGGAGCTCATCAGCTGCATTGACGCAGTCTCTTTCCCCATCACACACAAAGTTTAGAGGCACACAGCGCGGGTGACCGGGGTACCAGATTGGGCAGGTAAACTCAGAGGAACTGCAGGTTCGTTCACCTGGAGGAGATGGAAAAAAAGGCATGCAACTGAAAAGTTTTTGCATAGAAAGAAATACATTTAGCGCGGACCATAATAATGACTGTAACTCGATGCATTCATGCATATTGACGTGGTGAAGAGGATTGCTCCAGCTGAAAGCCAGCAAAAGAATGGGGAAAGAAGGGAATTGAAGAGACTCTGAACGTGGCCACAATGATATTTGTGCCTGGCAGGCTGAAGATCTGAGCATTCCACAAACTACTGCTGACCGACTGGAATTTTCAAACATCTCTCCGGGTTTACAAAATTATCCAAAAAAGAGAAAAATAATCCAGTGAGCGGCATTTGTGAGGATGAAAATGCCTTGTTGTTGTCAGAGCTTAGAGGTCAGAACGGGCTGATTTTTTTTTTATGATTATTATATTATTTTTATTTTTACTCTTCAGCTCACTGTTATTGTCACGTGTACTGTTAAAGGCACTGTATCGTACCACACTGCAGCTCAGGAACTTCGTCACTGTTGTCGCCACAGTCGTTGTTGCCGTCACAGACCATTGATTGAGATACACAGTTTCCATTGGTGCACGCGAATTGGCTGGGGCTGCATGTCTTGACAATATCCTCTGCACACACATACAAAAAAAAAAACCCAAAAACATTCAAGATGAGCCCATAAAAACATTGTGTCATCATGCAGAAGATGTCTTGTTTTTGAGCAGGCTTGTTGTCGATCTCAAAGACGCATCTTTGAGATCGACCACATGCCTGCTCAAAAACAAGACAAAACAAACACACAAAAATCTGAGAAAAGCTAATTAAGCTAATGTAACATTAGTCTTAAACTTGTATTTTTACAGAGCAACGGCACAGGGCCCTCAAGTGTCACACATTGAGCGTGACAGTCACTCTTTTGGGTCTTTTGTCACGCACTCCTGTCACACATTGTATTTCTCACGCTGAAAAAAACCCATATATATGTATGTATAAATATATATCTATCTATATATATATATATATATATATATATATATACATCTATCTATCTATCTATCTATCTATCTATCTATATATATATATATATATATATATATATATATATATACATCTATCTATCTATCTATCTATCTATATATATATACATATATGTATATAAAGGGGACACAATTTGTCCCGTTTTTTAGGGAAAATGACAAAACCTCATTTGATTTCTGTCTGTGGTCTAGATAGGGTTGCCAACCCTCCCGTAAAATACGCGAAAAACCTGTATATATAAAACACTGTTAATATATGTATATATATATGTAATATTAACATTGAACGAGATGATCCAAACACATATCGACTTTCTACAAACTCATTTTTAAAAAAGGAGCAAAAACTACTGTCCAATCTAAACACGGACAACTCACGACATGATGGAGCTTCGTCTGTCTTGTCCACGCAGTCAGCGAAGCCGTCACACACAAAATTACTGGGTATACATTTCCCCTCATCGCAGAGGAACTCGTCTGAGGAGCATGTGCGTGTCTCTGTGGAACACAGATTCACCAACATGTAGATGTATAAGCAGATAGGAGGAAGTGAAATAGGAAATGAGAAGAAAGTGTTCTACCTACCACAGAAGAGAGGGTTCTCATCACTGTTGTCCCCGCAGTGATTGTAGCCGTCACACAGGTTTTCGGGATAGATGCAGATGTTGGTGTTGTCACACTTGAGCTGGCCGTCGGGGCACACTCTGTCCGCTATAGCACACAAAGACCCAAACATACCAACATAGAAGTCGTGCTGCAGGAAAATGTGCTTTCAAAACGGATCGTTCCGCATAACAGTTGCTCGTCACTCACGGCAGTTAATCTCGTCGGAAGTGCCGTTGTCCCTGCAGTCGTTCATTCCATTGCACACAAAGTCGGCGTGGATACAGCGGCCGTTAGCGCAGGTGAACTCGGTGTCGGGGTTGCAGGTGGGGTAGGGGCAGCCTCGCTCGTCGCTGTTGTCACCGCAGTCAT
Organism: Nelusetta ayraudi; assembly: GCF_046127955.1. Lineage (NCBI taxonomy): Eukaryota > Metazoa > Chordata > Actinopteri > Tetraodontiformes > Monacanthidae > Nelusetta > Nelusetta ayraudi. The sequence continues at coordinate 10,338,938 of NW_027466092.1, read as the reverse complement.
CGGCGTAGTCGCAGGTTAAGCTGAGTGGCACGCAGCGGCCGTTGTCACAGGTGAAGTCCACCGCCAAGCAGGTGTGGAAGGCTTGGCGGGAGGAACAACCAAGTCGCCGTTAATGGTCAAAGATGACGAGGTATCAAACGATCATCTTGCTAGCTTCATTTCTGTGTCAGTCAGATTTAGCCTCATGTCTCACCACACACTCTCTCCAGCTCGTCTGAGTTGTCGGCGCAGTTCTGGTAGCCATCACAAGTCCATTGCATATTGATACAGCTACCGTCCAGACAGGTGAACTGCCCCGACGAACACCGATGGCCTGTGTCTTGGATGCAGTCTTTACCATTGTTGGCCAGGTACCATTTCCCATCCTGAGGACACTGGCATTCTGGACCCGATGGACCTGCCACAATATTTTTTGAAATGAATTTAGCAGACCGTGGGATTTTTCTCTTTTTACAATGAACTTCTGTACTATGGTGTTGTTCTTACCAGACACACATGTGTGACTGCAGCCTCCATTAAACTGCAGACAAAAACTAGAGCAGCTCTCCTGCTTTGAGGGCGAATAAATGTGGATATCAATAGGTTGGTACTGCAAGTCCTTGGCCAGCACAGTAAAGCCAGAGCCATCGTTCTTCTGGGCTCTAAAGACACTTTTTTCAGTCCAGTCTGTCCAGAAGATGTCCTGCTGGTAAACAGTTAGGGCGTATGGGAAATGGACTCCATGCAGGATTACTTGTCTGTTCTCGCCAGTGAGTGTGGAACGCTCAATCTTATCTCTGTAAAATTTTAAATGAAGAGCCAAGAAGTTAAAAGGAGTGTGTCCCCCCCCCCACACACACACACACTTTTTTTTTTAATTTAGAAAATGAAATGAAAGGCCGCACATACTCATCGGCATCGGCCCAGTACAGCATCCTCTCATCGTAATCCAGAGTCAGACCATTGGGTGTTGTCAGGCCGGTGGCAATGATGGGAGTGCGGAAGTTTCCCCCCAGTGTAGCTCTCTCAATCTTGGCTGGAGATCCCCAATCAGTCCAGTACAAGTAACTGGGTAGGGAGAGGCGAATGAGCAAAAAGTATGTCCAATCTGTACATGTCTCGCTGTGAAGTAGAAGCGTTCTTTCAATTACCCATAGCAGGGATCAACGACAATGGCTCTGGGACGGTTTGCCTGGGCGATAAATGAACGGTTCAACCCATCCACACCCACGGATTCGATATTGCGTCCGATATAGTCAGTGAAGTAGATGCGCTTGTGGACCCAGTCATATGCCAATCCCTCTGGGTCATCCAAGCCTTAGCAAAGAGAAAAATAAAGGAGGGCAAAAACAGCAGTGGGATTGTGAAGTAAGTGAAGGAAATAGTTAAATGAAGGACTGGATGCGTATGGTGACCTGCACTTTAGTGGAGGTTTATACTGTATTGGGTTGTTGTTGGTATAACAATTACTGTGGTTTATATGTTAATGGTAGTAGAGGGTTAGGGTTAGCCCTAACCGAAATATAATGACCTAACATCAGGTTTTGTTTTGCTGATACATCACAAGGGTAAAGCACAAGCAATAATTTAGTGTTAGAGTTACTTTGATGTTTAATGGAATCATAATCAAGACACTGAAATCAGCGTGGACACATTCACAGAAAACTATACTCACCGGTGAGAACATCTACAGGCGTGCTAGTGGGAGATGTTGTTGTGATGTAGGCAATTCTACTGCGACCGTAATCCACATGCTGTGCAAAGAAAATCCTCTTCTCCTTGTGGTCAAATTCCAAAGCCCTCACACTGTAGCCCAGGTTGATGGTTGGGTAGGGGGAGCTGTGATCTGCTGGGTCTAACCTCATACTATTCAGCGTATACTCTGTTGTGAAAATTAGGTACTCGTCTAGCCCGTAGCCACATGTTACTCCATTGCTAAGGAGTGATCCGTGCGCGCAGGCACATTTCGGCTTCTCCTGGTCTGGCATGGCAAAGCAAAACTGCTGGCAGCGTCCGTTGTCCTCGCGGCATGGATTGAAACCAATATGGCTGGGAGATGTGGGTTGGACATGAGGGTCAAACACTACGACGTCCTTCAGCCCTTCGAGGTTGTCTCGAATTACCTGATACAAACAAATATATTACTGTTGCAACTGAAGCTGCTAGATTTAATTATAAGTTAGAAATACATACAAAGAAGTTTTAAACCAAAGGAGATATGCAGTATAACTGACCCAATTTGCTCTAGCTTGCTCACTAGATAGCTTGCAAATGGACTAACTGTCTTTGTAATTATATTTTGTCAGCTGATAAAAATGTAAATATTGAAGTATTTTTTTCAGTGTGTTATCTATCTGTCTATCTATCGATCTATCTATCTATGATATATCAACAATGATTGCAGCTAGTGTCCTGGTAAGATAATAAAAAAAATGTTGATTCTACAACATGACGATTGAACAGGCAAATCAAACATTGTCACTATTGGTGCTCAAGTTGGACTCTCACCTCTGGTTGGGAAGCATTGCCAGGTTCCTTACTGGCCTGAAATAGCTTTTCAAGCTTATTATCCACCCACAACATGTTATTTCCAAATATAGCCATTCCTGTTGGAGAGGGATAGCGGCTCCCAAAGCGGATGATCTCCCTCTGTGTTCCATCAACATGCATTCGGGAGAACATATCAAGAACGTCGTCTGTCCAGTAGAGAAAGTCAGCGGTGTAATCTACGGTCAGGCCATGGGGTGAGGCCAAGCTTGATGATGCCAACACAGTGCGGTTGGTGCCATCCAGTAAGGCACGCTCAATCTTGGGCGTCTGGCCACCATCTGTCCAAAACAGATAGCGGAGCCGGGGGCTGACAGCCACATCACGGGGTTGGTCTTCAGAACTCTTGAGAAGGATCCTCCTGAAGGTGGTGTTAATAGCAAGGACCTCCAGGTGTGTCTCGGTGTCAAAGGCATTGGTGAAGTACAAATTACCTGGGGGAATGGGTGAAAATAGCAAAGGATGCAAAAACACAGAACCGACTTGATCGACTAAGATTCCCAATGTCACACTTGATTTCCTATCTTATACCAGCTGTAATGTCAACAAAACAGCAATGTGCTGGATTTTTTTGCCCTGACTGAATTAAAATGAATAAGAAAAGAAATGAATGAGCGGCTTCGTACCAGCAATCCAGTCCACAGCAATGCCGTGGATGCCTCGTTTTCCAACCCCTGAATGAACGACCATGCTGTAATATCCTCCGTCTGTTTTGGATCTGAAGATTCCCTTGTATGAGTTGGAGGTGCCATTGTCAGTAAAGTACACATAGCCAGATGCAAAATGGAGGTCCACCTTGTCCCACATGCTGTAGGATGCTACAATGGCAAAATAAGAAAATAAAGGTAAGACATGTAATTTACAGTCATCCTGCAGGATCAATCAGGATTAATGTTGAAATCGCAGAGGAATACAAAGTGTACATACATCCTGCAACAGGCACCATCGCTTCGGAGTGGTCTGTGCTGTTTACGTGGAAGCCACGGATGTATTTTGAGGTGGAAACAATTGCAAAGGACTCAAACTGTTCACAGCGGGTGCCATCCTCAGATGGGTAGAAGCCAGTGGTACACGCGCAAGTCTTCTTACTTTCTGGTTTGGGCAGACACAGGTGAGGACAGCCTCCATTGTTGGAGCTGCAGGCATTGGTAGTTCCTGCTGAATCTGAGAGAGGAGAAAGGGCGGGGAAATGTCAGCACACTTCACAAAGAACAACAATGTCAAAATAATGTGCAGGAAAAGCAGCCGATGCACATACCGTCTCTGGCGTGCACTTTGAGAGTATGCAGGCCTTTCATGTCACTCCTCATTATCACCATGTTGCTGCCGGAGTCTTTATCCACCCTCTCAATGACCTCGAAGTCCAGGTCTGTGTAGTATAGGTAGTTCTGGTAGACTGCAAGTCCCCACGGTTTGGAAAGGCCACTTACCACAGTAACCCTTGTTGCCCCATCCATTGTACCACACTCAATCTAGGTGATATAAACAGCAAAAAGAGGACAACTGCTAATGTAATGAAAATTGTTTTCTACTTGTTTGTTATGACCTGTACATCACTTTGGCTCAACGTTGTTGCCTATAAAACATGTAATATAAATAAAGTGGTATGGTATGGTATGGTATTAAATGTGAACATACCACCCCTGTGCTGGCCACGCCCCAGTACAGTTTGCTGGCAGAAATATCAGTGGTGATGTATCCTACATTCACCAGTTTTTCTGTGAAGAGATTTTTGAGGTTTCCTCCATCCATGTCAGCACTAGCAATCTTGGGGGGAACACCATTGTCTGATCCTCTGTCTGTCCAAAATAACTTCCTGTCCATGGAAATAAAATCAAAACAATATAAACAAACAGCTTTTCAAAATGAGTCAGATTGGGACTGTGAAAAGTTGAAAATATTATGTATCATGGAATTATAATCATATTGTTTTAGTTACATGTTTTTGGCCAAGGAAAATGGTTAGCAAAGTTGGTCATCATTTGGTGATTCAACTGCCAATGCTAAACAAGGCAATTAGTTACATTTTCAAAGTCTTTGGTGTGATCTAGCCAGGAATCAAATCCATGATCTTCCAGTCCTCCTTAGGAAGGTTACTTGACTACACTGAGCAGGCACAAGTATTATAGAACCTGGTATCCTGGTTCTCAGGCACCTCCCGAAATCAGCTGAGATCAGGTGAATATATCTTACTGACAACTTCACTGCATTCCCTGTGTTTTTTCCATTTCTTTCAGAATACAAAGAATTAATATTGTGCTTCTTTTATGCACCATTATGTTTGCAACAGTAGAGTAAAGGCTTTACCCTCTTGCAGGATCCACAGCTATTCCAACAGGCTCTCCGACCCCCTCTGGTTTACCAGTAGAGGTGATAAGAGTCTTTCTGTAGTGTTCACCTCCATCCACACGAATTACCTAAATCAGTGGGAAAGAATTACCTGCACATTTGCAGAATTACCTGCAGAGTGATAAGAATCTAAAGGTGTGACACCTATATATATATATATATATATATATATATATATATATATATGTATATATATATATATATATATATATATATATATATATATATGTATATATATATATATGTGTGTGTGTATATATGTATATATATGTATGTATGTATGTGTATGTATGTGTATGTATATATATATATATATGTATATATATATATATATATATATATATATATATACATATATATATATATATATATATATATATATATATATATATATATATATATATATATATATGTATATATATATATATATGTATATACATACATACATACATACACATACAAAAAACTAAAAAAAAACAAGTCGAGTCGATGGCTTACCTCAATGGTTTTAACAGTGGGATTGGTGTAATACATTATTCGGCTTATCCAATCAAAAGCGAGACCAGACGGCGAGCCCATGACAGCAGCGGGGGCAAATTGAGATCTGTTGGTGCCACTGACATCCACTTGCCAAATAGTGCCCTATTGCAAGAGCAAAACCAAAGAGCATAACATTAAGAAATACTAATACAGCTATTTCATATATATATATATATATATATATATATATATATATATATATATATATATATATATATATATATATATATATATATTATTTATTTATTCATTTATTTTTTTTAAGCAGCCAACTTACAGTGCCCTGGATCCAGTAGATCAACTGCTGCTGGTCATCATAGTCGATGTCTCGTCCCTCGCTGATGCCAGACACGGGGGCCATCGCGTTGTTGGAAGGATCACTGGGGTCCAGTGGAATCCCAAAAATGACTTTATCACTCACCACCATCAGGAAGGGAACATCATCTACAGCAGAAGTGATTAAAATCCAAACAAATTAAGTTTAAAGCTTGAAAGAGGAATTTTACACCAGACACACGGCTATGCTTTTTCCTGTTTCCCAAATGGATGAAAGTATATAGCTTTCAAGATAACACATTTGGAAAGAGTGATAAACAAGGTAGCCATTAGACCGTTATCAGTATTTTTATCAACCAGAGAGAGATTTAAGAGCCTAAGTGAATTTACAGAAGGACTAATTTAGAACAAATCTAATTCAATAACTAATTTACTAGAACTATGGGATTTTGTGTGCACTATGTGAAAAGTACAGCAATCTTATGAAGGATGGATCCACAGTTCTGGGGAGTCCAGTGACAACAGAAAAAGTGTACAAATTGTAGTTAGAAAATATTGGAATTTTGAACGAAAGTCTGTCCTTTTCTTTGAAAGGGCAATGCGAAAAAGTAAAGGATAGACTTCTTATTTTTTACATGTAAAAAAAATATATGGAAAATAGTGGTTTGCCAAAAAACTGCAACAGTTTGCAAACAGTACATAAATGCTTACGTACATACATACGTAAATACACGCATACATACATACATAAACACATGCATACAGGCCTATATACCTTTAATGCAGGTCCGTGTGTCAGTATCCAGCTTCCAGCCAGACTGACAGTGGCAGCTGTAGTACCTGGGCCTCAGTCCTGACAGCAGGCACAGCTGTGTGCACAGGTGTTCTATGCACGGGTTAAGGGCTGGATTTAAAAGGTAAAAAAAAAAAAAAATCACAGTGTCAATATTTAGGGTAGATCTACAACAACTTTTCATACTAAAGTAATACAACTGTTGCAAAGAAAACAATTTGATAGCATAATGGACGATTCTGTCGTCCCAATAATTTTGCCAGCTCCCTCTTTCTCATCACACCAATGAAAATTTCTGATGACTTAAAATTTAAGTTGAATTTACCCTCTGGCTGTTTAGTGGCATGGTCCATTACAATACCCGTGGGTTGGTACACATCGTTCATTAGAGTGGTGACGTTGCCGCCGTGGAACTTGTTTGTGCTCATCACTTTGCTGGTGTCGCGCTCTATCCAGTAGACCTTGTCCTCGAAGATGGTCATGCCGTGTGGGTGTTGCAGAACCTTTGTTTGCACGAATGGTGGCATCAGTAACTAGTTTCATGTATCATACATTCCAATCAATTAAAAAAAATGCCGTCAGTGCAAACTTTTTTAAATGTAAGTCATTTTTTAGACCTGTATTTTCAACATATTTATCTCTGTTTTCAGCTTCTCTGTTTTTAGCTTTCTCCTGAAATTGATGGTCCTTCCACATGCTTAGAAAGAGGACAAAAGTTTGGCTCTGAGGTGGGTTGAGATGGAGGATTATTATATAAGAGGTATCAGTTTCTTTTGTGACATAATATCACAATTTCAAGGACGGATTTTTTTTTTTCCAACTTCTCTAACTTCACTGACAGACCCTCCTCCCCAAGTCTGGAAAAGACTTGTAAAGAAAAAAAAAACTGGGCAAACCCCTAGATTGTGAAACTAAGAAACCCACCATGTCACTTGCCATAACCTGATGGCGGTTTTTGCCATCATAGTCACAGTAGTCAATGTACTTCAAGTAGGCGTCAGCAAAGTAAAGCCTCTGTGTGGTATAATCCAGGGCCAAGCCGTAGGGCCAGTACAGCTTTGTGCTGATTATGGCACTTCTTACTGTTCCATCCATAAAGGCCCGTTCGATTCTGGGGTTCTGACCCCAGTCTGACCAGAACATCAGGTTGGTGCTGGGGAAAATTACAGCATGACACAAAACAGTCAGAAAAATAAGGACTGTGATATGTTGAGAGTGTGATGTGTATGAAGGTGTTGACTCTCAAATTACTCCTGTAAAATACAGTTCTTACTGGTTACGAGGGTCTAGGACCAGTCCACGGGGGCTGGTTACATTTTCTGAGAGGAGAACTTTTCGATATCGACCATCCAGAGTCGACACTTCAATGTTCTCCAAGTCTGAGTCAGTCCAATAAAGGTTACGTCCAACCCAGTCCACAGCTATACTCTCAGGCGTCAAAAGACCTCCAGAGAAGACCTATAAACACAAGAAAAACACAGAATCATCACTTTGTTCCCTGGTCCCTTCTTAGCAGTTATGGTCAAATTACAGGAGCCAAATGTACGGCATAAGTGCCTGATTGCTTCAATTCTTCCAAGCTTCCTTAATTTTTTCTCACCTCTTGCCAGTCTGTGCCATTCTGGTAGGCACTCAATATTTTCCTGTCTGAGGAATCGGCCCAGTAGACTTTAGAGGTCGCTTTATCAAAGTCCACAGCCACTATGTTTGCGCCAGTGACAATTGGATGTATCAGAGGTGGTCTCCTGTTGATCCTGTCAGCAATGATCTGACTTCGCTTGGCAACCAGGAGTACAGCCGATAGAGGGTCTGAGATGAGAATTGTATGTTTTACACTATATCTTACTGTGTATATATTGTTTTACAGTGACAAGTCTGACATGCAACACCCTACTGTCCCCAAAAAACAACAAAAAAACAAATACAAAAAATAGATTACTATCTATCTACAGTATGTCTGACAATAGGTTTAAAATTCCAAAATATGTCCTGCCGAACGTAAAAATGAGTGCTTCGTCATTAAAACCCAGCGAGTGAAACATTCAATGTGATCATTATGAGTTCCCCTCACCGGTAGCTTTGCAGGTGCGTCCATCCGGCTCCAGGAGGTAACCATCTAAGCAGAAGCATCTGAAGCTCCCCCTCTCATTGTAACACTGCTGGCTACAGAAACCCGGTATCAAGCATTCATCGATGTCCGCGCACGTTTTAGCGTCGTCAAGGAGCTCAAATCCCGGTAGACAGACGCACTGAGCCCCGAATGGTCCCTGTATACAGCCGTCGCTGCAGCCTCCGTTGTCCAACGAGCAGTCATCTTGGTCTTCATGAAATAATGCAAACGTGAGTTTCCAACCTTGTTGTTACTGACTGTATTTGTCATATTTTTCTACTACCTTTTTATCATTTACTATGCTCGTAATATAATTTTCATTGATTCTGTCTGGATACCCTCTGCAGAGAACTCATATTGTAAGATGCAGGAACTTACTGCAGAATTCTGACTCATCGGCACCATTTGGGCAGTCCCTTTGACCGTTGCACACCTTGTCCAGGTCGATGCACACCTGGTCGGTGGGGCACAGCCACTGCTCGGAAGGGCAGCTAAATGGAGGCGTTGGGCAGTCCACTTCATCACTCATGTCCCGGCAGTCATTGTCACCGTCGCACACCCAGCTTGATGGGATGCACTGCTTGTTGGGACACTGGAAAGAACCAGACTCACAGGTGATGGGAGGACAGGAGTTGTGTTCATCAGATCCATCTTCACAGTCCGGGTGGCCGTCACACTCCCACTCATCTGGTATGCAGAAGCCATCGCCCTGGCACTGGAACTCATCGTTGTGGCACAAGCCTGGACCTTTGGTGGCTGGATTGGGTTGTAGATGTTGAAGAAATCAATGTAATGCTCCTAAATTGTAATTCTTTTTTTTTTCTTTTTTTTTGAGGAAAAGAAGATATCACTCCATGACCTTTCACTACATCCATAATTCTACTCTTTGCTCTTCATCTAGATCTTCAGCCAGCCAGGTCCAACCTCATCATCTTTCTATATTCTATGTACATGTAGAAATAATCTCAGTTTGGCTTCAACTCCAATGCATCTAACGTCCCATTCCACTGAAGTTCTCATGTGTAATTATATCTGTACAAGGAGTCTCAACATTTTAATCACCGCTACCTCCAGTCGTTTCCACAGTGCCATTGTCTCCAAACCAGATGCTGATCCCCTTTTATTATCACTATTTTCCAGCTGTTCCAAACTGCTCTCTTAATTTTCTGTCTGATTGTACAACAATAATGATTAGGCTGACTTCATTCCAAAAGGCGCAAATAGCTTTTATGCCACTTATCACAACAACAGACACAATTGATTTTTAAAATGCTTTGACTTACGGCAGTCTCGTTCATCAGAATGGTCCCTGCAGTCAAACACTCCATCACATTGATAACTCGAACTGACACATTGGTCGCCACTGGCACAGGCAAATTCAGACGAAGAGCAGATAAACTCTGAAAAGAAAAGAAGGAATGTCAAATCAGCAAATAGTTCAGGTGAAAGATAATTAGTTAAGGTGAATGTTGAAGTTAAAAATGTGATTCCAACCGCAGTCCTTCTCATCAGAACCATCCAGGCAGTCCTGGTCTCCATCGCACACAGTGGAGATGGCAATACAGCGATGCTCAGGGCACAGGAAGAAGTTTGGAGGGCATGTTGTGATAGTACTGTCTGTTAATGACCAAAGATTTCATTAGATTTTTCCTACCCACTATTTACAAGAAGTGTCAATGGTAAAATTCCATTTAGCGAAGCAGATCGAATCCTGGCAAACTTACTGCAGTTGTGTTCATCGGACCCATCGCCGCAGTCATTGTTGCCATCACACAACCACTGTTTGGAAATGCACCTGCTGTTATCACATGTGAAGTCCTCATCAGAACAGGTAGTAGGTGGTTGAGAGGGGCAGTTGTCCTCATCAGAACCGTCACCACAGTCATCCCTGCCATCACAACGCCAACTGGACTGGATGCAGCGTTTGTTGTTGCAGGTGAACGCATACGGAGAGCATGTAGAACCTGGTGAGGGTGAAAATAGGGAAGAAGTGATGTTAGTCCAAAAAATATCTTTAAATAATTCCCAGCTTCATAACTTCTGACACCCTCACCTGTGTCAGTGCAGTTAGCCTCATCAGTGTGATCCAAGCAGTCATAGATGCCGTCGCAGCGGTAGGAGTTGGGTATACAGCGTCCTTTATCGCACTCAAGGGTGTCTCCAGTGCAATTTGGAAGAGGCACGGCTGAGTCGTCCTTGATGCAGTCCCTCTGATTGGCTTGAAGCTTCATGCCATATGGGCAGCCACACACTCGGCCAGGGGTTGGAGTGGGGAAGCAGAAGTGGCTGCATTGTCCGTTGGGCATCCTGTTGCAGTCGCTGGAGATCGCTGATGAAAGGGAAAAAAATACAATTCAGAATGTTTCTACACAATTGGGTTGATTCAGTGCTTAAGTATGAACTGGTTTTCAACTTACAGCTGTGGAGGTCAGACACATAGGCCTTCACATTCATGATGCCTGTAACTCCTTCTCTGATCTTGATGCTTCCTCCTGCATCCCTCTTCCTCATTTCGAAAATGGCTTTGGTCCGCGTGTCAGATATATAAAGGTAGTCTACTCATCAAAAACAAAACAAAAACAATGGTTGTAGTGTTTAAAAGCAGACACGTGAAAGTTGGGGCAGTGTTTACTATGACTAATAACTTGTGAAATTACAGTCCATCAAGTCAAACTACCAAGTAAGAATTACTGATTAATATAAAAATAAAAAATGACATATCCCACCGTTATAAACTGTTAAAGAGAAGGGTTGGGTGATCTCGCCAATGCTGGTAAATGTCTGTCTGTCATTTCCCTGGAAGTCAATGTGGCCGACCTGGTCCAGTTGGGAATCCACCCAATACAGAATGCGCATGCTGCAAGGGAGCATTGGAGAGTGGTTAACAGACAAAGACAGGCATGGAAGAGAGCATGGAAAAAGCAACACTTTTTTTTCTTCTAGAAAATGGCATATCTCAAACTAGTGGGTCACTGCTGTACTTACTTGTAATCGACAGCGAGGCCATAGGGCCATCCCAGCGTGGTGTTGACCAGGGGTACAGCATTGCTGCCATCAGTGTAGCTCTTCATGATGACTGCTGGGCGGTGCCAGTCCGACCAGAAAAGGTGGCTAAGAAACAACATTTCTTCAGACTCACATGAATGCACTTAAAAATGTATGATATCATGATATGGTATGTCAAACTATCAATCAATCAACTTTTATTCATAAAGTGCTAAATTACAGCCATAGGAGCCTGGAAGCGCTTTGCACAGTGAAACAGTCAAACAAAAGTATCTTTTTTTTTTGTTAATAAGACCAAATTTAGTACTTACCCTGTACCTGGATGAATTGCAATCCCTTTCGGCTGACCTAATTCTGTGGCGATGTCTCGCCTGGATCCATCTGTAACTTTGAAGGCCACTACTGATTGGTAGGTGTTGGAGGTCCAAAACAAGACCTTGGAGGTCCAGTCGTAAGCCATTGCATCAATTGCTCCTACTCTCTGACCAGTTAAAAGGTCTTGAACTGTAAATAAAGAAATCATGAGAAACTACTAATATTGAGATAAAATTCAATAATGTGCCCTCGTAATATGTGATTTCGCACCAGTGCCATTCAAGCTTGACTTGTAGACAAGCTCTCTGGATCTGTCGTTGTAGAAAATGGTGCCATCGTTGCTGTCAAACTCCACAGCAGAGCCAGAGAAAGTTCCTGAAAGGCCTGAGAGAGGCAGGATAACGTCCTCTTGAAGGGAAGACTTCAGAGGGATTCCGCGCACGCCAAGAGAAGTTCCCAATAACAAGAAGTCCTCCAGCTCTATCCAAAGAGGGAGAAGCAGTGGTTATGAGTGGGAGAACGCAAAGTTTAAACAAGTGATTTCTAAGAATTTGAGTGGTTTGTTGAGATAAATTGTCAAAGCAGGTTCTACGTAAAAGTGCATGTTTCAAGAAACCCTTATTGTATTGTATGTTCATTTATTTCATTAGTGTTTTACTCTTAAATCAAAGCATTTCTTCATTTTATCAGTTGTTTAAGATTAACATCATGCATCGATATAACAATGAAATAAGGTCATTTTACCAATGTGTTAACCGATGCCATTGGTAATTTGACTCATTTGTTACCCCAAACCTCAACCATGTTAAGGTTGCAGATCACTGTTCTCTCTTCTATAAAGTCAGTGCAAACTCACTTTCACAGGTTCGAAGGTCAGAATGAAGATCATAACCATGGCGACACTTGCAGCGGTAGCCCAGACCACCATTGTCTGTGCGGTGACTCAGGACACAAATGTGTTGACAGCCACCGTTGTGTCTACCGCAGGGATTCGCCACTGTAGGACATAACAGGTGAGTCATTTCATCAGGTGAATGTTCTTCCATCATAATGGACTGTTTTTTTTAAACGTAAAAAACAATGATGGCTTTCAGAATAAAAAGGGAAGGGCTCTTTTTCCCCCCAAACTTGTGTCCTCACCAATAGGTTGGAGAACAGGGTGCGAGACCACAACGTGACCCGGTCGATTTGCGGTACGATAGAGCAGCGCTGGGTTGTTGTCACTGAAGCGGTTTGCTCTCATCACAGCCATCTTTGTCCAGTCAGTGAAGAACACGTGGTTTTCAAACACAGCGATTCCAAAAGGATGAGGAGACTGGGTTGCTCCTTTAAGAATTACTTTCCTGGGGAAGAACAACCATGGAATGTGTATCCAAGACAAGCAGTGCATGCATTTCTGTTCCAAGTTACAGGGTAGATGTTTGGCCGCCACCCTCACCTATCCAAACCATGGTAGGTGACCGTCTCCACTGTGTCGAAGTGGCTGTCAGACCAGTAGATCCTCTTGTTGACAATGTCCACAGTGATTCCCATGGGAATGCCAAGTCTGTTCTTCACCAGCTCAATGCGGTTACTGCCATCCATGAAGGCACGTTCCAGCCGCATATTCTCATTGGCATAGCCCATGTCTGTGAAGAACATGTAGCTGCAAATGCCAGAAAATACAACTGAAAATCAAAACGAGGGGTGGTCCAGTAGGTTAAAGAAAATTAATGACATGTTGAGAAAATCTTTGTGTTCAAAATTGTGCTTTGTATCACATAATAGGAACAACAACAACAAATTGTGTTGTGGAACATGGTAGCTGTACTAAAGCATCAATTTAATTGAAAAAAGTCCCAGTGATTGTTACATCCCGAAGGATGCGAAATTAGTCCTCCGCATTTGACCCATCATCGCCTGAGGGAGAGTGGAGGGCAGCAGCAGTGCCATGCCTGATAATAGATTTTATTTGGAAGAACGCACTTTACATTTGAGGTCAAATCTCAAAGTGCACAGTGACAATAAGATATATATTTTTTGT